>NC_132987.1:88590000-89215000 GCF_048564905.1 Vicugna pacos | reverse complement strand
ATATGTACCAAGCAACTTTGCTCACAGATCTCCTAGCAGCTGGATTACATAGGATGGCCTCACTCACTTGTGTGGCACTTAGAGCTATGGGTCTGGAGTAACTGGGGTCCCAGGGCCACCATCTCTCATTCTACAGTTGGCTATCTCAGGTGTTTCACACGATGCTCACAGGATTCTAGTAGCAGCAAGGATATCTGTACCTTTCAAGCCCCTGAAAGGTGTCACATTTGCTACAGTCTCACTGGCTAAAGCAAGTCCCATATCCACGCCTGGACTCAGAGTGGGAGGGCGCTACAGTGGGCCTAGATGCAGGGACAGGAGAGAAGGGTGTGGTCTTTTTTTTGAACGATACCACAAAAATCATTCCTTAAGATGTGCATTCTTCTGAAGGGACCTTCTTTACTAAATCTCCATATTTTGAAGAAGAGAAAAATGAGCATAAGCGGTAGCTTGATTGATATAACCAAAATATAATGTAAAGAAACAATTCGTAAAGAAAAATGTCAGGGATGAGGTAAAGAAGGGCAAAGCAATGTGAGGGCTCTTAGGATGACTGGGTTCCTTGAATGTATTCATTGTATTTTATATGCTTTCTACTATAGCTGCGAAGACCAACATCTTTTTCTTACTCATACTGTCCAGATACAGTATTTTCCAAATGTGGTCCCTGGACCAACTGCAATGGTCCTGCAATGGTGCCACGTGAAATGGTTGTGAAAAATGCAGCTTCCCAAGTCCCACTCAGAATTCTGACTCAGAAAAACAGATGGTAATACTGCGATCTGTAACAAGCATCCCACATTATTCTATGAACAAGAAATATAGCTCCATAAAGCAAGAACTCTCAAAACCTAAGGTCAGCACTGAGGGTTCCTATGTACTAAGTGTTAGCTTAATAATTAAAAGGGCTAATTTTCTTTCCATGAAGAAAATCTTTCTTTCTATTCCTGGGTGAGTTAGATACCAAAAACAATTTGTATTTATTCATTTTTTTTCTTTTAAACATTACGAGGTATTTCTTTTCCTTCTAGATGCTCAGCTGTATAATGAATCCCCTCAGAGGAAAAAACTGAAATATAATTTTCACTTCAAAATCACTTTTCAACCTTAAAATTCATACTTTTACAAAATAAAAACACTTCTGAATATCCACATTGAGAAGGATTATGAAAATGAAATCAATAAATTATCACAATATCCTAATACTAAAAGCATCTGCTATTTGTAGTTTATAACTTCCAGAGTTACTTTTCACAAAGGTCAAAAGTGATGACATACTTTCAAATTCACCTCTTTTTTTTTTTCAGGAGAACTTTTCAAAAATTTGTAGCCCGCCACTTTTATATTATGGATAAAAAAAACAAATACAAGTAGGTTTTATAAGCATGATGCATGGAGCAGATAACTGTGTTGAAAATAGAAGTCAGATCTTGTGGACTTCCCAGAGAGGATTCTTTCAGCAACACATTTCAAGGCACTAAGCTAGGTATGGAAATGATCTGAGAAGTCTTCCCTCCTAAGGCTACCCATATGCTGGGGTAGATTGGATCCAGTCCTGCCTAGGAATTGGGGAACTAACTAATGAGTCCTGGGGTTTTTTCCTGCTGACAATTTTATTTCACTATAAATGTTTCAAGATATACAGTCCCCTAAACAGGTTTGAACAATTAAACATTCATTTGTTACAGAAACAGACAGTGCACCCTCACTATCATAACTTTCAAAAATAAAAGCTTTCCTGTCACCTTATTTACTTATCTAAATATGAGACTGTCAGTGTTGAGGTTTCTCAAGTTGAAATGTAGGAGTGCCTGAGCTCTCATCAGAGTGGGGAGAAGGCAAGAACAGACTGTTTTTAACATCAGGCAAGAGTGTTATCTTGGACTGTCTGCTCAGCCTGAGGTGCTTTGACACTTCTTTCTAACACACCTAAAAATACTTTTTTTCTCCTGCTACTGTAATCACAAGCATTAAGTCAACTGAAGAGGCACATAATCTATCTTCTGAATATATCAATGAGCAGTATCCTCAAAGACCTAACAACACTGCCTTTATTGAGAAAGAATAAATGATTTACAAAGAAATTAAGAAATGTTTTCCTTAAATCATATGCACAAAAAGTTGAAAACAGAAGCACTCATATCTCTTTACAAGAAAGTGCACAGAAATTATGACCACAATTTTATCTATACACATATTGAAAAAACAAAGAAAATATGTTTGACTCTTGGGAGAATCAACTATGAACATGTTAAAAAATGAAAGACTGTATTTTGAAGATATTAATCATTTACCAAAAATAAATAGCTACATAAGTCTACATTTTAAGCATCAAAAGACACATACACATTGTAAACGTTTTCATTCATTTACTTAGTCATTAAAAATGCAATTACTGAGCATTTATACCATGGAAATGCTGAGAACACAGAGCCCATATCCCTATCAAGTGGGAGAGGCACATATATTAATGTAATTAAAATACAAAGGAAAATACAGAGAGGGATGACATCAAATACCATAGCTACACAGTCTGAGGATCAAGGAGAACTTTAGAGAGAAAGGGATTTGAGCTCAGATCATTTTGCTCTCTTGTTTGAGGTTCTACCTATGTTCCTATAGCAAACCATGTTGTACACATCAGCCATAAAACTTGATGAATTGTTTTCTGTTGATCTGACTTGTAGATTTGAAAAAGGAGTTTCATAGGGAGAACGGACTATGCATTGTTAGTCTTTTTAACTTCAGCACGTGAAATGTAGGAAGCCTTCAATAAATAAATGACTGTCGAATGAATGCCTTAAATTGATACTTGCATAATATATTTGAATATTAATATTTTTAATCTCGGCAAATATACATTTATAGATACAACTATTTTATCAACTGGCGCCAAAGTTCTTCATAGGGAGGGAAGGTTGTTGAGGAAATTAAGCTCCTTTGATGTGGAAAATGAGACCCTGAGGCTGCACTGTGAAAATAAACAGCAAAATATAACTAATGGCTAAACTTCTATGCATAAAAAATGATGATGAGACATTAGGGAGTGGAAGAGTAGAGCAAGGAAAGGGAATGAAGGTAGGCAGAAGAGGTAGGCCATGTGTTAGGAGACTGAAGACTACACAGAAAGGTAACCAGGCAGAATTTCACAAGGGCAGAGTGACCAAAAATGTGTTAAATCACAAGAATGCTTAATAAGTCATTTAAAATTATTTGCATTTGTGTGATGTAAAATCCCCTCTGTTCCCTAAAACTCAGTAAATTCTATTACTAATGGAAATATCTTGTCTGATCTTTGGATAATCCAAGTACAAGTATATGAATTTCATGTATGGGCCAATGCAGAGGAGAGGAGGGAATGGCCATGAGAGATGAGACATGACTGAGTTTAGGAGCTTATCAAGAGGATTTCAAATCCTGGATGTTATTGAGGCATTGGTACAGGAACAACTATGTTACAGCAAACAGTCATAAAATCGGGCAAAGTATATGAGATAGATGCTTTCTTTATTCACTCAAAGTATAATTACTGAGCACTTTCTCTGCTAGTCACTTGGCAAATGCTGACAAGAGTGACACAAGTCTCTGATCTCACACAGAATGAAACCCACAAAAACAGTCCCTTGTCTCCCCTGGCCAATTCCCTATTTGCAGTATAGGACCCTGGAATCCAAGGAGGGCAGGTAAGTCCTGCTGAGATGAGATCAGAGTTTGGGACCACTGATGTGTCTGGAGAAGGAACTGTGCAAGAGGAAGTGCCAAAGTTTCTCATGCACCCTTGCCTAAGACCCGGCCTGCACACATGGAGGGCTGGCTTGTCAGGAAATGGTTTCTAACGGGTTGAAGATGGAATTGATTTCCTAGAGGTTAAGCAGAACTGACAGATGTTGGGGCACTGGCCTAGCACAGAGAAATTCAGGGTCATTCAGAAAGTCAAACAACGAGTAAACAGTCTTTACACAGTCTAAATTAAAGTATAGTCACTTAAAAAATTCAACAACTACTTACCACCTGCATACTCTATATGAAGTATTGTGTTAGCCTGGAGGAAAACAAAGATTAACCAGGTATCATTCCTATTGTCAAGGAATTTACAGTTCAGTGCTTGAAGTCGTATTTCACAAGAGCTGTACTGAAGTTCTTAGGAAGGGGGAGAAGGAAAGGTCTCTAAACAACGGAGAGACATCATTAATGCCTCATTAAGACTTCAGGCATTGCACACGAAAAGATGCCACCTTATGAATAAAGATGATACCAGTCTGTAAGGTCTTCTCTAAGTCTATCTTAATAAAGCCTAAAATCAGGACCCAAAGAGATCCATACTTTGGAGTCTGAGACCTACCAAATTTGAGGGGTTTGAGGAGTACCGGGATTTCTACAGACTGACCTTCACAAAGCATAAAAACAAGCCTAGCAGTTTCAAGATTATTATCTAGTAACTATACTGTCTACTAGAGAAGTCAACATTCTTCAGAGAGACAATAACAGAATCTAGAGAGTCTATAATGTATCAACCACAATAACCTACACACATTCAAAACGTGACCCATGTTCAAGACAAATAACGTTAAAGAGAAACTAACCCTGATATGGTTCGAATGTTGGATTTAGAAAACAAAATTTTAAAGAAACTAATATAAATAATGTAAATTTTGCCATAATAAATCAACAGATAGGGATTTCAACAGAAAATAAGAACCTATTAAAAGAAACCAACATTCTAAACTGAAAGAAACAAATTAAAACTCACTGGATATGCTTAACAGCATATTAGTGGTGATATAAGAAAGAGGCTGAGGATTTTAAGTAAGATTAATAATAAATTCAGTTTAGGAAACAGAAAAAAATGAGGCAAGAAATGAACAAAGTTTAAGGGACAATGTTAATAGTTAAACATACATGTAAATGAAGTTTTGGAATAAAAAAATGGAATGGAAAGAAATAGCAGACAAAATAATACCTTACAATTTACAAAATGTAATGAAAACCACTACTTCTTAGATTATAGAATTTTATCAAGTCTCAAGCTGGGTAAATATATTTAAAAAAAACAACACACTTAGACCCATCATAGTCCAACTGCAAAAAAGCAAGTCATAAAAAGAAAACCAAGAAAATAGAGAAAAGAGACATTATACATATGGAGGAAATGATGCAGATTATAACTGACTTCTCTTTAGAAACAATAGAGCGCAAAAGAAAACAGAATCCTATCTTTAAATTATGGAAAAAAAGAAAAGAGACCATCTACCTAGAATTTTATTTTAAATAAAAGTCTTTCAAAAAAAGAGGATGAAAGAAATATTCCAGATAAACAAAAACTGTGAAAATTTGTTACCAGCTGACCTGCAGTATAAAAAAAATGTTAAAAATTAGTCTTTAGACTGAAGGAAAATGATAAATAATATATCTTTCAGATATAGAGGAAGTATTAAAGAGTATTGAAATTGTAACATAAAACATTATGACTTTTTCTCCATAATCACCTTGAAAGACAACTCTGTGCTTGAACATAAATTAACATTATCAAGTGAGGTTCATAACATACATAAAAGTAGAAAATACGATAACAATATCATACATGATAGGATCAGTAAATGAAGTTATACTATTTATTGTAAGAGTATTACAATACGCAGTATTACAGAAGCAATATTGCACATACAATTACTACATATGACAAGTGAGTTGTATGAAGTGTCAGGAGTGATGTGTTAACTATGAAAAGTAAACTATTAACTCGAATAGGATTTTAAAATAAACTGTATTTTGGAATAATACAGTGAAGAGAGTTCCCACATACCCCATGCTAAGTTTTTCCTGTCATTAACATCTTATATTCCTATGGTACATTTGTCACAACTAATGAACTAACATTAGTAGATTGTTATGAACCTAATGCTATACTTTATTTGGACTGTAGTAGTTTTTTTTCCCTGCTAATGTCCTTTATCCTACCAATTTTCCCACCAATGTTCCAGGACCCTATCCAGGATACCACATTACATTTATTCATGATGTCTCCTTAGCTTCCTCTGTACTGTGACAATTTCTCAGACTTTGCTTATTTCAAATGACCTTAACAATTCTGAGAAGCACTGATCAGGAATTCTATAGGATGTTACTCAATCAGGCTTTATCTGCTGCTTTTCTCATGGTTAGACTGAGGTTATGACTTTTGAAGAGCAAGACCAAATGAGGAAAGTGCAGTCTCTCCACATCATATTAAAAGGACATGCTAGTAACATACTACTGTTGATTCTAACCTTCAAACAGTTCAAGTAATGCCTGCCAAATTTCTCTCCTGGAAAGCTTCCCCTACTTCCCCTGCTTTTCCATACTGTACTTTTTGTAAGGAATTCACTCTGTGTTGCTCACACTTAAAGGGGATGGTGAATTCAATTCTACTTTTTCGAGGGGTGCATATTTTCTTTTGAGGGATGTTATGTCTCTTCACTTATTTATCCAATGGTTTACTTATATTAGCTTGGGCTCATGGATATTTTATTTTATATTTTGGGTTACAACATAACATTGCATTATTTCGTTATTCAAATTTTTTCAGATTTATCCATTAAGCTCCTATGATCTCTTGACAAATTTCCTCTTTTTTTCTCCTGGAAATTTCACACTTTCTAGCACCATAAGATGGTCCAGGCTCATCCTGAATATTTTCTATCTTATTCCTAGTATTGGTTATTTCTCCAAGGAGGTCCCTTTTCTTTTATTGGAGACTGGTGACAGAAATCAATATTTGGGCACTGGGTGCACTCATTGCTACTGTGGAATGCTTGTTCCAGGCGCTCTCCACAGATATAGCTGAAGAATTATTTGTGTATATACTAACACACACAAACACACACAGACACACACACACACACACACACACACACACCTCTATAATTCTTTCTCTATCTACCCAACTGCATCTATATTAAGCTATACAGGGGTTTAGGTTGATGTCTCTGTCTCTAACCCGGTACTACATACGAGTTCATTCCAGCCTCTCCCCTTTGCTTTTCTGCAACTTTTCTCTCTAATGGTCCTGGCTTCTACCACTGAGCTATATCCATTTATTTGTTCCTTCCCAGTAAAATGTACAGTGGTTTCAGAGTTGTTAAACTATACCCCAGTGAGGAACAAGTTTACCAGTTAGAATATAGTGGCTATGTACAATTTCCTTTGTCTTCAGTTTTACTATTTTCACTCATTTCTGGAATTACTTCGGTCAGTGTTTCCTCCCCCGACCCTCTTTAGTGGAGGTATGGCAGATGTTTATGACACAGATTATTTTGTCTCTATCTGCATTCTGCCCTGAGATCCCTCAACCTCTGAGTTGATTTTTATTTTCAATGAAAAGCTATGGATGCCTATTGTAAGCACTAAAGCAACTCATAAGAAAATAATTTTTAACTTATAAGTAAAAACCTGATTGAGTTAATAAAATGGAATGCTAAAAATATTCTGTTGTCGAGAGAGAGAATAGGAATAGAGCAAGTGGGAAGCCAAACAGAGAAGAACAAATATAAAATACATTGCAGGATGATATATTTAAACCCAACCATACTGATAACTACATTAAATGTAGATGAACACAACACTTCAATGAAAAGAAAAGTAATGTACTGAGTGGGTGAAAAAGCAAGACCTAATTCTATTGTTTCTGAAAGAAATAGATGGTAAGCATAAAGAAAAGAACAAGTTGAAATTAAAGGGTTGGAAAAAGATCTATCATACAACTGTACACAGAAGAAAGACGTTTTCTCTGTATTAACATCAGATAAGTTAGATAACTTGTTAACCCAAGCCAAAGAATATTGTAAGAAAGAAAGAGGGGCATTTAATAATGATTAAAGGGGTAGTTCATCAGGAACACACAATAACACTAAACACGTATGACTCAGTAACAGAGTTTTAACATTTATGAAGAAATGTTGTCAGAATAAAAGTGAGAAATGAGAAATCTAAAACCAGAGATAAAGATTTTTAACAGCCCCTCTCAATAGCTGATAAAAATAGTTGACAAAAAAAATCAGAAAGTATGTAAACAATATTCTCAGATTGGATCTTCCAAAGCAAACTCTGAGCAGGAGTTTGGGGTGCAAGACAGCATTTGGAATCAACAGCAGTGCAAGGAAGAAGGAAACAGAATTGGGTAAGAATAGAAGCCAGGCTGTGACACAGGTCTGAGAGATTCTAAACCTAACCAGGGTGAGGAGCCCTGGAGAAAATATTTCCTGTCAGAATTGCCCACATCAGGCTGAACCAGCAGTGCCTTCATCCCTGCACCTTACTTAGCTACTGCATGGGAGCTTCCCCAGGAAAAATGTGACCTCAAGTAAGGTGACTCTTGCCGTTGAGACAGAACTTGAAGGAGCTGACACGGAAGCATTTTCTGGTGATTACACTTCTGGCAAGTTCCTCCTTGAAAGGGAACCTGGACAGCCCATTTCCATGTCTACCACAGACACCACCAACACCACCAATGAATTTGACCTAATTAGCAATTATAGAATGTCACACCTATCACTAGCAGAAAAACATATTATTTTCAATTGCCCATAAAAAGTATAAAACAAGTAGTAAAATGATAGATTTAAACCCAGTCATTTCAACAATTACAAGATAGACCATATGGTGTACCATAGAATGTCTCAATAAATTTCAAAAGTTTAAAATCTTATAAAATATGTTCCCTGACTAAAATTAAATTACATATTAAGAACAAAAAGATATCTATAAAATACACTACTACTTGGAAATTAAACACTTCTAAATCATCATGGGTGAAAGAAAATTGTGCAATGAAAGTTAGAAATGTATCAGACTGAATGGTAATGAAAGTGGAGCATATTTGTGGCATGCAGCTAATGCTGTGTATAGTGGGAAATTTATAATTTTGGGAAATTTATAATTTAATTGTTTATATTCAAAAACAAGAAAGATGACATCATTAATTTAAATGGATAATTAGGAAATTCTAAAGAAGAGCAAAAACCAAAAAATAGCAAATATGAAGAAAATAAAATAGGAGCATAATACAATAAAATAGAAAATAAACAAATACTGGTTCACTGAAAAAAAGTGTAGACTTGATAAACAAAAAGAAGATATAATTAAGGAAAAAAAGAGAAAATACAAATGACCATTATTACAAACAGAAATAAGTATTACTAAAATATTACTAAATCAAAGGGAAATAGGGGAATATTATTAATTACTTGATGACAAAACATTAAGAGGAGAAACAATTAGAAGAATATTAAAACTTAAATACTTGGGAAGCTAAAAAAATCTTGGAGAGAATTGAACTTTGTGTTTAAGAACTCAAACAATTACATTTATACATTAAATGACAGGGTCACTTCAGCCATCATCTAGACGATATTGATACAGATATATTTTAGAGTGTGAGTCAGACTATGAAGGAATTTTTATATTTGAATTTTTTTAACTTAATTAAGCAAGAGCATTTTCTCATTCTAAAACTTGAAAACATGAATTTTTAGTACTGACTAATACAAAATTCAAACACACTCCTATTATGGTTATTTTATTTGTTTTTGTGCTTTTGCAGTTATAGAATGCTTTTATAGCAAATCAAATTCATTTCCTCTGAATAATTTTCTAAAGATGAATCCTGAGTTAAAGGTGAGACTGTATTTCATATTATTATAACCAGTCCAAATTTCTCTCAAAAGTACTTATATAAATTTAAACTTTATTAACACAGTACACAAGTAATTTTTTCTATATACTTTGCTAATAGCAGATATTCTCCCTTAAGAAATAATATATGTCAATTATAGAGGTGAACAATATCTTTGCTTGTATTGGAATTTGTTAATTATTTATAATAATTCATAATTGCATGTTACCTTTTATTTCTTGTTTTGTTAATTGCTGTTTGCATGAATCAGATGGTCTTAATTGTGCACCAGCCCAAGAAGCAGGACATTCATATACTCAGAACTCTTTGTTCAATACCTTGTTATAAAAGCACCAAAATTCATTGATATTAGTACCAAAGATGTTGAGTATGGCTCTACTATACCAATGGTCAATGGAGTTGTTGTCCACATTATTTTTGTTAAAGGTATTTAGTTAACAAGGTCCTTATGTGGTCTTAAAGATTGCAATAAGCACAAAATTGATATTGTGCTCAAACTGAAATCTGCCTTGCAAACATGCCTCAGCTTTCATGGGTAAGCTCCATTTTTTTTTTTTTTAATCACAAGATAGGTAAGAACTCTTGGAGGGATGGCATCAAGTCAAATTTCCAGAATTTTGTGCTAGCAGACCAGCTGGAATACAGAAAGCAGTTAAAACCACCCCTAAGTAATTACCTGAGGAACACACAAGTTAACTTCATATTTTAATTTATAGCTCTCTGTCGCTAGGATTAGTATATAAGTACTCCCCCATTTCTTAGAGTCCAGACACGTCAGTTATAGAATATCTTTTGGTTCATAAGAGAAGGCAATATTATTTCAGCTATTTGGTGGCTAAGGATAAAACAATGGCTACTTGTGTTTTGCAACTCTTGTGAATATGACATGAGGTACAACTGAAACCAAATGCCAAAAGGCTGTAAGAAGAGTGTCTCAAAGCATTTTGCAATGTCAAGTCAAACTGTGAAGCATTCCTTCCCAGTTTGTTGGCATCACAACATTACAATAGCATAGGGTCCCTCCGGTCTTTTATCCGTTCGAACTTCAAGGATTTGATTAAGCTATATTATTGTTATCGAAGACTAACTCATGTTGGGTCTGGACTAAGATTATATAGAAGCAATACAGCCCTTAATCCTTCGTTTTATTTTGTGGACAGTCATGAAATGCTTCTCTATTACCAACTGAAAAGGCTGATTCAATTTCCTAAAGTAACGAGGAAAAATGGAAGGTATAGTGTAAAGTTGGATACAGATAATAATACCCTCTAACTTTGCAGGGACATTTGATTGCCCAAGGAGGGCTTATATGCCAAAGGTCACACAATTTTGAGAAATCAGAAAGAAAGCAGTTTGGGATTAACAGATACAAACTACTATATACAAAATGGATAAATAACAAGGTCCTACTGTACAGCACAGGGAAGCTTATTTAGTAGCTTACAATAACCTATAATGAAAAAGAATATATATGTATATATAACTGAATCACCATGCTGTACACCAGAAACTAACATAACACTGTAAATCAAATATACTTCAACAACAACAACAACAAAGAAAGTGAAAAGGCCTCATTGCCCAAACTTCTCCTCCAGACCACTTTGGGACATATTCTAGAAAGTGCACCATTTTTTTGGTTTGAGGATAATGATGTAAAATGGTGCCAATTTAGGTGAGATTCCTGAATATAAATGAATTAAATACACTGGTGGTACATTTTTCATGGTCAAATGAAGCTAGAAAAAAATAAGCCTTAAAGTTTACTATAGCATTATTAATGGCCTATAAGTAAGGCCTTCTATATCCCATCATTTTATATCTGTGAGAAAAATGTGATGATTATCTTTTTCATGCCTTATGGCATTGAATAACTGAGGTGGCAGCACCTTACCCAAGGACATTCAATAACACACGATGCTTTTTCCTATAATAAGCTATAAGAGATAGGAAAAAATCTACTCTTAATCAATCATAATCTCAGCAGAACGGGGTGTCATGGGAAGCCCTTCCACTGCCCCTGCTTTTCTAACAAGATACACTCATAAAAAAAAATGTAAAATTATACAACTTGAAAGAGATATGCCAAATAATGAGAGCAATGCTTAGAGCTTTGAATCACAAAGTCATGATTTTATATTTCACAATTCCCTGCAAGAATTCAGAGGCAATACATGTTTTCTCCTTTACTCTTGAGAGCTCAGTTGTGGTTAAGGATTCGGAGAGAAGCCTATTTCCACAGCCCCTGGAAGGCTCACCCAGGGGAGACAGTACAGGGTGCTCCGCTTAAAAAGGCGAGCAGGTTGTGTACCCAAGGCTTCCTGTCAACAAAATGAAAAGCGCTACGTTATTTCTGCCCTCCCCTCAATTAGGTGAGCAGTTTATCGAGCATATTGATTAAACCATCTTCCATCTTCTTCTCTGGGTTTTCTGTACATAGCAAGTGCCAACAGAATCTTTATGTTGAAACTTCAGATGTTAAAGTTGATAGCTGAAGGGAGAGTTCATTTTGTCCAATAATGCAGAGCAATTCAATTTTGGATTTACATTGCCGGGATCTCTTTAATGTTTCTCTGTATTTATGCCATTAGTGTAAGCTTTTAGAAATATTGCTACGTATAGATTCTTAGTCTTTTTTAATTTGGATATGTCCACAATTTGATTTTAAGCAAATTAAAGGCAGGGAGAACACTTTTTATTCTTTGATATCACACTATAAAATTTCTCATATTTTAATGACAAAATGTGATAAATTAAAGTATTAATTAAGTCTTATTTTTAGGTCATTATATGTCAAAGGTCACACACACACACACATACACATACACCCCCCACATATTTTCTATGTAGAGAACATATGTTTAAGAAAAAGTAAGAATGATCTATTAAATCAGATAGTAAAATAAAAATTAGGTTTTAATTTTTTTCCTGAAAAAAACATCTGGACTTAGAAATTTTACTTAACTCTGGCTATAATTTATTATCAGCGAGAAAAGAACAATGCAGGTATCTATTTATGGGAAATGTATCTCTAAGGGAAGAAAAATTTTAAGGGGAAAGTGTAAATATAAAAGAAAAGATAAAAATTATTTGAGAAAGACTTTCAAGACAAAGCCTTACACAGAAAGGAAATGCAGTTTTATTTTACATTTTACTGAGTTAACAGCAATTACTTTTCTTAATCTATCTGGTTCAGTTCAACGACTATATATTGAGTAACTTCCTTTTTTTGGATACTTTATTAGAAAATGGAAATAGAGGAACAAACCAAATACAGGCCTGCTCTCTAACTGCTCACAGTTTATCTCCAAAGCAAATTTTAATACTATGGTCATATATCTTTGACATTAAGTTACTAATTTTGACTCTTTTGTACTTTTTTATTTACTTGTATCAAATACTTAATTTTAGGAGCATTTTTAGATTCACAGCAAAATTAAGGGGATGGTACAGAGATCTATATATTCCCTGCCCTCATGCATGTGCAGCCTCCCCCATTATCAATGTTCCCCACTAGAGTGGTCCATTCGCTACAAGTGATGAACCTACACTGGCACATCATAACCACCTGAAGGTTCATACTCTACATGAGGGTTCCCTGTCGCTGTTGTAGATTTTATGGATTTGAGCAAATGTACGATGACATATACCCATCATTATAGTATCATACAGAGTGTTTTCACCACCCTAAAAATCCTCTGTGCTCCATCTATTGATCCTTTCATCTCACTCCTCTGCACCTCTGGCAACCACTGATCTTTTTACTGTCTCCATAGTTTTGTCTTTTCCAGAACCTCATAAGTTGGAATCATATAGATGTAGCCTTTCAAATTGGCTTCTTTCCCTTGGTATTTAAGTTTCCTCCATATCATCTCGTGGCTTGATAGCTCATTTCTTTTCAGTACTGAATAATATTCCATTGTGTGAAGGTATCACAGCTTATTTATCCATTCACCTGCTGAAGCACATCTTGGTTGCTTACAAGTTTGGGCAATTATGAATAAAGCTGATGGAAGTGCAGGGCTCTGTGAGGACATACGTGTATTTTTAAATCCTTTGGTTAAGAACCAAGGAGCACATTCTCTGGATTTCGTATTTATTTGTTGTCTCAAAAATTCACAAGTAAATTTCTGAAATCTAAATTTAGGAATAAAAATTACTTGTCAGTTCTTCATTTTCTGACCTCAATGACTTGTGAATATTAAGATTTTGTTTTTGACACAACATATCCGAATATAATGAAACTGCATCTTCAACTTTGTCTCTTCCAGTGTTCATGATTGGATATGGTTACTAATTAAATAAGCCCCAAAAGTGTCAGTGGGAGGGATAAACAGAAGAGACATAGTGTTGTGCTATCCTCACTCATTTACTGCAGATAGATGATTTTAGCCATGATGGACTAATTAGCTCAAGACTTCTATTATTATTTCAAGGGCTTTGCTTTAAAGATAAAAGGAATGATAAAGCAGACAAAAATAATACCATTGTAAGTTGTCTGTAATAGACCTACAGTCATCATAGTAAGTAACAGGGTTGCTGTTCTTTTCTGAGATGGCATGATTAAAACAGAATCTTCAAAAACCAAAATTCAAAACAGATATGTAATGCAAAGAAATATAGTTTTATATGCATTCCTTTGACTTGTATTCAAAGTAAAATCAAAGGTGTTTATAATAAACAAATACCCTTACAATTTCAATAAAAAGTCTGCATAATAAAATGTTACACTGCAGCTTTGCAAAAGTGAGAATTCTTTGCTCAATAAGCATTACATGTATTTCTCAGGGATTTTGTCCTACAAAAGTTTTCAGACGTGCCCAAACTATCATATCAATGGAAAGCAAAGGGAAACGTTTGCTTTTCTCACCATCTCTTATGGATGGAATTCCTAAGTAATAAACTGCAGAAGCATAGCATTCGACTTACTAATTTTTAGGTCAAATGATCCCGCATGTGTGCCAATACATGTGGAGTCAAAACTATATAGAAGAGGATACTGTAAACCTGTATGACTTTATCCAGAGCCAAGCGGTTGAGACTCTATTTTCAGTACAAGTCCCATGTTCGACTTGAATAAGAATAGTTACAAGTAGCTGTAGAATGTACTTTCTGTGCTATCATTAATTCATGTGGTCAAAACACTGCTGAGTCGGCAAGTGAGTGCAGCCCGAAGCCTAACTTTCATAACTTTGGTAATGATCAGTGGGGTACACAAATATCTTCAAGTCACATAACTGTGGTGATCTCAGTGTGCTCAGTTCTGGTGGACTGTTGCCCACACCACTAAATCAGTGTTCACAGCACCACGCACATATGGCACAGCTGGAGTTCAGGGGGAGCCTAGGACTTTGTCAGCTTGGGGGCCAAGTCACTCTTAACCTCCATAAAAGGCATCACTTTAAAGAATAGGGTAAAGGTCACTGCAGCTCATGCCAAGTGTAAAAATGAGAACTACAGACAGGAAACACTATTCAGATGCTGTAGGGCTGTAGGCCTGGTTTATGTCTGCTCTGAGCCCTCTGCAGCTACAGGAGACCAAAGACATAGTCGCCATCCCCATTTATACTAGGTCAGCAGCCAAATGGGCCCAGACATTAAAAGCAAAGGAAATCCAGGGGCTAATCAGGAACTGCCTTTCTCAAAGGCATGACATGAAATACTGCAGTAGGACATTGTGTGATTGGAATTGTGACTGTGATATGTTGCTGCGGGTTGTAGATTGAGGGTTGAACATTATGAATGTGTGACACCGAAACAGGCTGGAGCATGATTGTATAACTACTTACCCCCAGGTCACTCATAAAATTGAGATGTACATCTCCTGAGAATACCAAGGAGCAAAAATTGTAAATAAAATAAATGTTCGGTGTGTCTGAATTAATGAGCATATATTAAGATCATATATAACTTGAGGAAATAAGAAAACAGCACAACTGAGATTTCCCTGAGTAACAGAGAGAAATAGGGGAAGTTATTTTTATTATCTAATTGGTAAAAAGTCTCCAATTTTTCTGTCAAAGTTTATAAGAGAAAAATACACGCAAGTTCCAAGGTGGGAGGAGGGGTGCGTATGTGTGGCAAATGTGGAAAATCACTCAGTAGGGGAGTACATTTCACACAAAAAAGCATGAATATAGGCGAAAGTTGAAATAAAAACCATATTTGCATGGCATGACTTTTCAGATACTTTTTCTTCATTAAGCTGAAAATTATAACCAGTTTGTTGCGTAAACTGGTATCATGGTTTCGGTGGTTTGAAGAACCAGACTTGTCCTAGCCTATCCACATCAGTGATTGCCTCTATATCCATTCATTTCTCTGGTTCTAGTACCTGACCTTCTTTCTTTCTTTGTCCCTTCTTTCCTCCCTCCCCTTCTCCCATCCTCCCTCCCTCCCTTCTTTCCTTCCTTCCTTCCTTCCTTCAGCTCTTCTTTCTCTCTCTCTCAAAACTGGCAAACAGATTTAAGAGAATTTTTTAAAGTGAAAAAGCCCGTTTGTTTTTTTTTCAGCCATTCAAAGATACGAGATTAGATCTTGAGGGGATAGGGAGGCTAGTGTGCTAAAAATATAAATGTTATATATTAAAAAAATAACTGTAGTGATTACCCTGCAGACTGGCATGAATGAGGCAAAGTCACTTTTAGCCATGCCATCAATTGATGCCAAAGCAGAAAAGCAGGTGTATGATGCATATGCCATTTTAGCAAGCTGTGTGCCTCAAAATGCTGCAGTCACACCCTGAAGCTGAGAGGGACAGATATATATTTATTAAGAATTATTCTCCAGTTCATGGACTTTGAAATATGTACATATTTTGTGAGGAAAAGGTAGCTGCAAGGACTTATAACAAGAAATCTTTAAGTCACATAAAAAATAAAAGATCTTCAATCTAAAGTGAGGTTTTAATAATTGGTCATTTTTGAAAAAATATGACATGGTAGCATAGTGTCTTCCTTCTCATGCTCATCTCTCCAAAAATTTACCACCATCAATAAATTCATTCTGGTATGTCTGAAGATTTACTTAATTTTTTTATTTGGATTTATGCCATTTGCTCGTCATATAAATTCTTGATTCTTGAAATCTATAATGAAATACATTTCATATTCTTATATAAAATATATCTCCTTTTGCTATTTATCTTTGTTTTTTTACTTAAAGAGGAGAAAACAAGACATTGTGTGTGGTACTGCATACTTATCAAACATATATACATTTAAGTATGTGTGGATGTTTGTATATCTGTGCATATGTATATAGATGTATACAATTAAGTGCTCTACTTTAATTTTAATCTTTGGAAGTGTAAGATCTTTGTACTAAAAAGAATCTTAAAAATCATTTCTACCAATCACTTTATTTCAAAAATACAGAAATTGAGGTAAGGATAAAACAAGGTGTTTGGTACAAGATCACTTGGCTAGCTAGTGGCAGAGAAAGGTATCAGAAATCAAGTTCACCATCTCCTTGATCAGGGATCTTTTCAATATGCCATATTACTTGAGTTTTCATTCAAATCAGATGCATGTGTAAAGGTTTCATTTATTAAGGACTTGTATTTCTTTTGTATTTCTTTTAGGCTATGACCGAATCATAAAATATTCTGTCAACTATATTAGTCCACTTGGGCTGAGACGAAAAAGTCATAGGTTTGATGACAAATAACAAGAATGCATTTCTTACAGTTCTGGAGGCTGGAAAGCCCAAGATCAATGTGCTGGCCAATTCAGTTCTTCGGTGAGGGTTCTCTTCCTTACTCGCAGACAGAGCCTTCACACTCTATCTTCATATGGCAAAGAGGATGCTCTGGGGGATGTCTTCTAATAAGGGCACTAATCACATCACGGGCTCCACTCTCATGAGCTCATCTAAAACTAACTATGTCTCAAAGTCCCCCTAAAGCCATCACACTGGGGGTTAGGGCTTCAACATACAAATTTCAGGGGAACATAAACATTTGGTCTATGTTATTTGGTTTATAACACCAATGGGAGAAATCTGAAAAACTATTATGACTAAATCAAGATAAACTCCCCTTAGCTCCTTTATGATTTGGGTCTACAGGTTTCTTTGCATCCTTTAAAGAAATCAAAATATTTTAAGTTTAATTGGAAAATGTTGAATTTATATAAATATTCATTTTGCCTCTTATTAGTTACATTTTGAGAATCCTAAAATAAATGGCTTGAGGAATATTAGTACTTTTGACATCTCCTGGAAACAGTTACAGTGACCTAAGGTAAGATTACATTTGTGTTATGTAATAAACAGATGTACCCGTCTTCACCTAGTAAAGTCAAATAAGCATCATCTGAGAGTCACAATGATGAGCTCAAATATGACAGAAATACAGCCTTGCAGGATTGATTGTATAATGCTTCCGGCAACAACAGTACAAGCTGTTTAGTATTTTCATCAGTGTCCTAAGTGATGTCTTAGAAGCAAGCTCATTAAGTTTGCTGTTGAGAGAAGCTGAAGAGGATATTTCAGAGAGGAGGTGCTTGTTTTCCTCTTGGAAAATGAGTCCAGAATTTAAAATAAGCTTGAAATGAGCAGAAACATACTTTACATACAGGAGAATATACATAAGAAAAGATAGGGAGTATGCCATATCAAAATGCTATACAGGAAAATACAACAAAACATGTCAAAGTGTTAGCTACATATATATATATATATATAAAAACAAGATTCTACTATTAATGGAATGGGAATTGTAGAGATGTAGGTAGGGGACTCATATGCTGTCATAATTTCCATTATAGAAAATATAAAAATGTTTCATCCAGAAGAAAATAAGGATCAAAATACATTAGAGCTGCAAAATTTAATACATTAGAGTTGTACCCACCTATGTGCCCCTCTAACTTCTTTTCATCTCTATGCTAAACTCTTAGTTTACTGAAGTAAAGGAATGTAAATATTAGCCTGAAACCACTGTTTGCCTGCAAAAAGTTGACTCCCATGAAAAACAAACCACAAATACCAGAAATGAAAATCTAAGTGCAACGCACTGATTTCTTTCATAGGTGTGGTCTCTCATTTCTATTAAACGCTATTAACTGTAAGTGAAAAAAATGTATTTATTTTCATGGCTATGTTGGAAAGGTGATAGGAATTACATCAGTATTTTCATAAGCAGTTATATAAAAGGAAAGAATAGTGGAGCAAAGTATCATTAACAGAAGGAGTTAGTTACCACTAAACAATTTGGGGTTATCAGAGGCATCCCACTGTTACCATCACTTTGACTTTTTTATATTAAGTTATCCAATGGTTATGCAGCTGCTTTTCCCTCTTAACAATCCTCATACTTGGTATGTTTCCTTTCTTCCAGAACTGTCTGTGGTTGACTAGAAGAAGTAACGATGCTCTGTGTTCCTGGTTGCCTTGGATCCCTCCCAGCAACTTACCACAATCCCTACTACCTATTGAATCGTTCACATGTAAAAATTCTATAACAAAATATGATCATGTTAGTGCATTTAATACATACTTATTTATTCTGTACCAGGATCCTCATACGTAAAACAGTAAGCTATAGGGGAACGTTGATCAGACATGGTGTTAGAAAAACCAGGTTTAAATCCTGTCTCTGCCCCTGTTGCAACACTGGGTATTTTCAGTTACATCATCTGAGATTTAATATTCTTACATGTAAAATGGGGGTAAAATGCTCATCTTTTCTGAGCATTTGAGGAGGTTAAATACATATAGTTATTATATGAGAGTACTTTATGAAGTGCTTGACATATGCTTTCATGTTCGATAAAGATTAAATTTCACCCAATTTGAGGTTAAGTTCTAGAGTTATTGAGATGTGTAAGACATGCTCCTTATCTTCAGGAAGACTTCAATTTAGTACAGAAGCTCTGATTTCAACTCAGTAAATGGTGTGTGAATACACATGCACTGTGGTAGCACAGAAGAGGACACAATACAATATGCACAAGGGAGTACCTTTGAAGTCATATTCCTTTCTTATACCAATGGTCCATATGGCACTGATCCAAGATCCTCTTCTACCCTACAAAACAAACAAACAGACAAACCAAATTAAGAGACAACACTTGGACTGGTCCCCCAAAACTCAACAGATTGCAAGAGCTCTTTTAGGATGCTCAGTGTTCTGAGAATCAGATAACTTCTGAATAATTCACTCTAGCTACCCAAACAGGCTTAATAAACTGTACAAAAAAGAAAAACATGATAAAAAATTGATAAAATTATACTACTTAATTCTACAGTAAACAGTATGTTTGAATAGTCCAAACAACATGAACACTATTAATTTTTAGATGTAATAATTAAACAGGACAGGAACTAAAAATTGAGCACTAGGTATATTGGGAAGGCTCGAGGGAGGGATAAAGGATGACTTGAGTTAACAATTCTTTCATTAAAGAAAGACTATGATATGTATGTCTTAAAGTGATATATCTATAAGGCTAATAAAATACTTTTAAGATATGTGCGGCAATACAAATAAACTGCTTCTTTTGGGGGACAGAGTTTGGGAACAATTTTTATTAAATTTTGGCACAGAGAACATATGATATGCATAAAATAAATGACATACTAATGATTACTTAAAATTGTGGTAAATTTTTCTGAACACATAGATGTCATTATTAAGTGAAAAGATTTTACAGAGATAAAAAAAGTAATCTTTAGTACTAAGATAACAATAAAATTTTATATTTTTGAATGCATTAATTAAAGTTAACATTTTGAATAAGTTAAAGCTAGGTGATATCTAATTATATAAATTTAAAAATTATTCCAGTTAGAAAAAATCTTTCACTTCTTGATTTCAAAGATCTAGGGATTAGTCAGTCAACTTGCATTTCTTACCCAGCCTGCTACATTAAATTTCACTTAACATTTGTGTGCGTGACTGGGAGTCATTAGTAACGTCTACTACTTATTTCTCATTTGCTTCCTAGGTACATGCTTGACTTGTGCTTTCTCCTCATTTTGAAATTCATGTGTAGATAGATAATTTGCATTGGTCACTAACAGGTGAGCAGAAATTATGTGTCATTTTCTGTAAAAGTTTGACAATCAGTTAGTGACTTGTGCATGTCCCTCTTCCTGATGTCATGACTGTGAAATAAACCTTGAGATGAAGTATCCATCAGCTTGGATCCCTGAGTGAAGACATGGAATGTAGCTTCCAGACAATTCACAAAAGGCACGTAATGGGACCAGAAATAACCTATGATTGTTTCAAGCCACTGAGATATGGGGCCTGTTTGTTACTCCAGCAGAAAATAATCTGCCACAATTAATAAAACAGTATCAAAGTCTTCAGTGTTTTAGGATGGTCATTGTTATATCACTTCTCATGTGAAAAACACTGATGGAATAGCTGTAGATGGTTACATGTAAACACCATAATCTAATCTGGAAAAATGTTAATAACAACTGATAATTCAGTCCCTGTTACAACTTTTGCTTCTTTCCTGTAAAACTAAGTAACAGAAAAAAAATCAAAGAAAAATTTTTTGAGACTTCAGTTGAACTTTAAATGACCAAGATGTATTTTACTATAAAGTTATTTCAGCGAAATAAGATTGTTACTTGAGGCAAAGCTGATTCCAGGGGTAGTATTTAGAGACATGGCTATATTTTACACTTATATAAATATCTATTTTATATACAGTAAAAAGTTATAAAATATATATATTTGATACTACTGATAAAATGTAGTCTGAATTCAGAAATTTGACAGATCTTTAAGAATTATACATGAGGAAATCATTTTATCCAGCTCCCTCATTTTACAGATAAAGATTAAAAAAAAACAAAGCAAAACAAAACAATGTGATTCTTCTAAAATCACCTAGAAAGTGTGTGGCAAAATTGAGGTTAGAAACCAGACACTTTGACTTTTGGTTCAATTGCTTTCTATTAGTGTTCCTAACATATGTTAGCCATTTTGTAGTCAAAGATTGTATGATTCAGTGTAACACAAATTCACAAATTATTTTTCTAATTTGGGGAGTTTGGTTAATTCAACTCTAGTATACTATTTTTTTTTACTGCTTTTATAATAATACAAAAGACATGATTGTTTTAAAAGTTCTCATCAAATAAAAGTATGAACTCAGATAACATTTAAAAAAAAAGAGCAACGAAAGTGTTTCCAGTTTTGCATAACATCTAATGAAGGCAAAACTAGACTTCCTTATACAGAGGAAAATGTCTTGCAAAGAAAAAGTCTTCCTGGAAGTCAAATAAGTCTTGCACGAGAAGTCTGATGAGCTAAGTGTACATTAATCAGAAACATCTGAATTAAATTTCCCTTAAAATATACATAAAATGAAGAGGAACCGTGGTTTGCAGATTATGTTTCAGGTTCCACTCCACTCAAACATTTTTCCAGCCTCAAATAACTCCAGTTTTTTTTCATTACTACTTGGGAGTTCATAAAAATGCTTACTATACCACAGAACACAACTGGATTCATGAGAAATCCAGTATAAATATAATATAGATAATGATATAATTTGACCTAACGTTTCCTATTCACATAGAAGCATCAGAGATGAAATTTCTAAAAGAGGATTTTTATGTGAAATAGAGAAAAATCTTAACTATTTGAGAGAAAAGAAACAAGTTAACTACCCTCAGTTACTTTCATAATCTGATTTTCTCGCTTTCACTACCTGGAACTTAGAGTTGGATACTATGCACCATTTCTCATATTTGAAATACATGCTATTATTGTAACACTTTTGTGATACAGCTCTAATATCTAGGATGTCACCTAGTGATGCATAATAAACCTTAATTCCAGCTTTACATTAAAAACACCATTTGAAAATGATATTATTATTTGAATTAGTAACAATTCTCCAACAGTGGAAATTTGATTTTTTATCTATAAAATAGCATGAGGTTTTAAATAAATAATGAAAGCAAACTTATGGTTTCCGTAAAATACGTATCAACTGAAAATCACCCATGGTGTCTTGCTGTTTGTGAGAAATGTTTCTTTACATATTTCTCTTATTCTGTCATTACTGTAGTGCACCACCAGATATGTTCCTTATGCAAGTTACAGTAATCTGAAATTAAGCTTTTACTGAAACAGACTATCAGTATAAAAGAATTTAACATATTCTGATAAGCGTATGTCCTAGCTCACTTCTAATAACTACAATGGTGGCTGAATTATACTGCCAAGGGATCTGGCTATGCAAATGTGCCTGCTTAAAGCTTTGCTAAATTTTATAAAAGCAGAAGTTTGCTTGTATAACTAAGTGTAATAGTCATTGGGCTTCATGGTCTCATTTTCATATTTTCTAGGGATAGGTTTTTAAAAAATGTATATATATGATATGTGTTACATATAAAAACTTGTATATATAGTTCTTACAATGCAATACATATATACATATACATGCCACTATATCTTCTGGCATATTCCTAAACTAAAATATTTACATGAAAAAGAACGGAGAATAAATGCCCAATATAAAAAATGTTATAAAAGGAAAAAAGCCAATAGCTTTCATGAGTAAATTAGTGAATGAGGGCTTCCTAGTGAAGCATTAGAAACTAAACCAGAGGTGAATTTCACTGGCTTACCTGGAAAAAGAATATCTTCAGCAAAATATGGAAAATCAGACAGGGTCAGAGAATTTCCTTGATTACTGAAGGCATTAGGGATACAGTGCCAGAGTTTAAGTACAACAGAAATGTCATTTTGGGTTTTGTGAGACCTGAAGATACATGTGCATTTTGGGAGTCCCTTGTTCTACAAAATCACAATTTATTTGATCCCTGTGTCTTTCTTCATTTACTTAAATTAAATCTGCCAGTTTTCATAATTATCCTGCATAAAAAAATTGCTTGGCGCACAGGATACAACACTGTAGCTATGTCTAAGTAACTTTTGTTAAAGGAGATATTTTAACAAGAGGAACACTTGACCCCATTAGTTTAAAATAGAGATCTGGTCTCCCTTTAGTTTCTTTAACACTCAAAATATGTTCTTGAGAAATGACACAGTCAAATTTGCCAAAGAAATTTTGTCAATCTCATTCTGTTTCTCTTTTCTATGCAATTTAGTTCCAGATAAAAAGAAATGTTCCCTGCACTGGTCTTAGTAGAAAGGAAACTATTCCAGAAGACTCAATGATTCCCACTTCTTCCAAAAACAGTGTCTGAAATTCCATTTATATTTTACCCATTTAGATTAAAAGTTTTATCCTTGTTAAAACAGAAATCAACAGAAGCCTAGATGTGGGAAGGATAACAAACTGTTTTCCTGCCCAAATAGATCTGAAAGCAGTCAGGCGAAAACTGGATATGGCTTGTCCTGTTAAATAAGATAGTCTAAACTTGTCAATACTTAGCACCTTTGACACAAGGTGAGAAAGAAAAAGAAAAAAAAAAGAAACATCCATAAAGAGAACTAAAAAAAAGTTTTGAAAAAGGTTTTAATGTTTTTAATATAAGCATCTTTCTATTATAGGAATGGTTTTACTTGTAGGTATAGCAGGGGGCCAAGTTGGAGTGGGATTCTAGGGCCCCCGGAAAGAACCCTGATGAGTCTCTGAGCATATTCTTCCCTCTCTTTACGTGCAATCACTAAAACTAGGTTTGTAAAATTTAAGTTTTGATTTTTGACAGAACATAAATTCCTCAGGATAGGTTATTTTAAGATCTTATCAATCATATACTTCTTAATTTGGTTCTCATCTGGTTCTAAACACTAACTTTCTCATTCTCTTGACACTTTGCAACACTTGCTGTCCTTCCTTCCATTCACTGCCAAAGTCGTCATACTTTCTCACCACCTACAGTCGGTTCTGTTATAATTCTTGTTTTTAAAATGGCAGTGTTTTCCAATAAGATTGATAATATTAAGGAACTTGAGCAGAACACAGTTTTTGTGTTTGCTTATCATACGTGACTTTGTCCAGGAGAAACACTGGGTGAAAGCAGAAAACTTCACCAAACTGAAACTGTCCACAGAGTAATACACAACTTGCACATATGCACTCACCTCAAGCATCTACAGGCACCTCCTTCCACTGTGTGTGTTGTGAGCACACCCAGCCTCGTTTACTGTTAAACTTTCTGTCCAGTTTCAGGTAACCTTTCTTCTCTCACTTCACAATAACCCTCAACCCTTTCTATGCCCATTTCCATGAGTAAATTTCTCAAGGTTAACTGCCATATTTACTGTAGTATATGTTATATATTTATTGTTTTATATTATATTTTATCTATTTCTAGCCTATTTAATAGGTTTAAAACTGTGCTACAGTTTTTTTTTCTTAAAGGGGAATTTCCTGCAGTTTTTCACTTCCTTTGTTTTGTTTTGTTGTGATGTCTCATTGACAGAGTTTAGAGTCTTATGATCCCACCTCCATTTTCTCTGTAAGTACTATAGAATGCATTGCTCTGTTTTGCCTAGTGTAGTGATTTTTAGGAATGAATGAGGTAGATTATAGAAAAATAGATTTGGTCTTTGTCTTTAGTTCTTTGTGATCTGATACAGGTGCCCACCATTTTATTGAAATTGGTATCTCTAATGTCACCAATGACCACTCTAAGTCCAATATCTTGTCAACATTCTCAGTCTTCAAAACTTTTCAACATTATTTGGCACTGTCCTTCAGGTTTTGTTTTTTTTAACCAATATATTACTGAACATCTTTTATGTGTATGGCCTTTTCTTAAATTCACAGGGGATGGAAAGATAAGTTAAGTGAATTCTTTGCCTGATTGACAGGGATAAGGCAAGGGTTTGATGGGTTCTACTGCTGGCAAAATCTATGGTAAAAGGGAAATGGGTGCTACATGGATCACATCTGCTTGGGATACCAGGAAGATGTTACAGAGGATGCAGTGCTTGAGATAATAATGTCACCTTATATAGAAATTTCATACATTTGCTTACTTTTTTCTATATGAGACAAATTACTTGAGAACATAACTCTCTATCATCATCCTTTTAATATGTTTTTAAGTATATAATAGATTCTAAGGACTTGACATAGCACTTACCTCTTCATAACTTATATCCTTGCTCGGTACAGTGACTGCCAAAAAAAGTCAGTGTTTACATAATGATGAAAGAATATATGGCTTGGAGTATAGTTGGTATTGAAGGACAAAGAGGGGTGAAAGCATTTCAGACAAGGAAATGAAACAACAAAGGTCTAGAGGCAGTAAAGCTGCTGGTATGTTCAGGCAGTATCTAGGAGAGTGGAAGATAGGAGGCAGTCATGTTTTGAAGTTTTCTCAGTAGCAAGTTAAAAAGTCTGTACATACCAAAGCTTTCTTTTCTCTTGGAACTGCTTTTTAACTCTTTGCCAACCTGCCTGACCCTCATTACAGTCTTTTAATGTCTTATTGGTCTTTTTTCCACACTCACATAAATGCGAATGCCTTTTCCCTATATCCAGTTATCCAATTCCTGCTTAAATTCCAAAGATCAGCTCAAATACCGCACTTTGAGTGAAAGTTTTACTAATGACCACAAGTAGAACTTAAATTTCTCTACGTTAAAGTTTCCTTCAGCTTGATACAATATAAAATCTACTCATTTACCCTTAAAACAGACATGGGTAAATACATATTCCTTGATTATTAAAGCAAATATTTCTTCCCAAGCACAAAATAAAACTTTATATACTGGTTACATGTTTATGTAATTAAAGTAGACTCACAAACATTTTACATCTGCACTTAACTCCATACACACTTAATACATCTGGCTATCCAGTTTTCAGTTTTCTCATAGAAAAAAATAGACCATAATCTGAATTTAAAGATCTTAAAGAAATTCTATTTGTATTTCTATTTCAAGTGAAAAGTCAATATATTATAGGTAGCTTTGTTCTTTTTTTTAAGTAATTAGATTTATTTATTTATTCATTCATTCATTCATTTACTTATTGGAGGTACTGGGTATTGAACCCAGGACCTCATGCATGCTAGGCATACAGTCTACCACAGAGCTATACCCTCCCCTTGGTAGCTTTGTTCTTGCTGCAAATTTTGTTTTTCAGAAATACATATTTAAATTTGACGGAGTTTAAATACTTGGTTGACTAAGCTTAAATCCTAAAGTGTCTGAGTTTATTTGAGTTTAAGTAGTCATTAAACTAAGTCAGGGAGTGATGGTGTTCATAATAAGAGATAAAATTATTATATAAAATTTTGTAAATCACATATTTGAATCCCTAAATCAGGATCCTGAACATTCAGATTCATTTTATATGTTAAGAAGTCTGGAATGTGTTCTATAGACAAGAGAAAAAAATGAAAATATTTTTAAGAAAGTCAATGATCAGGTTTATATTTTAAAACTCCCATTCTGAACACAAGGTGGAAAGAGAAACCATTGTCAAGGAGACAAATGTGAAGTGATTTCTATACTTATCCAATGCAGTGATAATAGGAATGGGAAAGGATAGATTAAAAAAAAAAAACTTTTCCAACATAGAATTAAAAGACATTGAAAAACTGATGGCATATGATTAATGAAGGACAGAAAGAAGTAAAAGATAAAACTCAGCTTTCCTATTTGGGCAATTGAGTGATAAGCAGTTCTGTTCACTGATTTAGAAATAATGAAAGGAAGAACACATCTGGAGGAGAAAAGGACCTAAACATATTATGAAGATTTGAGTTTCAAGTACCTGCAATATCCAATCGAATAAATTCTACAGATTATTAGATATAAAGGACAGGAACTCAAGATTGAGATCCTGGAGTTAGAGGGTTGGGAACCACCTGGTTATATGTTGCAGCAATGTGGAAACACAGTTGAAGCTATATGCCTGGGTGTGATCATATCACATATCAGAGAAATAGAAGCAGCGCGACACTGAGCAAACTACGTTATATAATAATGAAATTTCAGACTTACAGAGAGAGTTCTACAATTATAATCATCCTTAAAATAGCTGAAGGAGAGCAGGGGAAAACTTTGGTCAAGACAAAGTACTCCAGCATCTCAGAGATTGTTACATTCAGGACAGTGCTTAAGAGGGCAGAGAATCTAGGGTATGTTGAAACTTGTTCACTTATTCTCACAATATTTGAAGAAATAAACATTATGTCAAAGACAGATTTAAAGGGAAAAAAGCATAATGAAGCATAAAGCCTGATGATTCAATAGGGGAAGATAAACCCATTTCATTTTGATCTGCACTGGTGAAGATGAGCGGTATGTGTTTGTGTGTTTATGTGTTTATGTGTATGTATACATATATACATGCATATACATACTTACACACATATACGCACATATACGTGTGTTTGTATTGCATGAATATGTGCCTTCAGTCAGTTATAGAAACAGTAGGCATAGGAGTACATTTCTCCCCGCCCCTCGGGTGCCTTCCTAAATCATCGCTCAGCATAAACATACATTTTCCAAGGAAGTTACTCAGATTCATTTCACAATGAATGTATTTCAGGAAACATTAGACAAATATGATAGTTACAATAAACTAGCTTTTGAACAATTTATTTGGCCCAAAAATATTTTTTGAAGATTATAAATACAAATACCGTGGTAAACATTCTACCCTTTTAGCATAGTTTAATAAATATTTGCTAACCTTTAAACTTGATTTGCCACTTTCTAGTGGTCACATAAGTCCTAGACATATGAGAAATGTGTATCCATGCTCAGTATGTAAAAAAAAAAGTAAATTCCCCAGATATAAACTGTTATAATGAAATGTTTATAGTTTAAATTGTGTAAAATCAAGCAGATTTCAGTTCTAATGAAAATGATTCAAAATGTTCAAAATCTCAGAAGATTTTGGGGTAGATAATTTCATTGTTTTACTAAATAAACCACTTATAAATCAAAAACACTTTCTCACTTATCACATTACTTCCTTTACTTATACATCTTAAAATCTGTGTAAAATAATTCTAATGAACCTAGAAATTTTCAATAATAGAATGACTGATGTACTTGTATTTATGAAGCAAACCATCACATTATGTGCTGTGATTGTTACCTTTTCCTTGACCCACTTAGATCACGCAGGTATAATTCCAATAGTAAGTTTTAAAGTTTTATACAATATTCAATATGAAAAAATGAAAGCTCATTATTACAATATTGATGGTTATGATTTATGAAATCATTGGCAAAACTACAAAACCTCAACAATCATGTACTTTTGGCAGTGTCTCAATTGTAAACATGGATAAAATCAATAGATTTAATAGCAAAAAACTAAGTGTGTGGATATACACATGCAGTTATCCTCTATAATTTATAGTCAGAAACCATCAAATATTTCTTATTGTCTTTATGCTTATCATTATTAATTGAATTTCTAAGTGCTGCTATTCTGATAATCAAATTCAACACCAATAAAGCAATATTTACTAGGCATTGCATAACTTGGAAAAAAGATACTGTAACACTAAAATTTTGTGTACCTTTAATTACTATCAATATTTATATTCAGCTTTGATAAGTTGACCTTGAAACAAAAAGTAAAGCAGGGAGAGAGAGAGAAAAAGAAAGAGCAAGAAAGAGGATCTGCTTCCTTATTCATAAGAAAGCTCAACTGAATACTTACATAACCTTTTAGTTATAATACAACCTGTTTCTCATTATTAAGAATGTCATCCACTGCTCCCAATGGTTTGGACAGTGTGCTTAGATTGGTAATAGAAAGTATTTTCCCTTTTTCCTACCAGGGATCTTCAAATGATTAGCTAATAATAGTTGCACAATGATTTCCAGATGTTGCTTACAAGGAGTGTCCACTTATCTTCCACACAGGATGGTGTGGGAATTGAGGTTCTCCCATGGCTGTAAAATAGAGATCACAGTGGAAATATTTCCCACCCAGAATCTGAAATTCTAAATGAAAGAAAAGATTGCTCCAAATGCAAGCTTGTTGACTGATTGAGAAGATTTTGGAATTAGCTACTTCAAGCCTGAATTCTTGATATGCTCAAAGAGGGACTGAGTTGTTTAACAAACACCTTAGACAAACAACAGAGGAATACTTGAAACTATTCTGATTTTCTCTGTAAAGACTAGCCTTTTTTTGTAATTCAAAGGCAGTGAGTGTCATTATAAAGAATTACTTTAGGAAGAGGTAGAAAGCCCAGGTTCAAATTTTGGGAATGCAGTCTCTGCAATCCTGTCCAGCTGTACAATATGGCCACTCATTTTATTCCCCCCTCCCCTGCCTTTTTTGTTTGTTTTTTAGAATTAATATGAGATCATTCCAAAGGGACTTTAAAAATTATATGGCTTAATTTAGTCAGGTTTAATTAGCAGTGATAGTCAAACCTAAACGTTCAAGCCATTCAGAATTCTTTACCTCTCTGAGTAATTGTTAAGTCAAATGACATCTTCATTCTGTATCTTGAGCTTTGGCTTTTAAACACTGTTGATGTTGTGGTTGTTTTATCAAAGACCTGCTGAGCAAAGAGACTCAAGCAGATAAGCAGACATTTTTCATTTCTTTCCTTAGGAAATTTAGACGGGCAAATAAGAAAATGCTGCTTGAAATCAAATGCACTTGTCCTCTTTCAGAAATGTCTGAGCTCACTGAGTTCTGTGCTGGACAACTCAGACTGGGACGGGCAACAGCAACGTGCTCCAGTGTTAGCAAAGGAATAAAAAAGATCAGGGTTAGTGTTCTGGTCAGGGAATCCCATTAAAGCAGAAAGACCTGAAAGGAGACAAGACGACTTTGAGAAATTAGACCCTAAGTTCAGGGTATCTGAATCTCACCCAAGATTCTCACAACCCAAGCAAAACTCTGCAAGTTCAGGCCAGGAAGCCATGAGTGCTCTAACATCAGGCATCTCATCAGCAACCCCTGTAACCTAAGGCCGAGATATCTCTCCATTGTTTGTCATTGGACAAAATCTGGGGACACAGGCTCAATCAACACTGTGGTGGTTGCTCTGATTATGGATATTTTTAATAGTTTAACAGACTTTATTTTTCAGAGTGTGGGGTTACTCTTATGAGTATTTTTTAACGGTTTAGTAGACTTTACTTTTTAGAGCAGTTTTAGGTTCACAGTAAAATTGAGGCATAAGGTACAGAGATTTCCCATATATCCCTTGCAGCCACACGTGCCTAGACGCCTTCATTATGAGCATCCCCTGCCAGAACGTACCTTTGTTGAAATCGATGGACCTACACTGACACATCATTATCACTCAAGGTTCAGCATTTTCTCCCAAAGTGTTTGTTCGGCGTACATTCTATGGCTTTGGACATATGCATAATGACATATATCCACCCATGTAGCATCATACAGAGTAGTTTCCCTTCCCTAAAAATTCTCTGTGCTCCACCTATTCATCCCTCTCGCTCCCCTAGCACCTGGCAACCACTGATCTTTTTGCTGTCTCCATAGTTTTGCTTTCCCCAAATGTAGTATAATTGGAATTACACAGCATGCAGCCTTTCACAAAGTTATTACAGTATTATTGACTGTATTCCTTATGTTGTACATTATATCCTCATGGCCTATTTATCTTCTAACTGGAAGTCTGTACTTCTTGATCCCTCTCATCTATTTAGCACAACCCCCACCCACCAGTTTGTTCTATGACTATGTTTCCATTTCATTTTGTTTTGTTTTAGATTCCACATATAAGTCAAATCATATGATATTTGTCTTTCTCTGTCTGGCTTATTTCACTTAGCTAATACCCTCTAGATCCATCTATGTTACTGAAAATGGCAAGATTTCTCTCTTTATTACAGCCAAGTAGTATTCATACACATACAAAAATATATATTATGTATATTATATATACACAGCTATATAATATATACACACATATCACAGCTTTATCGATTCATCTATGAACTGATACACAGGATGCTTTCATATCTTTGCTATTGTGAATAATATTGCAATGAACATAGGTGTGCATATGTCTTTTCAAATTAGTATTTTTGTTTTCTTTGGGTAAACACCCATAAGTGGAATAATTGGTTCATATGGTAGCTCTATTTTTAATTTTCTGAGGAACTTACACACTTATTGCAATTTTGTTAATTTTTTTCTAGTTGTTTTTGTTGTTCTTCTTTCTTTTCCTTTTGCTCTCTTCCTTTGTTATTTTATGACTTTCTTTATTGTTGTTTGCATTCCTCTTTATTTTTATGCATCTAGTATTGTTTATTGGTTTTTGTTTACCATGAAGTTCTGATATAATAAACTATGTATATAGCAGTCTATTTTAAGTTAATGATCACTTTAGTTTGAGTGCAATTTAAAAGCACTACATTTTTATCCGCCTCCCCAAATTTTATGTCTTTGTTATTATAGTTTACATGTTTTTACTTTGTGTATCTCTTAACTAAGTATTTTATACATAGATTATTTTACTGCTTTTGCTTTTTAACCTCCAAACTATGTTTGTCTTTTAACCTCCATACTAGCTATATGTTTGCCTTTATCAGTGAGAATATTTCCTTTCATAATTTTTGCATTTCTAGTTACATCTGTTTCTTTTTTGTTGTTTAAAGAAGTCCCTTTATCATTTCTGGTAAGGCTGGTTTGATGGTGATTAACTCCTTTAGATTTTGATTGTCTGGGAAACTCTCTCTCTCCTTCAATTCTGAATGATATCTTTGCAAAATAGAGTATTCTTGGTTGTAAGTTTTTTTTCTTTTTCCTCTTAGCGCTTTAAATATGTTGTGCCACTCCCTTCTGGCCTATAAAATTTCTGCTCAACCGTCAATAATCATATGGGGGCTCCCTTATATGTAACTAGGAGTTTTACCCTTTTTCCTTTTGCCATTCCCTCCTTATCCGTAACTACTGGCATTTTAACTGCTGTTTTGGTGTGGGTCTTTTGGGGTTCACCTTTTTTGTGCTTCCTGAACATAGATGTCTGTTTACTGTGCCCAGGGAGGGAAGCTTTCAGCCATTATTTCTTCAAATGTGTCTTCAGTCCCTTGTCTCTCTCTCTTCTCCTTGGATCCATATGATGCCGATGTTAGCATGCTTGATGTTGTCTCAGAGGCCCCTTAAACTAGCCTCATTTTTTTTTCTTTTTGCTGTTCCAACTGAGTGATTTTCATTACCCTGTGTTCCAGATCATTGAGCCACTCTTCTGCATTTTCTGATCTGCTGTATGTTCCCTCTAGTGCGTTTTTTGCTTCAGTTATTGTATTCTTCAGCTCTGACTGGTTCTTTTTTTTTAGTATTTTCTATCTCTTTGTTGGAGTTCCGTGTTTCTCCATTCTTATGCTGAATTTGGTTTGCATTTTTATGACCATTTTTTGGAACTCTTTGTTAGATTATTTAACTCCGTTTTCTTTAGTTCTTTATCTGAGATTTTGTCTTGTTCTCTTGATTGGAACATATTCCACTGTCTTCTTATTTTGACTAACTCTCTGTGTTTATTTATGTATTGTCTGATCAGTTATGTCTCCCAGTCATGAAGAAATGGTTTTATGTAAAAGGTGTCCTGGGGGCCCAGTAGTGCAGTGCTCTCTGGCTGTAAGAGCCAGGTGTCTCTTCTGTCTGGGCTGCATGTGCCCTCCTATTCTAGCTAGGCCATGATTGCTGAGGATACACTAGTGAGGGGGCTGGCGCCAGGCATGGATGGCTGTAGGGCCTGGCTGTGACTATTATCAGAGCTCTGCTGTGCCAGACCAGCCCCCAGAGTAGGGGGCTGATTTGGAGAAGCACCAGCTGGCGCAGGTCCACAGATAACCTGGGGACCAGTGCTAGTAAGATTGGTGGAGAGAGTCACAAATGCATCCACCAGCCTCAGGTCAGGTAGGTAGAAGGGGAGCAAAAAAAGTGGCACAAGTCAGTGCCTCCAAACCTGAATGACATTCCAGCAGATCCCTATTCGTTAGGCACACACCCTAAAATTAGTCGATGAATCTTCACATACAACCCAGGCTGCTGCCTCTGCGTTGGGAGGTTTTGTGCATGCCCTTTCAGAGCAGAGTGTGAGTTTCCTACAGACCTCTGGCTCTCCCAGAGTAAGCCCTGTTGGTTTTCAGTCAGCTGTTCAGGGGGCTCATCTCTTCCGTGCAGCTCCCTCAAGCTGGGGAGATCAATATGAGGTTTGTAACCCCTGCTCCTCAGGGAGGGCCTCCATGACTGTGATATTTCTCCCAACTTTGCATTGCTGCACTGGGGTTGTGGGTCCCAGTCACATTCCATCTCCACTCCTCCTACTTTGTCTCAGTGTGTCTTAATTTTTTGTCCTTAATTGTGGAAAATCTTTTCCGCTAGTCTTCAGGTTGTTCTCAGAGGTAGTTACTCTATGTGTAGTTGTAGGTTTGGTGGGTCTGTGAGAGGAGGCAAGCCCAGGATATTCCTAGTCCACCATCTTGTTCCCCTCCTTCTTTCCTCACGCTGAGCATCTTTTCATGTGCTTACTGGACATTTGTATATCTTTTTTGGAGAACTATCTATTCACATCCTTTGCCTGTTTGTAAAAATAAACTTTATTTTTAGAGCAGTTTTAGGGTTACAGCAATATTGAGCAGAAGTAGAGTTATCATTATTGTGGCCAACTTAAGAATGTATTTTTCTTATTGTTGAGTTTTAAGAGTTCTTTTATATTTTGGATACGTCTTCTATCAGATATGTCTTTTCCAAATATTTTCCCCACCAGTCTGTGGATTGTCTTTCTATCCTCTTGATACCATCTTGTATAGAGCAGAAATTTTTAATTGGTGAAGTCCAGTTTATTAATTCTTCCTTTAGTAAATCATATCTTCAGAGTTGTACCTAAAAAAAGTCATCACCAATTCCAAGGTCTTCTAAATTTTCTCCTATGTTTTGCATTTTAAATTTAGGTCTGTGATGCATTCTGAGTTAAGTGTTGTGAAGGGTGTAAGGTCTGTATCTAGGTCCTTTTTTTTTTTTCCACATGTGGATGCTTATATGCCAACACTATTTCTTTGCTTCACTGTATTGCCTTCACTACTCTGTCATTTGATTTATATATATATATATATATATATATAATACATATATATATTATATATATATATGTCTATTTCTGGGTTCTTTCTTCTGTTCTGTTGATTGAATTGTTTATTCTTTTGTCACTGTCTTGAACACTGTAGCTTTATAGTATATCATGAAGTCAGGTAGTGTCAGCCCTCCAACTCTGTTCTTCTCCTTCAGAATTATTTTGGGTATGCTGCATCTTTTGCTTCTCCGTACAAATTTTGGAATGTTGTTACTATTCACAAAATAACTTGTTAAGATTTTGGTTGGGATTGCATTGAATCTATAGATCAATTTGGGAAGAACTGACATGTTGACAATATTGAGGTTTCTTAGCCATGAACATGGAATATCTATCCATGTATTACAGTTCTTTGATTTTATTAATTGGAGATTTTAGAAAATATTTTTCCTCATGCAGACCTTGTACATACTTTGTTACATTCATACCTAAGTATTTCATTTTCTGGTTGCTAGTATAAATGCTATTGTGTTGTAAATTTCAACTTCCCCTTACTTATTTTTGGTATTTAGGATTGTGATTGACTTTTTTAACCTGCAACCATGCTGTAATTGTTTATTAGTTCTAGAAATTTTTTTGTTGATTCTTTCAGATTTTGTATGCTATTTGTGAATAAAGAGTTTTATTTCTTCCTTCCCAATTTGTATACCTTTTATTTCTCTTTCTTATTTTATTGCATTGGCAGGGACTTCCAGGATAATCTTGAATAGAAATGATAAATAGGGACATGTCTTGTTCCTGTTGACTGATGATTATGTTTAAGATTAAATAAATTTATTTCTAATACAACAAAATTCCTGTTCAAAATCAGATTTAGGTTGATTTGAGGAAAAAAATAAATGCAATAATTTTGCTCATCTGAGTTTTCAGTTGCAATGCCTTACCTACTACAGAAGTATTATCATATAGATGCTTTAAATAAATATTCATGGTGTTACTTGTGTTACTTAATTATCTGGCTATATGTTCACGAACTTTAACGACATTAGATACACCAATGAATATCAAAACCGTGCTAAGAATGTGTTTGATTCTGGAGATAGAAATCTTGGAGTCATCTTTGTGGAGCTCACAGTTAAATGAATAGGTTTTATCTCAAGAGTTAACTTCCAGCTGTTGATGGTAGTTTCTAAGTGTGCTGAGGTACATTCTGGGTCTGAATCTAGCAATTTTACCAATACTTACATTTCTGTTGTTATTGATAGATGATTTCTGTCATAGATTGGAAAGGGCACAATAGTAGAACATGTTTCATTATAAGCTCTTTCTAGTCTAGTGGGTTTATGTTTCAGGTGGGAAGCTCAGTTATATTCATTCTCAATGTCTCATCAAAATTCAAGATACGGTATAGAGCTTAGCTATGGGGTTGGGAACTCAGGTCCAATATTTAATAATATGTAACTTTAAACTTGATTTATGCATATCTTAGATTTTTGTGTGTCAGTGGAGAATGACAATGGCACTAACTTGATAGGACGAAGATTAAAGGGGATAATTAAATTGCTAGCACAATGTTTAGTGCTTAGTTCAGTAAATTATTATTATTCTATGAATAACTTGAAAATATATTTCTTTGATTTCATTTTAAGCTCTTTCTCTAAATCACAGATTTAAATAGCATTAGAAAGTACCTGTCAATATTCTAACAAATTTATTTTCAACGTGGAATATCCTTTTTTAAACCCAAACTGCAACATAGGCTAGCATTCATAACAATAATTATCATGAACACAGGACAATAAAGTAACAAATTAACGATACAATTAGTTTCTTAATTTATACCAATAATATAAATATGTATTTCTCTTATGTATAAATATAGCTCAACAGTGGTGCGTATAGTATAAATGTTTTATTTCTAAAACAAATACTTTCTAGTCTTCGAGTTTACCTTCACTTTCCCTGTTTTACAAAAGTTCACTCTTCAGCTAACATAATTTGCTGCTTTTGTTGACCTTGTCAATTTATTTTCAAATACTTTTAAACTAGCTTTTGTGTGTGCCTGTGTGTGTGTGTCTCTATAAATGTACTTGAATTGCTTATAGGTTAATCCCTGCTTTATAGCTTCAATCTTGACATCTCATTTTTGAATTAGTTACTGTCATTTTGCTTGACCTTTTCAATCTTCGTGGTGTCCTTCCTATAAATACAGTAAGAATTAAATGCAGTAGTCAGAATGTGTTCTTATTGCAAAGTTAAAATACTGATAGAATGACTATAGTCATTTTGCACTTTGAAATAAGTACACTGAGGACATTTTTACTTTAACTTTGACTTGCTTGTTTTCATTTTCTAGATACTCAGAATTAACAAAGCCCCGGTTAAAGTAAAAATATTTAAAAAGTAATTAAAATATTATGAATGGAAATGAGAAACCCTTATAAAAATTTACTATAAAAATTAAATGACCTTAAATATTGAGTATAAATAATTTTAAATATTAATCTATGAACTTATAATAAATTATATTATGAATTTATAATCTAAAAAGGAATAAAAAACTCATTATGTTCCTTTTTAAAACTCTGCTCCCTTGAGCTCACACCATGATGCTACATACTCTCTCGTCTCCTCATTAATCTCACATATCAACTTTCTGTTCATCTCACTTAAATAAATGAAGGCTTTGATTCCTTGTCCACACCAACTTGTGCAATCTTTCTAGGTAATTTCAGTAACTATCATGGAAATTCATCTGTCACTTTTGCCTTTCTGTTATTTGACTTCCTTATTCCAACGATGGCTTGCTTTATGCTTCTAATTCACCCACTTCAACCACACCTTATCATTACCAGAAAATCCACTACAACTAAAATAATTAATTCAAATATTCCACCCTCTGCTGAAAGTTGTCTAATAATTTTTGCTACAGTATTTTAGTAAAATGATTCTTAAAACTTATTAAGATTCATCCATTGACATTTTTACATTATTCTTCCAATCAGTTTGTCACATCCTTTCAAAATTTCTCTCCTTATCCAGGTTAAATACCATAATTTATCAATTGTCCATACAGTACTTTATGTTTTTTTGACCCTTTTAGTTTTGTTGCTCAAATCTGGGAAACACCAGCCTGATTGGAATATAACTGATTTCTAAAGACAGTTATGTAACCATGGAGACTGATACCACTATGAATTCATGATCCATAATCTCAAAGCAATAACTCTTCCAGCAGGTTGTTTCTCACCAAATTTACTTTCTCATTTGCTACAATAATGAATTTATATGTTCCCATTCTCTATAACCCACCTCACTTTAATCCCAGATGACTTTACCTATATTTCATTAACAAGACACATATTCAATCAATCAGTCCAAACCTTACCTCCATCTACCTAGATCTTCTCTTTCTTCCATCCTTTGAAATAGAAGAAATGTCCTTTCTTCTTGCAAAACTTAATACCTAATACATCTTGTTGGTATCTTAGAATCTAATTAGAAGATAATTCTCTATGAATTTCTCATGTTTCTGCACAATTCAAATAGAGACACTGACAGCATTTATTCTGAATTATCTTTTCAAGATTATTCATGTAGTGAACATCCTTGGAAGATAAAATAGTGTCTCTATCTGGGGTACAGGGCAGATAGATGTGTTTGCCATCCTGTATAATAAAGATAATGTTTTCCATCAAAGCAGGATGGGGAAGATTTTCTTGCTGTCTATTATAAAAGATTCCGTTTCCCTGAGCTGAGCTTTCCTCAGCTTTGAAGAAAACCATTGCATTCAGTGTCAGTCTGGGCCAATCTGCTTCATTCTCATAAGACTTGGGAGGCAAGAGAAGTTGGCACAAGCCTGCAGCACAGGATTTCTGTTCCACTAGTCTAAAGCCATAAAATTGAGGCAGGTTACCATGCTGGTTTGCAGTCAAGATAAAAAAAAGTGTCACCTCTTCAATATTTTAGAAAAGTCTTTGCTATACTTTTTGTGACTCTCTTGTAAAACTTCACCTTCTTCTCAATGAGATCATCCCCATAAATATTCAACATGACCTAGAATTACCTTCAAAACAATTCAAACATGCCCAAAATCTTGCTTGAAACAAATGTTCTTCTATCTGTTTCCCTAACTCAAGTTCTTATCAAAGATAAACTTTTTCTGTATATACCTCTCAACTTCAATGCATTTTTTATCTACAACTCTCTAGCTTCTAATCACACTGCTTTTCAAAAAACATTCTATGAAAATCACCAAGAACTTCCTTATTGTCTAAACACAGTGCAAACCTTTCAGGCTTATTAGATTCTTAGATCTCTTTGTAGCAGTGAACATAGTTTAAAAAAGTCCTTTAAAATATATCTCTTGGCTTTCATGACATGCTTTCCTGGTTTTCCTTGTGTCATTATTGGCGCTTATTTGGAAACTTCATTAACTAGGTTCTCCTCTCAATAGGACCTCAATGCATCACTTTTTTTTTTTTTAGGATTTGGCCCTAAGGTCCTTTTTTCCCCTACAATTTCTATCCAGATTACCTTTTTCCAGTCACATAGCTTTAATTAATATTTCTGTGTTGTGGGATCTCAATTTTTTCCTTAAATTCCAGATTATTATTTTATATAGCTTCTCACATGGCTTTCACATGCACCGCAAAATTACATGACCTGCCCAACAACTGCATCATAACCACCCTACAATCACTTCTCATGTTTTACTTAGTGACATTGACTCAGTTGCTTAACTTAAATGTTTGGGAATTTCCTTTTTACTTCTATCTGCCTACTCTCATGCAATGTTTTACAAAGTATCATACATGTTACCTAAAAAATACATTGCAATCTGTCTACTGTTATCTCTATTTCACCACCCTAGCTTATGCCATTATAACTCTGTCTACTATACTCAACAACAACCTCCTACTTCTTAATTGGCTTTCCCTCTTCTGGTCCAGTTTTCACCCCTTAAATCTCCAGAATATATAAACAGCTCATACAACTTAATAAGAAAACAAACAAACAACCCAATTCAAAAATGGGCAGAAGATCTAAACAAGCAATTCTCCAATGAAGACATATGAATGGTCAATAGGTACAAGAAAAAATGCTCAATATTGCTAATTACCAGAGAAATGTGAATCAAACCTACAATGAGGTATCACCCCGCACCAGTCAGAATGGCCATCACTCAAAAGTCCACAAATGATAAATGCTCTCCTGGAGAGGGTGTAGAGAAAAGGGAACCCTACCACACTATTGGTAGGAATGTAGTTTGGTGCAGCCATTATGGAAAAGAGTACGGAGATTCCTCAAAATACTAAAAATCGACTTAAAGTATGACCCAGCAATCCCACTCTTGGGCATATATCCAGAGGGAACCTTAACTTAAAAAGATACATGCACACTAATGTTCACAGCAGCACTATTTACAATGGCCAAGACATAGAAACAACCTAAATACCTATTGACAGATGACTGGATAAAGAAGTTGTGGTATATTTATACAATGGAATACTACTCAGCCATAAAAAGAATTTAAAAATGCCATTTGCAGCAACATAGATGAACTTGGAGAATGTCATTCTAAGTGAAGTAAGCCAGAAAGAGAAAGAAAAATACCACTATCACATATATGTGTAATCTAAAACAAAAAGACAAACAAACTTATTTACAAAACAGAAACAGACTCACAGACATAGAAAGCAAATTTATAGTTACCAGTGGGGAGGAGATGGGAAGGGATAAATTGGGAGTTCAAGATTTGCAGATACTAATATACATAAAATAGATAAACCATAAGTTTATACTGTATAGCACAGGGAACTATATTCAGTATCTTGTAGTAACCTATGATGAAAATGAATATATGTTCCTATATGACTGAAGTATTGTGCTGTACCAGAAATTGAAACATTGTAAACTGACTATACTTCAATAAAAATGTTTTTAAAAAGGGAATTAGAAAATCCTGCAAAGGACACAATAATCTTTAAAATACAGAATTCTAGTCATGTAATTTGTCTTCTTAAAAAGAAGAAATAAATTTATTTCTTTTTAAGAAAAAGAAATACAGCAGGATTGTAAATTATTATAATGACCTAAAGAACTCTAATAGAACACTAATATTATCTAACATCTGTGTATCTCTGCACCTTCATTTTACCCCATGCCCTCTTTCACCTAATTCAGTGATGCCAACTTAAGTTTTTTTTTGATATCACCAAACTCTTTCCTTCCACAAAGCATTTTACCTTAGTCTATTATCACTTCCTGAAATATCCATAATCTTCCTATTTCCTTGGATAACTACTCCTTATCTTTCATATCTCAGTTAAATTTCAGTAACACATTAATTTTAATTTTTTCATAGTATTTAGCACAAATTGCTATTATACTATATTTCTGTTTATTTGTTTGCTACCTGTCTCACTTATCTAACTCAAACTTCAAAGTGGAGTAATTAATTTTTGTTCACTATTAATATTCTAGAAATTAGAATTCTACAAGAATGCTTGGAACATAGTGGAGACTTAGTATGTTTAGTATTTTTTGAAAATAAATGAATAAATTAACAGAAGCTCAAATTACAAAATAGATTTTTTTCCTACATAGAAGTTTACTTTGTTATCAGTTTATTTAAATTCAAGTATCCCATTTTTATTTATAACAGGATTTTGATTAACTTGCTATGAATTCTGTCATCTATGCCAGCATTCACTGTGTACCCTCAAAGGTAATTTTGCTGAGGTTACCCATTTGGTCATCTGAAACATTGGAAACATGCTAGAATTGATTTTACTGTGTAGACATGACTCAAGATGATTGCAAAGCAAGTTATATAATACTTTGAATTCTTTCTATTCAGAATTCAATCTAATCAAGTCACTTTCAACTTTTATTACTCAGTACATTAAGATGAAACAATATTGTAAACATGGTTGACCAGAGAATCAGAAGGAATCCAAGATGAAATAAATCATAATACCTACAAAATAAATAAAGCCAGTTAGAAGAATAGTTCTGTTCTGGAGATTCATGTTTCTCTATTTTTAAAAATACTAAAAGTAAACATTTATTTTTGAAATATAATAACTTTAACATAGTATAAACATTTAAAAAAAATTTTGTATTAATTTCCACTAAGTCATTGGAGTTCAAATTAAAGTAAAATATGGGTGATAAATAGAGACTACACATTTATTAGGGGAATACTGTCATCTTAGTAGGGGAATATCAATTCTCATTTTTAATTTTTGGGAAAAGGGCAACTCATTTCACTCCTTAACTGCATCTGTGTCTTTGAAAACAAATTTCAGTTTTAAATTTTGTACAAATTATGTTAAAGCCTCCCAAGCATTATTTGTTCTAAATATAAAGAATCAAAATAATGCTTCTGAAAAATTTTGGAGTATTTCTGCATAACTCATAAGTGGATATGAGATAATCAGTTAATAGCAAGGAGCTTTATTATAGCTGTCAGCCATCAACTTGAGTGGTATTTGAAATAATAAGATAATTTTGGCTCACGTTTTGGTATTATTTTAAGATTCCTTGTTCTGATCATGAATTGGATGTAAGAATATACTTTTGGCAGTCAATAAAAATGCTATCAGAGGTACACATAATCTGATCATTGCAGAAGTTTTAGAAAATAAATAGACAAGGCATTATAAATGGATAGAAAGAAATGGGCTATACAATGAGTTTTTACTCTGTGATAAAATACTTCTCTTTTAATGGATTGAAAGTGCAAGAAACAGTGGTTATACTGTGAAAAATTACACCACCACCTGCCAACTACTAAGTCAATTCTCTGGGTTAAACTAAGGTTTTTGTTGTTTATAACGTGTCCTGACACCATGGTCTGGCCTATATTAGGACCTGTGCCCAATTTCAGTGTCTAGAATCAGACCAGCTTCTGGGGTCATTCCTATAAGCTGAATCTAAGTTGAATAACATTGGATGCAATGCTGCAGGAAGAATAGTAGTTGAAGGTCCTGTGTTGTGTGTACACACACAGACACACACATACACAAACACATATTAACTCATCATTGCTATTGACCAGTGACAGCTGTGTGTCTTTCCTTCATCCCTTTTCTGAATGAAAAAGTTTTCCTTAGACTTTCACTATCCCTACTTCATCAGTGTTCATTGGATGTGTCTTCAGAGATGGGCAGAGAGCTTTTAACTCCTGGGATGCACATGTGGACCTTATGCAGAGGGCTCAGCAGAGACCCTCTGTATTGAATTAAACACAACATCTGGATGGGGCTATGAGTTATCATCCATGGGAATGGGTACAGACATGTTACATTTATGGGAAGAAAAATGCAAATCATTATTCAGAGAGCACAGGTTCAGACCATGGCAGAAAATGTTAGTTATTCCATATTATTTTTGGTTACACAGAGAGATTATATATCCTGGCCTCCATTTTAGTTAGCCATAGTCACTGATTCCAGTGAATGGGAATGTGGGCAAAGCTAGTGTGTGTCTTTTCTAGGCCTGATCTTTTTGTCTGATTTTTTTTTTAACATCCTAAGATATGAATATATATCCTAGTCCTTAGAGCTAAACAGATTTCTCTATTACAAACAGTTCTGAAACAGATAATATGTTTTAATTGTAGTGATGGTTATATTTGTTAAAGCTCTTAAAAATGTATGCTCAAAATGAGTGCCATTTATTGTAAAAGTTGCATCAATGGAGTTCACTTAAAAAAAAAAAAACAAACTAGCAGTTCCTTAAACTCCATAAATAAGTAACTGAAAAACTACTTCCATAAAACATTATCTTGAGTGTGTTAAATGACATTACGGAAAACTTTTAATTTGTGTTAACAAAAAACTGCTGCAGGTTAGAATAAAGGCATCTGGAATACCCTGTTATGAACTGAGAGATGAAGGCAGCTCCATAGTATAAAAATCTTTTTGATTACTCTGAGGAAAAACTGTACACCCACAGGATGGCTTGCATTACATAGTCTATAACCAGAGCTGCATAAAAGAAAATGTGATGTTTGAGGTCTAAAATCTTTTTTATATTTTCATGGAGACTTCTTCTAAATTTCTAATGTGTAGACATTACTTTCACATGTGTAGACAAATTCTGTCAAAAGTCTACTAAAAAGTAGAAGTAGCATAACTTTTCATTGTTAGATAGTCAACACCATCAATATGGTTGGTTGGTGAAGTCCCATTTTTAATAATACCCACTTATATCTTTCAATTTGGATGGTGTTTCTTTAAAAAAAAAAAGAATCCAGGGAGTCTAGCTACCTTAGGGAAACTGAGGTGGAGACCTACCCATCCTTACTTAAAATGAAGATATGCCATCAATCAGCAAACACCTTCTTCTCCAAATCTATTTTGACATAGTATAGTTCAAATATCAGGCATATGAGACTACAGCTCTGGTGCTGTTTGCGGAATGTGTGTGCATGCTAGGACAATGTCAGGGATGGGGTGAATAATGACACTGTAAATTGAAGTCATCTGCTTATTTTCCACATGCCTGCTCTGAGCAAGCATCTGCAAAAGAATTTCTCCCATGCTGCTCTGTCCATGACCTTGACCCTGAGAAGACAATCCTTCAAAGGGAAACGAAGAATCTCTTGAGAGAAGAACTATATTGTTAATGTATCTATGTTCTGTTCCTCTATAAATAATAGTATATTCTTGTACTCTGATATCAGTATCTTAGTTCAAATGCTTTTCTTAAAGCATATTCTACATCAGTCAAGAGAAGATAAGAAAGAACAAAACATTAGCCCAGTATTGTAGGGACCCACTCAGTAACCAAATAAATCAAAGGGAAATCTGTACATGTATCTTCAGATAAAAATGAGAAATATTGTAGAAATTTCATAAATTTTTGAGGAATTCAAGACCCTGGTACTCTGTAGTCTACTGTAATTATTATAGGCCAAATAAATATAGTCCACATTACCCACTCTTGACCTTTCAATAGTCTTTTTCCCATAGGATTACAAATAATGACTAGTTTTAAATTGGCACATTGCTGACCAGTGCATTTTCCTAAGCAAATTTTTACCCCTATACTTATTCATGCCTCTTTAAATAAAAATGAAGGATAGCTTCTTAACTGCAAATCACTGGAGCAGGTTAGGTCCTTTGTACCAAGTACTTGGCTACATTTTTGTTTCAGTATATCCCCACATTTCTCCATCTCACTTGTTTTTAGAATTGTAAACAATTTAAATAAATAGATAGTTCTGTGTTAATCTCAACATATTTTACATTCTTATATGAACAAAATCACTTTTTCACTTGGAAAATTAACTTTGGCATGCTGTAGTACAAAAATAAGCATTGAACTTTTAAGTTAAAAAAAAAATAATCAACCATTTTCTGCCCCTACCTCTAAAAATCTGTCTGATGACCTTGTGTGAGTCACTTGATCTCTCTGACTCTTTTTTTTCCAGCTCACAGACAAAGATCTGGTCATTCTTAAGGTCATTTATAATGAAAAACTTCTATTATCCATGATACATCACTACAGAGTTATAAATATTTATTTGCCAGTCATAGAGAATGAAAGGAGAGGTTATGCTGTCCAATTTTCATGACAATATTGGAAGTAATGTTTCAACTTGCTTATAGAAGCACCTAAAAGGTACTGACAACATATTTGGTTCTTTCTGGATGAATACAATCGCTAGTATTATACCATCATTTCTTGACATTTTGTCTTTGGAAGCTTTCTTTCTAGAATGATTTGACAGTTCAAATGAAATTTCTTGGCATTTGAATATATACACTTGACACATTAAAAAACACAATATGTGTATTACTTTGCAGTGTTTTCACTTGACACATCTACTCCTATTTTTTCATATTGTGCCCCTTAATCTAAGCAGCTGGGATCATTTGACCTCCACCAAAAGGGAAAATTTCCCCTATTGTTAATCCTCTGGGCAGTTTTTCATATCAATTAGAAATGTTGCCTACCTCCTAAAGTTTTCCAAGTGACAAGAGTACAGGTAATCATCATAAGTACTCTATGGAATTGCCCGTCCCTGCTAATTCCAAGTGTGTACAGACATTCCTCTGAGACTCACCTTACTTGCATTTAAATTATCCACACACTGTCAAGAAAAAAACATTATGATAATTGCATGACATATGAGAATTCTACTTCAGTGTTACAACCTTGTCAGCTTGGCCTCTCAACTAGGCAAATAAACTGACCACTTACTATTTCTTTCGAGCTATTAATTTTCCTGAAAATGCATCAGCCTGGAAATATACTGAAAATATGTAGAATAGCCCAATTCAGCATCTCTCAGCCTAGTGACATGATTTCTGTAAGTAACTGTCAAGGACTGATATCCAGACCTTCACATAGGAGTGGTTCTGCGTATGTCATTACCATATAACATGACATGCCAGTTAACTATGTCATTTGTTCTCACTTCAACTGAATTGTATTACAATCCTTTTTGATGCAAGTTCCCTCAGAGGAAAAATTCTATTGCTCTTATATATTTTCAGCAACCTAAAGCATTTCTCTGCCTTTAGTCTGCAACTGATCAGTGGATGCTAGTTTTCAGAGATGTACATAAATATACCTCATAATTAGGTACATAATAAAGCAGTGATTTATTTAAACTGAAAGGCCACTTATTTTTAAATTTTCTATTTATTTGTTAAATATTGGAGACTGTTCAACAAAAAGGAAAAAAGTAATATAAAATTTATGGGGAAAAATCTATCTCTTAATAAAATTATTTATTTTAGAATCAGCTCACTAATAAATGAAGGAGACACAAAATATCCCATTGCCTCACATGCCAGGTATTGTTATTTGTAAATGACACTGATGAGAAATCCTTCCTGCAATGAACTATTGATTCTACAAGTCATAATGATATAAAAAACATGATATGTTAGCATAAGAACATTTAAGCGTCTTTTTTTTCCTACTAATGTAGTTACATCAATTACATTTGTTTTTCAGAGCAGAAAAAGGCATCACCCTAAATTTCTTTCCCACTGTCTTTATGTCCACATAACATTTAACTTGCTATAGGTAGTTTAAATGTAATGAAAATCAGAGACATGTTGAGAGGGTTGAAAATAGCAACACACTATGAGAAGTCATAAATTTCAACAAGCATTTATATTAAAATAAATTTCTAATCTAAAATTGATCTTAAAATTAAAAATAAATGCAGCTATCCAGTTTTCCCAGTACAACAGATTGAAGAGACTGTCTTTCCTCCACTGTATATTCTTGCCTCTTCTGTCATGGATTAATCAACCACAGGCATGTAGGTTTATGGGGTCTCTATTCTGTTTTGTTGATCTATGTGTCTATTTTTGTGTCAGTACCATGCTGTTTTGATGACTACAGCTTTGTAGTGTAGTCTAAAGTCAGGGAGTGTGATACCTCTGGCTTTGATCTTTTTTGTCAAGGTTGCTTTGGCAGTTCAGGGTCTTTTTTGGTTCCATACAAATTTTTGGATTATTTGTTCTAGTTCTGTGAAAAATGTCATGGATACTTTTATAGGAATTGCATTGAAACTGTATATTGCTTTGGGTAGTATGAACATTTTAACAATATTACTTCTTTCAATCCACTAACACTGAGATTAGAACATGTCCTCACTCCATATACAAATATAAACTCAAAGTGAACTAAAGACCTAAAGGTAAGATCTGAAACCATAAAAATTCGAGAAGAGAACTCAGGCAGAACACTCTCTGACATAAATTGTAGCTATATTTTTTTGGATCTGTTGCCTAAGGCAAAAGGAATAAAAGCGAAAATAAACAAATGGGACGTAATTAAACGTAAAAGCTTTTGCACAGCAAAGGAAACCATCAATAAAGCAAAAAGACAATCTACTGAATGGGGAGAAAATATTTGCAAATGACATGACACATAAGAGGTTAGTATCCAAAGCATAAAAACAGCTAATTCAACTAAACAACAAAAGAAATTCAATTAAAAAAATGGGCAGAAGTCCTGAATAGACATTTTTCCAAAGAAGACATAAAGAAGCTAACAGGCACATGAAGAGATGTTTGACATCACTAATTAGAGACAGACATGCAAATCAAAACCACAATGAGATATCACCTTACACCTGTCACAATGGCTAACATCAGAAAGTCTATAAATAACAAATGCTGGTGAGGATGTGGAGAAAAGGGAACCCTTGTACACTGTTGGTGGGAACATAAATTGGTGCAGCCAGTATGGAGGTTTCTTAAAGAACTAAAAATAGAAGTACCATATCATCCAGTAATTTCACTGCTGGATTATATTTCTATTCAAAAAAAATTAAAACACTAATTTGAAAAGATACATGCACCCTAATGTTCATAGCAGTGTTATTTATAATAGCCAAAGTATGGAAGCAACCCAAGTGTCTATCAACAGATTAATGAATAAAGAAGATGTGGTACATATATGGAATATTACTCAGCCATAGAAATGAATGAAATTCTGAGCATTTGCAACAATGTGGATGGATCTAGAGAGTATTGTGCTTAGTAAAATAAGTCAGACAAGACAAATACTATACGTTATCACTTATATGTGGAATTAAGAAAATTAAACAAAAACAGACTCGTAGATATAAAAAACAAACTAATGTATATCACTGAGGAGAGGGAAGAAGATAAGAGTATGAAGGGGATATGGGATTAAGAAATATAAACCACTATATATAAAATAGACAAGCAACAAGGATATATTATACAGCACAGAGAAATACAGCCATTATTTTGTAATAACTTTAAAATACTGATTTACTATACTGTACATCTAAAACTAATACAATATTGTAACTCAACTATATGTCAATAAAAAAGCTTAAAAGTTGTGTTTCAGTGTTTTTCTAGATTTTTCATTAATGAAGAAAAAAAATGTTTTTTTTCCCTCTTAGTGCCTCTCAGCATCAGGCTCTTCATCGACAAGGAAGTCATAGAAACACTCCTTAGGAGTGTTGTGAGATTTAAGTGAGTTAATGCTTATGGAATCCTTAGCAATGCTTACCATGTAGTAAGAACTCAATGTACAGTAAACTTGTTTTACGTTTTTGCAGTTTGATATACACTCTTAAAATTACACCATTTTGTATTATCATATTCCCATTATGTAGATGCTGTTTTAATATAGAATATTTGCAATTACTTAGAATTGGGAAAAATCAAGCTACAAGAAGATATGCTGTTTAATCAGACTTTTAGGAAGAAAAATTGTTTATTCATTCTTCCATTTAATACATATTTATTATATGCCTACTTCAGGCCAGACACTGAACTAAATGCTGGGATATAATGGTGATTAAAAGGTGAACTTATAACTCAGTAGGAGAAGTGGGTATTAATCAAATAATCATACTAATTAATGCATAATTGCAAACTGAGACAGTCTCTGAAGGTAATCACACTAATGAATGGGTAAATATTCTTTACGCAAGTTGAAAAGATAAAATAAAGGAATCTGATTTAGATGAAGGAGAATGATGATCAGCGCAAGTCTGAACAGGACAACCATAGAATAAGTAAGAGTTCTCTGCTCAAAACTGGTAGGAGAAATGGGGCGGGGGCAGGGGGAACAGTCAGCCACTTCTGGCAAAGGAACAGACTGTACAGAGGTTAGTGTCAGCTGAGTGAAAGCAGGACATCTTCAGAGAGCAAATGAAGGGCATATGAGTTGGAAAGAGGGAAAAGTTAGAGGAAGAGGAGCAAGAGATGGAGTTGGGAAGGTGCCCAGGTGCAGATAGCCAAGCTGAGTTTTATATGCCCTGCATGGATCTGAGTCTCTGAAGAGCAACAGAATGAAACTATAGGTTTCTAAGCAGTAGTGATGACATGATGAGATTTTCACTGTGTGAAATGTTCAAAGTATGGAGAGAGGGCCAGAGAGAATGTGAGAGAGCTCAAGCAGGGTATGTGAGTCAAGGGGTCTTCAGAGAAGTAGAGATGATTTGTGCAAGAAAATAGGGAGAGAAATGGGAGAGCCTGTGGGAGTCATCAGACCACTCACCATTGTGAGGGAGAGCAGGAAGGACGACAATGGAGTGGGGAAGTCTTAGCCCACCATTCAACACCTTGAGTTAAAGGCTTTTAAGTGAGTCCTGTATCTCCCAGGAAAAGGCCTGTCTTGGCATCCCTGTTGTGCAGTCACTGGAAGGGAAAAGTCCTTGGGAATTTTGGCCTAAGCATAAATGTGTGATGAATTTCAGAGTACAAGAACTGTACTCTTTGGTCAAATACACTTAGCAGAAGGTCTGAGAGGTGCATTTTCATGGATGCCTCACACTACATTAATAGTGAAGAAAGAAGTAAACAGATATGATCAAGATTCAAGAACTGAGGTCAATATCACTTTATAAGATTTTAGAAAGGTATGAATGCCAGTTTATCGGAGATGCCTTCCCTGATCACCCTGTCTATAAAAGCACCTCTCTTTTCACACATAATCCTGTTCTCTCATGCAGTTTTATTTTAGGAACTGGAATTTACCAATTTCTGATATAGCAATTTTTTCACTTGTTTTAATTCTTTATTGTCTATCTGTCAACACTTCTCGCCAACCAAAATCTAAGCTTCATTATTTCAAGGCGACTTCCTTCCATTTTATTGCTATTTTTCCAGTAACTAAAGCAGTATGGCCATTCAAGATATATTTGTTGAATAAATGAATGGGGGGGTGTTGGTTTAAGGATGAAAGAAGAGAAAATGTCAAAGAAGACTCCCAGTTTTATGGTATGTGCAACTGGATGGATGGTGGTTCATTCACTGAGGAAATACACAATAGAAATCTTGGGCAGGTGGGTCAGAAAATAATACTTTTTTTTCCTCATACTTGAGTTTGAAATTCCTTTGAGACGTCCAAATAGAGCTTGTACCTTTTCTTAATAAACCAAATATTACAGTATAAAATTTAATGCAAGTAATGGGAAGTTGCAGTGTATGTATTAGTTTGTATTGTCTATTTTATAACACTAAAGCATTGAAATCTGAGTTACCTTGTAAAATCAGCACATAATAACTATCAAATCTCCATTAAGAGATGACTGAAGAGATCAGCACATAAAGGTAACGTCTGAAGGAAGATTGGTCAGTCACGAAAGCTGAGAAAAGGGAAAAATAACAGAAATAAAAGTTTCCAATATCCATTCAGATACTGATAGAGAAGACATTGGGTCTTTAGAATTGTGTTTCCTTGGCAGAACCTTGGTTCTGTGAAATAGATACACAAACTTATGTTAATAAATACTACTAAATATTTGAATCATCAAACTCTACGAATTCTGAGCCCATGTTTATAAAATTCAACTTAAGACTTTCTTCACAGTTGCCTGTCTACCAGGAATGTAAGTTCATGTAATAACAATTTCTCCTTATAAGTTAATGATTGGGAATTCTGACTTCATGTAAAAATCTCTTGGGCTTGGTTAATGTGCCCTACCCTCCCTTTCCTAAGGGAGGCATTAACTCAGCTCCTGAGCCTTCCAGGCTTAAGGCCAGATCCTGCATCTGATAAATTCACTGAAGTAATAAAATGCCAGCCTAAGAGTTCTTTTAAGTTAGCATACTAGATATTGTTTTCAGTGGCAAAATCTGCACATTGCTGGTGCATTAAGGAGAAAAACAATTATCTTCAACTGTGATGACAAATTAAATGATATTTGATTTTGTCTCAGGAAAGATCAGGTTTCTTCTCAGCAATGAGCTAATTTTGTCCTAGGAACGAAAAGGACTCAAGACAATGGTTGTTTAATTTGGGGCTATGAAATGAGTATAGGCATGAATTTGGTCATGCCTATCCAATGTATAGCTGTGTGACATCTGGTAATCATTTATTTCCTCCCCCCGATTCTGATAAAAAAATACATACTTTGTGTCTACTAGCTAACTTTCCGTTGGCAAGTTATGGTATTAATTAATAACAAGGCAGAGTATATTCAGTCAGAATAATCATATAAATGTCCGTAACAGCTCTGTGTAATCCACCTGTGTGTATACAGGCAGCCCTCACTTTGCATGGTGCTATGTTAAGTATGACTTATGTGTAGAGGAGCCATTCAAGCAAAGCCACTACTCCTAGCATACAAGTGTCAGTTAATACATTCACCTGAAAGTGAAGATTGCTTATGACATAATTAGCCCATGAATCAGTAACAGCTATGAATATAGCCACCTTTTTGCTTTTTCATCCATTTTTAAAAGGATGATATTAATAAATATAACATTTTTCATTCTTCTATTCAAATAGGGTGGCTAAAGCAGAGGAAATGCAGATAGATGGTATTCTCTAAAAAGAATCCATCCCTTCTCTCCCAAACTTCTTTCTTTGTTTACTATTAAAGAGATTAGTATTCTCCTTGAACTTTGAAATGATCTTTAACTTGTTTGTTAGTCCTCATATCCTGTGGGTTGTTAAATACCATCATTTATGGCACTGTGCTGTCTGTTACAGCCATGCTTTCTGTTATAGTTTTATTGCTTCCATAAGAGATTATGCTGTCATTATTCTTCCTCTGGATGAGCCTGTAGTTTTCCACCTAGCCTGCTCTGCCTTTTTTTTCCCCCTCAAATAAAACAAGCAACGTGTTTACCAATTAATATTCTTCACACAAAACCAAGATCATGCTACTTCCTTGCTCACAAATCCCAGAACAATCAATATTGGGATTCAAGTTCCTTCTCAGCCCAGACCACAATTACCTTTTCTGTCCCCATAGTTCACTTAGTTTCTACAGATCAATACTCTAAAGGCAAGAATGTGGAACCATGCACTTTTATAGTTTTACTTCATGTAGTATGAACAATTACCTTCATTTTTTCAACTTCCATTCCTCACATTCATGCACGATATTCTCCATAATATCTAAACGTCCACATTTTGCTCATTTTTAGGTATAAATGCAAATATAAATGTCACTTATTCCACAAACTATTCTATTCTCCAAGCTAGCTGTCCTCTCTCCTTCTTCTACATGCCCACTTCCCTTAATTCTTAAATTTCCTATGACAGGCATTATTTTCCATTTAGTATGGCATGCATTATATATATATATTATATATATGCAATATATATCTTATTATAGTATAGCATTACTACGCATGTAATACATCTCCAACTATCCTAGAATATCCACAGATAGGGAATCTGTATCCGTTTCATGTGTGTTCTCATATTGTATTTTACATTAGTGATTTATATAAAATAATTACACACCAAAGTCTTTTATTATAGCAAGATAAATTAATGATAGAAATGCTCAACCTTTATTTATTTATTTTTTGATTTTCATTATTTTTCTGACTTTGCTCTTTTTTTCTAACATTTTTTATTGAGTTATAGTCATTTTACAATGTTGTGTCAAATTCCAGTGTAGAGCACAATTTTTCAGTTATACATGAACATACATATTTGTCATATTTTTTTTTCGCTGTGAGCTACCACAAGACATTGTATATATTTCTCTGTGCTATACAGTATAAATGTGTTTATCTATTCTGTATATGCCTGTCATTGTCTATAAATTTTGAACTCCCAGTCTGTCCCTTCCCACCCCGCATCCCCTTGGCAACAACAAGTTTGTATTCTATGTCTATGAGTCTGTTTCTGTTTTGTATTTGTGCTTTTTTTTTCAGATATCACATATGAGCAATCTCATATGGTATTTTTCTTTCTCCTTCTGGCTTACTTCACTTAGAATGACATTCTTCAGGGACATCCATGTTGCTGTCATTTTTATGGCTGAATAGTATTCCATCATATAAATATACCACATCTTCTTTATTCAGTCATCTGTTGGTGGACATTTAGTCTGTTTCCATGTCTTGGCTATTGTAAATAGTGCTACTATGAACATCTGGGTACAGTGTCTTTTTGAAGTAGGGTTCCTTCTGGATATATGTCCAGGAGTGGGATTCCTGGGTCATATGGTAAGTCTATTCCTAGTCTTTGGAGGAATCTCCACACTGTTTTCCACAGAGCCTGCACCAAACTGCATTCCTACCAGCAGTGTAGGAGGGTTCCCTTTTCTCCATAGCCTCTCCAGCATTTGTCATTTGTGGACTTTTGAACGATGGCCATTCTGACTGGTGTGAGGTGATACCTCATTGTAGTTTTGATTTGCATTTCTCTGATAATTAGCGATACTGAGCATTTTTCATGTGCCTATTGATCATTTGTATTTCTTCCTTGGTGAATTGCTTGTTTAGGTTTTCTGCCCATTTTTGGATTAGGTTGTTTGTTTTTTTCTTATTATATCATATGAGCTGCTTATATATTCTGGAGATCAAACCTTTGTCGGTTTCATCGTTTGCAAAAATTTTCTCCCATTCCATAGGTTGTTTTTTATTTTACTTATGGCTTCCTTTGCTGTGCAGAAGCTTGTAAGTGGTAGCTCACAGTGAAAAAAATGTGACAATGAATATATTTATGTTCATGTATAACTGAAAAATTGTGCTCTACACTGGAATTTAACACAATATTGTAAAATGACTATAACTCAGTAAAAAATGTTTAAAATAATCAGTTGCATTTCTTGACACTAACAATGAATTAACAGAAAAAGAAAGTAAAGAAAGAATCCCCTTTAAAATAGCACCCAAAGTATAAAATACCTAGGAGTAAATCTAACCAAGGAGGTGAAAGACTTATACACAGAAAACTATAAACCATTGATGAAGGAAATTAAAGACTTTAAAAAATGGAAAGATATTCCATGCTCTTGGATTGGAAGAATCAATATTGTTAAAATGGTCACACTGCCCAAGGCAATCTACAGATTTCATGCAATCCCTATCCAATTACCCAGGACATATTTCACAGAACTAGAACAAATTATAATAAAATTTATATGAAACCACAAAAGACCTAGAATTGCCAAAGCATTACTGAAGAGAAAGAGGCTGGAGGAATAACTCTCCCAGACTTCAGACAATACTATAGAGCTACAGTCATCAAGACAGCATGGTATTGGTACAAAAACAGACATATAGACCAATGGAACAGAACAGAGACCCCAGAAATGAACCCACAAACTTTTGGTCAACTAATCTTCGACAAAGGAGGCAAGAATATACAATGGAATAAAGACGGTCTCTTCAGCAAATGGTGTTGGGAAAACTGGACAGTAGTATGTAAAACAATGAAGCTAGAACACTTCCTTATACCATACACAAAAATCAACTCAAAATGGATCAAAGACTTAAACATAAGACAGGATACAATAAACCTCCTGGAAGAAAATATAGACAAAACATTATCTTACATACATCTCAAAAATGTTTTCCTAGGGCAGTCTACCCAAGCAATAGAAATAAAAGCAAGAATAAACAAATGGGACCTAATGAAATGCTCATCCTTTAATCATTTGAAGATTCTGTATAAGTGCTGTTAAATCAACTCAATGCCATTTGTTATGAGTGCTCATAAGTATAATTAGATTCTCTACTTAAGAAAAATAAATAAAATTATAGTAACATTTTCATGCAAAAGGACACAATTACAAGGAATACAATCCTCAAAGTCCTGTCAAGTTGTACATATTTCTATTTCTTGTACTGTTCCTACTTAGGAAGAGGTTTTTTTTTTAAATTTTCAACTCGAAGTCTTATTCTTTAGAAGAAAGATACTAGAACAGAATCCATTTAAATTCTCAGTTGCTATCTAGTTTAAAATCATGCCATTTAAATATACTTAGAATTCCATCTAGCAAACATATTAAGTGGATTATGTCTTTCCTCAAAAATAAGCTCATCTTCTTCAGGGCAGTCAATAATCAACAATTTTGAGCTTACTAAATTTAGAGCCTTTTTAGAACCATTTAGTTTTTTTTTGGAAGATTTACTTTCTGGGAAGAAATCACATACTCCATTTTGTGTGTCATTTGAGAATTACAGCATTAAGGATATCACTGCAGACTAATAGAGAAATCTTTTTTTTTTTTTTTTGAGAAAACCACAAAGCACGTAAGCCAAACTGTATTACATACATTCGGTACAATCATACTTGCAATATTAAGTAAAACATTGACACTGGCACGTTGAAACTCTGTTATGTGTCAGGAAATTTTCTTCCCTTCAGGAGGCTGACATCTGCCAAGAATGATGAGGGCAGTTATTTGGATATTATTCCATGCTCACCTCTGGCTTAGGGAGACACAGACACAGGAGAATATAGGACAGAATTTGCAGTTCATTTCATGGAACCAGCACAGCATTCTGTACAGGACAACCGTTTGGAGGAAAAGTCTCTCCATCAGTTTAAATCAGGCACAATACACACACACACCCCCCCAAAAAATACTTTCTGGCAGCAGAGTTTGAAATCATGACCAAACTCAACAGAATACATCAAATGATACACTTAAAAACAAAACCAAAAAGCGTTGAATATTTTAATAACCTCTAAGGAAGATTAGGTATTTTGGTAAAAATAGACTATTACATTTCAAACCAATGTAATGTTCCATAAAAACATGTAACAGCATTTTATTTCTTTGATTTCACGTTACCCAGTTGTGGTTACTTAGCTATTGTATAAGTGTGAAAACTAGATACTACTGTATGGATCTTGGATTTAGAATATGTGAGTTTATATGCATAGTGTGTGACTCTGTCAAATCTCTATGGCTCTCTGAAACTCTGTTTTCCCTGCAAACATGCCTATAAATATTATGTACTTGTTTCTTATTAGAGAAGTCTTATTGACCTACTTTTATATGCTTTTAAGCTATTAGAAAAATAACATAAATCTCAATTTCTGAGATTTTAAAAACAGTACCAAGATGTATTAATTTAATTTTGCTTATTATGAGAATGTTAATGACTGAATTATCATATTCACATGTTGAAGCCCCACCCCACCCAATGTGCTTATATTTAGAGATTTAGAGATAGGGCCTTCATCAGGTAAATAAGGTTGATTGTGGTTATAAGGGTGGGGTTCTGATCCAATTAGATCAGTGTGCTTTAAAAAGACACCAGAGAGTGCTCTCTCATGTGTGTTGTGTTAGCTCTGTCTCTCTGTCTCTCTGTTTCATGTGAAGACAGAAGAGAGGGCAGACATTTACAAGCCAGGGTAGACTCACCAGAACCCAACCATGGTGACACCTTGATTTCAGATTTCCAGCCCTCAGAACTGTGAGAAAATAAGTTTCTGTTAAGTTACCCAGTCTGTGGTATTTTATATGACAGCCCAACAGACTAGTACAGAGAAGACTAAGACAGCAATAAGTATAAGTATTCTGAGTACTGAATAAGTCAAATAAATTAACGTAAAGTCATCAACTGCAAGTATGCTTCTTACAGTTACAATCACACAGTGAATTTCTATATATATTATTTTAAATATTAAAATATCTAATTACTTACATGAGAAAATAAACTATATATTAAACAAAATACATACTGTCAGTAAAAAATGAAAGTTATAAAACATGTCCAGTATGGGTCCTTTATTTAATATATATGCATACATATTACATATGAAAATGTGGATGGTGATTATTTGGTTAGGATGAGCCATTTTAAATTTCTTCTCTTTCTGAATTTAACTGTACCATTTTATAAATGAAAGTACTAAATATATAACATAAAAGAGCAGTTGTTGAAGTTTTTAAATGTAGTTTAACTAAATTTTAAAATATTGCAAGTTAGTACTTTCAGGAAATAAATGGTAACAAGAACATTATGTAGAGATAACACATCCCAGATTTTGAATAACTTTAAATAAATATACTATATTCCAAAGCTGAGCTTCTCAAGTGGTGATGCCAGGACCATATTTAGATTTTGAGAGCCTCTCTACCTATGTATAAAGCATAGTTTACATATATTGTTTTTAAATATTTTTTACCTTTTGAAACCCCTGACATTTCATATGCAAATGATATAAATTGGACAATAGTAGAAAGAATCCAACCATTTCCTAACTACCAACAAATTAGCAGTGTAGCTAATAGCAAGCAATTTATACAGTGGCTAATCTGATTAAGTATCTGGTCATCACTCTGTCTCTACTCTCTAATTTATACCTTTCTAAACTCAGCCACGATAATAGAGAATACTGAATATTTTACCTTGGGTATGATATTTTTAGGATCAAAAACTGTCAATGTTTTATACCATTCAGTGGTATTTAAATAATCTAACAAGAGCCATGTGGGGTTGACATGTTGGTCAAGAAATGTCAAATGTCATAACCTTTCTTTCAAATGTAAACTCAGAAAAATTATTAAGGTGAATGTATAGGGTGTAGTGAAGATAAAGAATGGGGCGAAGTATTAATGCATATTTATTGATTGACAGACACTAATCCAGGTGCTGGGATTGTAAAAGAGAGTAAGACTAACAAGGTACATGACCTCCTATAGCTTATATTCTAGAAAGCTAATAAGTTACTAAGTAATTAACAAGTAGGATAAATTTGAGTAGTTACATGCTAACATGTGAACAAGACAAAATGAAAGCGTTCTAGGAGACTCAGTTTATATGCTTAGGAAGATTCGGTACAAGAGATAGTAATGGAAGGGAGCCTGAATGACCTGAATGTGGCTTCCATGAAGGCATCAGAGGGATGTTCCAGCCACATGGAATTGCAAATACAAAGGCAGAAATAAACCTGGAATTTACAAAGCACAGGATATTAAAAAAAAAACCTACAGGTTGAGCATACAGCAGGGGTGGGAGAGAAAGTTAAAAAGAATTGACATATATACCAGAACAAGGGATGTAAATTTCGCTTTATGTAGAATAGGAAGCCATTGGAATGCCTTATGCAGGGGAGTAGTATATGATATCAATTTGCAAGTTATCCTTCTGATTGATCAATTTTATGAAAATCTCCTGGCATTGGGGACAGAAAATAAGAGTGGTTTTAACAAGCGAAAATAGTGAGTCTTATGATCAGACACATTTGGTAAACTTTGTCTTAAGTGATGAATGCCAACATTAGCAATCAGGGATGTAATACTGAAGCTGGGCATAAATTTAAGAGAACTCAGAAACTCAGATAAATTTGTTCATTATTAATCTGTTTATAAAAAATCAAAATATCCCATTTAGGTTAACTTGGTCCATGATCTCCTGGAATTTATATTCTAGAGAGGTAAGTCAGACACTAAATAATTAAACGAAAAGGCACATCACTGCTTATCTATGGGAGGGTGATATTAAACAGCAAATTACAAAAAAAAAAACTGTAGGAGAAAGAAAAACTTTTTCCCTTTTTCCTCCTTTTTGAACAATGGGCTTAGCATTTTTATTGTCTGTTGGGGCCCACAAATTATGTTCCTGACACTGTTTATAGATTTTCCTCATCTGTAAAATCAGAATTAAAACTCTACCTCTTAGAGTTGTAAATATTACATAAAATAAAACAAGTATTTAGCACAATCCCCAACTAATTTTGGTGGTCAATAGAAGACAGTTTCTCTCTACCACCTTACTACCTCTGTTCTTTGCCATTAATTAAGAACATGTTTCTTATAAACAATTAAGTATAAAATAAGGTATATTGTACAACATAGGGAATATAGCAAATATTTTATATTAACTATAAATGGAATATAAACTTTAAAAATTGTGACTCATTATATTGTTCAACTGTAACATATAATTTTATATATTAACTATTAAAAAATTGTAAAAAAAAATCTGTAAAACCAATGAAAATTTGTGATTGAACTGCTTAAGAGCAGGGCTCAAGCAAATGTTTGAAACACAACATATTAACAGATTCTACTGCTATTAGGTAAAATAAAAAGACAAAAAAACTTAGTGGGAAAGAAAAGAAAGAACGTATTTCCTAAGATACTTCAGTTCCAGGTTGGGAGAGACTGAGATCTGTAGTGTACCCACAGCATTGTTTCTCTCCACATATCCAAATGGTCCTAATACAAGTACCTCACAGTAACACGCCACACACAGCATGTCGAGGGCACCTCCCAGCTCACAGAATAGCTTCTCTTAATACTAAGCCAACCAATATTGTATCTTGTGTAAAGAGGCATCTGTTAAAAAGATTTCTTTTTTTCTTGAATATTGATATCGTTTTTTATTTAATTTTTTTTTCAATTTAAGCTGTTGCATTTGTTTATAAAGGCTTTGATTATTGATAAAATATTAGTGTATGCACAACCAGTATTAAATTGTTCTATCTCATTAGAAGGCAGTTATGCCTATTTTTACTTTTTAAACCTGCTGATTAAAATTTTTCCCACTATGAAAACATATTATACTTTGCATAAGAACCAATATACAACTATGTAATTTTCTGGAGCTGCTTTTAAAATATTAAGTATTGGACTTTATAAAATGTGCAGTAGATTATCTCTGCTTTTGCAGGACTAACTTTAAAAGTATAAATAACTTTTAAAATATATTACAATAGGCTTAAAGAGAGGGAAAATGATTTTTTCTTGTCCTTCCTTCTCACTCTTCCACCCCCTCCAAAATGAGAAACTTCTCATCTAAATCTAGTTGCAAACATCACATAATATATAGGAAAGAATCTCTTGACAAAATGAGAAAACATCAGTACCCTATGACAAAGAGTTGAAAAGATAGGAAGACATCCCTGTTAAATGGCAAGGGATGGAATAGGAAATTAGAGAGTAGGTTTTCAGAAGTAAAAAAACAAAAAACAAACAAACAAAAAAAACAGCCTTATAGAGTTAGGGCTTAAGAACTGGGGCCATTGTCCAAGTATAGGATAAGAAGCAGATAATTTATCAAGTGATTATTTCATAGTTATTTTAGTAGTGTATAGATCAAATAAACCTGTTAGTTTAGTCATGGGTAGATAAAACAAAATCAGTAAATACTGGGGAGAAAAATTCATATAAATATTAATAAGTAAAATATCTAACATTTTGTAGTTTATTTTTTCCATGAGTTACCTAATATAACACATAAAAGAAAAGAATTTCTCTTGATAGAGCCCCATATATATTGGACTCAGTCCATGGCCCGAAAAGTTGGGTTTTCCTAAAATCAGTTCTAAGAAAGAATCTGATAATTAATTGTTGTCTGTATCTCAGGAATAATGCTCATGAATTATGTCCCTGTAGATATACAGTATTTAGCAGGGCATAAACTTATTTTAATATGGGAATTTTCAAAGTTAGAATTCTGAGCCCAACCATGTGAGAGCCATCATGGTGAAGCTGAGTCTTCGGTGGCAGTGTAATGTAGGTATAACACATTCACAAAAAGATGATGATACAGCTACAAAATGACAAGGAAATCCATCACGAAGGTTTGAGCAGGTCTTTTCGTGAGAGGCTTATTTATACATTCCAAGAAAGGAAATGTTATTCACTGGTTAACCTATCTGGTAGCTTTTTTCAAACTGATGAATAAATATATTCACACCTGTAACTGATAGTGACTCTTCTTGAGGAAAGCTAGTATAATACATGAATATATACTACAGAGAGAACCTGAGTGGACTTAAATGCTTTGCATTTAAAAGGATTGGTTTCTTCCTATTTGATCCTTTGTATAATTACTGTATGATGAAGATGGTGCCCATTATTATATAGTGTCCTTATTCAGTGACAATTATCCAAAGAGATCAAAAGAAACTTAGAAACTTTCAACAAAATAGCCTACTGTGCTAAGCATCACAGGAAATAACATTTGTCTAAGGAACAGCAAAGCAGAAAGAAAATGTACTCAGGTCAAAAGGAAAGTAAGTCTATTTTCCCTAAAGTTTGTGTTTTAGTTTCCTTCACAGAGCTAAGACCCCTGACAACCCTGGATAGTTCAATGATGCATCTACCATGGAGCCCAAAGGCTAAGATTTTAATTCTCTCAGACCTTTCCTTATTTTCACAACCCGACACAAAAAGGCAAAAGGCAGAAGTGCTGTCAATGTATAGGACATGGACTTTGTTTTTGTATGAACTTCAGCTAGCCAAATGTAAGAGGAAAATTCGTATTAATCTACTTCCTCTGAGAGTTGCTAAGAAAGTTGGAGGACATTATAAACAGGAAAACTATTTACAGTAAAGAGAACAATATCAGGATTTAGGGCTCTATTAATAAAGTTATGGAACTTCAGTTTGAGTACAGTAGCTTTCAAAAGAGAAATACAGAAATAAAGATAATAATTTGCTGAGTGACTGTAAAAACTCTGGGCCATCCATCATTTCTTTCACATCTAACAACAATAAACTGGTACTTAATTTTGATGTCTTAATGCACAACTCATGTTGAACCAGAAAAAGAGATTCCAAAGTTGCTTTTATAGATATTGTCATTAACACAAGATGAAATAATTTTCTAGATACATTATTTTTGTTAATTGTGTTAATTTCTGACATTCATTGTGTCATCCACAGTACCTCACCTATATAAGTCACTCAATAAATGCTTGAAGGATCTTACACTTTGCACATGTATTTAATATAAACCTATGTAATACATGACCTGTTTGGTCCCAAAATAGCAATGACTCTGAGGTTCTAACTTTTATTAGAGGCAATATTTCCCTTTTCAGTTGCAGGATTCTACTGCATATTCTGCTCGAAAAGAGCCTAAGTTTCTTCAGAATGTTATATAAAGATTAACTATGAATATGCATACTTTCATCATTTTTTAAAGTTTAAAATTATATTCCATTTGTATGTGAACACTGAAAGATGATTAGGAGCTCTCCTCCAGGGTTCGCTTCAAGAGACCAGGTGTCTGAATTCTCAAAATTGGTCCTTAAGGGGAGATCTGTCTCTGGAATGAAAACAAGGTTAAAGCATTGTATGAATTTTATGCCTTCCTCTTCTGATCAGGTGCCAAGACAGGCACATAAAATACTGTAAAAAAGGAAGCATTAGGAAATACTAACAATGAGGAGAATGAACTCAAAAGACAAAGAATGAAGAGATTTCCATTAAGACATTAAGTAATGCAAATATTAGCAGTGTCTGTAGAATTAAGTTCAATAGCTTGTTCAAATTCTTTAAAACTATCTAAAGCTGAAGGTAATCATTAACTTCTTCCTCTAGAAAGGGACTATTCCTAATGCTTCCATAACTTATCTAACTTGATGTAATAAAAATGATTACTTAAAATATTTTTAATATTTTAAAATATTATATATATTTATAGATATAAAATATAGACTCACAGACAGACAACAAACTATGGTTATCAAAGAGGGAAGACATGGGGGAGAAATAAATTAGAGGTTTGGGATTAACATATACACACTACTATATATAAAATAGATAAACAACAATGTCCCTACAGTATAGTACAGGGAACCATATTCAGTATCTTGTAATAAACTATAATGGAAAAGAATCTGAAAAAGACTATATGCATATGTATATGTATAACTGAATCACTTTGCTGTATACCTGACTAACACAATATTGTAAATCAGCTATATGTCAATAAAAAAATAAAATAAAGTATTTTTTAAAAATTTAACCAGTACACGCCTCACACGATTAAGATGTGATATAGGCAAAAGCTGTGAAGTTGTTGCAGGATAGAAAAGTACACAAATATTTAAGAACTTTATAGAATGTTGTTAAAGCTAATATGATTAACAAACAATAACAAAAATAATCATAATGCCATATATCCCAAGAAGAGAGGCCCCATCTTGTCTTTGATTTTTATCCGTAACATATTATCTACAATATATTTATGATATGTTACGTATGTTTCAAATTAAAACTTGCAAAGTGGAGAACAAGGAGCCACATGGTAAGCTGTGGGCCACAAGAGAAACTGAAATAGAGTTTATTGCTCATAGGTCCTGGAGGAAGTACAGAGTACACCTTGAGGGTTCCACATAGGGAGGTTAAGGAAGAATGCAGACAGAGAGAGCTATAGGACCTAGGGCTCATGCCTTCATTAGGGTTTTTATTAGAGACCTTTGGGGTTTTCCAGGTGAAGGCCAGATTGGTCAATTCAAACCTAAATTGAGGGTTTTGGTAAACTCCACTGGGGTCTTAACTAAGAGACACACAAGGAAGGCACTGGGAGAAGGGGAGACTGTTGATCACAAGGGCTGTTGGGGAAGCCATATCAGAAACTTATTTTGTCCCCATAGATTTGGGATGTGTCACCTTCCTGGCATGTGGATGTGTCATCCATCCAGAAGATCTCTGAACCCTGGACGTTAGCATTTTTATGGAAACTTCATCATACAGGCATAATTGATCTCAAGCCCTCCTCCCGTCCCCAGAGGAAGGGGGATGGGGCTGAAAGCTTCTAGCTTCTAATCATGGTTTGGTCTTTCTGGTGATCAGCTCCAATTCAGGAGCCCACCAAGAGTTCCCTCTTTAGAAGAAAAGATGCTCATATCACCCAGGGAATTTCAAAGTAGTTCTGTGTAAGATGCTCTGAACACCTCTATCATTCAGGACATTACAATGGTTTTAGGAGCTCTGTGTTAGGAACTAGGACCAGAGACCTATATGTAGATCTATATAGTGAGAGATACGTCTTCTTATTTCACATTCTCTAATCCTACCTTTCCACAAGTTGTTTTGGTGTATACTCTAGGAAGTAAGGCCCATGAACCCAGAAGTAAACAAACTTCAAAAGAGTGATACTGTATGCTTTAAAAACATATTTAAATATAAATTTTTAAAACCAAGTACAATACATATCTGAATAGAGATTTATATACACATTTGAAAAGTAAAGGAGTTGCAGTATTTCTTTAGAACAGCAAAGGGGGTTTTAACATTGAAAGTCATGAAGTTTGTTCAAGAGAAAAAGAAACTGCAGACACTATTTGTTAGTTGAGTTTTTAGCTCTCAGAAAACTTGACATAAAGTTCTGTTAAATATGAAAAGGGTTAATTTGTTATCCAGTGGTGGTTTTCATTAATTCATTCACATCTGTCCACAATCATTTCACAAATGTTACCTGAGCACCATTTCTTCCATCTGTACGGTCAGCTATTAGGGAAAAAATCATTACTGAAATACATTAATAAAAACATGCCATTAAAGCAATGAGTTTTACATTTCAGGTAAGAGGGCAATATACTCTTAAAATTACAATAAAATTTGATGAGTGTTTTGATAAAGGAAGTAGAAGGTCGGTGCCAGGGGAACATATAAGGTGCATTACTAGAGGTGGGGATGTTTAAACTAGAGTAGGAGTTAGCCAGGGAAAATGTAATGGGACAATCAGAGGGTTTCAGAGTGGGCAGCTTATACAACAGCTGTGTAGAAGGGTAGACTCACATGCCACAAGGAGAATATTTCAGTCGGATGATCTTGCCTGATTATCTCAGGTAGTTTCTTCATTTGCATGTTCCATGATATCTACATTTACCTCAGTGATAGTGTCTATTCCAGTCTCTTGCATATCAATAGGTTATGTGCCTTTTGACCCTAAGACCATGCCTTATTCCTTCATTGAACTAGATTTCTCAAGTACTTAACAAGATCAATACTCAATAAATAATTTTACCCTCAGCTTATGCATAACCATTCATTGTTTCCTGCATATGTATATGTTGATTTTGTGTCTGAAATTCATATGTTGTAATCCTAACCCCTCGAACTTCAAAATTTGACTAATTGAAGACAGGGTCTTAAGAGGTAATTAGGTTAAAAGGAGATCATTAAGGTGGGCCTCAATCCAGTATGACTGGTGTCCCAATAAGAAGAAAAGATAAGGACACATACAGGCACACACGGGAGACCATGGAGGGAAACAAGTAGAAGATAACGATCTATAAGCTAAGGAGAGAGGCCTCAGAAGAAACCATGTTGATGTTTTGGTCTCAGGGTTCTCGCCTCCAGAACTACAAGAAAGTAAATATTCTATTGCTTAAGTCATTCAGTCTGTGGTACTTTATTAGGGCAGCCACAGCTAACTGTGTATTACATACATGTTTGTACATATCTTAGTTGGATGATTGGAAGGTCTGTTGTCATTAAACCAGTAATTCAAGCAAAGTAATTTTCCATTGGGAAATGTGAAAATGATACAGTTCACCAAGCTCAACAAACCCATACAGAAAGAAAAACATAGTTGTCACTTTTAAAAGAGACCTATGGATGATTTCAATAAACCATATCAACTACATTTATTAGCCACTAATTTACAGTGGTCATTATGAGTGGTGACAGATCAGAGTTATGCCTTGGGAATGGATGTGATATCAAGATTTCAGAAAGGAAATAACTACTTAAGTTGTGATAGTGTCCACCGAGAAAAGGAAGAGTAGAATGAGAAAATTTTGTTATATTCTGATATTGAGCCTGATACGCAAGACAATGGACAGGAATAACACAAAGATAGTTCCAAGATATCAGGTTTAGAGACTAGTGTTGCCATTAACTGAAATATAAGCACCAAAGAAAGAGCAGAAAGAGAAAAAAACTGAGTCAATTTTAGACATTCTAAATTTGAAGTGTTAGTATATTGCTAGATGGAGATGGTCAGATTATAAAAAATACTAGAAATTTGGAAAATGGATCGATGATTAAGTAAATTTCTTTTAAAACAGAAAAAATTACAAATATAAGAGAAATGATTAAAATTGGGGGACCTACTTAAAAGCAGCAGAAATTTGTAAAATATGCCAACATTTGCAACTTCTAGCATGTCTATTAAAAGCTACAACACCAACAAGAGTTTTAGAATTATTTAATCAAGAAACTCATCTGAAAAAGCAAGGGAATAATTGGTGTCCAACAATTTTTTTCTGTACACAGCAAGATAATTTCATATACAAACAATAAAATTATTACAAAAAATAGGGGAGAAATAAGAACAAATGAGGACTCTACCTCTAGACATCTTAGACCAGTGTTTCTCAAATTTTGGAATAGATAATCTTTTCTTGTAATATCGATAAAAATTCAGATTCCTGCGTCTGACCCCAGGCTACTGTATAAAAATAACTTGATTAGGACCTTCAAATCTGCAATTTTAATAAGAGTTTCTTGTGTTTTTTTAAATGGTCCACAGAATAAAAAAATGAACATGACTGTCAGAAAATGCAAAAAGAAATGTATGTATATAAAATCAAGGAGTTAATTATAGAACCACATCTAAGATAAAAAAAAAAGCAGGAGGAAGAATATTCAATAAATAGTATTACAATCATGTCACAGTTTGAAATGGAATGAAAGGATTACTTCGTGAAAGGAAAGAGGAAGTGGGACAGAAACTTCTGTATCTCAGGTTCATATAAACTTTCACAAAATCTTGCACATTGGCTCAGTCATCAAGGGTGTTTTCTGTATGTTTTAAATAAACTTTAAAATTCAGAATAGTTTCAGAGTTAGAGGTTTAAGAAGATAGTTTTCATATACCCTGTTTGAGAAGATAACTAGTTTGCATGTACCCACCCTAAGTTTCCTTTATTATTAACATTTTACATTATTTTGATATACTTGTCACAGTAACTGATGTCAATAATGATGCGGTATTATTAACAGAGAAGGTTTACATATTTTTTACTAAATTTTCTTTTTATGTTTTTGGATCCAGTGCACAATACCACATCACATTATTCACTGTCTTAGTGCATTTGGACTGTAATAACAAAATACCAATTGGGTAGATTATGAACAATAGAAACTTAACTGCTCATAGTTCTAGAGGCTGTGAAGTCCAAGATCAAGGCATCAGCATGATCACCTTCTGGTGAAGATTCTCTTCCTGATTCAAAGCTAGTGCCTCCTCACTATCTCCTAACATGGTAGAAGGGACTAGGAAGTTTCTTTTTTAGAGTACTAATCCTATTCATGAGGGGTCCAACTTCTGGCTTAAGCACCTCCAAAAGACCATCACCTTTGGGGGATAGGATTTCAAATATGTTGGTGGTGGTGGGTGTGAGACAAACATTAAAATCATAGCAGTCATGCTATCTCCTTAGACTGCTCTTTGCTGTGATGACTTCTTAGATTTTGCTTGTTTTTGATGACCTTGACAATTTTGAAGAGTACTGAGTTGGTGCTTTGTAGAATCTAACTCATTTGGGATTTGTCTAATGTTCTTCACATGATTAAAATGAGCTCATAGTTTTTAGAAGGAAGACCACAGAGGTAAAATGCCATTTTCATCACATCGCACAAAACATATATATAAACATGACTATTTTGATATAACCTTGATCACTTGGTTGAGATAGTGTTTGCCAAGTTTCTCTACTGTACTGCAATATCATGCTTTTTCTCTTTCTTCTATACTGGCCACGGAAGGAAGTCACTGCACAGATCACACTTAAGAACTGAGGAGTAATGCTGCACTCCTTTGAGGAAAGTATCTATGTAACTTGTTTGGAATTCTTCCATACTGGGTATTTGTGTTTTCTCACCTACACGTTTGCTTATTTGATCATTTATCTATATTAGTATGGGCTTATGGATATTAATTTTACAGTTTTAACTATAATCCATTTATATTGCTACTAAAATTGTTCCAGCTTTTACCATGGGGAGCTATTTCAGTTGGCTTCTCTAGTTAATGTACCCTTATTATAATCATTATCATTATTATTATTTAGAAGTTCCTTACTATCTGACACTACAAGATTCTCTAGGTTTATCTTTCATATTCTCTTCTTCATCCCTAGAATCAGCCATTTCTTAAGGCTCCTTAGTTCCTTTTCTTAGAGTCTAGTATTAAAGAAATCAAGATCTATGAGCTAGGTACACTCATTGATATCAGAGTGTCATTGCTTCTTAACCTTCTCAGCTGACAGAACAAGGAAATACAGGCATGTAGACTAAACCGTATGTGTATAGTTATCTTAAAAATTCTGTGTGCATCTGTATTAAGGTAAACATGAATTCATATTGATTTTTAAAACTTAAATTCTCTATTCCGTGGATTATTCTAGCCTTTTCTCCCTGTTTGTCTGTAACCTTTCAGTATGACTATGAGAAGCCTGGCTACTGTCATTTGTCATACATTTACTCAACTGTCTAATACACATATAGAGTGTTGTCAGAATTGTTAACCTCCTCCACGGGAAACAGCTTTATCAACTAGAGTACAGTTTTTATACACACTTACTTTTGCCTTCAGTATTATAGTCTCCATTCACTCCCAATGTTACTTAGGGAATCACCCATGCCCAATTCAGTTACTTACTACATTTTTTGTACAGGCATATCTTGTTTTATTGTGCTTTGCAAATACTGTGTTTGCTACAAGTTGAAAGTTTGTGGCAAACCTGTGTCAAACAAATCTCTTGGCACCATTTTTCCAATAGCCTTTGCTCACTCTATGTGTCGCATTTGGATAACTCTTGCGATAGTTCAAATTTTTTCATTATTATATCTGGTATGTGCTCTGTGATCTGTGATCAGTGATCTTTGATGTTACTGTTGTAATTGTTTTTTGCATTTTTAGCAGTCCAGTATTTTTTAAACTAAGCTATGTAACTTTTTTAGACATGTTGCTATTGCATACTTAATAGACTACAGTGTAGTGTAAATATAACTTTTATACTAAAGATTTATAAACGTGATGCAAGGGCACTCAAAGTAGAAAGAACAGCAGATGCAATAGTATATAAGTGTGAAACTGCATTGTATATTCTGGAATTTATAGGCAATTCAGTAATTTTTGGAATATAAAGCAGAAGTTTTTTTTTAATTTCTCTTAATCTCATATTTTTATAAGTAGATGTCCATGTAAGGTATTGTGATCCTGATGTGCATATGAATAGAAGTTATACCATTTTATTCTTTGAGTGTATTCACCAGAATTCATCAAATAAGTGATTCTTCTCTTTTAATCAAGAAATGAAAACTTCCTTCTGTCCCAACTGTGTACTTCTTGGAATGTTGAAGCATGTAAAATGAGTCTATTCAGATTCATTTCTACCCCTTCATTTTGATGCCAATCACATACCATATAGAGTCCAAAGATACTGGTTAAAAAATAAATGGAAAAAACATAATTTGCACATAAATTATGTCACTCATATATGTGCTATCTCTTAGATGAAAACTACCTGCAATTATAATATTTTAATCACTGTTATCTATGCATTTCTATAGCATCATTCTCCCAAGTTTTTAAGATTATTGAGAAGGATGTTGGTTTATAACAAAATAGAAAAAAAAAGGCAATCAGATATTCCAATTTTTGTGCTGGAAACTGCCTTGTAAGGCTTACAGAAGCCAAATGGTATATTCCTTTCCCAACTCCACATTCAGTGACCTCACAACGACAAGTTGAAATTGGTCATGGTGGAAGTATATACATCACAGAAATAGCAGATGCAACACATCAGTTTTGTTCTCCCTAGGAGAACCAGCTATTAAACATTTATTAGCATGCAACTGAATATTTCTTTATAATTATCTTTCAGTATTGGAAGGAAGATGATTCCATAGTTTGTAGACCACTTGAATATGTCTTTAAAAAATGTATATACTTAGAAACACCTTAAAAGTAGATAAAGATCACTTAATTGTATGAATAAAGTGACAATAGGTTTTGTAAATCATTACTGCTGCTTACATTGAAAGATTTGCCTCCAGCATGAGAGAGTCCCCAAATAGTGGACATTTTTATGTCAAACAAGAATAATGGGATCTAAAATAACAGTATTTCTACCACTGAAGTTCTCAAAGAGTAAAACGAGACAACCACATTAAGCTCCTTCATGTGAACCACACTGAGATTCAGAATCAAATCTGCTATATATAGGAAAAGGACAGGATGTCTGTGAATTTCCACAATTTGTCTGTATTCTGTGTATTAAGCTGTCAGGGACTATCTAAATCACTTCCTTTTCTGTCACTCTGTCTTCGGACAACATCCTTTGAGACACAACAGCATTCAGCAACGACCTCTCCGTCCCTCACCCCAACCCCCAAAGTCTCAAAATGATATGTAAATCCTGCAATTCATCATGCTCTGTGTAGTACAGGTTTAATTCTTCCTCCTAGGCCTCAATCTGCTGAAACATTACTCTGATATACAGTACAAAAGCAGCAACAAAGATGTTCATATCAGTCCATTGTGAGTTGGTGGCAGGCAGAGAAATCAATGAAGCCAAGGGGACAATAGCTGGAGTTTAAACAGGCTGCTGAAATTTGCTAAGACGCAGACAAAGGGCCCACGCTGAAAGGCGAGCTACAGTGGAATTCCTCGGCCTCCATTATGTGGCTGAAACAATCCTCACTCAGAGAGTGGATTTGCATCTCTAATAGAGTTCAGGCTCTGTTTGTGAAAGGCTTTCGCTAGGCCTGACCCCGTGTCTCAAGAGCACATTGATACCCAGGGCCTTCCCTCTGCCTTGTCCCACACCACAGAGAGCAGTATCATGGGAAAATGCACTAACTTAAAAGAAAGCAAAGGAAGGCAAGAGGAAGGGAAAAAATTAAAGGCTTGAGGCAGTTTTGGTGGTACTTAGCAGTGAAAATTACTTTGGCAAATAATAGAACCTACTGCTGGTAATTACTGCTAACAAGCTTCCCCTAGCCCAAATGTGACACTTGGGCTGATGTGAGAAAAGCTGATAGAGGCCAAGCTTATTAAGTTTGAATGAAAGGAACCTTTTCCCTATGAAAATACAGCAACTCAGGAGCTTGCAAATCTTGTAATCTAGTGTTACCAATTATTCAGTAAAACAGAAAAATGGTGCTGCAATATTTTAAATCCTTCTTGGATTTAATTCAGTATGGTGCCCTAATCCTAAGCAACTATAATCATGAACATCCTTGGTTTCCTAAACATGTATGCTTGGCTCCAAACAAAATGTTGTGGGTACTTAATCTTCTCCTCCATGCAAGGAACCACTGGGGAAACCTTTCATACCTGATGTCCAGCAGATAGCCTGGCAAAACATTTCTCTTTGGGAGATTAAAAAAATAAAAAGGAAATGATCATAATCTGAAACAAGGCAATAGAATTTTGCTAAAATTCGTTCATGGCTTATTAATTTTAAATTAAATTTGGTTTGGTTTAACATAGTAATGTTAATTTCTTCTTCAACCTTAAAACTGTTTTAGTCACCATAAGAAAGTGATCATATGAAATTATAACATGTATTAATTATTATATTAATAAAATATTTTGCTTTGAGAGTAAAATCATGAGTAAAGATAAGTAGAAAATTATAAGAAATCTCAGAAATGTATTTTATTTATTACTATATTTACTACATACAGGAAAGGATCATATTCTCCCATTTTTAGGACACAAGTGTTTGTTAAAAGGTGAGTATTTCTTGTGTGCAGTAATAATTAGATGAAAGATAAATTCTTAATTCAGCATTTTGAATTGAAACTCCATTAGAATTATCTGGCATATCCATAATCTTTACATACTAACACTTTCACAAATTTTTTAAAATGTTACATTGACTCCATAGCACAAATGGCACCTCAATTAAGCCAACTACAGAAATTTTAAGTGTAAACTATTTAAATCAGTGAAAATAATCATATGCTACTGTGGACATTAAAGAGCTCAATTACAACTTAATTTTAAACTTTTCAGTGTAGCTTTGACTTCTTAATAATCCATAAGTTCACTGCTTGAATATACCATTTGAAAGTTTCCAGTGATTTGTTTTTCTGTCACCACTGGGCAAGAGGCCATATTGAGATGTTGTACACTCTATCACTTAAGAGTTTATATGGACTCAATCTGTATTTTTTAATATGACTATTTTTACAAATAGCTTAAAACATGTTTTAAATGTTGAACAACAGAGAATGCCAAAGAGTCACATATTTGCCTAATTATTCATTTTGAAATATGCATGTTTAGTTCTAAAACTATTGTGTTTTATGGCTATGAAGCCTTTAAACCTAAAATGCCCTTCATGCAGCAAAGTGTTGATTATTCATATACATAGTATTAGTGCCATGTGTTATAGACAAGCCATTTACTCAGCAATGAGGATAATAAAAATAGATATTGAAAACTTTATGCTTAATGAACAGAGTACATTTTTAACAGTTCCTTAGAAAAAACTAAATATTAAAAATTAACATTTAAAGATTAGTATCATTAAAATTTTATATAAATTTATCTAACTCAAGATAATTTAAAAGACTTTTACCACATATCTTATAAGTAAATTTATGCTGTTCTTATAGTCAGTTGATTCCTATGTAAAATTATTTATTTTACTGTTACTGTACTGTTGGCAAAATCATTAAGATGCTTTTCTTTTTATTAAGATGTTTGTGTACCCATGATTGTTTTTATAATGTAAAATCACACCTGAGAATATTAAAGGAGCTAAACAAATGAATAAAAGAATATAGCAGTTCCTTAGTTTTTTTTAAAGCAATATAAATTTTTTCAAATAGGTTTTTTGTGTGTTTTTTAAGACATTACATTCACTTTGAAGTAAAATGTGTATATTTAGTAATGCACTTTTTGACTAACAATGAATGTTGTATTAATTCATATAATTGCTGTTCTAATGTGAACTACACAGGATATCGATGTTGCAGTAAGAATATTATTCTTATTGAAAATTCATAGTAAAAAATAAAATAAATACATAAAGGAAAGGAATGAAGATATGAGAGAAGGTGTGAGAAAAAGAGAAGTCAGAGGGTTAGAGAATAAAAATGAAATGGGTAGAGACGCTGATAGGGTGGGAGAGGCAGATATGATTGAGAAGTGGGGGAGGAAGGTTGACAGAAATAAAGGGGAAGAGAGAGGAAGGAACCTTGTGCCTCACCAATATGAACACTCATACTTTTGTAATTCTATAGTCACTAGTATACTTAGTGAGAAATTCCAAGTTTTGTCAGTGATGCAATTTATCCAATTCATAATTCCATCCAAGACTTCATCTAAAACCTGCTCTAAGGCATTTTGTTTCATCACAGGGAAAGCCTGTAATTGAAAATGAACTTTATAAGAAAAAGCTCTATTAATACATTTCAATGGAGAAAAATTAATGACAAAATAATAGACTGTAAAGAGTTTGGAGAAAAACATGCAAACAAATTTGCTGGATCATCGTATTTCTTAAGCCATGTATTATTATTTTTAAGTATGTAATAGAAAAAAGTTAATGGAAGTACTAGTTTACGGAAGAGAATGTGGAAACTGATTTTAAATACCTTATTCTACAAAATTTTGTGTCCAAAATTATATTCTATATAATATATATTAAAAAATTTTTTACAAATAATTTGGAAGCTGGAAAATGACCACCAGATGAGACAAGTCACTGAAAATGGGAGCATGCTGAGATCAACAGTCACACTAGTTCTTGAATGAAATTCTTGTTTAATTCTACATACAGTGTGCTACCATTTTGTCCAGTTTTGAAACTGCTGCTCCCTTTCAACACCTTCATTTTCCTTCCTCACTCTACTACATGATGTTAATCCTTGTGAATTCTCCCTCTTGTATCTTCTGTGTCTGTTGCTTCAGTTCCATTTCACTCCCTTTTGTCTGACCACTGCTGCAGGCTCAAAATCTCCTCTCCCTCTCTCCGCTGTTTACCTGAACATCCCACTCTGCATAGAGCTGTCACACTGATTATTCTAATGTTCAAATTCAATTATGTCATACTCATGCTCAAAAACTTTCCCATCTCCCTATTGCCTTCTGGAAAATATTTCCGCTCCTCAAGCAAGTAGTCAAAGCTCTTCAAAATCCACACCAAACATCGTTTTCAGACTTATTCTTACTCTGTTCTCTTACACAAATCCAACATCCTTACAGAAGAGGACTGTTATTCCATGGTTTTGTCAGTATCATGAACATGTTCCAAATCTATTTTGTTCTACTTGAAGTTTTCTCTCCCTCTCTGAATCTCTACTTACTTTCAAATATGACTTCTATTTTGACATTTGCCCAGATCTCATCTGCAAGCAGTGTCTCTGAAACTTCATTGTCTATGCTAAACAAGCCTGTACTTTATTATAATACATGCATAATTAAATTGTGTCATTTAACTCCCAAGAGTACATAATACATTTTCTTCCCATACTAACTATAATTTAATATTGAATGAATTGAATACACAGGAATAGAGAGAGATACCAGTTTAACTTAATAATAGCTATGAAAAAGGTACTTATAATGTTAACAAAGTTAGATTATCAAGAGAAAATTTTTTCTTTTTTTAAGTTAAATATAATTATATTGCCTTTAGTGACAAAAACCAGTACATCCTTTAAATCGACTGGTCATTTTCAATAATGAATGCACTTTACTACATTGAGGAATTTACTTCCAAGTTAATACTTTAAAAATCAGGAAGTGAAGAATATTCTTTAGGTTTTAATTATGCCTGCACAAGAAATATAAATGCAGATAAATATACTATAAACTAGCCTTTAGGATATGTCTTTAAAGATGAGTTTTTTTCATGTAGTCCTTCCATAAAGAAATAACATTTTGATTTTGATATGTTCTAGAATATGACATTTCTTACTATTTATATCAGATTGATACAACATATAACATCGTAATAAATTATGAAAACTGTAATTTATGACAGTATGGAAAGTAGCATAGTATCAGATGGGTAGACTGATTACCATAAAGTTTTCCATAGGGAAGATACCAAAGGCAAAGTGGAACAGAAAAAAAGTTTATTTTTTAATGACTACTTTGACATAATTCTTGATTTCTTGTTATTTCACTCAACTGAAAAGCTGCATTTTCTTAGTTCCTTTATTCAAGATGTTAGCATATAAATGAAAATTGTTATAATATTGACATTTTAAAAAGGCCTCTTTATTCATTCTTTCTATATTGAAATTAAGCAACTGTTGATGTACTTTAGAATGAGATTATATTAATTTTAAAAATTGTTTCCTTCTTTCTCAAATTCAGAGAATGATTATTTAAAGGGCTTTTATAGTATTTTTTTTTTACTGATGGTTAAGTGAGATATAAAAGATGTAGTATCGATTTGCATATTTGTTTCTTTCTTTTTAAAAATTTTCTTTCATTTTGATAACTACAACAAATTTTAAAAATACTCCAAAAACTTAATCTCATTTAAATTTACCCTAGAGTGGTACATATTTATATTTTCCTTAGTGTTTCTGGCACTGTAGCAATGATTTATATAAAAATAGCAGCAATGAACTATGTAGTTTCTCTATTCTTTGATTTTAGAGTATTTTACAAATTTATCAGTACCTTGGAGAAAATGGCTAAAATCTTATATGACTCAAATTTTCCATCTACATTATCACTAAATGTGAGTCACTGATAATTGGCTACCTTAAATCATTTCAGTTCTTTTGAATATTATCAAGAATGCAAAACAGCAGGTATACACTGTGTTTGGTTTTAACACCTGAGGTATCTTTTGTGAGGTCTCTACAGGTTCCTATATCATGATGTGAAAATATTTTAAGTAACATGGTCCTATTAGTCCTATACAAAACTAGTTTGATTTTTAACATGAATAGTCACTAATTTTCCATATTTAATAGACTGCTATAAAAATGTGAGAGAAAACACAGAATAATTTTACTCATTTCGTTTTAACATGTTACATGAAAATGAAATGCTCAAAATGTTACTATTTAATGAAATGCTCAAAATGTTTAATTTCCCAGAATTAGTCCTAGGTTTCTGAAAGCTTTAAAATAAACAAAGAAATTTATTGCTTATTTTCCAAATAGAATAGCACTGTGATCAAATTATTTTAGTGAAACACTTAAGGCTAAACATGGAGTAATGCCTCCAGGCCCCATTAACATTCTAAGTCTAATCTATTGGAGCTGTTTCATCTGTTCCCACATAATAACAACAACAAAAAGTGTGCACTTGTTTTTGTTGTAGCGAAGAACAAAGACAAAATACATTTTTGAACTTGAATTTTTAGATCATAATAGCATCTTGTCTCCTTGGTGTTTCTTTCATTTTACCAACTGGGTGACTTGTTGAAGGGAATAAAGAGAGAAGGCGTCATACAGGGGAAGCCACCGATATCATTGGCAAGTGAAGCTCGCGCCAGTACAGGCAAACACAAAATGAGCTTTCACGCAGGGCTCTGTCAGTGTCATTCAGCTTTGCCTGAATGGATAACCCTCTCATGATTTATCTTCCATTCATCAAGTCAATGCCTGGTATCTTTTCAGTTGTGATGGATAAGACCTTACTAAATTGACTACTGCCCGCTGAGCATTGTGAAGCCTGAGAACTGAACAGGAAGGGGATCCAACCATATTTCATTCATATAGTAAGTCAGTCTTCTCAGTAGATCTAAAGACTGAGAATTAGAAAGGGCCTTGTTTCAGCCGGCCCACTGGTCTGGACCAGAGAGTCAAGGATCCATCTAGTTTCTTAGATTTGAAAGTTAAGTAGGAATAAGGGATATTAGTAGTTCCCATAGAGGCCAACTGGAAAATAGGAACCTATTCGTTAGGAAGTATCTACTACTCCTTCAGGTTTTGTTCTAGACGATAGACATTTAGCTAAATCCTTTCAAACATTGTACTCATTTTATCATGAAAAATAACTATATGAGATAGACATTATTACACATATTTCACTGAAAAGAAGTTGTTAAGCTCCATTACAGCAGTGACTCTAATTGACTTATTCAGTTATATATTTCTCAACTCCTAGAATAGAAGAATACCTAGCTCAATAAACGTCTATGGATAGATGGAAATGTGACAGTAATGGAGCAATGGAGGGTAAGGAGGAATGAAGGAAAGAGAGAAGGAAGGAAAGAAACCTAAATTCATATACTAGATTTAGGATTTGAAGTGTGGATATATATTTCTAAGCACTATGGGTCGTTTTTTTTTCACTTAAAAAAAAATCACACTGAAAACTTTCAAGATACTTGTTTGACTGTGAGAAGAGTAAACACAGTGCATCTACTTAAATCTCCTTCACAAGTATTGCATGCAACTTTTGGTCTTTTAAAAAATTGTTTTTCTTTTTTCTCCCATATTTAAAGACATAGATAAATTGTTTTAGTCCAAAGGTAAGGATATATATAACTTCATTCCTCTCTGCAGAATTTCGTGTGTGTGTGTGTGTGTGTGCACACGCACAGTTCCTCCATTAGTGTTCTGAACTCCAGGTATCCTTTAAACAAGAAAATTATCAAGTGCCTTCTGTTCATCAAGTCATAATTTTAAAATATCAGTGTACACACTTAAAATCACTGCCACAGCATACACATGTTCAAAGATATGGACACTGAAAATGAAAAAATACCTCTACAAAAAAGGACTATTATAATTATACAGTACCAAAAGCCAAAAAAAAAATAACAAAACAAACAAAAATAAATACAAACATAAAACAAATAATAGAACATTTTACATCCTGATACTGTAGTGAGTGAAACTCTTATGATTACTTATCTTGTACCTTCACAAAAAATTACTTGAAAACAAGTTCCACAGTAAAAATAGTTATTTCCTTTATTTTCATGTCGGCTTTTAAAATCTGATTAACAGATTCCTAAAACAATGGCATATGGAAAAAGATACTAAAGGATCATTAATTCTTCTGAAATGTGTTAAACAAGGGTTATTTATAGGTGTACTGGATTTATTTAAACATATACAAAATGGAGATGAAATATATATCTCTTTTATATTTTTGAAAAGGAGCAATCTAGAAACCTTTTTTACAAATTTGTATACTCTTCATTTGAAGAGTTAGCTAAGATTCTGTGCCTGGAGGTTGAAGGCAGGGGGCCCTCCACAAGATCATTCTCTATCATACCATGAAAAACATTATGCAAGAGAAAATAAATCACCCCAGAAACAGGGGGTGGAGAAGAGAGTGAGTAGTAAGTGATAGCCTTGTTTGTGTGTTTTTCAATTTTCCTGGTTAAGCTGTCCTCCTAGTTACATTTGCTTCGAATTTTCACTTTTTGTTTACCAAATGGAACGTATTTTCTTTAGGAAGCAAAGTAAACAAAAATACCCTCCTCTGACAGTGTAAGGCAGAGACGGCATTCCAAAATGGATAGGTCAAATGTACAAGGAATGTCTATAGATACAACATAGGCACGCGCGCGCGCGTGCGCACACACACACACACACACACACACACACACACACACACAATGCCAATGTAAATTAAACCTGTTGATCTCTACAGCCCCTTTTCTAGAGTCTGATATAAAATTCACTCAAGAGCAAATGATAAAATTGTAGATTTTTTTCATTCTTTGCCTCTTTTCCTCTGACTTGATCTATAACCGTTTATCTCTCTTAATCAGCTATCCCAGAGGACTATAGAAAGAGATGAGCTAGAATCAGCTTGTGTTATCTGCACAAAAGTGACAAGGAGGACTTTAACAACATAATTTAAAATAATGTTCTCAAATTGTTCTACCATAGGAGTTGTGTTTCTTCTCTCTGTTCTATTATTAAAGGAGGTTGTTAACGATGAACCAGTTTGATTTTATTAAATTGGCATTATAGGGCATGAAGACATTTTTAATACCATTTTGGGGTGGAAAAAAGAATTGGTGGCCCATGTTCTTATTTGTGATCCCTTAAGAGAATAAAAATGCTAACACCCACTGTGCCGGATCACACGCACCAAAGCTCACAAATGGGTTCAACTTTTATTCTATAAATATTTATTTAGGACTTGCTAAGTCCCAGGTGTGTTGTTCTAGGAAACTGGAATACATCATTGCACAGTATACAAATAGCATTCACTCCTACAGCTTATATTCTGGGTGTAGGAGGAACACAAATTACAATAAATATTAAAATTATGATTACCATCAACCAAGAGTTGGAAAGGCAGGGTACTTCAATGCTTGTTGATCATTTATTCACGGGTATGCTCTTTAACAAATCTTCAGGGCTTTCCACATTTTTAAAGAAAATAATTTGTTTGGTGGCCTTGAACACTTAAATAATCAGAAAGTCTAAGTTCATAATGTCTCAGGGTTAACAAGTAAATAAAAATGACACTGGACCAAGACCAAGGAGCTCTAGTCTCTAGCCAGAATTTCACTGTCATCTGTCTGAGCTCCATGGAATCGCATGCCTCCCCCAAACTGCATTTAGAAAGTAAATGGGAATTGGTATCACCTGATGCATTACTGTAAAACATCATTAGTATCAAATTATAGAAAATTATAGAATGTCCAAGGAAGTACTTTTGAAAGGCTAGAAAGCTATGCACTTTACCCAGTGTCTTAACATATCTGACATTCAGTGGATACTCTATCCATATCCGTTGAGTAGAAAAATAAATGAGTGAAGAAAAGAAAACTTTTATCACTATTTATATCATTTTTTGATAACCTGTTTTGTGAATGCTTAGTCTTTCAATTCAGCCTTAGTTTTAAAAATAGAAAAGTTAATTTCTCCCCCTAGGGCTACACAGAGAGCTTTTTTTTTTTTTCAGATTTCAAATTCACCTAAGAGCTTTTAACGAAGTTTTGTTGAAATAAACAATCAAAAGTCCTGTGTATTAATCATAATGAGCATATGCTTATTAAATAATGATGGTTCCTTCAGGTGCTCCTTGAGTGCTGTTGGTTCTGCGAAGTGGCTTAATTTGTATATTTTAAAGTTAGCATAATATCCAGCCATGTGATACATTCAGAACAAACGAGTACTCAACTCAGCAGCTGCTGAAGGATTTAGAAGTAACAAAATTTTATAAAGTTTTATACAAATTAATTTTTTTTTACTTATTATGGTTTTACTTTATATCCTCAAATTGTTATTTCTCCTCCATGCTTAATATTTCTCCTTTGGTCTGACAGACTGAAGATTTTTTTTTTTAAAGTAAACATTGAAAAGCAATTCATTTCTCTGACCAAGTCTCCAAATATCAAAGACCTAGCAACAGGAATGGAAAATGGAAGATGGAAAATCCAGACTTGGTTGCACTGTCACTTGGTTTCAGTCTAAATCTCAGTTATGTGATCAACCACGCATGTGAACAAAAGCGACATCTCAGAAGAGAGGAGGGATTTCTGATGGAAATCACAGGGGAAAAAAGAATATAGTTAGGAAGAAAAAAAGCAAGAAGGTAGGTGTCAGGGCCTTGTGGATTTTGCTAAATGGTTAGATGCCCCATGCTCTTTGCAGCAATTCTTTTCTTCTTAATCTCCATCCTCTTTTTCAAAATGCATTAGGCCCAATCCGAAAATCTCTTGTATAGGAAAGAAAGTTTTGTATATTTTTGATGTCTGTGGGAAAGAAGTGCCAGGGAGAGGTTTTATTTAGGAATGTATTTTGGAAGCATTTTCTGAGGGGAAAAAGTTTTTAAGGGAAGGACTTTGTCATTAATTAATAGTCTGAAATTCTGGGGCTGAATACTGGGGGCACAGCCCCAGAATTTCACGCTAATAATTAATGACAAAGTCATTATATATCACAGTGCTATGAATCTCTACACAAATCAGCTATCCAGCTCTCCAGCCAGCCAAAGGACAGGGCATCTTCTAATGAAATATCATGGGTATGAACTGTATCAGATTAGTCTTTTGCCTTTAGCTACTCTTATGAAGGAAATGGGGAAATATATTTACAAATAAAAACATGAAAAACAATTAAACAGATGAGTCAGTATTAAACTGAATCAACAACATTATACTATCATGTTTGATTTATGTTTACTGTAAAAAAACAACAAGATGAAAATGTGAAAAAAAAAAATACCACGACAGCCTACCCAGAAAGGGGAACATTTGTTTACTGGGTACCATAGTCAATGTTTATCCTGCTTATAGTTGGGAAAACAGAACTGACTCTGAAGGTTTATGAATTCACGTGATACATAATGTCTCTCAAAAGATTCTCACCCAACAAATACACTCAGGACTAAAGAGCTGAACTAAATGGCATTATACATCTTGAGAATCTTGATATTTAAAATTCAATCATCAGATCAAAGTTTTCCCTTCTTTCCTGTTTCTTTTATATTCACAATGAATACATTTTTTGTCGTTATGGTCATTAAGCCTAAAGTAGGTAGTTGAACGTTAAGAGGTTGAAAACATGGAAAATGTGAGATAGAATAATTAAAATTGATTCAATCCAACAGCCAATCTAGAGCTGCTAGTTCCAGTTTATATATTTAATGTGTTAAGTGAATTAGAAGAATGTCAGAATGTCTAATTCAAAATTAAGCCCCTTTTGTGTGTGTATTAAGGAACGGAAGTAAGGGAATAGAAAAAGAAAGGGAAAGGAAATATTTTTTACTGTTTTATTCATACATCTACACCAGCACACAGAGTTCTTCTACTCCGCGAAGCACTCTAAATACACTACTGGATTGCAAAATAATAACCTCTTTTTAGACATTAAGAATAAACAGTAAAAAACAAACAAAAACAAGCAAAACAAACAAATATACAAAAAAAACCTCAGAAAGCCTTTTAGGAAACATTAGGGTTTAACAGGATTTGTCATACTTTAATTTTTTGAATTGTACAATAATTCTGAAAAAAGTGTTGAGAAACTATACACTTCTTGTCTCAAATTAGAATGCAGTAACTACCAAGACAAAACAAGAGAATTAATTGTACCTGAATTAGTCTAACTGTTGACTTTCGGGTAGTGTCCATCTTAACATAATGTTAATCAAGTTTCACCTGATACACATCATAGCATCAATATAATGAACATTATTAATGCTAGCAGCCCAATGTAAAATCTTTAACTATAGCTTCCCAATATGTATTTTAATATGAATATTTTATTTTTTACAAAAGAATGAGACTCATTACAATGAGACTGTCTTTAATTTTCAAAACATACTAAATTAAGTTGGCATGTCACTTATCATAATAAAAAACATATGTCTGTGTCGTGAGAAAAAGAAATTTTGAATAGATGTCATTAAAAAAATAATTGTTCTTTTATAGAGGTTACTATGAGTCAAGAACTATCATGGTAGCTTTTTATACATGATCTCATTTTATCAAAAGAAGGACCTCACAAGTAGATATTACTGCCCTATGTTACTGAGGAATAAATTAGCCTTCATCCCAATGTTTCTCTCTAGATATACCAGTTGTGAATAATTTTTTTTTCACTGCCACTGAATACCTTCTGAGATTTTTTATTGATTTCACTGCTATTGACATTGGAAATCCTGCCACTTGATCCTGTTAACTGTTTGATAATGATGATGATAATTGTGATGAAGAAGAAATAATAAGTTTTTGCCAGTTACCTGTTCCAAGCACTTTATTGTACACATATTGTATAACTCAAGTTTTCTCCTTTAACAGAACTAGAAGAGATGACTGGAATACTTACCAGCCCTTTTACAATTTGCATAAATAAAATTCTCATTTTTGTAGTGAAAAAAACTGGAATTACTCAATTTCATATGGTTTATTCTAATATATACTGCTTTAGTTTTATCTGGTTTTTAATGATGGTAACATTTAAGCACATAATAAGTAAATATACATCTATGTAAATTTTATAACCAAAAAAGTTATTCAGGCAAGAGTTTTATTGACCAATAAAATTTTTGTATGTATAATTTTGTTTCATGAGATATTTTAAAATGTGGCTATTTTATTGGCTTTTAATCAGACTGTATACCATGCTTATTAATATAACTTTTATTCAACTGACTAATCATCCTTTCACATTCCTTTCACAATATGATCAACAAATTTTTAAATTTTTATTGATCTCTTTTTTTACAAAATCTTCCCATTACTTAGGAGCAAGATATCTATAAATTATGCTGGTTATAAACTGGCAGTAGTGTATTTTGCCACTAAATAATTTCCCAACATCAAAGGAGAAACCCAAACAGATTACCAATGAGAATTACCTTGTTCTGATAGAGCTTGGGGAAATATTTTCACACACGGTAGGCACTAATATCATTGACAATAAGGATGGTAAAGAAATGGGTGCTGATTAATTTTTTTCTTATATTTACTTCACATTCATCATTAGGGGTAAAAATAGAACACATTCTTATTTTCCATCAGAAGTGCTTTTCCTAAATTATTTAACAATATATAAGCTATTGTTTTACTCTACAGCTAACATTAAAAAGACTGTTAATTCTATCAAAGAGTGATTCCAATTTTACAATTAAAAAAGTCATAAGAGATTGAGTCAACAACTCTTCATGGTTTTTTAAGTAATTAGTTTGATCACCAGAGCAAAAACATTTTAACAGCAAAAACTTGTTTCCTAAGAAAACTTAATGTTGTCTCATCTAGAGCAGACAAATGTTTTAAAATATTTTTAGCATATGCCCTATAAGGTTGAAAAGACAGCCTTTTCTATCATCAATCATTCTCTTCACTAATAATGAGCCAATCCTAACCATAAAATATAGATCAGATTTGCTGCCCTCACATTTAAAGTTTCAGGTTCTCCTCCTGCACTGATTACAGTATTGCCATGCTGAAAGAAGAGGTCTTCGAAGAAAAATACAAGGATCCATTAATCATGAATCATTACATTTTGTCAGTTGGCAAAGGAATACTTTGCTCATTTATCCTTTGAATGAAATTAGTTCTGGCTCGGCTCTTACAGAAGGAAATTCTAAATTGTCTTGGCATCTTCCTATAGCAGCTTGTGTATGTGCCATAAAATGGCAGATGGGGTTTATTAATGGCAGATGAGTTTAGTTTCCAAGGTTTTTTCTTTTTCCTATTTGATCACTTTAATACTGAAGCACAGATAAGACTCATACATTAAGGCTATATATTTATCTATATTTTATCTTATTAATGAGGGATGAAAGAGAAACTTGGTAATGTCCATGCTGCCAAATATAAGTAAGCTCTGTATTCTCTGTGCAGTGGAGGAAACGGACACACATATCCTTAGGTTTAGGTATCCAGACAGAACCAAAACCCAACAATCAAAATTGTTGAAAATATTTGCACTTAGTATGTGAAGTGATAGTTTACTTGTAAACAGCACTAGTCACTTAACAGAGTAATATGAAGATTGCAGTCGTATAGATTAATGTTTAACAGACATATGAGTAAGTTTTGAAAAACAACGTTTCCTCATGAATAATTTCTACATAAATTTTACTGCCTCCACTTAGTCATCCTAAATGGAAGAAAATATGTTAAGTTTTAAATATGAAACACTGAAAACTAAACTACATGACTGAAATAAAAGAGTATCTGACGGGTGCATTAATCAATGGTTGAGTCTCATTTTATATCACTGTCTGGCAGTGTGGGAGATGCATAGGCAGACACATGGATTCTTTTAACCATGAGTGCATGGCTGGCAGCAATCTGTAATTTGGAATATGAGGCCTGCAATATACCTCCTCAAATACTTAATTTCACAGAACTAACACAGGTGCTGGAGAAAATATGCATTAAATGTTTTATAATCTATAAAGAACTATAGACCTACATGAAATCTGTTATTCAGCTTAAAACCAGCAGAGATAAGGGCTCTACAACTTAATAGAAGTGCTTTATGCTGACTGTTCATATGTTAGACTTGGTGGGAGTTAGTGGTGAAAATTTTTATTTCAGTGATTTAAAACATGGATTTGACTTGCCTTTGGCACAGATTTATGTATATTTAGGATAATATGTTGCATACTTGAAAATAATTCAGAACATAGAAAAAAGAAAATAGTATTTTTAATAAAATAACTCCTAATCAAAAAGAATATGAAACTGACTACATTTCCCTAATATGCAATTATACCTTCACCACAATCTTATAGCTTAAGCTTATAGGAAAGGGTAAAATAAACCTTTTATCTTCCTAGTGCTACTTGACATAGGGATCAGTGGCTATGACAGGATGCTATCTTGGTGTAAAAACGAAACAAAAAAAGGACTAATTTTTTACAACTTAATATCTTAACATTAAGCAGACACTAGCATCAACTATCTTCTTAACCTATTAAACACATTTTTATCAAATCTGTACTTAGTAATACTTTTATCTTAACAATAAATAGCTAAGCTCAAATTTGGTAGCAGACTTGAGCAATTAAAAAATATGAGTTAAAATGTTAAAATAAATTCAAGTAAAACTCTTAGTATTATTCAAGATCCATAAATAGCTATTCATTTCCCATGACAGCACACAAAAAGTCACTTAAAACTTTAAACCACACTCCAAATAGATTCAAGGTGCTCTTACACATTTTTTCTGGCCACACTAATGTTGGATTCAGAATCAGTCTGTCCATACTCCTGCCAATTGTTTGCTGTATAGAAGCAGAAGTAACTTTTTCCAGTATCTGGAGAAAAAATAATACAGTTTATGCCTGTGAAGGAGATGGTTCCACAATTAGGGTAGTTTTTGCTTCCATTTCATAAATCACTATTGAATTATGACATAACTCTGTACCTAACAGATCTATAAAGTGTATGTTCTGATTCTTGCTATCATTAAATATATTCCCAAAATACTAATCCATGTGTGTAAAGGATGTTGCCTACCTCCACATCAAGCACAAAAAGTCAGAATCCAGCCATTAGCTTTCTCCAGATACAAGATGGTGATGAAATGTGTATCTCATTTTGACTGCCAAAAGATAATGGAATTCCCTGAAATCTCATTACCTGCAAATGTAATGATAGCCTTCTTAGAGTGGAATAGTAGAAGCGGAAGTGCAATATTGCTGCAAAAACTGGTATTGTAAATACACATCTATGTGCATTACTATTTATGTCTATATTTCATACAGAGAATAAGTTTCTCTTGCATTTGGGACCTGTTTTTTAAGATTGCACAATGCTAGAATTATTTTTCTCTCCTTGTCGGAAGTTTAACAAGTCAAAATCTGAAAGGCTGTATCCTGATGCTTCCTGGGGCCCAGAGGAAGAGAACTGACTGAAAACGGTAGCTACACTGAGGAAAGCTGACCTGAAAGGTCGTCATGTTTTGATGACATTGTGTGATCTTCTGAATCCAAATGTGACAGAAGTCAGCCAATTAGAAAGCAATGTCTTAGGTATCACACAGAATAATTTTGTGTATCAAATGCCACAATAAATATGAAACTCAATACCTGTTATTAGCATTACAACACAAAGTACTGAAAACTGAGCAATATTGTTTCCCAGTGATATTTGAAATAAAATGAGGATCAAAATGCTAAGTTAACAGAATGAATCTATAGCGAGCAGAATTCACTGCTTGAGCAGGATTTTATGGCAGGGACAATGCCTCACTGAGGCCTTCAAATCATACCAGATTCACATTGAACAAATATGTATTTGGCGCCTACTTTAAGAAAATTACTATAGAAAAGAGAGTTTGCAAACTCAAAAATCTAGACACATGCTGCTGGGCATAAGAGTGAATCAGGTTTTGAAAGGTCAGTTAAGAGATCAAGAGAGAGAAAGTTTTCATGGTGCTTTCTGAGTTCCTGCAACCAATGTGACAAGTTTACAAATTCAAATATGAATTGGACTGTAGAGATTACAGTGAATATATATATCCTGCCTTCCTTTCTAAAATGTTTTCAAACGTTATCCTTAAAAAAATCTAGAATCGGGATTTTTATTTAAAATATTCCAATTCTCAAATGTTTGCTCAACTTATGGAGGTACTGAGTATGAGGATGCAAAACAAAACAAAACAAACAAAACAAAACACTAAACTTGCCCAGCATGCAGGCCGACATTTATGACTCCTGTAGTAAAGGATATAAACATGATTAACACTGTAAATTAGAAATGCACAATTTAAAATGTGTCTCTTAACCTTTATGTTTTGTTTAATTATTCAAATAATCCACTAGATAATTATCTCTAATTTACAGATGAGAAAACAGAAGTCCAAAGAAGTTAGGCTGTTTAGTAATACAGCAAAAGACCACTGTTTGAACTGAAGTTCAAATATTCTAACCCAAAATGACTGTAAAATGGATTTGAAAATTCAATAAACAGTTTAAAGCAATCCCTGTTAGAGCTTTATTATTTATCTATTTATAAATTTATCTGATTATTCAGCAAATATTGCAACTATTATGTGTCAGGTACTCTAAATGTTAAGAAACTCTCAGGTTAAAAACAGTAATAGTAATACAATGGGAAAGAGGAATAGTCTTTCAGAATCACACTTTTTAATCAATATAAAATCTTATGCAATCACATTTAGGACTAGGCAGAAAAAAATCAGGACAGATGGCAGAGAATCTTGAATGCTGAAATAAGGGATTTAGACTTGAATAGGTTGGAAAATGGCTTATACACTTGAAAATATCATACAATTTTTAAATGTTTGAGTCATTGGAACTTTTGACCATGGAAGTAAGATAAAAGAGTCTTTTAACTTGTGATTTATCTATTTATAGGAACAATTCTAATTTTATTCAACTGTTTATGTATGTGCATGTGAATATTTTTCTGGAGACAGGATCCAAGACTTCCTATTTTCTCCCATCACTCCTTCCTCTCTCCGCTTCCCTCCCTCCTTCCCTCTCTCCCTCCCTTTCTACCTTCTTCCCACCCTCTTTTATTTATTATCCAGTTTCTAAGCCACATTCCTGCTTGAATTACACAAGATCAGGAAGAAAGTGGATATATGGCACATTTTTAGAAAAAAAGTCAAATGAAATAATTTGAAAAATATGTAGTACTTTGAACTAAGTTCTGTGTATATTTCTCTGCATTGTGTATTAGTCACCAATGAGGCATCCTATCAAATGCTGATCATCTTCAAATGTTGACATAGTTATAGACAGTATTTTGGCCTTAATTTATTCCCTTGATGAATGAAATGCAATTGTATAGAATTCAAATATGTTTAAATAGATAGCTCTAAGTTATTAAAAGAAAAATAAAGTTAAACCACAAGATTTCAAATCCTAGCTATGCCACCTAATCACTGTGTGACATTCACCAAGTCACTATACCTTTTTATAAATTAGTCTCCTAATGATTACTAACTTCTTTCTAGTTTTAAAATTTCATGTGTATATAAGTCTAGAATGTTTAATACATTATTAACAGCATCTTCCCCTCTTACATAATGTATCTTAAAATACAATCAGGTTCTGGTACTTTTGATACAATCAACACAAGGAAAAAGAGTGAGAATACTCCATCTACACCACAGACCCTATGAAACTGTATACAATTTTCTAAGTGGTTGTACGTATATTGAACTGTAATATACGTGTCTACTAATGCCTATGTATTCATTGGCCAATATCTTCACATGATTTATGAAATTTCTGTGGCTTTTCTCTCAGTTACATGTAAAGCCCTCAGAATATTCACTGTGGATTCCTTTATTCATCTTTTCTAACTTTCCTAATTTTCCTTCTGGGAAATAAGACATTCCTGGAAATAAACTTCAAGAATCACTAAAATGAGAATATGAATACTTAAGATAAAATAACAAAAGAATAAACAAGATTAAAACAAAAAACAAAATGGAGGTTTTAACCTGTATAGATTATACAATGACCCTCAAAAAAAGACAGATCAACAATTTACTAAAAGAGAAAATACAAATTTTAAAAGTGTGCTATTGATGTCCTTTCCTCTTTTTTTGAATATTGAATAATATTTAAATATAATTTTATCATAAGTTAAACGTTTTAAAGGATAAAATAATGTACATGAACTATATTTACTTGCATATATATTTATATTTTATTTGGAGCCAGTTCTAAAGTTGGAAAGTACCCGTGCCTCTAAATGGATGGAATTAAAAGCCATCCTGTATTACATTGCTGCTGTTACTTTTCAATTTAATTATGTTAGTGTAGTGAAGGGTTTTATAGATTTACTGGGTATTATTATAAATGTCATTTGACTGTGATGTTGGGCATTAACATGTCAGTTATTTGCTTTTAGGTTAATAAAATATTTTTTGCAGGAACAAAAATGGTGATATAAAATGCAATGCATAAACCCATCTTGATATGCACATCATGTAATTACACAAACTACTCCATGAGCAATCTGTTTAATGTATTACTCTCGACAAAGTTCTACTAGAAACTGTGTTTTGCAGCATCATTATAGTGAGCAAGATTGCCATATAGTTTATTCTAAATCAGACAACTTCACAATCTTTGAGGAATGAAGAATTGGTTTCTTCATTTCTACTTTTCCAATGAGATACAATCACTTGTCTGATGGGGCAGCTATTAGAGAAAATGGCAAAGTGCCTTGCGTATCTTCTGAGGCTGATAAAATATAAAGTGGCATCAGATAGTGACTGAACATCATTATATAAACTTGGAATCCTACACTCAAGAGACCTCTCTCTTGATCAGGTACTTATTTATGCCACCTTGCAATACTTACTTTCAAGATAGGACAGAAAGCTTTAGTCGGCCAGATAATTACAGATTACCAGATTACTTGTGTTTTTGGTAAGTGCATGAGTACGAGTGTAAATATTCATGTGTAAATATGAGAAAGTCAAAGACCCTCTGATTCCGGGGAAGCAGTGCTCGTCACTAATAAGCAAAGTCAAGACCTCCTTCAGCCTCAGTTACTTAATTCAAATGCCAGTGGCTGTGGGTGGCTTAATTCACAGTCAGAGGGAAAAAGAAGAAAACAGACTGAGGAGGATAAACTGGAGAGGGAAAAAAATCAACCACTGTAGAAAAAGGAATAGAGGAAGAGCAACAACCAATACTTACTACATTTAATAATTTTATGGAGATTGTGATCATCTGACTCCATTTTTTGATATTTGACTGCTGATAACTTTATGTCTCACTCTTTCCTCTGGCCCCCGCTGCTCTACCTCGGGGCAAGCTGATAAGAAATCCTGGTGCTTACTCTTTCGATGATGATGAGAAATTCAAACACACAGGATCCTAACCATGAACCCCTCACCCAATTACCATAAAAACCCTAAATCCAGCATCATCTCTGCTCTCTCAAGCAACTTTTGGATCAGCCTGGGGGGCATGCCCTGTTCTCCCTAGAAAACCCCATCATTTAAGTAATGAACCTTTTCATAAACTCTTGGTATGTGTGGAGTACCATCAGGTTTGACATAGAAACCACATTTGCGGGGAGATCCGCTCTAATTTTACACAGTGACTACAACAGAGACAAAACGTATAAGAAAAACACATGTGACCAAAAGTAGATGGATATTTTGAATAATTTCAAATTATGGATGATGTCTAAATGAAAAGATCACAGACTATTAGCCCTTGCCATTAAATGAGTCGTTTTCATTTCCTTTTCAAATTTTGTGTAATATTCTTGCCAAGCAGACATCCTGATAAATATTAATGCAATACCATGATATTCATCATTTAACAAAACAACATATTTCCTTATGCCTCAAAGATTCTACCCTAAAGGAGGAAAAAAAAATACCCTGCCATTTCTCTTATATATTAGTTTCCAAAGGCTGCTATAACAAATTACTACAAACTTGGTGACGTAAAACAACAGAACAGGACAATGTGGAGAGGAACAAGGGACAGAGGAACAGAGTGAGATGAGGTGAGGCAGCATAGCAGGTGGTAATCAGAGAAACAGGATTTTCAAGGCCATAGTAAGATGTTGGGATTTTTTCTGATACAGAGGGTTTTATGACAAAGAGTGACTCGAATATGCTTAAAGTTTAAAGGACATATGATGCGCTCTGTCATAAATAACTTAAGGAAGGAAAACATGCAAAGAATAAGCTCAATCAATCTCCTATTGCACTATACTATGGAGGTGAGAGAACAGTTCCAGGCAAGACTAGATTGTGACTTGGATATGGTGGTAGGGAGGAAGATGGAGAGAATTAGTTGTATTCTGGAAAATACTACAGGAGGACCAGACACATGTTAGGAGACAGTCACAAGGATTCAAGAAGCAAATCATATATGTCAAGGTAAGGAACAGAGGATAGTTATTTTAAAACTTTATTGAGAGCCAGCAGGATTTGCAGTTACATGGTATGTCCAAAACAGCTCTGTATACTCATGTGAAGATGCAGTGGAAAACTCCAATTTGAAATTATAGGATAAAGAAAGGATAAAAACAAACAGAAAAGATCTCTAAGTAGGAATGAGAATCTAGTGCACTAGAGCTCCGCCTTAGATATAGGCAGATACATTTCATTTTTATAAATGGATAAGAAGGCAGAAATATGGTTATTGCTGACATTAGGTGGATAGGTGGGATGGTATAAGCTTGAGGAAGTTCTCCTCTGATGATGTCACTTCTCTTAGTAAGGCAGGAACAGTCATTATTTGAGAATGAGGATAGGAAATACTGTGTTATGTCTTGAGAAAAGAAGAAAAGGAGTAAATTAGTACTCCAGGAAAGTGGAAGACCGAATAAACTAGGGAAATGTAGTTTCATTGCCAGATAGTAAGTCCAGTTGATTTTTCTGGTAAGAAACTCAAAGTTAAGGCAATAAAAGTAGCTATTTGTATTCTCTAGACCTGGACAAAAATATAAGTGTATAACGAGCCATATTTAAGCAAGATTGAGAATGCAATCAAGCAAATGAATATTGGAAGAAGTGGTAAATATTGGAAGATGAGGGCATATTCAGAGAAATGTTAATGATTTACTTGAATATACTTAGGCTGGGTTTTAGTAGAGATTAAGCGGTACCTTGAAAGTGAAAGAGACAGTGAAAATGTTTTGAGATCAGTGACTTTTAGTTGCAATGTATTTGAAAATATAATGAGATTTGAGTCTTAGAGGGGGTAACCTGTGAAAAATGGTGGGAGTAGTTATATGATTGGATATATGATATTTGTGATTCTGGATGGGCACACTATCCAGGAGGTAGAGTTTAACTTTCAGTGCGGATGTGTGTCTCCCAAGAGGTAGCAACAATGGAAGCACAAGTTAACAGAAATGCAACATGGGACCAGCATATGTAAAGTGCCCTGGAGAAGTGCCTAGAGACACAGCAGAATTCATATGAACAATAAAGAAACATTTGCTGTTATAAGAATATGAACTTTAGAGATTGTCTGTTACTGCACCTAACCTACTCAATGTTGACAGTTATATTCCAATTAGCAGTTATTGACAATGACAAGGATATGTCCATCACATCTGTGAGACATGAAATAGATTGGAAGACAGTATATTTGGAATAAAAGAATTTAAAAAAATTGAAAAGGCAAAGATTATGACCTGTCCATGGAAATCATTAATAATTAAGAATAATGATGGTTTAAGGAGTGAATATCATCAAGAAATAATGGAGAGTAAGCTGAGGGTTGGTAGATGACTGTATAATGAGAGGTTGTGAGAGAGAAAATGTAATGAGATGAGGTTCAAGGTGTTGATTTTGAGGAGCAGAGAAATGGTCAATTTGACTCTAGGCCCAAAATTATGAGGACTGTGGAAGATAACAAAGCAACCATCTTTGAGAGAAATGCAGGGAAATTATCACCCACATTTCAGTTAGAGAAATGGAGGTTAAGAGAACTTTCAGAGAAGATACTGATGTTATGAGGGTTTTTGCTGATAATGGATTATGATTTCCAGAAGACAGAGTAGAAGGGTCTCAGGCATTTGGTTAGAGGGGGAAATAGGGATAACAGAATAGATCTGTCTACTTACATGTAAGTTAAAATATGGACGATAAGGGGTGATTTGGGAATCTAGGATCCCATTTGGTGATTCATATAAACAGGGATAAAAGGAACAAATTACATTAAGTCTTGAATTTAAGGCATATAATGTTGGTGAGAATTTGAGTATTAAGGAGTTGGATGGTATTAAAAGTTTAGGAATTTCTTTAATTGCTGCAAATGGAAGTTTTGTGGCTGGGGCAGGGTAGCCTACCCCCAAGCATGTGAGAGTCTCCTCTCGATCTCTGCAGATGGTTGGTGGGAAAGCACAGTCCTAGGCCTAATGCCTGGAGATCCCACTGGACTCTGTTGATAAAGGCAAGGAAATCTAAGAAGCTAGATATATTTCTAGAATGTTCAGACTTCCTATTTTTTTTTTGATGGAATGAATAGACAACTGCCATAGTATTTTGCAGTACTTCTAATACTCCTCATCTTAGAGTCACAAAAACACTTGCAACTTGAGAAAATTACACATCTAAAGAAAGAATTCAGGATTTGGTTCAAAAATCTCCTTTCTCTCCATAATACTTCACTGTCTCATGAATTCTACAAAAACAGTCCTAGTGTATCTTCTGGAAGTATATTAATTTCTTATTTCAATATAACAGGACATGGATGTTTATGTCGCAGCTATTATGGAAACTATCAATATGGTGAATATCTGTGCTCTGTTGTGTACGAACAACATGTCCTTCTATCGTTGTGCAAAGCATGACTGTAGAGATGATTTACATAAGACATCCTACCTAAACTTGTGGGTTGACATTAACGGTTTGCCTAATAAATACATTGAAAATGCCAATACTGGTTTTCAGTGGATGTAAGAATGTAAAGGACTAAACACATTTAGCAGTGGGCCAGATTTCCCCTGGGTGTTATTAACTCAGTAGCTGAAGATACATACAGGCCAGGCACAAGGCAGCAAATCAGTGTCGTCTTCAGCACTGAAATGAACTCCAAAGGAAAAGCAAGGCAGTAAATTGTGCCGTTACCCCCAGGGTATTCCATATTTATGCAACTACATGTTCAGTAACTACATCATGTTCACATAAGGAACAGCCCCATGCTTGTGAAATCATCTATGGTAAATTGGTATTTAGGAGCACTAGGAAATATTTTTCCAATCAACACTTTCCTCATTCTTCTCAGTTAAAATTTTATCTAAGCTTATAAAAGAAGAGATATTTATTGGAGTTTGTTATTAGAACAAATCACAAGAACAGATTTTTTTTTAAATAAGGATGTCAAGATGCTGTAGAGACTCATGAAAATACCACTTGAAACTGATGTTTTTTTCTCACTCCACACATCACTAAGACAATCTTATCAACATCAGCATTATCCTCCAAGGTTAATTATCACTTTAGTAGGTCAGGGTAGGTTTACTGGAATATATGTTAACTGTATCATCCAATTAATACGAAAATCCTTAGTGAGATGTTTGATAAAAGAATGTCTTACAATCCCTGTAAGTGTATATTTCTTTTCCTTGAAATCATTGAAGGGGATTGATCTTGGAAACTTTCTAATTATTGTTAGTTTTTGAATTTTCAGTTTTTACAATAAGTTAAGTTGGAGAGGAAGAAAAAAGGTAATATAAGATAGTTCCTTGTTAACCCATGAGTTAACACGTATGTTATGGTGTTAACACGTTTAAAGATCATTTGAAATTTGAGTGCCTGCTTATGGCCATGAGAATTATCTCTGGACACTAGATTTCACACATTTGGAGACAGTGAACATGACAGCTTCACCTGACTGATGGTTTAAATGCTATCAATCCCCAAACAATCTTACGGCCTTAGGTAACAGTAATGGCTTTCCATTCTGTAAAACCCTTTGCAGATGTAAGAGCTTGCAGATCAAAAAAAAATCTTTTAAGTGAAATGCATGAAAATAAGGAAAATGCTAGAGAGCATATTTTGAACCTTCCAGCTCCACATTCACGTTTTCCTGTTTTATATGATAGCTACATATTGCCTCATTTGAGGAGGAGGAGTGGTGATCCATTCTTCTCCTTCCTTGATGAGGACAAGCATTAGCACACAGTGTGCTTCATGGACCAACTACTCCAGAATCACCAGAAACATCTGTTAATTTAGGATGACCATATAATGCATCTTCCAGACCAGGACTCTTCTGAGAAACAGAAGGGTTTTATAATTATGCCAGAAGAGTAGGCGAAAGCCAAAAATACCTTATGTCACCTTAATTAAAATGCAGATTCCTGGTTTCCAGTTTGGATCTGTTGAATCAAGACAACACTTTGTATAAATATGTAGAAGTAGATGTTTTCCAGGGAGCTTCTGGAAAAGGAGAGAAAGTCTGGAGAGAAGACACGATATGAAAAGTGATTTCAAGATTATAGCAAGAAGCTAGGGGTTATAAGAAGATACCCAAATGGTGAAAAACACCTGGCAAATTTTTGCACAATGTTGAATAATGCCTAATATTGCATTTATGTTATTGCCTTTACTAACCATAGTGTATATCCTCCTCCAATGCATCAAGTATCAGTTAAAAATGTGTTTCCCCACAATGGTACCTGAAGTAATAAGTTTTAGAGAAGTTGTACTTTAAAGAAGGAATAGGGGTAGGGTCTAGAATGAGGGGAAATGGCACAGAAATAAAAATAGTTTTTAAAGACAAAATAGGGAGTAGATACTGAGAATGCAAAGGAATCAGGTCATTGACACAATCTGTGCTCAAGAGAAATAGAAGCCTCCTTAGTATTGTCAACAGTCCTGGAGGGCAGATGACTTTCTCAAAGTACATGAACTGGAGGCCGTTACATTAAAAATCCTTTCAAGCCCTAAGGATGTTCATAAGCAGTCATCTGCAGGACACTGATAATGTGATGAACACAGTCACACAACAAGCTTTACTGTGTATTAGAAAAATACAGTATGGTTGATACCCAGGTGTTGAATTTCTCCTTGACATACAAGAACTAGTTGAGAATTTTGACAAATATTTCCTAAATGAGACTCCAAAAGGCTATGCCTATTGGACTTCAGTGCCACCAGCAAACATATGAATTGTTTTAGGAGGTTAGCAGAAAGTAATGACTTTAGGAAGGTAAATCCACTAATGGTGAGAGAGAGAGAGAGGCTGGAACAACAGGAGGCAGTAAAACTACCTAGTCAGCCCCTGTAGAAATGTGAGTGTATGGAAATAATTCACCGTAGGAGTGTGGGCAGGATTAATACTAGAAATGAAAAAGACTGACATGAGCATCTCTCCAAAATTAAAGTAAAATTACAGCACATTAAAGTTAATTGACTATGGATTAAAGGACACAGCGGTAAAAACATTATTTTTAACATTCAAATAAACACTCCCGAAGTTTATTAGGCTTTAGGCAAAACAGCTAATCTCTGGTCTCTGTTTCCTCGTCAGTAATATATCTATCTTGTACTAATAAAGTATTTGTGATAATCCCTGCCTTATAGGTCTTATTAATTACATATGTGTATCTATATCTTTTATACACATATATATTTAGTAGAGTATCAGGCTAAATAAATATTGACTGTGTTATGGTTATTGTTGTTATAACATGATAACTACTTCTTGAACACAATAAGAAGTCTGAAGGGTGAATAACAGTAATTACTGACATTTGTCAACCCCCAATTATGTGCCAAGACCTACCTCAACATCGTAACTATTAACTTTGTAAAGTCTATTCAGGGCACCCGTGACTCTAACAGGTCATTTTGGAAATAAGTAAATGCCTTTGATCATAAAGAAGGTGAAAACACGTGTCTGAATTCTTCGAAATAACAGCTGTAACACCCGGGACTCCTGATAGTGCAGCAGCAGTATTTCCTGAATGGAAAGTACTATGTTGTGCCTGGGAAGCTAAATTGCTCTGTGAAGAGCAAGGTGCTTTTAGTAAGTGAACCCAAAAGGTAGCTTTTTCCTCGTTCCTCATTCCCTTCTCATTTTGTTCATTCTTTGTTTTGATTTTGCTTGTTCCCCGCTCTCTCTTCTCTTTCTCTTTCTTTTTCCTTCTCTCTTTCTCTTTACACACACACATATGCATGGATACCTTATACCTACAGCAAAGTGTTCCACACATAGGAAACCTGGCATTAATCCCAAGACTGCGCTCTCAAGCCATATGAATGCAGGCGATCTGTAGGCAACTCGTACTGTTTGGTAGGGTTATTCAGAGTTCTGAAATGCAATAATGTTAAGCAGTAGTTGATCTGCATTGCTCCTATGAGCCAAGGTTTAACATTACATGGTAATTATAATAATAAAATCCTACACCATTTTAAATTATAGCTTGCCATATGCCATTGGAAATAATAAACAGTGGATAATGTTTATTATTTACAAAAAACTCATTGGTCAATGTTTTCAGACCACAAAAAAGCCTCGCACAAAAGCTATTTAACTATGATGCAAAATGTAAGTGATTTACAACAGTAAGTTAATGCCTTTGGTGACAAATGATACTATCAATGCAACTCATGATAATTACTTTTGTATCTATGAATGTATGTAATTTGATATTTATCTGACTCGAATATACAAAATAAAAAAGCCTTCCATAATCTTCAGCTATGGTGGGAAACAAGGCACGTATACACAAGTCTGTTGGTTCAAGTTATTTTTGAAAAAATTAATTCAGATTTTATTGACCTCAGGCATTATCCAGTTATCTCTCTATAACTCCAATATGATCCTTCCTTTAGAATTTTTAATGAGGCTACATTATTAAAATGTGGCTTTAAGTTTCTTATCTTTCAGGGTGATGCAATGAAAGGCATTAGTATAACAGATTAAGCAGGGCACGTCTTGTAAAGGCAAATCGCTAACCTTTCATGTCTACTTCTGCACTCTGTGTGCCACAATGCTCCCCAGATATTAAAAAACAGTGCATCAAATAAGGCTGTGCATTGCCAAGAGGAAAGATCAATGGCTCTCGTAACAGATTCCCATCGATAGCCAAAGAACCTCACTTGCTGCATTTTCATACAAGGCTTTCAAATATCAAAGAGAATTATATCCAAGGGAAAATACTCTAACAAAACTTTAAACAATGTTGACATCTAGGGTTCTCTGTTATACCAATCACGTATAAAATTAGTATGCAGCGGTATCAGTCGCAAAGAATATTTAAACATTTAAGGATTTATTGTAATAATAAATAATGCTAATGTCTTTCTTAGGTGTTACATAGAGTACCTTCCCACCACTATCAAAAAAAAAAAAAAAACTTCTGAAGTCAATGATCGAAAGCTTTTCAACATTCTTTAGGTAGAAAATCACAGAAATGTTACGTTTAAAGGAATTTGAAAATCTTTTTTAGTTCAACATTCTGAATTGCTTCATCTTATTTGAATACATTGAAAATGTTCGTTTTATTACATTACATTCCTCTGAGGACATACTACCTTAAATTCTCTAATTCTCCATTGTAAAAGTGAAAAGTTTTATAAGTCTGTTGCATCTAGTACTTTAAAATTAAATATTTTACTTTTATATTTTAGGTATTAATGATGGCTTTTATAGAATGAATATGTTTTTATTAAGAGCTTGAAATTATGTGATTGTTTCAAAGCCTATTACATCATATCACAATTTTTATATGTCTATAAAATCTTTTAATAGTCAATTCAACCACCATTAGGGTGAAGCATAGTGTATTTGCTACATTAAATCAACCTCTAAAAGACATAGGGGGTCATTTCCCCTCCTTGAATGCTTCTACCTAGTATTTATTACTATTGCCAGTGCATCTGAAGGAAGGGCTCAGTCCCTCAGGGTTTAATTCCGTGAGAGAAAAGGGAACACTTGACTATGTATGCATTAACACTGATTTATATTTATCTAAGTAGTGGCAGAGAATAAACTAGAAAAGAACTATAGGCATAGCTGGGGAAATCAGGGGAAGACAGTCCAGAAACACACAAGATTATCTGAAGCTCTAAACTGGTGGGAGTTTGACAATGCCCGGGACACAGAAGTGGAAAACTAGATTCTAGCATGAGCTTTTACAGGAGGATCTGTGCAATTCTGAAAAAGTTACTTAATTTCTCTGTGCTTGTTTCCCTTATCTAAAAAGTAGCGGTCACTGGACATGACAAATAGAGTGATTTGATGAATTGTATTATAGCACCCAGTTTGGAGGATGTACTGCAAGAAACATACCCTAAAAAAGAAAAGTTTAATTTAAATACATTTTATCTCCCTTTCTCTCTTTTGTAGTAAGACACTGTTGTAAAATAATCATTAACATGTTTTCCACTCTGCAATATTGTCCCCCTCATTTTTACTAAAAGGCTCCCAACACCCTAAAGCAGTTAATTAATGCAGTCCCGAGAAGAAATTTTGATGACAACGAGAGAAACCTGATAGACTGGATCAAAGTATAATATTTGAAGAAATACTTGCAAAGTAGCTTTTAAAATGTATTTATTCACTTTTTTGTATGTATGTATTTTGCATTACAGAAGAGATACCAACATCCTGTGTTTGTTTCCAGAGAAAGAAAAAACAGGACACTTAGTTGTCAGGGGACTTCTGTCTCACCACATCACCTAGAGAACCCTATATAACTTTTGGGGAATCCAAGCATGCTGAAAACTTTCGTAGAATTTCCCCTCTGGGACCTGAGAGCAGAGAAGCCTGGCAGAAGTTTCCATATCCCCCAGAAAGGGGAGCAGTTAAGGAATAATTACATTAGTTGTCAAGGGCAAGGAGGTGGAGGGGCAGCTCCAATAAGTGTCCTGTGGTTCTTGGGTGAACTGGGAGAGTATCTCGATTCTTCTCATCACACCCTGTGGATGGACATGAGGTTTTTCCCACCTCATCCTAGGATGGGGGTTAACTGAACTTCCTATTGGTATAAAAGAGTCTTGTAGTAGGACTTGGGCATTTGGTAAGAAATGTTCTTTAGACTGGCTACTAGATGAAAATGAAGAAATAACAGCAGATGTCAACACGAGGGGTTGGCCTTCCAGGATGGTGAAATAAATCTGTGCATCCTAAGAATACTGATGTTCGTAGACACTGAATGGACTCTCTTAGTTCCACCCTCCCGTAAGAGGAAGCTACTGTGGAAGTGCTCAGAACTGAGCAACCAGCTCAGGGAGGGTGGGGGAGAAGACAGCTGCATGTTTGGCATGTAATCTACCTGTTCCTATGTCTGGCACATAGTAGGCTCTCAATAAACAGTTCACCTTTATTGGTTAGAAATATTATTAATATCACTCAGTGACTAAATACTGAATGTATGTATAACCACCTTATATATTTTGGTTGATCTTGTTTTTAAAACAAAGCTTTGCTGGGAGAAATACTACATTTACATACAAATATAGATTTTACTGATTTCCAGGCACTGAATATTGGACACAAAAAAATCAAATATAAAATATAGGTACTGTAGAAATATGTTGCTTCTATGGGTTATATACTTCAAAACACTAAAATAACTGTCACTGAGCCTAAAGTGTTGACGTGTACAGCAATGATACTGAAAATCTCACCATAAATTAGTTTTATGAAATGAGACAAATAATAGGAGGGAATTATTATTTGGGGGGAAAAAGTGCCTCTTAGAGCTTGTAATGATTACCAAGTAAAACCAGAATAAGTGTTCAAATAAACTGATTATATTTCAGAATTTCTTTCCTTCCTTCAACACAGAGCAACAGCTCTCCTAGTTATTGATACATGAGATTGCTGATGACAAAATGAAAATATGGGCCAGAAAACAGATTTGGGAAACATCGGTCTTTTGCCTTTTTTCAAAATAGAGACATAAGTGAGGTGTCAAGAGTGGGGCTGACAGTGATGGTATAGCATCTGACAGCTCAAACACAGCTTGCTCGTCAGTCTGATGCCACTAAGCCCAAGATGGCAGGATTCCACCACATGAATATGTCTGTAATCTTGACGTTCAGAGGACTGGTTTTTGCCTTCATGTGATTGGTGCTTGTAATTAACATAATAAAGTACTGGTTGCTACTTAATCTACAACTTCAGGGCCAATACCCAAACCCTCATGTCCTCCAATTGTACAGGTTGTATTTGCAATATTTTATCCATTTGAATGTACTCAATCAGAATACAAAGTGAATGGATAAGGGAGACTATATTTCAGAAGCATTTTTGAGATCTGTCATATTTTCTTATTTGCATGGCAGTGTGCTACGAAATTAAGTTTTGGATTCTAATTTTCTGGCTCACTCAGATGATTTGCCCTGGTGATATCAGCACTTCACGATGCTGATGCCAAGTGTTGTTTATGCCTTCCCGTCCTCTAGGGACTTGTAAATCTATCCTGCATCCGCAAGCTGTCAGAGGAGAAGAAAAGCACTGGTCACTAATCTTGTCATGATCAACATCATTCTCAGCACCCTGGTTTGTAGTCTGGCCTGGACTGAAATAAGCTGGTAATACAAACGTGTACCTTGGATATCCTTTCTGTCTTTGCCATCTAGTTGATCTTATTTTCTCCTGACATTCTTTAAACCATGGTAGACAGGTGTTACACAAAGTTGAAAACATACCTTCACTAAAGAGTTTTGTGTGCATATGCTGATCAGGCTAGTGAACAATTTATTAAGGCTTTGAGGGGGTAAGCAGTCCCTCCATATGGCTCTTCTTCTTTTTTCCCCTCTGAATTCTTCCACCTACTTAACAGACTGAACATAAAGGGAGAAGCTCTGGCACAAAGTGATAGGAACAGCATTAATTCCAAAAATTCTCTGCTCGAATGGTCCCATTACATCTACCATTGCCCACCTGAAGGTTCGTGATGGTTTATTTCTTTCAGCAAAGAGTATCACTTGTGTTGATCTCATGTTCAATAATCTTGGGCTGTGACTCCAGGGGAAACAAGTATCTTTCCCAAACAGTGAATGTTGAGCATCAAGACTTTAAATTATTTTTGGTCTTTTCATTCTCAGAATGAATAGACACAAATGTTTATTTTTCTCTTTCTTAAAATTTTTTTATTAATGTACTTGGCTGTTCTTTTTCCCTTCAGATAAAATTTATTTGTTCTGAGGGCTGGAGAGAAGAGTTCTTTGTTCATTCAGAGCCCAGGGGCATATCGCCGTCACTTCAACCTGGTTTGGGGCCAGTGGTCAGTTTTACTATCTGCACGATATTTTGGTACTTAGAAATTCATTGTTGTGAAATTTGCTCTTTTCAACTTTATTTTGTTCTGATATCAAAAGCTTTACATCTTAGTTTTATGATAAAAAATATCTAATATTTCAAAATTTTTCAACCTCTGGTTTATGCATAACCACCACAGGAAAAATGGCTTAACAGAATAAACTTCATATGACTTTATGAAGTCAAACTGACATGAGTTCCAAACCTATCTTTAATTCTTCATAGATATGAGCTTTTAGGCAAGATATTTAAACTCTATGTCCCTCAATTTATTCATCTCAAAAAAGAAAGTAATAACAACACTAACCTTGCAAGGTTCTTGTAAGAAACAAAAGCATTATTTATAAAGTATCTAGAACAGTCCCTTATGTATGAACAAGGTTCAACATCAATTAACTTTGCATTTTATTGAAACAAATTATTCAGCAAAATTTCACTTTTGGCCAGCCCTGTTCACTAGATAAGAAAGATACATAGGTAAACACCTAGAGCATTCTTTCAATAAAGAAAAGACACACAAAGATACCATTTTGTGGAGAACGGTGAGCATATTTAAGTTGTATGTATCTATTCATTATTTTGTTTCTTTTTCAGAGATTTTTAACAGGTCTCTTTTGGATTGGCTGATGGTGCCACCTCCTTTGTCTCTTGTATCTATGGCACCATTTGCGGGCCTGACTCGAGCCCCAATCCAGAAACAAGCCCAAGTTGTCGTCCCTATTTTTTTCTATCCTAGACTAGCTCTGACAGATTTCTTTCTTATTATGTTAATTCAGTATCATCCCCCAAAAGATCTGTGATTAATTCTGACACATATCCACTGGTCAATGACATAGCTTAGGAATAGTTTTCTCTCCAGGAAGTATGACCAATGGTTTCAGTGGTATTTGGTTTAAAAAAACAGCTTTCTTGAAGTTTCTCCTATTCCCTCAGATGACATATTTTGGATAAACCAGGGGTACTCTGTCAGCATACATCCTGGGCTGCCCACAAAGTAACTGCTCCTTTGTATACACTAAGTTACAAACTGGTCTCCATGTGTGTAGGTATCCTTTTCTGCCTTCCACCCCGAGTTGTACTTACTCCAACCCAAGAGGTCAGAGAGCGGATCAAGAGCAGTTTATGTTTCTCACTGGCTGGATTCACAGTCTCCATGAGGCTTTACTTCAGTTTCTTACTCAGGTTGACCACAGGGTAAAAGAGGTCATTTAGAGACACTATGTCTTTAGGGACTATTCTGAAAAGAGTGAAGACATTTGGACCTCACGGAAGTGCAGATAAGAACTCTGTTCCCGTAGTTTCCAGCTGGCCTCCATCTGAATTCTTGGAGCCTCTCTTGACTCTAAGTTCTCTTCCTAATGGGAAGCCAGCCTCATCTTACACTACAGTTTCAGGAGCAGAATTCTTTCTGTTGTTATGAAAACCTGTCTGAATACAGATACTTCTGGAAAGAGAGTTTCCTTAGCTTTCCTCATATCTGAATTTAAAAAGGCAAAAGACTCCCTCGCGGCAATAACCCTCTAAGTTCCCAAGTATTCATGTTTGTGGCTGCAAGCTCCTAGATGTGCCATTCTGAGTCAGAAAAAAGAAATAAAAAGAACCCATACTGTAGCCCTCTAAAGAAAGTACGCAATGTCAGGCATATTTTTCCTGTGTTCCTCATTGATGCTTTCTGATTGACCTTTCTTTTCCCCTCCAATTTAGAATCAGTTAATCTGTTACTCCTGGGAGGTATGAATTTCCATATTCTGGTTGATTTATATGGACTTCCTGTAAACTGAAGACTGCAGGATGAAATCAATCACCATGATGCCTACAGCAGTGGCCCGGGATAGGACATGAGAATCACCTGATGTTTTCCATTCTTATTAGGGCTGAAATGAAAGCACAGTATTTTCATGCTTCCTGTGCTGGGGATATTATTTGGAGAACCCCACACTGATAAGAGAAGAATAGAGATATGCCATTTTGTACTTTTAGCTAATGTTTTATGATGGTGATAAAACAATAACTGAAAGTTTTATCTAACTCTCTTAAGAACTCTTGAGTTTACAGGACTTCTGTAGGTAGGTGCATGATACTATCCCAGAATCTAAGAAACTGATGCATTAACTCAGTTTAGATAACATGCCAGCATTTACTAGAAAATAACGTTCTGAAATTATGAGTTATGTTCACTTGCTGGAGAGAGTGTTGTTAGGATGTTTAATTTCACTTGTTTTCTTACGTTTTTTTTTTTTCCTCACCGCTTTTCTGCGTGTTGGAAGTATACATGTATATTCAGTTATCAAAACTAATACAAATACCCATCATTAAGGTGGACTTCTTTCAAAAACCATAAGACAGCACTCTGATAGCAATGCCCCATGTTAAAGGCTTACGAACAATTTGCTAAATAAGAAAGAAAAGAGAAAGAAAATCCTAGGAAAGTCAAGGCTAGAGGTTTTTCTTTGCAGTTGAACTTTATTTCAGTTTAGTGTCCACATTTCCATTGGTCATGAAAACTTAAAATTAAACCTCTCCAATATGCACATTTTAATTTAATATGGAGGAATGTAATTCATTATTTGGCACAGATTTATTGTTGTAAAAGCTCCCGCTGATGTCATGGTGAATTCTGTGCATGAAATGAGGGCAAACAAATGATTCATTTTTCATGAATATTAACAATCAATGTTACATTCTCCTCAAACAACAGTGTAATGTTTTTTACCAAAATGCTCAAATGTTCTTAGCTTATATTTCTTTCAAAAGCCATAAGGTAGAAAAAAGTTTTGTAAGATGTAATGGTATTGCCACAAAAAAAAAGTGGTACAAGATAGAAAGCTGCCAAGTTAATCTGACTGCAAAGATCCATCAACTCAAGTGACCAAGTGGTGATAAGTCAACCATGTAGGGAGGGTTCCCTTATAACCTAGGATATATTTCAGTAGATGAACTGCTCTCCTGTCTCTGTCACTGGGATATTATGAAAGAACTCTTGTTTTCACATACAACTGCATCATAGAAAGAGGGCTGTCTCTTTAGGAACCAACTCTTCTTTCATTCAACAAATATTCACTGAGTGGATATTATGTACCTAGAACTATGCTAGGTATTTAAGGCACAATGATAGATAAAACTGCAATGTCACCAGCATGTCATGGAGCTTATAGTCTAGTGGGAACACTGGCAATAAATCAAAATAGATGGTGTAATTATAGATTAATGGGCAGGCCAAACAAACTTAGGAAGAGGTAAATATTTAATATGTGGCTGAACTCTCCATTAACCGTTAACCCCAGTCTAAATAACTAAATAGGACTTTTAGTTAGCTTGTTTCATTCTAATTTTCTGTCCATGTTATGCACAGCATTTCTGTTCAACTCTGGCTCTTCCACTGGAAATTCAGTTATTATGTTTTTGAAGCAAACAAAAGCTTTTTCTTTGATTTAAGGATTGTTTGAATAGTAAGAAAGGCTGGCAGAGAGATAAACTAGATTATTAGTATATTCACTTCCCTAATTTTCTAATTCTTTATTTGTCAATATGAGCAAAACTTTCCACGTATACAATACGAAAACTACAAATTCAAGTATACCCCATTAAGTAAACCTCCCAAAAATTACAAATTAAAATGCAGTTAGGTGTTAAGTATTCATTGGGAGAAAATGGAAAGTGAAAATAGTTTATAGTATTTTAAAGCAATGCAGGTTAGCAAGTACAAACCTATCCAATATATAATAGTATTTCCACCCAATGGTACAAAATATACATCTCATTAGCTATTGCAAGTTAGGTTCTCTTGGGAAAAGATTCTGAGATGCAGATTAAAGTGCAAGAGTTTTATTAGGAAGAGCTCACAGGCTCAAGACTGAGGAGACAGAGAAATTGAGCAGTGGTGCTGTCTCAATGGAGGTGTCATCAAACCATCTGAAGCTGGGATAACCCTTTATATTAATCCTGAATTGGAGTAAGAGAGCCATTACCTTATAGCCCTGTGGTGACCATCAGATGTGGAATTCCCCAGAAAGAAGACATGACTTTGGGCAAGACACCTGCCTTCAGTGGAGGCCATCTCAAAATAGGGCTGGCAGATGAGGGCTAGCTATGTACTGGCAGCTCTTCTCACAGCTTCATTCCTAAAGGGGAATCTGGGAGACACCTGCCTCTTACACCATTTGGAACTGTTTCTTTTTTAATTCACAGAGCAGTTAGCCCAGAGCTCTAGTAAGCCTCCCTTACTGAGGAAATTTGGATGAAGTAGATTAGTGAGAAAAATTACAGACAATACTGCCACAGATGGTTATGGGCGCCACAAATATCACTTTTATCTTCATTCACTATTACGCATTTCATCTATTCCCTCCAACATCAACTAGCATTTTTTTCTGGTCTTGGGGGCATGATGCATACCTTACTTCATGAGAAGTTTGAGGCCTTAGTCATTGTACCCTTATCAAGAAGGGGTGGTTGCACTTGTCCATTCACTATCAAAATCGGGCAAAGCAGTGTCAAGAAACCCCAAGAATAACACTTGAATTATACTCTCTTCCCCCACTGAATAACAGCAGACCCACTGGGTATTCCTGATGATCAGCCAATTATCCTTGGCAATATGGTGATTTTTTTTTTTGCCTCTTTTCTTTTCCCAACCCCACTCCTTGATCAAGCGCCCTCAGATTACCAACTCAGGCGTATTCATGCTGAGTAATTCCTTCAGCTCCTTTAGGGGTATTGTCCATTTCCTCCCTTATCAGGCCTTGCACATCTCCAGCTGGGTTATGTCCTGACTTAATCCTAGTGGCCAAAAGGGGAATTGAGGACAGATCTTGAGGAGGGGTGTATGTTAACTTGATGAGGGAAGCCTCTCCACCATCTCCAAGCAAGGTAGGACTACTAGCCCTAAATAGGGAGTAAACCATTTCTTCAGCTTTGAGGGTTCAGGGGGATTTGGGGATTCAAAGTTTATAAATCCAATTAATCCAGATGCCCCCATCCCATGTGTCAAGGTCAAGTTCTTTGCTAATCAGGGCCTTGGCCTTAGCATAGCAGACCTGATTAGGTTGACAGTTAAACCATCTTTGGAAGTCTGTTATTCCTATGAATAAGTCCTAGGCCTAACCCCCAGCTTTCTCTGTCTCTAGCTGCAGGAAGTAAAAGCCTCTTTCTGTATTTAAAATCCCCCTAGCTTTCACACTTGGCTTTCAGCTGTTAATAACTTTGAACCTTTTCTTTTCCAAAAGCAGTAACATTTAGCATATGCATCCAATTACAGGTTCTTAAGCTACATTTTACTTTTTTTATTTCTCACACACCTGATATATCTAATCAGCTAGTGCAATCCCTTCTACCAGTAGAGCATCTCAGGTAAACGTTTTAACAGTTACAATGGTACTTTGTGCCAGGAGCTATCTATACTCCACCTACTACCAGTGATGTGGTCATTGCCAGCCGAGAGGCAGGTAATCCAGTTCCAAAAGCCCATCTCTAGTCCACCAGATGATTGTTAACACCAGCTGTCCCTGAGGGGTTTTCAGGAAGCAGATTCTGAGATGGAAATCCCCACACAGGGGATTTACTAGGGAGTGCTCTTGAGATTAACTCCTGGGGAAGGGAAGTAAAGGAAACAGGGTTGGTCGGAGGAAGAAGCTGAGACCCGACAGTCTCAGTGAAAACCTCAGTCAATCCCACCTGAAGTATTAAGCTAGGATAACTATTCATAGTTGTCCAGAGTTGGGGGAAAGTGGGTTAATCTTTCTAGCCCCACACTGATCAATCACTGAATATGGGGCACCCTGCATGGGGACATAACTTTAGGGATCATGGCTGTCTGTAGCCATGGCAGTTCCCAAAGAAGGTGAGAGTGAAGGACTATAGACAGGAAATACAGTATAAATTATAAATTCTTTATAAAAGAATCTGAATGGTGTTATCATAGTGTTGACCAAGCTAGTATGTAACACTGCTACTCATTTTTAATGGAAAAAGAAAAACAGGAAGTCCTCAACCATTTATTAAAGAACATCAGTCATGCCAAGTACTCTTTCTGTTCCTCTAAATACACTTGGTTTCTGGTTGCAGTTAGCCAAAGGAAAACCCAGGCAGAAGTTGAAGAGACAACAAGCAGTAAATTCAGCCTATTAATTCCTCTAGCTCTCTTCCTCAAGAACAAATCACTGGTCTTCTTAAGGCAGCCAACTCTAAAGATTCTCTTTACTTCCAGGTAGAAATGACTTCTCCCCTGCCCATTACATTCAGGGTAGTACCTGCTCCTAGAGTGCTGTTCTTGCACTATATTCATGTTTCCTTATACAATGCCCCCACCTTTGAATTAAATTCATCTATAAATAAGTCCTTCTCAAGTTGTCCTAACTTGAGTGCACGAGTGTACCCTTTGTTTCTTAGTGAGACCCTGACTTACACAAACATCTTTCCTAATACGATCAGTACTCTGTAAACTCCCTTAGGGCTCCATCTGTGCCTGATTTGTCTTTGTGTCTCTAAATGCTCCAAGTATTCTATAGGTCTGCAGTAATTGTGTTAAATGAGCCAGTTTTTTTCAAGCATATACATAGGATTTTTATTTATGTCAGTACTAATATTATTTGAGGTTCTCATTACTTCTTATTTTGCCAAGGTTGAAGAGAGCATCTTAAATGTGGGAACATTTCTCGCATATTTTAGTTGTAAATAAAATATTGGCTAACTCAGATTCTCAGTTACTTAGGCTTTATTAGAGGGGGCAGGACCATTTAATTGGATCATGAGAAGCTAGAGTTACTCAAGATGGTCCTCTATTTGTATGACCTGGTAGAAGTTGTTTGGTTTCTTGGAGCCTGGTTTCTTTATGCAGTAAGTGAACGGAAAAAGTATCACTGACTTCTTCATAGCTCTAATTTTTTTGTAGTTCTCTGATCCAGAAAATTGTAAAATGGGCACGTTGCTTGGGATTTTTATTCTGTATAACCTTTAACTTCTGAGTCATTGAATTTTTCACAGATAATGTTCTAGGCTATTGATTATCATTTCCTACCTTTTAGTAGATGGAAAAAAATTGAGAATTAGACAGTGTCATTGAGATTTTGGCAAAGACAACAATATATAGTTTATAAATACTGCATTTGTGCTTTGATGTAGTGGCCATTGCTCAAAGTTAATGGTTTTGGCAGTCCTGGATGACCCAGCGTTGATTGACTGACATAAAGGTCAGCTGCTTAATTTATGAGCTGTCCTTCCAGAATAAAGACACTGATGCTGACCTGCTGGCAGGAGGGGCTGCTGCTGAGGCTATTGACACAATGGTGATGATAGTTTAAAAAGAAGCTATTCACCTTCTTTTGATCCCTGCCTGTTGTGATCAATGGCACTTAAGCCAGGTCAAGATAAGGAACAGATACTTCTGTGGCTGTAGAACAAATTAAGACCAAGTTGCTACAAAGCATTATTAACTTCATCTGCATTCTGTTCTAACAGATTGAACTAGCCATACATAGACAATTACTAACTACTACCCAGAGGACAGACAAGTTCAGGATGGCATTTTCTATTAGCTCTAAACGGCTCGAAAAGGAATTCAGTCGCTTCATAAATTAAAATTATTTAAAAATTCCAGTTCAGAAGTCAATATTTTTTCATATCACAAATCCTACCTACACTGTTTTGGATATAGTCATTGAACTGATGATGGTAATTTACAAAAATTGTAAGTATATTTGGGCAAAAGTTGAATTTCTCAGCAATATGAACATACAATCTAATTTATAGTTTTTTTAAATCTCAGCAGTAATGATATTTGGGACCGGATAATTCTCTGTTGCAGATAGGCTGTGTTTTGCACCGTAGAATGCTCAGTAGCACCACTGGCTTCACTCACTGGGTGCCAGTAGCAATCCCTCTCATCAGCAACAACCAAAAATGTTTCTAAACGCTGCCAAATATCCCTTTGGGGACAAATTAACCCCAGGCTAGAAACAACTGACTTAATTAACAAATGTTTTATGAATTTTATTTTGTTGCCTAGCAATGAGCATTGGGAACTCTACAATGAATAGAATGTTGTACTCTACTCCCTAGGACCTTACACTTTGTTTAAAATAGGAAAATAAGTAAATATTTACCACTGAGGTATATGGAAGGTATTGTGTATGTGTGTGTGTTTAACTTCGTATGCTTTTTTAAAAAAAAGTTTCATTCAGTAATAATATATTTCACAATGAATTTGTCATTAATTGGTTAGGCCACACCATGCAGTCTTGTCTGAAGGAAAATGGAGAAGCTAGAAATGTCAGGGAGTAGATGAGAACAAGACCAAGATGAAAATACGATTAGGATGGCTAAAACATGTAGCCTAAACTTTGACATCCCAGTGTGGAAAAACACGAGAGTTAAATCTGAAGATGAAAACTGAGGTTACTAGCAGAGTATCCATCACACTTTAAAAAAATCTTCCAGATCTTTGAAGTCAAAGGTTGTACAAGTGTAACATTTATACTTACATTGCCGTGAAACAACCTTTGGCACTAAGCTCCTATGATACAATCTGCTCCTGTTGACTCCCTCACCTGAGGATACAGCACAGATTTTCCTATCTCATCCTTCTTGTTGCAATTTCAAACTCCAAACTAAACGTCAAAATGCTACAACACTTTCCTGAAACTCAAAGAAATTAGGTGAACTCCAGCCAGGAGACATAACACTGTATACCAAGGTTGCTGCCTCATACCAAGTAGATAGAAAGGGATTCTATATAAAAGTCCTTTTATATAAAAGGCAATAGAAAACATGTAGTGGAACAAGACCAGGCTTGGTGAGCTCTTCAAAATAAATCTCTTAATGGAACACACAATTCTCAGTTGTGAGACTCAAATTGAATTAGTACTTACTATCTGGTGAGAAGTGTTATTTAACTTAACCATTTTAGGACATGTCCAGGAAAAATGCAAATATATGAAATTTGACAAAAGGAATGAATAAAACCTACAGCAGATCCCCTGTGTGAGGAATCACTGGAGTATATCAACAGTGGTCCTGAGTTTTCAATGGCACGGTGAGAAGTACAGGAGAGTAGCAGTTATTCTTAGCTTATAAATCCACACTTCCAGTAGCAACTGCATACTCAGATCAAATACTGAGCATATATTCCAAAGAATGCAGAAATATGTACTTTCAATAAAATTTTAACTGTAATGAAAACTACCTAGGTGGCTTAAAGCATCACAAAAGACAATGCAATTTTATCTCTTGCTCAGCAACAAAAATTATTTAAATCCAAGCAAAGTTTCTGAATAGATGACTAAAATTTACAGTGAATTTTAGATACTAAAATGTGAATCAAGGCTGATAAAGGAAATCACTTAACTGAACCTGTTAATTAGCATCTGCCCAAATTAGCATTTATTTTGGGATCAGCTAAGATTCAAAAGAGCAAATGTTCAGGAGGTTGTAATTAAAGAATCTTTTTCCCCCTATTTTCTAAGGTGGAAGTGGAGGGTAACTATGTAGGCTCAATCCAGAAACAAGTTGACTTGTTTATTTGGTCAAACTATTTTACAAATGGAGGTAAATTCTGCCCAGAAATGTTTATAACCATGAATAAAGAGAACACAACAAGAAAAGGCAAAATAAAAAGTGGCCAATTTCTTGCCTCAATTTTTTTCTAACAAATGTACTGTGTTAATACTTGCAAACATGCATGTGGAACGATTCAAAAATGAATTAGACCAAGTCCCTCTTTGCAAGTTGTTCACAACTTAGTAGGGATGATTAATGCAGAAACAATAAACAAAAACAGACTTAGCTAAAATACTGTTAACTAAAATATAAAAATAGTAATTTTAAAAAACCTAGAACAGTGTCAAAAAGAGGACAGCAATAAAAAAAGGCAGGGGGATGAAAGGAGGTTTTCTCAGTTCTGGTAGGTTTAGAAAATGTCTTCTATGTGCATATTCATAATGTGAATTAAAGTCATTCATATTTTTTTGTTGCTTATTCTGTGTTCTTACTCACAAATTTTGACAGCACCCTCCAAGGTTACAAGTGATTGTATGAGGGCCATTTTGGGAAGAGGCCAGTTTCTCTTTTCTCTTCCAGCTATGCAGACTGAGAGTAAAGTTTCTTCTGAAGTTAGTGATGTTCCAAATCAGCATCTCAGAAGTATATGACAATATCTCAAACGTGTCCCAGATGTTTCTTTTTTATTTTTTGGAAAGTGTCATTTTATTAGAAAGGCAGAATCTGTAAGTATTTTTTAAATATATTATACCAGGAAGCTGAAACTTTAATATTTTTCAACCATAATATGCCATTGACCAATAAAAAACAAACATATAAGGTATTACTTTTCGTCTGTATATTTCCATGCATATAAATTGCATTTAAATGTTTATATATGTGTGTGAGTGAATTGTGAGTGTGTGTTTAAAGACATACAGGTTGCAGGTTTATGATGATGGAAACAAATTATCCTGTCTATAGTTTCCATTATGCTTAATTTAAATCCAAATCTATTTAAAAAACAGAATACATTTATATTCTAATTTATAACATATTTATGCTAATATGTTATTTTAATAACTTCTGGCTTCTACATATGAATTGCATCGTTTCAAAATAGGTTTTTAGAAAAATTAAGCTGACCTTTTTTTAACTAAATCAGTAGCTGTTCAAATGACTTGTTCGAAACTAGATTTTTTTTTAAGATAAAAGTATTGATTATTCTTGAACCAGTTATACTATTATATTTTCTAGAAGGTACTTTAAAAAGAAGTCCTGGTTAGGAAATACATAACATCTTTATCAGTTTGAGGATTATAATTTCAAGAAATTGCTTTCATATTTTTCAACACAGAGTTCAAGAAAAATAGTTTCATATCATTTAAACCAGTGTAATGTGGCAAGATGACATTAAAGAATCAAATCAAGAAAAAAAAAGCTGAGAAGTTCTTGTAGTTTAAACAGCAGCCTCAAGGGAAATTAAAACAGTGAGGTATGTAATAGTGGGTTTTTACACATGATTAAGTTATTGATTTATAAAAGTATGCTGAAGTTCATGTTTGCCTCTCTACATGTGAGTACATTGCATTCTGTATTATTATGCTATCCACACCATGTTTAAAAAGTGCAGTAAGAATATTAAAATATTTGGCCACATAACTAAGAGACTATATTCCAATCTGTATTCACTTATAGATGAAATTAATGTTAAACTTAAAAAGACCAGCTTTCTTAAGGGTACTATAAAAAGATTGTCATCCTTGTTGAAAGACTGTAACATATTTTTCCCATTTCATTTACTAAAGTGAAGTCTTTATAACATGCTTGATTGTGGCATTTCATCTAAATAGACTGCCTATTGAACAGTTACAAAGTGAAATATTAACAAAGCTGATTGGGTTGTTAAACCAAACCCATTTGTAAAAATCAATTCTGACTCAGGAAAGTATGTACACTATATTTTATCACCGTGAAAAACTGATGGTGGGAAAGAGTAATCATGTATCCAAGGAACAATTTAGAAAAACCACATCTTAAACAATGGTGTCATTACAACAATCGTCCATAAAGAAAGGAAACATAAATGACGCATAGTCCTTTCAAATACCCTGAAAGTTGAATTATATGGTAGAAATAACATTGTATTCATGTTATTTTAATTCATTTTATGCTATTCAAGAAAACAGATACACCTTAGCAGGTGCTGAATAATGAGCAGAAAAATGAACATTTCTATTAGATGCACCTGGATATTCACAGTGTAGATAACAATAACCCAAAGAAATCCAATCACATAGATTGTATGCAATGACATCCTACCACTCTTCTTGGGAATGTTTCATTATTTCATCTGCGGTTATGTCTTTTCAAATTAAACACAATGTCATTTCTAGTTTTTATAACATAATATACCATTGAATATGCATGTGAATATAAAGAGTATTTTAAAGGTGTCACCCAGTACAATAATTTTCTAGCTCTCTATTAAGTAAAGTATGTAAACAGACATTACAAAGAAAATTATACCTTTTTTTAGTGCCTATTGCTGAATCATTCACAGATTTATCGGTAAACCAGACACCAAATCACTTTCCAGATACCATGTCACTTTGGCCTAACAAAATAACTTTTTCTGAAATCTTGGCCTAACAAAAATCCTAGAAGGTAGAGTATTTTGATTTCACAGAGTTTTACAGATAAAAGTAAAGTAAATGGTTAAATAGCTTGCTCATTTTCACAGACAGCATGGAGTCCACCTAGGATTTGAACTGAATGGGACAAGATGAAGACATTATTCTTAATCATGAAATTATAGGATACAAACATCCCCTAGCAGACACTTGCAGACATTCTCTTCTCAAAAGTTAACAGAGCTATGAAAAATCTTGCTGGTTATCACCCAAGTATTAGGGGATAAATCTAGATTCATTCTTCCTAATTTTATGATTGTTGATTTTCTCTTCTGGACAAAAAGAGTAGAGAGGATCCCAGTGATAAACTTCTAGGTTGCTAAAATGACTAAAGAAGGTGCTACAAGCAAACTTTACTTAATACTTCATGAAGTGGGTAGTCTCCATACTCAATAGTTTGGAGAACTGCAAAAAGGGGAACAAGGCAGAAAGTCTTTATAGTATAAGGAATAAGGAACAAGGAAGAGAAAGAATAAAAATATCTGATTGGCTACGGTTAAGTATCTGGCTTTATTTGAGATATCAAGGAACAGGGGGAGAGTCATCAGTGTTACAGCTGGTTACCTAGATGGTCTGACTTCTGAGCAGAAGGGCCATTTACAAGAATATGAAACCAAAAGTTTAAGGTATGTTTGTTGACATGGTTTTCTAGGTTCAGTGGCATCCAGTCTACCAAAGAAAGCTTAATGTGAGATCAATTTGACAATTCAAACAAATTTTATTTAACACTTTATGATGTGGGCAATCTCTACTCTCAAGAGTTCAGAGAACTGCACACTTCGTGAAGTGTTAAAGTTTGTATCACCTAAATTGTCTTCTTTAATAATTTTAACGAGGGCCATTCTGGGGTGGGGAGGGGCAGAAAAATCCAGTTGACTAGTGGAGAAAAAATAATAAAAAGAGAAATAATGGAAGAAAGATCCCAGTCCATGTTAAATCAAAAAGCCTTACGCGAAAGACCTTTTACCAAAGTCCAATATGACTCTTTCTGCACTGGGTGCATGCACTGAATCCCTCGGGTCCCCTTATGGACTAGGTTTGAGCTGAATGGGCAGTTTGTCCCTTAACAACAAAAACAGCTAGAAAATACCAAATAAAAGCCTCTTAAGAACAGCTCAAACTCATATCTCACCTCATTCAGGTGTCTGAAATATAGAAAAATAAACAATGCAAATTACCCATACCTGGCCATCCAGGTACATGGAGAGGAGCTCACTCTATTTCTGAAAAATAACTTTACATAAAACTGTCCCAAGTCAGAAAAGGAGGCAAACAGAGAATTCACTTGGGTACTATACAGATACTCTACAGAGAGACAAACTGAAGAAAGGAAGGCAACAATCAAAAGACACATTAAGAAGACCATTGGAGTGAACAGAAACAGGAAAAGAAAATAGAAAACAAATGCATCAAGTACTAAATCAAGTAGAGCATGGGATCTATGGGAAAAGAGATTAGTGATGAGATAATCAGTAAAAAGAGGAGCTCTTAGGAGAAATAGTAGTCAGAAAACAAAATGAGAAAATTGGATCCACTGCAGTAATTAGGGATGCTGTAGAAACAAAAGTAGGAATTGGAAAAAGACCATTTCTAATGATGAGATATCTTCCTGGAGATTATCACTTAGAACGAAGAGAGCAAAGACAAAGTAAGAAAAGTAGGTTTGAGGATAAATGTTAGATTTTGAGAACATAAACATATGGAAAATTGGAGCCTCCCTGATGCAGAAAGCAGAAAAAATAGAATAGGAAAAAAAAATTAAAGATAATACTTTCCTGAAATGAGAAAATAGCTGAATTTACACATTTACAAGGTTCACTTTGTTCCCAGAAAAGTTAACAGAGAACATTCAAAATCAAAACATATCCTATTGAAATTATTGAATTATAGGGATAAAATAATAATAATGCCAAAGGCATTCACACAAAAGAAGCAAGTCCCCTATTAAAAAAAAATCAGGAGACCCTCATACTTCTTTAAGGCAATCATTATGGATTGGAGTCAAGTTTATAATGTTTCCAAGAAAAAGGAGAGTGAATAGAATTTTCATTCCATTTCCATTCAAAGCTAGCTAACCACTAATGTGTAAAAGAAACAAAAAAGATATTCTCAGATTGTCTAGAATTTGGAGACATATTACCTGAAAACAAATATTTATATAATTTATACAACTAAGATACTAGTCAAAACAATAAAATTCTGATGTGGCAATTATTGTAACTAAACAAAATAAAAATGTATAAAAGGGATAAACTTACCAATTTAAAGGAAAAGTTTGTTTTCTAAAACAAATAAACCAATAAAAATTTGTACATAAGTGGAGGTTGGCAGCTAAGATGGCGGAGTAGAAGGAGCCTGAACTCACCTCCTCTCATGAACACACCAAAACCACAACTAACTGTAGAATAACCATCAGTAAAAAAGACTGCAACCTACCAGAAAATATATTCCATAACTAAAGACATAAAGAAGGAGCCACAAATGAGATGGGTAGGAGGGATGGACTTGCAATGTAATCGGGTCCAGTATTCCCTGGCTGGGCCACCCACAAGCTGAAGAATAATTACATTGCAGAATTTCCTCATAGAAGTGAGAATTCTGAGCCCCATGTCAGGCTTCCCAGCCTGGGGTCCAGCACCCAGAAGAGTTCCTAGCATATTTGGGTTTGAAGGTCAGCAGGGCTAAACTGCAGGAGCTCCACAGGACTGAGGGAAATAGAGACTTCACACTTAAAGGATGCAGATATCTCATGCTCACCAGGATGTAGGGCAAAAGCAGTGATTTCATTGGAGCCTGGGCCTGACCTATCTGCTGGTCTTGAACAGTCTCCTGGGGAGGAAAGGGGTGGCTGTGGCTCACTCTGGGGACATAGACATGGTGGCAGACATATTGGGAAGTAATAATTTGCATGAACTCTCCTGTAGGCTGTTTGGGTCACTAACACCAAGATCCAGCCCCACCCACCAGTGGGCAGGCATTGGCCCTTCCCACCAGGAAGCCTGTACAAGCCTCTGGACCAGCCTTACCCACTGGGGACAGACACCAGACGTAAGAAAACAATGATACTGCAGCATGCCAGAGGAGTCACAAACACAGCCCAGACCCTACTCCGGGACCAGCTGCCCCCTGGCCCTTGGATGACAAGAAGGGAGTACACTGTTGGGATGCATAGGATGTCTCTTATGGAGGGTTATTATCCAAAGTTGAGAAACATAACTAACCTACCACAGCCATAAAAATACAAATAGAAATTTAGACAAAATGAGGTGGCAGAAGAATATGTTTCAAACAAAGGAATAAGAAAATCCCAGAGAAAGAACTAAGTGATGTGGAGATAGGCAATCTACCTAAGACAGAGTTCAAAGTAATGATCATAAAGATGATCAAAGAACTAGGGAGATGAATGAATGCACAGAGAGAAAAGTTAGAAGTTTTTAAAAGGGTTAGAAAATATTAAGAACAATGAAACAAAGTTGAAGAATACAGTAACTGAAATGAAAAATACATTAGAAGGAATCAAGTAGATTTAATGAAGCAGAAGAACGGATCAGTGAGCTAAAAGACAGAGTGACAGAAACCATTATTACAAAACAGAAAAATAAAAAGAATGAAAAGAAATGAGGACAGTTAAAGAGACCTCTGGAATAACATTAAACCAATTAATATTCACATTATATGGGTACCAGAAGGAGAAGAGAGATAGAAAGGGCCTGAGAAAATACTTGATGAGATAATAGTTGAAAACTTCCCTAACCTGGGAATGGGAACAGTCACCCAAGTCCAAGAAGCACAAAGAATCTCATATAGAATCAACCGTAAGAGGAACACACAAAAACACACTGCAATTAAAATGACAAAAAATAAACATAAAGGAACAATATCAAAAACAACAAGGGAAAAGCAACAGATAACATACAAAGGAAGTCCCATAGGATTACCAGCTGTTTCTCCCAGCAGAAACTCTGCAGGCCAGAAGGGAGTGATGAAAGGGAAAAATCTGTAACCAAGAATACTCTACACAGCAAGGCTTTTGTTCAGATTTGAGTAAGAAATCAAAAGCTTTACAGACAAGTAAAAGTGAAAAGAGTTCAGCACCACTATACCAGCTTTTCAACAAAAGTTAAAGAAACTTCTTTACAAAGAAAAGGCCACAACTAGAAACAAGAAAATTATGAAATGGAAAAGCTCACTGGTAAAGCCACACATACAGTAAAGGTAGGAACTCATCCACACACAAACTAACAGGGAGATTAAAAGATAAAAGTAGTAAGATCATCTATATCCACAAGGAAAAAAAAAAAACAAACAGCTGAAGGATACACAAAACAATTAGATGTAAAATATAATATACAAAATAATAGTCATGAGGGGAGGAGAGTACAAATGCAGGGTATTTAAAATGCATTTCAAATTAAGGGAAAAGAAACTTAGAACAATCACATAAACATATAGACTGCTATACCAAAGCCTCATGGTAACTGCAAACCAAGTATCTCTAATACATATACACACAAAAAAGAAAAAGGAACCCAGACATAACATTAAAGAGAGTCACCAAATCACAAGAAAAGAGAACAAAAGAAGAAAAGGAAGAAAAAAGACCTACAGAAACAAAGCAAAAACAATCAACAAAATGGCAATAAGATCATAAGTATTGATAATTACTTTGAATGTAAATGGACTGAATGGTTTAACCAAAAGACACAGACTGGCTGAATATATACTACAACAACAACAACAACAACAACAACAACAACAACAACAACAACAACAACAACAAAACCTGGATATCTTCTACCTACAAAGACTCACTTCAGATCTAGAAAAACATGCAGACTGAAAGTGAGGGACTGGAAAAAAGGTATTCCGTGAAAATGGAAACCAAAAGAAAGCCAGAGTAGGAATACTTATATCAGACAAAATATACTTTAAAATAAAGACTGTAACAAGAGACAAAGAAGGACACTACATAATGATCAAGGTGTCAACACAAGAAGAAGATATAACATTGTAAATATATATGTACCCAGCATTGGGACACCTCAATATATAAGGCAAATACTAACAGATGTAAAGAGAGAAATCAACAGTAACACAGTAATAATGGAGGACTCTAACACCCCACTTACATCAATGGACAGATCATCAGGACAGAAAATCATTAAGAAAATACAGACTCTAAAGAAATGTTAGACCATATGAACTTAATTGATATTTATAGAGCATTCCATCTGAAAGCAACAGAATACACATTCTTTATATTTTCCAGGACAGATCACATGCTTGGCCACAAGACAAGCCTCTATAAATTTAAGAAAACTGAAATCGTATCAACTATCTTTTCTGACCACAATTAGACATCAACTCCAAGGAAAAAAATGAAAAAGACACAAGCACGTAGGGGCTGAACAGTATGCTACTAAACAACCAATGGATCACTGAAGAAATCAAAGAGGAAATCAAAAAATTAAAGATAAATGAAAATGAAAACACAGCGATCTAAAGTGGGAAGTTTATAGCAATATAAGTTTACCTCAGGAAACAAGAAATATCTCAAATAAACAACCTAAAATTACACCTAAAGTAACTAGAGAAAGAACAAAACTCAAAGTTAGTAGAAGGAAAGAAATCATAAAGATCAGAGAAGAAACAGAGACTGAAAAAATACAAAAGACCAATGAAACTAGAAGCTGATTCTTTGAAAAGAAAAATAAAATTGATAAACTTTAGGCAGACTCTTCAAGAAAAAAAGGTAGAGGGCCCAAATTAATAAAATCAGAAATGAAAAAGGAGAAGCTACAACCCAAACCACAGAAATACAAAGAATCTTAAGAGGTTACCATAAGCAACTATATGTCAATAAAATGGACAACCTAGAAGAAATGGACAAATTCTTAGAAAAATACAATCTCCCAAGACTGAACCAGGAAGAAATAGAAAATAAGAACAGATCAATTACCAGTACCAAAACTGAATCAATATTTAAAAACTCCCAACAAACAAAAGTCCAGGACCAAATGGCTTCACAGGTGAATTTAACCAAACATTTAGAGAAGAGTTAACACCAATCCGTCTGAAACTATTCCAAAAAATTGCACAGGAAGGAACACATCTGAACTCATTCTAGGTGGCTACCATCACCCTGATACCAACTAAACAAAGATATCTCCCCAAAGGAGAATAACAGGCCAATTTCACTTATGAACAAAGATGCAAAATCCTCAATGAAATACCAGCAAACTGAACCAACAATACATTAAAAAGATCACACACTATGATCAAGTGGGATTTATCCCAGGGATACAAGGATTTTTCAATATCCACAAATCAATATGATATACCACATTAACAAATTGAAGAATAAAAACCATTTAATCATCTCAATAGATACAGAAAAACTTTTTGATAAAATTCAACATTAATTTATGATAAAAACTCTCCAGAAAGTGGGCATACAGGGAACATACATCAACATAGTAAAGGTCACGTATGACAACTCACAGCTAATATCGTACTCAATGGAGAAAAGCTGAAAGCATTCCCTCTAAGATCAGGAACGAAACAAGGATGCCCACTCCTGTGCCTTTTATTCAACATAGTTTTGGAAGTCCTAGCCACAGGAATCAGAGAAGAGAAAGAACTGAAAATAAACTGAATCTAAATTGGAAAAGAAGTAAAACTGTCACTGCTTGCTAATGACATGACACTATACATAGAAAATCCTAAACATGCTACCAGAAACCTACTACAGCTCATCAATGAATCTGGTAAACTTGCAGGATACAAAATTAATATACAGAAATCTGTTGCATTACACTAACAGTGAAATATCAGAAAAATAAATAAAGAAAATTCCATTTACTACCTCATCAAAAAGAATAAAATACCTAGGAATAAACCTACCTATGGAGGCAAAGGACATATACTCTGAAAACTATAAGACACTGATGAAAGAAACTGAAGATGACACAAATAGATGGAAAGATATATTGTGTTCTTGAATTGGAAGAATAAACATTGTTAAAATGGCCACTACCCAAGGCAATATACAGATTCAATGCAATCCCTTTCAAATTACCAATGGCATTTTTCACAGAACAAGAGCAAAAAACTTTAAAATTTGTATGGAAACACAAAAGGCCCTGAATAGACAAAAGAATCTTGAGAAAGAAGAATGGAGCTGGAAGAATTATGCTCCCGGACTTCAGACAATACTACAAAGCTACAGTAATCAAACCAGTATGGTACTGGCACAAAAACAGACACATAGATCAATGGAACAGGACAGAAAGCCCAGAAATCAACCCATGCCCTATGGTCAATCCATGACAAAGGATCAAAAATATGCAAAGGAGAAAAGATAGCCTCTTTGATCAGTGGTGCTGGGAAAACTGGACAGCTACTTGTAAAAGGATGAAATTAGAATATTCTCTAATTTTGTATTAAAAAAACTCAAAATGAATGAAAGACTTAAATATAAGACCAGATATGCTAAAACTCTTGGAAAATGCAGGCTGAATACTCTGACATAAATTGCAGCAATATTTTATGGGGTCCATCTCCTAGAATAATGGAAATAAAAGCAAAAATAAACAAATAGGACCTAAAACATGTAAGCTGTTGCACAGCAAAGGAAACCATAAACAAAATGAAATGACAATCTATGGAATGGGAGAAGATATTTGCAAATGATGCAACTGACAAGGGATTAATTTTCAAAATATAAGCAGTAGACCTAAACAGACATTTCTCCAAAGAAGGCATATAGATGGACAACAAGCAAATGAAAAGATGTTCAATATAGCTAATTATTAGAGAAATGCAAGTAAAAAGTACAATGAGGTATATCCCCATACTAGTCAGAATGGACATCATTAACAAGTCTACAAATAATAAATGCTGGAGAGGGTGTGGAGAAAAAGAAAACACTCCTACACTGTTGGTGGGAATGTAAATTGGTGCACCCACTATGGAAAAACAGTATGAAGATTACTTAGAACACTAAAATTAGAGTTAACATATAATCCAGCAATTACACTCTTGAGTATATATCTAAAGAAAACTCTAATTCAAAAGGATGCATGCACTCCAATGTACATAGCAGCACTATTTATAATAGCCAAGACATGGAAGCAACCTAAATGTCCATCAACAGATGAATACATAAAGAAGATGTGGTACATACACAACAGAATATTACTCAGCCATAAAAAGAATGAAATAATGCCATTTGCAGCAACATGGATGGATTCAGAGATTATCATATTAAGTGAAGTAAATCAGACAAAGACAAATATCATGTTATCATTTACATGTGGAATCTAAACTAGAAAGGATACAAATTAACATATTTACACACCAGAAATAGACTCACAGACATAGAAAACAAACTTACGGTTTCCAAAGATGAAAGGAATGGAAGAGGGATAAATTAAGAGTTTGGGATTAACATATACACACTACCATATATAAAACAGATAAACAAGGACCTACTATATAGCACAAGGAACTATATTCAGTTCAATCTTGCAATAACCTATAATGGAAAAGAATCTGAAAAAGAATATATATATATATATGTATGTATAACTTAATCACTTTGCTGTATGATTGAAACTAACACAACATTGTAAATCAACTATACTTCAATAAAATTATTTTAAAAGTTATATGTAAATCAGTTTAAAGTGACTCAAAAATAATAACATTAATGAACATCCAAGAATATAATAAAGAAACATAATGCATACAAATATATATCATGTGATAAGATCTGAAAAATTGTCATTCAAGAAAAATTTATTCAGTGGACCAAAGAAGAGTACTTTGATAAGAGGTAATGTCTTAAAAGAATGGATAATTGTCATTAATACGTCCTGAAATAGACATACATCAAATACTTGTTTTAAATCATGGAAAGATTTGTCAAATATATAAGAGTAGATATATATGGAATACAGTCATATCATATAAGAATACATCTCTCAGTTCTCGGAACAAACACAAAATTAAGTAAGGATCTGCATAGTATAATTAATATGGTTGATTTTTTAAAAAATGTGACAAATTACATGCAAACAACAGAGAATATATCTTTTCAAGATTCCATGAACCATTTATTAAATAGGTTTAGCTTGACATTGGCAGGGTAGAAAGATAGTCTGCTAGTAAGAAATAGCTAATAAATAGATAGTTGAGATGTCTTGCCTGTATGTTACTTAAACAACTACTCTAAAAGAATGCTCTCATTTGTCTCCTTTATAGTCATACTTATTTCATTCAATTATCGTATTAATGTCTTAAAAATTAGGACATTCTCACCTGGCCTTTTAGACCTGGTGTTCGTGATTGTATAAACTGAGGCCTTAAAAAGGATTTTTTCTGTAAAGGAAATTCAAAATACTTGCATATGTGCTTCAAATTCTGGGAAGCAGCATGGAATGTCAGTGATTGATGAGCTAGTTATTTCAGAATTCCATTTTACGATAGTATTTCAGAAATGTTAAGTCTTGTGACAGTTTTGCCAGATCAAAAAGCTGTAATTCAGTGATGACAATAATGCTGAGCAGTTAGTTCTGGCCCCGTAGTCTGATGCCATCTTTACACTCGCAGATCAATCCCCCATACACCACTGTCACATAAAAAACACCCCATTGCACTGTACAATTTGGCATGATTGCCTAAGAGGCCTGGGTTGAACTGGCATTAATTAGCTATGTCACGCTATTATTCATTCCCCGTGAATTTGCTCTTATCATTCAGATCAGGGATGAATTCACTAGCACAGCAGTGTGTAGAAACGATATATGATCCACTTGCTTGTGTTTGGTCTAGTATTCCTCTTACACAGAAAAGTCAGTGCTGTAGAATTTAATGCACTCTAAATTTTATTCCATCCTTTGGACCATCTCTTCCTTTCTCAGCAGATAATTCACACATTAAGATACCCAGCTTGAAAAGTGCAAGTAAGCTCAGTTCACTTTCTTCCTTCTAAGACAGTTTTGTTTTATTCTTCTTGCCAGATTCTCCCTCTACCTATCACATTTTCCTTTCTGCCGACGGTCACCCTTCCTGCATTTAATTATCTGAGGTGTATTTCATCTTGGCTTCCTATGTGAACTCAGATACATAACCCTATTTATCCTCAGCTGGGAAATCCTAAAAGAGAGAATATCCATAAATAACATAGAAAAATAATTATCCAATAGGATAAATAATGGTCTTAAGTGAACACTCTGGCAATATTCATTTTAAAGATATTTTTGAGCATCTTATGGCATTTTACTGCCTATTTTATTGTCTGGCATGTCTGGTCCAGAACTTTATTCTTTCTTAAAACTTATCTACATACAGGCAAGAACATAGGACACAGAGTGTTTAATTTTGTGGCCCAGAGAAAAACTAGTCCCAAAAAATTACAGACAGTCTTCCAAATTGTGTGCTTTGAAAATGACTGAAAAGCATGGCATAATTTTTTTCTTCTAATGTGTCTGAAACATGGATTAAAGAGCAAACAAGTTCTCCAGAATGTCTCTTAAAATACGCTGCTCGACATTGTTTTATAAACTCGACAGTTATATAATATTTGTAGTTACTTGTTAAGAAGTTTTAAACTGCAAGTGACAGAAAATCATGACTCAGCAACAAAAAATTTTCACCTTCTAAACAAAAAGTTACTGGGTAAGGTAGCTTCATGTTTGCATAACTGAGTGGTCTAAAGACATAACAGAGTAAGTACCTCGCCATTCTTAGTATGTGGGTGTAGCTCCTGTCATCATAGGAAGATGGTTGCTGCAGTTTCAGCCATTACTTGCAGTCATTTCCCTACCCAGTATAAGGGAAAAATGGAATCTTTTCCAGGACAACCCCAAAACACTTTCTCATATTTCATTGGCCAGTATTGTAACACATCATCAAGATTAAACTGATCACTGACAAGGCAAATGGGACCACCATGATTGCCTTTGGCTAGTCAGTAATTACCACGGGACCCCAGGATAGTGTCATCCTTCCCAGAGTCATAATAAGGATCTTGCCATCAAGAAAGATGAGGTTTGGAAAGGCAATCAATGGTATCTGGGAAATTTATTTGCTGAATTAGCCAATTTCTATTTTATTTCCTAAGAGAATGGAACTCCGGGTAGGTAAATGATCTTCAGTGGAATTTAGGATATTGATAAGGGCAAGGCTTATACATTTGAAGCAAATAATAAAGGAACAGAGCAGGAAAAACATTCCTGGAGTGAAGATCACTAACTTATCTGACAGATGTTTATGTTAATAGCAGGTGGCAAAGAAGGTTAGAAAGACTCTAGATAAGGAGATTAAAAACTGAGAAGGTAGGGCACTAAAACTACAATGTTTAAGGAGATAAATTTATCTTCTCATTTTTGTTTTTAATTAAAACCAGGAAAAAGAAGAGGAATTTTTAAAAAAATCTTTGCTCAGCTTTTAAAGCTTCCAGGCCCTGTTGTTTCTTCTGTATTTTCCTTTCTTCATTTTGTTATACCTTTAACAAATATTGTCCTAGGTGACTGAATGTAGCAGTGAACAGAATGGGTAGGAGTCAGTCTTTAGCATAGCTCTCTGCCCTCAAGGAGTTTAAACAGTAAACAATAAATATAATAAAGAAATAAATGATACAGTCTCTTAGAAATTGATAAATCCTGTAGGGGAAAAAAGAGAAAGAAAAATGTAATGCAGGGTAATGGAGATCAGGAGTGCAAACGGAATACAGTTTTTTTTAAGTATAGTTGATTTACAATATTATATTAGTTTCAGATGTATAGCACAATGATTCAGTACAATGATACAGTCTTAAATAGGGTACTTAAGAGCACATCCTATTTAAGTAATATTTGAGTAAAGACTTTCTGCCATTCAAATCAGATCTCTCCTAATGTTAAGCTGTAATGCAGTGTGAAGCTTTGAGAAATTAAATATCCCTCAAAAATATTAAAATATATTTATTATATAGTCTATAAAATAATAATATTTTATTAAACTGTATTAGGAAATATATTTTTTTTCTTTGAATATCTCTATTGGTAGCTTTCAGTTCCTGCTCTGCATTAAAAATCATCACACAAATGTACTTCTTCTTCAAATTATGACAAGTTCTAGGTTCATTCAAGCTATTATGCCTCTCTTTAAGTTCCACTTAATCCATTCTGTACCTAAAGCACTTAGCTCTCCAACTGGCTAAAACAGAACCTTCTTGTTTCTTTTTTTTCTGGGAATGATTTCTTCTACTAAAAAAGTAAACTTGGGAGGTCAGGCAGAAGCTTATGAGAGACTGAGAGAGAAAAGCTTCACCCAGATACTTCAACCAAAGTAGCCGACGATCACTCCTAGTGATCAAAGGTATAAAATTTCTTCTGTATCTAGCTGGCTTTGGCTATTGATTTATTTGGTGTGAAACATAGTAAGTGCTACCTTCAGGGATAATTTTAATTTAATTTTTTATATTTATTGATGGCTCCTTCTACTTCTACAATCTCTAGACTTAATGTGTTTGGTACCTGAGTCTCCCATCATGGTCAGTTGTCCTTCCCAAACTGCCCCAGGTTTTGAAAGCTTAAATCTCCTCTTCAATTCCCATCCTTGCAGATATAGGCGTACCTCATTTTATTGCACTTTACAGATACTGCTTTTACAAACTGAAAGCTTGTGGCAACCCTGCATTGAATAAGTGTGTCACATTTTGCTAATTCTTGCAATATTTCAAACTTTTTCATTATTATTATATTTTTATAGTGATCTGTAATCAGTCATCTTTGATGTTACTACTGTAATTGTTTGGGGACATCATGAACCACACCAATGGAAGTCAGCAACTTTAATCAATAAATGTTGTGTGTGTTCTAATTACTCCACTGACTGGCAGTTCCCTCATTTCTCTCCCTCTCCTGGCGACTTCCTATTCCCTGAGACACAACAATATTGAAATCAGGTCAACTATTAACCCTAAAATGGCCTCTAAGCATTGAAATGAAAGGAAGAGTTACATGTCTCTCACTAGTAAGGAAAGCATGTGGAAAGCCAAGATAGGCTAAGAGTGAGGTCTCTTGTATTATATAGCCAAGTTGCAAATGCAAAGAAAAGTTCTTGAAGGAAAGTAAAAGTCCTCCTCCTGTGAATACACAAATGATAAGAAAGCAAATCAGCCCTACACCTGACACGGAGAAAGTTTTAGTGGTCTGGATGGAAGATCAAACCAGCCACAAGATTCCCCTAAGCCAAAGCCTAATCCAGAGCAAGGCCTTAACTCTCTTCAATTCTGTGAAAGCTTAGAGAGGAAAGGAAGCTGCAGGAGAAAAGTTTGAAGGTAGCGAAGACAAAGTCATGAGGTTTTAGGAAAGAAGCTGTCTCCATAACATAAAAGTGCAAGGTGAAGCAGCAAGTGCTGATGTCAAAGCTGTAGCAAGTTATTTAGAAGTTCTAGCTAAGAAAATTAATAATGGCAGCTACACTAAACAACATATTTTATATTGGAAGAAAATGCCAATATTGGAAGAAGATGCCACTTGGGACTTGCATAGCTAGAGAAGAGAAGTCAAGGCCTGAATTCAAAGTTTAAAAAAACAGGCTCACTCTCATTAGGGGTTAATGAGAATCTGCTTGTACTCTATAAATGGAACAAAGCACATCTGTTTATAACACAGCTTACTGAATATTTTAAGCCCACTGTTGAGACCTATTGCTCAGAGAAAAGATTCCTTTCAAAGTATTACTGCTCACTGGCAACGCAACTGGTCACCCAAGAGCGCTGATGGAGATATACAATGAGGTGAATGTTGTTTTCATGACTCCTAACACATCTATTCTGCAGCCCATGGGTCAATTCAAATGTGTTTAAGAAATACACTTCATAAGGCTAGAGCTGCCAAAGAGAGTGATTCCTCTATTGGATCTGGGCAAAGTCAACTGAAAGGCTTCTGGAAAGGACTCATCATTTTAGATGCCATTAAAAACATTCATGATTTATGGGAAGATATTAATACCAGCATTAATAGGAGTTTGGAAGAAGTTGATTCTAACTCTCATGAATGACTTCAAGGGGTTCAAGATTTCAGTGGAGGAAGTAACTGTAGATGTGGTGGAAATAACGAGAGGACTAAAATTAGAATGGAGCTTAAAGATGTGACTGAATTGCTGCAATCTCATAATAAAATTTGAACAGATGAGGAGTTGCTTCTACTGGTGAGCAAAGAAAGTGGTTTTTTGAGATGCAATCTCCTCCTGGTAAAGATGCTGTGGAGCACGTTGAAATGAGAGCACAGGATTTAGAATATTACATACAGTTAGTTAATAAAGCAACATCAGGGTTTGAGAGGATTGACTCTAATTTTGAAAGAAGTTCTACTGTGAGTAAAATGCCATCAAACAGCATTGCATGTGACAGAGAAATCATTCATGAAAGAAAGAGTCCACTGATGCAGCAAATTTCATTGTTGTCTTATTTTAAGAAATTGCCATAGCCACCTGACCTTCAGCAACTACCACCCTGATCAGTCAGCAGCCATCAACACTGAGGCACAAACTTCCACCAGCAAAAAGATTACTACTCATTGAAGGTTCAGATAATAGCTATCATTTTTTTAGTAATAAAGTATTTTTTAATGTACATTGTTTATTTAGATACAATACTATTACCCAGTTAATAGACTACAGTCTGGTGTAAACATAACTTTTATATGCACTGAGAGACCAAAAATTTGTGTAATTCATTTTATTGCAATATTCACTTTATTGTGGTGGTCTGGACCTGAATCTACAATCTCTCTGAGGTATGCCTTTAAATCTTTAATGACCATGCAAGCTTCTATGTGCTAATTTGATGGATTCTTTTGCATAAAATCACACACAGATAAGAATATTATAATTTGTTCTAAATAATATGCTCATGTCTTTGCAAGGGTCTTTCATGTCTTAATCCAAATAGATATAGTGGATAATAACAGATATTCAGGAGACATTTTAGAAAGTAAGTGTGCTTCAAATCACAGCTCTGGCCAGAACATTAAAGACACCACTCCTTGGGTCCCATTCCGTGGGAAGTATTTCTCTCTTCAAATCTTTTTTCTATCTCTCACTCCTAGAAATTTGAATTGCCATATAATGTAGTAGGAAAAAAAAACTCCAATAAGCTAGGGTACTGTATACAATAGCTTTAGTGGATCAATATTGTAGAATTTAGACTCTAAGGGGTATTATTCTCAACTGTGGTTCTCAGCATCTTCTATAGGAATGTTCGAAAATGTAGAGGGACTTTGGAAGTAACCCATAGCTCAAGTGGGTGTAGCCAGACATGCTGGATAGTTTTCAAGAGTGAAGGATATCTTGTACCATGAAAAATGGTCCCACCCAAAAAACTAACAGTGACCCTGCAGGGAAACACTAGAGGATGTAAATTGGTGGACGCAGTGGCGGTATACAAAAGAAGACCCTACAGTCAGCACTGTTGAATATATATGGTGGTGAAATCAAGAAGGTCTGATGACTTCCTTAGGGGAGTGAGAAGGAAAAGGAACAAATGTAGGGAAAGTACCTGTTTCATTTCAGATACAAACATAGGTAGCCTTTTTGATACTTTTTACCATTAACATGGCAATTCTTATTTTTACCACTGAGAAAATGGAAGCTCAGAGAGGTTAAATAATTCACACAAATTCAATGTGTTAGCGCGTGATGGAGCCAGGATTCAAACCCTGTCACAATGAACTCCACAGCTTCCATCCTTTCCCCTAGAGTGGAAAGACAAGAATGCACTGCTCCAGTACTTAATGTAATGAACTTGTTTGTGTGAACTTACGATTAGTAAGTATGAATATAAATACTTTCATTACAAACTTGTTTTTCCAGGGTCTCAGGCCTTACAAAAAGAACTGTGGGCCAATAATATTGTTATTTATCATAACAACAATACAATGTATAAAATATTATTATTGTACTATTCTTTCAGAGGCTCAGGAAGACTAGTGTGCTAAAGAGTAGAAGGCAAAGCTGATGTGATGTTGTGACAGATTAACTGATTGCATTGTTGGCCTCAACTAATGAGCTCCTTGTAGCCCACAGTTGACCCTGTAACTCTGTTGTCTCTTTCTGTGCTGACTCTGAACTGGCCTTGTGACTTGCTTTGGCCATTAGAATTCTGCAGGAGTCATGGTGTTCCTTCTTTAACTTTCTTGCTTCCTCTTTAGATCCTTCTATCCCCACAAGAATGAGCCTGATCCAGCTAGTTATCTCAGTCAAGGCAGTCCTGGACCACTCTACACCAAAATGACCCCAAACTGGACCAGATTAATAAATCCACCTACCCCTCCCTCAGCTGTGTGCAGACATGATATTGGGTGAGCTTAGATGAGACCAAATAATTACTAAACTGACACATAGATTCATGAGCATTAAAAATGCTTATTATATTGTCATTAAATTTTAGAGTGACCTGTTTCATAGTAATAGCCAACTGATAGAGATGATTTTCTTGAGTGATGTTTAAAGCCTAGCTAAATTAATGTCCCACAAGAACCAACACTATTCTAGCTTCTCAGGACCTGGAAACTCTTATTGGTTCAGTAGACCATATTCTGTACGTAAATGCTGACAAACCCATTTAGAGCACAAAGACATTAGCAACGGGGAAGCTCCGTTAGGCAGCTTCAAGATCAAGAGATGTCTGCTTAAGGGAGCTGTCTAGTAGGAAAAACATGACACACTCTGCTTGAGACATTAGCAAATAGATTGATTCATCAAAACATGTTAAGTTACCCCTTCTAGAGTGTGAAATTTTCTTTTAGTCAAGTTCCTGGGATTTGAATCACTGTAACTGTAAATTAAAAACAAATTTTTTCAAATTTTGGATCCTCAGGATGATAAAGTTTTTGGCTTCCAGTTATAAAAGCAAAACTATCTTTCACTGCAGTTAATCACATCTGTCTGGGATAGTTCAAATGAAACTAGGATGCTCGTCCAAATGACTTTTTGGCATCGTTTCCTACCCATAAATCCATAATTTTAATCACAAGGAATTGTTACCAAAGGAATTATCTATTCTATATAGCATATTGCTCAGTATAAGTGCTTAACATTTTTATGTAAGTCAGCTTCAGTATTTAAAATATTTTCCTAAATCCCTGGAGCTAATTATTGAGCAATCGGCATGCAATAAACCTTGAAGAAATCTTCAAAGAAAGAGAAGGTTTAAGTGGGAGGATCTAAAGACTGGGAATTACAGTAATCGAATCATGTGGTCAGGAGACATTAGTTGTTGCTGTGAGGTCTCTGCAAGATAAACATGGCTGAAACCCACACAGAATGAATAGCTGACATCAACAAGTTTTGTACTATGTCCTAAACAAACAGATTGGGTGGGAAGAGAAATATTCCAAAATTAAATCAGCTCATCATTTCCAGACAATATTCTTATATCCCCACTGCCATCCAAATTGGGGAGGAGGTGAAAAAGGAAACACTGAAACTCTAATAAATCATCTCATAACCACCAAAATGTCTCTTTCTTGATTCGGAATTAAGTAGAGTTGACTCAGCCACCCAGAAATATTCCTATGAGTGCCCTGAAAAACAATACAAAAGGCATAAAAAATCTTTTAGGAGAAGCCGTGGTCTCAGATTTTATTAGTATGTTCTAAGTCTACCGTGATACTTTGCAAAAAAATTATTCAGGTATTTATTTCATGAAAATGTATGAAGTTTACAAGTTTGTGGTTGTCATTACAAGACAAATCCTGCCATAGCATATATTCTAACTACGAACATTGTTGTATAGTTAAAGCCTGTCAAAGTCCTAGATATTAGGTCACTTGTTTCAAGTACATATATTGGATAAAATCAATATCCTTTAAAATGAAAGAATGCAAACATCTCTCTCTCTAATTCTATTTTAATAAAATCTTACTTGTATAAATAATAGGCATAACAGAGCCAGTAAAAGAACATTCCTAGTTTTAAAGTTAAATGGATTTTCTATTCTTACTCTACACTTTATTAAAATTATCCTGTAAGTTTGCTTTGTATTTTGACTCAGTCTTTTCCTTTTCAGAGTATTTTGTTTTTCCTGGAGTTTTTAGTTGTCTTTTTGTTTCTTGAAAAATGTATCTGTCACATAACAGAGGTCAGATTTTTGGCCAAGAATTGTGTTCTATTAAATTATAACTATATCAGTAAGCGTGGTACAAGTAATTGGCAAAACTGACTGTACGTATGTTTATGCTTGCAAAAAAATTTACTTCGAAATTATTTTGAGACTACAGCACTCTGAGCACTGCTACACCTTAAATAATAATCATTACATTAGGCACTATCTTCTCCTATCCTACTATAAATATAATTCCCAATGAGCAGCCAGCATTTCTTTTTAAGATAAGGTAGAAAATGTGATGAGAAACCACTCACAATAGGTCCAGTTTTAAACAATTTGAATATTAATTTAAATCTTCATATCCCAAATACAACAATGCAAAAAGTTTATGCTAAAACATTTAACTTCATCAGTGCTTAGATGAACACACTTGAAAGCCTCTTTCTCTCATGGACACACTAGATCTAAAAAATGGCATTTTCCTCCCTATTTATTTCACTGCAAATAAATTTTTGAAATGAAAGAGAAGATAAAACAGTATTAATGACAACAAAAAAAGACCCAAACTTTATATGCCAGACTACCAGCTATGTCCCATTAACTGCAAAACACTTTAAGATACAATTAAAGACCAATAATTCATATTTTAAAGACTATCTCTTTCATTTTTATTTTTTCAATTAAAATATTGTTCCTCACATAGATCTGTATCTGTCTCTGTTTCACTCTCCTCTTAGAAGGTTTTTATAAACCAAAAACCTCTCAAACTAAACTGAGCTTGCTTAGATTTTGAATTTAATCCAAATACAAAAATGAGTCTACTTATATTTTGGCTTTTAATTTTGTATGGTGTTTTTATTTTTGTTTTATTTTTAACTTTTAAGTCGGTGATTTCAAAGCAAATAATTTATGTTAATGAACCAATAGGTAAAATTCTACCATTCACAAATATTTTTCTCAGTCTGGGTGAAAACTGTTATTTAAAAACATGGCTATAATTAAAGTCCTCATTTGTACTGTAAATATTTAAAAGTACAGCTACTACTAAAATAACAGTAATGTTATCTAAGATAATCAGGAAATTTTTGGTTTACTTTTCTTTCTATAATACAGGTCATTCAGAATAGGTCTTACTTAGTCTAGATCAATTAACATTTATAGCAGGTTTTGAAAAACAGTTAATACAGTTAAGGCACAAATTAAAATTCGTATGTAGAATATGCTGTATGTGTATTAATTGACTTTGATTGATAATATAGTCTAATTAACATAATTATTTAGTCATCATTTGTATATACCATGTATATATCTGCTCATGAGATAATAATTTTGTAGTATAACTAGGTTTTATTTGGAAAATTACCAGTTTAGGTACAAATATTCTGAGAAAATTTCAATTTCATCTCAGTAAATCATCTTTAATAATAACACCTGGGTGATAACAAAAATTAGTAATTGCATTGCATCTGAAATGAGTTTTATAAAACTTAAGAAGCAAATTACAAACACTTCATGATGCTCAGTGTGATTCAAAGCAGCAAAGCAGTTGTGCTGACCCAACAGCTGCCAGCTGACTCTTTTCAGTCTTTACACAGTTTTTACTTTGCTATTTTGTGTGTAAGTAGGTGTCTGTCTATATGACCTAGGATGTATCCTTAAAATCATTTTCCAAGGAACAAAATTATGTAGCTGTGAGAGGAAGAAGTTTTCAGTTTCAAGTAGAAAATGGATTATGTACTAATCCATACAATCTTATACTGCAGCCTTCAATTAAGCTTTGATAAAGCTATACAACTGCATGTTTTGAGCACAGGAATGAATCTATGTTTAGTCATCCCAGTCATTTTTCTTATATTCTCCCCAAAGGATAAGATGAGAGGAAAGATGGATGAGCTGCCACTTCTCCACAGAGGGATGCCAGTGAGATACAGACATTCCTGATGCAGGTCTTGGCATTAGCTCTAGATTGGCATCAGACTCTTCAAAGTTCCCTTAAATAACACTGATTAAGGTTTTATATTCTGTGATGATGCCAGGCTCCGCTCTGGACTAGCTTTCTTTTGTAAAAGTTCTGGATGGATTTTTGAATTCAGTTTTGATTTGTAGGCTTATTCAACCGCAGAGAGAAAAAAAAAAGCTGTTTTTTTTTAATTTTATTTTACTTTGGTCACACACATTCTTACTTTTTCCAAGTCACCATCATCCTCAAACCTTGGGAGGTACAGTTAGATTGGGTTAGTCAAATCCCTAAAGCAAATCTCTTCAAAAAATAAAAATCGATTTTTCACAGTTACTCAAAAATGCATAGTAATTTGGAGTTTGTCTACCGGGAGTATCACTTTCCCAACCACAAGTTCCCTCCCTCCCACCCAGTCTCCTTGTTAGAACAGAATGTGTAAGCCTTAGGTGCACACATCAATTCGGGATTCACTCGGCATAGCAGCGCACGCTGTTAGCACCTTGCCTCAGGCAACTGTTCTCCATTCCTCTGGGACACTAGCACTCTTTGTACTTTCCTCCAAACTGGAATTATGCTTGAAAGCTTGATAATTTGATAAATCTTTTAATTGTGAGCTGTACATCATCAAGTTCCTTTTAAGTTTGGTGCTAACAACATTAGCTTTCCCTGCAAAGAGCACACTGAAATGATTAGTTAAAAAGCATTCTGTTAAAAGGTTGAGCTATGCATTCTTTTTTTTCTGTTTTTTTGTACCATCTTCCAGAAGCAGCCAAATAATGCAGACATTTTACTCTTATTATATGAGGTGAAGAAAGCTGAAAGTTTGCCACATGCCTGGAAAGGATCAAGTAGTTCATCGCTTACCTTAGAAACTCAGTTTGTATTTATGTCCTGCCTTTAGCTATTTCAATTTGTATGACTAAGCATGTTCTCCCTTTCCCTGCACACAGCAAGAACGCTGACACTACAGCATTCATGTTATTATAATAAAGCCTTGGCTATAATGGGGGTTGGAGTCATCATCTTATTACAGAAGTTTTGAAATCAGAGCAGAAATTCTCAATAGGGTGTCACACAAGGGTTTTGTGGTAGCCTGACAACAGTAAAACATTTTTTCTGATATTCATGTTATCAAAACAGGACCAAGATTTTTTGTCCAGTTATTCAGGAAGGAAGCCAAGAGGCACTTAAAATTCTGGGAGAGTCCCAGAGGGAAGGCAATAGTTATATCATGGGTAAAGGAAAGAAATTATGAAAAAATCTGGAGATAATTTCAACCTCAAAGGGCTTGATAATTATACTGTAGAAACATTATACTTGATTTGAATTTAGTCAATTTCTCATATTTACACTTGAACTTCAATTAATAATAGAAACAGAAATCAATTCCAGGAGGCCTCACACTTTATTTTCACAATACTATATTTTTTCTGAGGACAAATTTTGCATGCTTAGAAATTTACTTCTTTGCATCAAGCAATACTGTCACCAACCTCATGGTAGCAGCATTTCATGTAGTTTTAAATCCCAGCCAGTCCATTTAATAGCTGTGCTACCTTGGCTCTTTTGCTTCCTGAAATTTTTGTTTTCTCATCTAGAAATTAGACTAATAGTTTTCTCAAAGAGGTGTTTTGATAACCAGAATAACAGATGTGAAAGTGAAATGTCTAGCAGTGCCCCATAAATATTAGTTCTTTCTCGATTAAAAAGCAAATATCCATTCAAGGTGTAACACAAAAATTAAGTGGGCATTTAAATTACCAAGTATATTGTTTTGCAAGTAGTGCAAGTAACTTTACTTTTGTATCTGATAATCATCAGTGATCTTCTGAAATACGCAAAATGTACTTTGATGGCTCTCAAGTACATTTTCTATGTAACAGTAGACACAATTTAATTTGTAGTGGAGTGTTAGAAGTTCTATATTTCTTATATTAAATTGTTCTGTATTCCTCTTGCCAACAATTTCAAATTCTCAAATCTTTATACCTGCATATTACTGTAGCTTGGTCCTCAGCTATTCATTTTCATATTACTATTAATGTTATAAAATTCAACAGTGGTCTCGGAATTCTCTGTTCAAATGTTTTTAAAGGCTCCTCATAGCCCATTGAATATACCTGAGTGTTCTTTCCCTTTTAGCATCTGGTTCTAAAACTTTAAACACTTATTTTGGATACTCCTATACCCACATCTTTTATTTCAGTCAAATGAAACTGGCCTTCTCTAAACATGTCTTGAATGTCCCTACATTCTTTTGCTCAAGTCAAATTTTCTGTGTGGGACAACACCCCCACCTAAATCAAACTGTTTCCCACTTCTCATTTGTCCGAATTCTCTGTATCCCTCATAATTCAGGTTAATGAGATGTCCTAGAGAAAGATTTCCCTCATCATCCTGAGAAAAATGACTCCTTTTCCTCCTCTAAATTTCCTTGTCAAGACTATACGTGTACACACACACACACACACGCACACATTTTATGACGATGACCATATTCTGTCTTAGTTTTAGTTTATTTCTCCATATGCCTTTACTCCATGACTAGATTAAATTAGCTTAACACGTAGTAGTTTTGTTTCCATCGCCCCTGTTACATAAAGAACATCTACAACAATGAAATGAAATGAATCTCTCAGTCCTTCTTCTGGATAAGGTTACTGTGCCACAGCAATGAATATTTTTAAATGGGAAGGTACTGAGAAGTAGAAGGAAGGAATAACCTGGTGGTAGAGATGTCACACGAGGTACCTGGAGTGCTGGTGCTGGGAGTGGGGAGAGGAAGGCGGCAGAAAGAAGAGTGTCTGAGCAAATACAACAGGGTACAAATGAATGCAAGTATGTGTATACAGAATTGATACTATTTCATGTTCTTGGCTAAGGGTGACTGCACCTTTTAGAGGAATAGTGATAAATAGGCTAAGTGGCCACACTGAGAAAGAGGAAGAACACTGTGTTTTCAGTTGCAGAGACCCGTCTTCTAATTTTCTCTTCATGGATTTTTTGGACTGTGCTCTGATAGCACATTTTTGCTCACAGAGTTGTGATACCAGACATCTCAGAAACATTCAGATCTGCCCCAGGGCCTCCTATATCAATTGCAAACTCAGTGGTTTATTGATAAGATCTTCCGTCACCTTTCAAAGTTCTTTTTGGCTATTTTGATGCAAATATTGAAGGTTTTGCCAAATGACCACTCCCATTTTCTACACATTGCCTGGTCTTTCCAGTGTCACACTGTTTCTCACAAAATTCTTTGCTCTGACTGGAATACACTGCCTCTAAACACTCCTTATTTCCTACAACCTCCATCTGTGTTTATGTACTGAACTGCTACTCATGCTTCAAAACATAATTGAAATATCCATTTGTTCATGAGAACTTTCGAGATTTCTAACATTATGTCACAAATAAGATATGATTTCTTCATTGGACATTCTAAATAATTTCAATAATTTATAGAAATTATAATATTCTGTTTTAATATCCTTATACTTTTAAAATATTCTTTATTAGCTTATAAATTTCTGACATAGAGTATGGATTTAAAAATATTGCACATGAATGACTCAAAAATATTCTGGAAGTTTATACATGAATGATAGGGGTTGGTTTCATGGGCAAAGCCAAAATAAAGTTAACAAAGTGAAATCTTAAATTTTTGTGAATTAGTAGAAAAACGTAATTTAATTGAGAAGTTAGTATGGAATATGGTAATCTGGCTTTTATAACAAAAGCATCAGTTGGTAATTTCACAATTGGGAAAGGTTGACAAATATCAGGAAACCAGAGGCATCATAAGAGAGTCATCTTAATCTAACATTTTGTAAATCAAAACTAATATAACCAAAGAAAAGGACTGCTTTTACACCAAAAGCAGCAAATGTCTCAGGAATTTCAGTTGCTAATTAATTCTGGTTCCCAGAAAAGCCCTTGGTGAGAGTAGCTAACTAAAGCTGTTTAATGGCAGTATATCTTGAGTTCTCTACCAAAAGGCCATTGCTAAATTCCTGCTCATTTAAATCTTAATTCTAATACCCCTGGGCTCTCTATCATATCTCTATCCAGCCCCAAACTGGTGACCCTATTCTAAGAAGGAAGTGCATTCAATTTGAAATACCTGACTCCCAAGAAACTTTAGCACTCCTCTCTTGTCCAAAACAAACCAAATAAACAAAAAACAAATAGAAAAACAAAAACCAGGCCAAGTTTTCTGTAAGATTGCATTACAAGGCAAAATTAAAATTTAAGGAACAATTAGAAAAGACATATACAAATACACAACACAGCAGAAATACCAGTAATCATTTTAGGTGACACTTCTCTTTGAAAATTCTTGTTTGTTCGATTAGGTTAGGCTTTACATTCAATATTCCAAATATAAGTTCAATCTACCTTTCAATTGTTATTTTGTATTTGAGATATTTTCACATCAATCCATTTTCTGTATGATATGTGATTTGGTATAATAATCTCAAAAATAATGGAATATTCTGCCATAAAGTCTAGCCTCTAGCAGAGATTACTGTAACACACGCAGTGATTTTATAAATTAAATATAGTACTGAAGACAATTAAACATCATCAGGAAAATGTTCAGCTAATTTTCTTTCCGCATCATTCAATCCACAAAATAAAAATTTCTATGTTTTAAATGAAATTGTTTTAAGCTTTAACTTCAACGGATAAACAAAGAAAAACATTCAGAATTTGCATATCATTTAAAAGGCAAAATTATACATAAGCTTGGAATGAATGTAATGGAAGCAGTGTAATGCTATGTACAATAGAGAAATAAGAAAAAGTGAATTGTGTGACCTTGTTTCAACTAATACCTCATTGTACTTAGTGGGAGACATTTCAGTCCTCCCTCATCTCAACTTTTATACAATAGTTGATGAAACAAGAATAATTCAGCCCTTTCCATGGATTGTTCTACAACAAAATCCTGTCATCATGCACTCTGCCGAAGTGCTATAATTAGAACTTGCTGGAAGCAAAATTACAGTGATAAATAATTATATTTTCCTTACTAACAACACATGTGGGAATACAATGGAGATAAACACAATGAAAGGGAGAGAGAGACAGAGCATTCTTTCTGCTTAGCATCTTGATAAAAGCTGCACCAGAGACAGGCAATAAACTTAGCATGCAAGTACTAACTCATTCGCATGAACCCAGAGCTCCCCAGTTTGTCAGTGTTGAGAAAGAAAGAGTCCCTGACATTCTTACAAAATCAATGACAATGCCATGTTAAATGGCCTTCCATGGGTTATTACAGGTCAGTCTAAGAATCTCTTTATCCTGATTCTCCATCACTGTGCAATTTTCTCTATCAGTTTTTAGTCTTCCTTCTTGGCACATCATGATTAAACAAACATTGGAATTGCCAAATAAATGCAGGTGGATTAGCTGTGCAAACATAGACAACAACATGACCTACAAATGATATGGAAGACGGGTTACATGGAAAGTGCTTTGCCATAGAAAAGATGATAGACAAAGGCTGAATTGACAGTTGTAGAAAAATTTTTCATTTGCCAAAATTTCCCAGAGGAACTATATTATGGAAACTAAAGCTCTGTTTCTCTGAAAGGAGAGTGATGCTTGCTCAGGCAGGATGCCCTCTCCCCAGGAAAACCCTTTAATCTCTGCTGTATCTGTCCAGTGCTCCATCTCTTCCTCAATATAATGAGGTGCCCCAAAAAGCCTGTCTGGCCTAAAACATCAGCTAGTTCTGTCCTGTCTGGAGAAGCTGGTAGAACTGGAAGTTTTGGATTCAAGGTGGGTCTAACTTCTTGAAGATTCAGAAACTTGAACAGAAAGAAAAATAAATAAATTGCCAGATATGTTGTTTTAGGAAAACAGATCATTCTTTAAATCTTTATGCTGGTTGAGAAATATGCTTATGAAGATGTGAGCACTAGCCTTATGTGGAAATAGTCTGTTAAGTAAGGACTTTCTGTGCATGATAATGAGGTGACAGACTTATAATACCATCCCCATTTGTCTTGAGGGGCCATTGTGTGAGGCAGGTGGAAGAGGAAGGCAGAGAATGGGACAATATAATATAGAGTGTTACTGGAAATTTTGTATGAAACTAAAAGAAATGAGTATTTTGTGATCTACCCCATATAAGAGGAAACCTTCCATTATCTTCCCCAAGAAGCTGACTCTGGCCGCCAGATACCAGTGTAGGAGCTGTTAGTACTCCTTTCTCTGAATTGCATGCATCAAGTTAGGTAGAGTCCTATGTTTTCAGAAATCTAGTTCTTTCAACAGCTTCCCAGTAGTAGGGTCTACTTTTATTTCCATAGGACCTTCTTTTCTCTCTCTGATTTTGCTCCATGTGAGTAGCTATTATGATTCCAAAATAAACAAAAAAAAATCTATTTGTTTTAAAATATTGTCAGCCTATTCAGCAATGCAGTTATTATCTGTTACTCTGGACAAATAGCCTCTGGAAGTTTGAGTAAGTGGGGGCTTTATGGATCTTCTTCCACAATCTGACCACCAACTGGTCTTTTACAATGCAAAAAGTGTTGGACTAAAAATTTCCCAGAAATGTCAGCACTTGATACATAAACCAATTCAGTCTCTTCTTGTACCATGAGGAAAGGTCCTCTCTCTTCCCTCCAGTGCTCCAAGATGGATAACTCTCTATTCTGATGGTTTGAAGCAGCCTGTCTTGTCATTTGGTTAGGTGACAGAATCTGCCAAGTAGCAATGATTTACAGGAACTAAAGGATCTAGACCTTGACCCTTGCATGAAAAATTTAAGCCTTTCATGTAGGACTAAGGCTATGTCATCTCTCTGAACACCTGTCCTGAATACTATCATTCTCACCAGTGAATAATTCCTTCTAATATGAGGCACAGATGCTGAAGTGGTGCACGTGGACCTTATGAAAATTCTATTCCAATTCTTCTAATTTTATCAGCGATTTAAGAAGTTAAGATCATCCACTGAAAGTGAAGCTGGGGAAGAAGTGTTGGAGGATAAGGAAGGAAGAGGAGTAAGAATTCTTCTAAGGAGATGGAAGAATGGAAGGATCAGGAAATGCAGTTTTATTGCTTTGCAGTATCAGGAGCCCATTTTCAGTTCCTGGTCATGATTTCAATTTTGATCACCCTTGTGACATATTTTTCTCATGACACCTTCAACTGCATGGTTGCAAATGTGGAGTAGGCAAAGAGCTGGATTTAAGTGGAGTTAGGATTATATCCCATGGTTTATGCGAAGAATTTTCAAAGAAAATGCAGCATAAAGGATAAAACAGTGTTATGACTAAAACTGTGTATTTCCATCACCATGTCTTCCGAACTTCATTGTTACTTATCCAATTTGACAATCTCAGAAGTCCTAAACTGAGCATGTTGTCCTCATGACCAGCCTTACTAAAATAGGTTCTTCCTATTATTCCCACCCCCTTCTTACCCAACTTATCACAATTAAAAACTAATGTATTTTTGTATTCATTTTCTCACTCTCCTTCTTTCAAATTGTATGCTCAAAACATCAGGGAACAAAATAGCGAATACTTAATAAGTATTTATGAAATAAGTAAGTAAATAAATAAATATGAAAGAAAGAAGAAAATAATCTGGCTGTTGTTTGCATTCTACAATTTATTGGTTGTGATCAGCTAAAGAAATGCTCTTTTATTACCGTTACTTGTAAACCAATTATACCTAGCCTCCTGACCTGGGCAGCAATCAGAACTAGAGCCAGTTCTTCATCTTCCCTGTACTCCTCCTTCCCAACTATTTCCCCAAAATAATTCCCCAAAGAATATTACACAGTAAGGCAACCATTCACTTGGCATGAAGCAGTTATCTAAATTATAAAGAACCTTGGAATACAAACTCTTCAGAAACACTAATATATGAATTTACTTTCATTAGAGCTTTGAATTCTGATTTCACATAAGCCAACTTTACAGCTCTGTCCTGCTCCAGCCCCACCCACAGCTTTTGGCAATCTTTCTTAGCTATTTTCCTTGGCAGGGCTCCAAACACAACTCCTGGGTTAAAGCTGCAGGTGACTCCTCTAAATTGGCTGCTTCACATGATGGATAACACTTAGAATCTTCGGAACTTCTTTTTATGCATCCTTATTTGCACTGTCTTACTTATTGTTATTTGCTACCCTCATTTCTTCCCCATTTTCTCTACTGGACTTCATTGCTTTTTCTTGCCTTACTGTGAACCTCCACTGCTTTACAGATCTCCAACAGCCTTATCTTCTTATTTCATACTTTCTGCCTTTTCAGATATTGAGATCTTAGCACTTTCCAAATAATGTTCATCCAAGCCCTGAATTCCTGTAGTAGCATCAGCAAAGCCCAATTTTTCAAAAATAGGTATGAGGTATTTTTTATCTGGTATAAAATGACACTTTTACAAACATACCTGGAAAATTTTTATTTATTAAAAATATTAAGAAACTCTCACTCTCTTTTTCTTCTTTGATTCTTGATAGATGTATATTCCAAACAACTTTGGGGAAATTTCCTGCCTTACTAAACAAAAACACCAATGCAAATTTGTTAACAAAACCTTGTAAGACTCAGTGACGTTATCATTAGCATTACTATATACTGAGAATGTAGAAGGCTTAAGATGTAGGACTTGCCAAACATGTTGGTTTTATCTAAGTTGTTTTGTTTGAAAGCAAAGTACGATGTGAGCTTCCTTTCTTTCAAATTTCTATTTTCTTCTACGGGCTAGCAAAACTATTTTCCAAAAGTCTAGTCAATAAAGGCTTACTCACTTACTCTTTCCCTAGAATAAGTGAAATCTAAAGTACATTTTGGCTCAGTTAACCATCATGATTCAAGCAACAGAAATTTTAAACGAAATTCGTGAAGATAATTGCCCCAAATTTCTATATGCCTTCAGTATGTGGACACAATCTATAAAATATTTCAGAAGAGATTATATGGTTTATGTTAAAGCAGCTGATTCCCAGATAAACTCAATAAAATTGATTTGTCATCACTGTTGATTCATGGTAAGTAGCTATATTGGGAGGTTGGCATTACACACTAAACTTTAAAATTTTTCAAAACTTAAGATTTCTACATTCAGGAGTTTATCCATTGAAACAGAACTGAATAGGAAGCTTTTTAGAATGAGATGGATGATTCAGTAACAGCAATGACTTAAGTAAAGACTTCTAGGAGATTAACACCAGACAGGAGAAGGATAAACCTGTATCACATCTTTACAAGGAAGTTCTTAAAAATATGTTACAGTAATTTTGAAGAATGTGTGAAGCCAACTGTATTTTGCCTTTTAACTCAAAATTTTTAAATAATTATATTCAGAAAAATGCAAAACTGCTCTCTTAAATTTTGATCATCGGGGCGTTCCACTGAAATGCACTACATATTTTTCAGAGTCATTTTTCACTTTTCATTTATTAAATAATAATAGAAGCTAGAATGAAGCACTGGATTGTACTTCTCTTGTTTTTTTGTTTTTTTTTTCCCCTCAACACAATTTCCAAAGGAAGCAAATATGTACTGAGCTTCTTGGGGGGCTCAAACTGAATCCAAACTGCATGGTCTATAGACTAAAAAGGGTCTTGCAATTTGTCACTTCCTCCTAAGTGGGACATAACAATTGAAGATGTTTTCTGTTGCTAAATTATCTATTTGATTTCAGAAAATGAAAAGAGGGACACCACCTTCTTATAAAATCATCTTCACAGGTTTTAAGGGGTCAGGGAACTAAATCCAAACTTAAGTTGTAAGTACCAGAGGAATGGAATTCTAAGATGGCAGAGTAAGAATTACCAGGAATTAGTCTTTCCACCCAGACAGTAATTACACAGGATTAATCTGTCTGATATAACTAATTTGGAACTCTAGAGTCTGAAAAAGGCTTGCAAATTTCAGGGAAGGCTTATATGTTAAATTGTGTTAATTCTGGTCAATTTCAGCTCTTAGTTTGCTAGTGGCTACCCGGTCCACACCCCTGACCCTGTGCACATTTTCCCAATGACTTACATGCAGCTTGCAAGAGTAAAGATGGACAATAAGGACCCTGTCCTTCAAATATCAGGAACCTGTGTTCTGACTGCTGTTTGTTGCATCTGATCACAGAGGTGCAGACAGAGTCAGGCAGCCATTGCAGTTGTACCTCCTCTCGTTACAAGCCCCTCCTCTCAACCTGAAGTGACTTCCAGGGGACTTAAAGAAACAGTGCCTAACACCCCACTTCTTGTTTTTATTTCCTTTTTTGAGATCCTGGCATTAAACACCAGGACATTAAAAAGCAATTTCGTATAGGGGAGAAATTAAAAAGCCACCACACATGCTCAGAGAAAGCCATAGGCTCAGAAGGAACCTAAGAAAACCTTAAATTTACACCTCAAGCTGATCCTCAGCACAGAGACAGGTTACAGCAATAAACAAAACAAAACATATAAACAAAAAACAGCAAACTTTGGATCATGGGAAAATATAATTTCCAGAGTTACCACATTATTAGATTTAAGTACCTGGTTTTACATAAAAAAATCACAAGTCATACAAAGAAATAGGGGAGTATGGCCTACTTAAGTACTCAAAGGAAAAAAAAAACAACAGAAACTGTCCCTTAGAAAGACCTGATGGCAGATATACTAGACAAAGACTTTGAAGATAATCAAAGAATTAAAGAAAGGCATGGAAAAAAACCAAGAAAATTATGTATAGAATATCAATAAAGATACAGGAACAATGAAATGAAACCAAAAATTTCAGGAGCTAAAAATTACAATAAGTGAAATGAAAAATTTACCAGAGTGATTTGGAGGAACATTTGAACAGGCAAAAGAAAGAATCTGCAACCTTGAAGATAGTACGATTTAATATTGAGTCTGAGTAACAAAAAGAAAAAAATTTTAAAAAGTTAAAGAGAGCTTCAGGGACCTGTGGGACACATTATGGGAGTCTCAGAAAGAGAAAAAAGAAAGGTACAGAGATAAAACATGAAAAAATAATGACAGAAAAATCCCCAAATTTGGTAAAATATATGAATATAAATACACAAGAAGCACAGGAAACTCCAAGTAGGAGAAAATCAAGAGACTCACACCAGGACATATTATAATCAAACTGTAGAAATCAAAGTTAGAGAATCTTGATAGCAGCAAGAGAGAAGTGATTCATCACATATAAGAGATCTGCGATGAAATGATCATTCAGATTTATTATCAGAAACTTTGGAAGCTAGAAGGCAACTGGCTGATATTCACAGGGCTAAAAGAAGAAACTATCAACCAAAAATCTTATACCTAGCGAAACTGTTCTTCAAATGTGGGGAAGAAACTGAAACACTCTCAGATAAACAAAGGCTGATGGAGTTTATTACCACTAGAAATGCTAAAAGTAGCCCTGCAAGTGAAATAGAAGGACACCAGATTGTAACTCAAAGCCATGTAAGGAAATAAAGAGCAAAGAAAAGGTAAATATATGGTCAATTATAAAAGTATTTTTGTAACTTTGGTTCATAATTCCACATTTTGTTTTCTATATAATTTAAAAGACTAATTATTAAAAAATTATTAGCTATGTTTTTAGACACACAATACATAAAGGTATAATTTTATGACATCAATTGAAAGAGATGGGGGCAGAGACATACAAATGCAGAGTTTTTGTATACAGTCAAAGTTAAGATGGTATAAATTTATATTAGAGTGTTACAAGTTTAGGGTGTTAAATGTAATCTCCATCATAACCACAAAGATAATAGCTATAAAATAAAAAAAGGAAATAAAAAATTTAAAGGATTTCATTATAAAATATTACCCAAACATAAAAAGGCAGTAATGTAGAAAATGAGAAACAAAAAAGTTCCAGTGCAAAAATATAGCATATGTAAACATATAGCAAAATGACAGAAATTCCTCCTTATCAATAATTACTTTAAATGTAAATATATTAAACTCTTCAGTCAAAAGACAGAAATTGGCAGATGTATTAAAAAATGATTCAACTATCTATTGTTTATATGAGACTTACTTTAGATCCAAAGATACACACAGATTGAGAGTGAAAGGAAGTAAAATAGATATTTTACACAAATAGCAATCACCAGAGAGCAGAGGTGGCAATATTGATATCAGACAAAAATGAAATTTAAATCAAGAGTTAACAAAAGACAAAGACATTATACATTAATAAAAGGTTAAATATAACTGTTATCAACATTTACACAATTAATAGCAGCCCATCACAATATAAAGCAACATTGACAGAACTGAAAAAATAGAATGTTCTACAGTTAATATCTGGAGATTTCAGTACCTCACTCCCAATAGTGGGTAGAACAACCATATAAAAGATAAGGAAATAGAAAGATTAATGTTCAAAAATCAGTTGCATTTCTTTTCACTAATGATGAATCAAAGAAAAAGAAAGTAAAGAAACAATCCCCTTTAAAATAGCACCCAAAGTAATAAAATATCTGGGAATAAATCTAACCAAGGAAGTAAAAGACATACATGCAAAACTATAAACCACTGATGAAGGAAATTAAAGAAGACTTAAAAAATGGAAAGATATCCCATGCTCCTGGACTGGAAGAATCAATACTGTTAAAGTGGTCACACTGCCCAAGGCAATCTACAGATTTCATGCAATCCCTATCAAATTAGCCAGGACATATTTCACAGAACTAGAACAAATCATAATAAAATTTATATGAAACCACCAAAGACCTAGAATTGCCAAAGCATTACTGAAGAGAAAGAAAGAGGCTGGAGAAATAACTCTCCCAGACTTCAGGCAATACTACAGAGCTTCAGTCATCAAGACAGCATGGTATTGGTACAAAAACAGACATTTAGACCAATGGAACAGAATAGAGGGCCCAGACATGAACCCACAAACTTTTCGTCAACTAATCTTTGACAAAGGAGGCAAGAATATATGATGGAATAAAGACAGTCTCTTCAGCAAATGGTGTTGGGAAAACTGGACAGCAGCATGTAAAACAATGAAGCTAGAACACTCCCTTACACCATACACAAAAATCAACTCAAGATGGATCAAAGACTTAAACGTAAGACAAGATACAATAAACCTCCTAGAAGAAAATATAGGCAAAACATTATCTGACATACATCTCAAAAATTTTCTCCTAGAAGAAATAAAAGCAAGAATAAACAAATGGGACCTAATGAAACTTACAAGCTTCTGCACAGCAAAGGAAACCATAATTAAAACAAAAAGGCAACCTACGGAATGAAAAAAAATTTTTGTAAATGAAACCAACAAAGGCTTGATCTCCAGAATATATAAGCAGCTCATATGACTCAATAAGAAAAAAATAAACAACCCAATCCAAAAATGGGCAGAAGACCTAAACAAGCAATTCCCCAAGACATACAAATTATCAATAGGCACATGAAAAAAAGCTCAATATCACTAATTATCAGAGAAATGCAAATCAAAACTACAATGAGGTATCACCTTACACCAGTCAGAATGGCCATCATTCAAAAGTCCACAAATGACAAATGCTGGAGAGGCTGTGGAGAAAAGGGAACCCTCCTACACTGCTGGTGGGTATGCAGTTTGGTGCAGCCACTGTGGAAAGCAGTATGGAGATTCCTCAAAAGACTAGGAATAGACTTACCATATGACCCAGGAATCCCACTCCTGGGCATATATCCAGAAGGAACCCTACTTCAAAATGACACCTGCACCCCAATGTTCATAGCAGCACTATTTACAATAGCCAAGACATGGAAACAGCTTAATGTCCATCAACAGATGACTGGATAAAGAAGATGTGGTATATTTATACAATAGAATAGTATTCAGCCATAATAACTGACAACATAACGCTATTTGCAGCAACATGATGTTACTGGAGAATGTCATTCTAAGTGAACTAAGCCAGGAAGAGAAAGAAAAATACCATATGAGATCACTCATATGTGGAATCTAAAAAAAAAAAACAAAACAAAAACAAAAGCAAAAAAAAACAAAACAAAAACAAAAGCAAAAAAAAACAAAACAGAAACAGACTCATAGACATAGAATACAAACTTGTGGTTGCCAGGGGGATGGGGGATAGGAAGCTGGCTAGGATTTCAAAATGTAGAACAGATAAACAAAACTGTACTGTGTAGCACAGGGAAATATATACAGGATCTTGTGGTGGCTCACTGCGAAACAGAATGTGACAATGAATGTATATATGTTCATGTATAACTGAAAAATTGTGCTCTACACTGGAATTTGACACAACATTGTAAAATGACTATAACTCAATAAAAATGTTTATATAAAAAACATAAATAAAGTAAGTAAATAAGATAAGAAATAGAGAACTTGAACAGCACAATAAACCAACTTGTTCTAACAGACATACACAGAACACTCTATTCAACAACAAAATATACAGTCTTGTCAAGTGAACATGAAAAAATTCCCAGAACAAATCATATATTGGGCCACAAATTAAGTCTCAATAGATCTGAAAAGATGAGTATCATAAAAAGCATCTTTTCCCACCACAGTATAATGGAGTTAGGAATCAGTATCAGAAGAAAAACTGGAAAATTCAGAAATTTTTAGAAATTAAACAAAACACTCTCAATGAATCCATGGATCAAAGAAGAAATTACAAGGAAATAAAAAAAGAAACATAACATACTAATATACTAACTCTCATGGAGTACAATGAAACAGTGTTAGGGGAAAATTTATAGCTATACTGCTTACATTAAAAAAGGAAGGAAGATCTCACATCAACAATGTATCTTTAAACTTAGTAAACTAGAAAAGAAAAAAAATTAAACCCAGAAGGAAGAAAATAATGGCAGAAAGAAGAAAATAATAAAAATTAGATAAAAGATGAATGAAACAAGGAGTATAAACAATACAGAAAATCAATAAAGCCAAAAGTTAGTTCTTAAAAATATCAAAAAAAATGATACATCTTTGGCTAGATTAAGAAAAAAGATAGAAGACTCAAATCAGAAAAATTTAAAAAAAAATAAAAATGGGAACATTATTACCATTTCTACAGAAATAAAGAGAGCAGTATGAACAATTGTACACCAACAAAATGAATAACTTACAGGAAATGGAAAAAGTGCCTAGAAACAAAGCACTTGCCAAGACTAAATCATGAAGAAATGAAAATCTGAATAGACCTATAAGTCAAAAACTGAATTGGCAATAAACAATATCCCAACCAAGAATAGAGCCCTGGACCTGATGGATTACTGGTTAACTCTATGAACCATTTAAAGAAGAACTAACACCAATTCTTCTCAAACTTCTGAAAAACACTGAAGAGACAGAATGCATCTTTATTCATTCTGTGAGGCCTGTATTACTCTGATACAAAAGTCAGACAAAGATACTAAAAGAAAACTACAGACCAATAACCCTTACTAATGCTGATGCAAAAATGCTCAACAAAATATTAGCAAACAGAATTCAGCAGCATGTGAAAAGGATTATATACCTCATCCATGTGATATTTATTCCTGGAATGCAAGGATGGTTCAACATACAAAAATCAATCAATGTAATGTACCATATTAACAGAATAAAGAGGAAAAAAACAAATGGTCATCACAATTGATGTGGAAAAAGTATTTTACAAAATTCAAAACACTTTCATGTAAAATATTCAACAAACTAGGAAATAAGCCCTCACATATAGGTTCAAATAATTACGACAAGGGGGACAAGACTAATGAGAAAAGGATAGTGGTACTAGGGAAACCGGGTATCCATATACAAAAGAATGAGATTGGGCCTTTACTTAACACTACATACAATTATTGACTTGAAATACATCAAAGACTTAACTGTAAGACCTAAAACTATAAAATTCTTAAAATATAGGCTAAAATCTTCATGACATAAAATTTGGTAATAATTTCTTGGATATGACACTGAAGGCATATGCAACACAAGAAAAACTAGGAAAAATGGATTTCCTGAACAGTGAAAAAATTGTGTGCATCAAAATATACCATCAATAGAGTAAAACGGTAACCCACAGAATGGGAGAAAATATTTGCAAATCATATATCTGCTAAGGAATTAATATCTAAATTATATAGATAACTCTTAAAACTCAACAACAAAAAAACAAAACAACCCAATTCAAAAACAGACCAAGAGCCTGAACAGATATTTCTCTAAAGAAAATACACAAGTGGCCAGTAAGCATATGGAAAATTGCTCAATATCACTAATCACTAGGGAAATGCAAATCAGAAGCACAATGAGTTACTACCTCACACTTGTTAGGATGCTTACTCTTAAAGAGAATGTAACAAGTATGGTGAGGATATGGAAAACTGGAACCCTTGTGAACTGTTGGTGGGAATATAAAATGGTGCAACTGCTATGGAAAACAGTATAGTGGTTCCTCAAAAAAATTAAAAAAAAATAGAATTACCATATGATTCATCAATTTCATTTCTGGGGTATGCAGCCAAAAGAGGAGTTTGGAAGCAACATTTGTACACCCATGTTCATGGCAACATTACTCGTAATAGCTAAAATGTGGAAACAATCCAAGTGCACACTGACAGATGAAAAGATAAGCAAAATGTGATATGTACATACAATGAGATATCATTCAACCTTAAAAAAGGAAGGAAATTCTAACATGTCCTACAACATGGATGAACCTTGAAAAAATTATTCTAAGTGAAATAACCCCATCACAAAGAGATAGATACTATATGACTCCACTCATATGAAGTACTTAGAATAGTCAAAATCATAAGGACAGAAAGTAGAATGGTGTTGACAAGGGGCTGAAGGAATGGAGAATTACTGTTTCATGATGTAGAGGCTCAGTTTTATAAGACGACAAGTGTTCTGGAGATGGATGGTGGTGATGGTTGCACAACAATATAAACACATTTAATACCACTAAACTCTAAAGTAGGTTAAAAATGATAAATTTTATGAGTACTTTACCACAATTTTTAAAAGGTTTTTTTTTTTAAAAACTAAAGGAAAACAAACATTCCTTTTAGTCATTAAGCTCTACAAGTGTGATAGATTCTCACATTAATGTTACTTTGATATTTATGTTTATACTTTCACATATGCTTGAGTTATTGTTATACTGTTTATACAATTTCTTTTAGTATAAAAATGTGACCTCCCTCTTTCTATACTTCAAATGTCATTAACATTAACATAAACATGAAATTTTCCCCAGATTTTTCATTGAAGTTGCCTCAGAAGTTATATTTAACTTATTATTGGGATTCTGTATATCTCAAGATTATACAATAAAATCAGATGTTTCACCTATAGTAAAAAAAATTTTTTGAAAGACTAGTTATAAAAGATAAGGGGAATTTGTATGACCAATGAATAACACCAACATTTCTACAATACATTCACAAACTATTCACATACATTATCTGTTAATACTCCTAATACACATCATTTGTAGTTATTTTTAAAACACTATTCAGAATTCCAACAATGAGCCAGTTCATTAGATGGGTTCTAAATATTGCAAATTCAGCCCTTGCTTAACTGGTTGAAAATAACAAGTCACTTTCCTTCTATGCCCATATGTTTATTCCATTTCAGACACATCAGCACTCTCAGAATTCTTAAAAACAAACAAACAAGAAACCTAGTTTTGTTTCATTCCACTCCTGGACCATTGGCCTTGCTTCTCCTTCTGCCTAGAATGTCCCTTCTTTAGGTCAGGACAGGATCACTCCATCCCTTTATTAATCTCCCCTTAACTGTCATCTCCTCAGTGAACTCTTCCTTGACCAACTTGTGTTCATTAAGTTCTTTTTCAAAACTTCTCTTCTAACTGGTCACTTATCAATCCCACAGCTTCCTTTATTTTTCTTCTCAGTTGAAAATATTTTTAATTAAAACATACTAATCTGTTTACTTTCATTAGGTATTTCCCAATGAGACAAAGCGTAGCCCCTTGAGGTAGGAGCTATGTTCTATGTCCCTCTGCGTCTCGTGCAGAGAGAAGAGCAGGGACTCACAATGATTTATTAAATACATGGATGAATCACACAATGCACTAAAAAGCAGGAGGCTATTCCTGCCAGTTGTTAATATTTCAAAGAACAGGGCCCTTCTTGTCTACTAAGGCTTTTCTTTCATAATTGTAAGACACTGTGAATATATACTTAATAGAATTAAGAGTCAGGTAAAAGGATGTTCTCTCAGGAATCTGTAATATACTCCAGAGTTGAAGCAGGGGGTTAGAGTTTCAGTGACTGACAAAGCTACAGATGGAATCTCTGCATAAGTGAATGAAACAGAACCAACTGCAATAAGTGAGCTCATTTGCAGTTTGTTGTTTTCATAAACCATACCTATCAATCAACCAAAACCAGCTGCTCAATTTTCAGAAGCTATGGGTGAAATTCTTAACTGAAAAGGGTAATAAACTCAACACTAAAATACATGTGAGCATCTAATTCAGAATTGCCCTTCTAGGCTTTTATTAAACTAGCACAAAATAAAACCATTTCTTCCATTTAACTTTTGAATTTGTCCAGAGTTGTAATAACTTCCACAGGTCAAAGAAAAAGAAATTTTGTTTTTGAAAAGCTTTCAAAATCTGCTTCTGATAAATGGAGACAGTTGACAAAATCTTGAAGGGATTTTTTTTTCAACTGAGAAATAAAATTTTAATCACAAAAGCTCACGTCAATTACTACTCACCCATTTGACTCAATCTTGCCTGAGTACAAACTACATGATGTGCAGACTCCATATCTCACTCAGGCTTAGTTTTCTTACTGCCCCTCAAGTGTATGCTGACCACTTTTCATGTTCTTTTAGCGTAGCTTTTCATCACATTTGAAATTCCCCAGGGTTTTAGGATTTTTAAAATAATTTTCTATGACCAATTATGATGCTCAAAACAGCTTAGTTTTCCTTTTGTGTGTTACAAAACTCAGATTAATATTTTAAGTGATGTTTGGCGGTTTAGCTCCAAGTCTCTTCCATGTGAACCGACTTTTCTTACTCAGGTTGTGTGAACAGAAATTATAGCGTGTCAGTTCCACGCTTTGCTCTTTATTTATATGGTATGATAAATGCATTCAGAACCAAAAGACACCTATTTCTTCACTCCAGACTTGGATTAACCATACATTAGCCACTTCCTCCTGTTTTAGATCAATCCCTACTCTCAGAACACAGTTTATTCAGTAGAATTAATGGGACATCTAGATCTGCTTTTTTCTTAAGCTAACTCATTCTGCAATGTCAACAGGCTCTGACTCTAAAACTGGACTCATTATGTTAATTTTAATTGTTAGGCTGCAGATCCCCTGTCTAAGCTCTGTTCTAGGAATGGGACTTGGTTTTAGAAGCAAAATGACTCTGCTAAAGTAGACCTGAACTCTTTTTGGAAGATTTTTGATCCAAAAGGACAATGCAAAGCTAAGCCTTGAATTAGCATTGAACTGTCCATTAACTGAGCACCTGTAACATGAGAAAATAACTGAAATAAAAGTCAGATCTTCCCTGAGTTCAAAGTTCAAATCTGAAAAAAAGATAGTCGTAAAAAATAAATAAAATTTACAAAAGATATGCACACAAATATAAACAGGCATTATACATGATGTGCCATCAAGCATGAACTAGAATATAATACCTATATAAAACTGGATAAATGACTTATGAAAAGGGAAGACAGTGAAAAAAGGCATGAGTATATGAAAGCACATGGAATGTTTGAGGAAGAGAATATGGTTCCATCTAATGTGATAGGTTACTCATGGAAATTCAAAATTTTTGAGTGCTAAATGAGCCTGGGCATCAATCTGAATGTACACTAATAAGCCAGACTGTATAATAATCTATATATCTTATAAATTAGACCAGTGGGACTCAAACATTCGTGTCCCTAAGAATAACCAGGAAGCTTGTTAAAAGTAGATTTTCAAATCTATCCACAGAGGTTCTGATTCAGTATGCTTAGGGTGGACCAGGAAACCTGCACAGTTAACAGATATCCAAGGAGATTTTGATTCAGATCAATAGCACCCTTTGATCCAGTCTAGTGGGGTCTTTACTCCAGGTTCTCACTTAAGGGGCTCTCTGAGCTTTGGAGTGCCTCTCTCAAAACTTTCCATGCTCTCCTTCAGTGCCTGGGATCAGCTGGGCTGGCAGAATCACACACACTGGGATCCACATGGACTTTAGTCCCTGTCTCTCCCCTTCATGATGCTCTTCAACCTCCTACCACTGTGATGGGTTCATGTGTGCCCAAGGAGCTCCAGGGCTTGTACCTATGGAGTTACTCCATGTCCCCAGTATCTCTCCATGGAATCATGTCAGTTTGGGCTGCTGAAATAGAGCTGGCACTCTGATTTCGGGTGACTCACTCACACCGCACACAGAGCAAGTTCAGACCACCAGGCTATCTAGAGCCCTGACACCGGGACTTTGGGCCATGCCTAGACCTGTGCTTCAGCTCTTGCCCTGCCAATGGCTCTTGCTCATCTGTGTTCTGACTTCCACAGGGGTCCCCCTTTTGTTCTGAAGCACCTGAGTGTGTCAGGGTTGGTGGTAGGCATCCTGCATACTCTTTTGTCACTGGAATCCAAGGAAGTCTGTCCATCCCCTTCACTAGTTCTTTGCCATGGATCAGGAAGCACTTCACAGGTAACCAGTTATTGCTCCATAATGCATACAGGCCATCCTGATTGATATTCTCTCTTACCTCTGATTAATATGGTTACCTCCTAAGACTGACCTAGAAGGACCCTTCTAGGTCAGTCTTATGCCATATCAGATGAGGGATGGACACTCCTATGATTTCTACATTAATTCAGTTGAACAAATATTTGTTGAGTACCTAGAAGTTTCCAGACATGATGCAAGGTCTGGGAATATAAGGCCCAACTAAGTCATGACCTCTATTCTCAAAAAAGGTCACAGTTTGTGAGATGGACACATAAAATAAATGAATAAAAGTTACAGTGGCAAATTCTACAATAGTGGAAAGCATGAATCACCCAGGGGACATAAAAGAGTAAGCAGTTAACTCTACCCCAAATTGCATTTAAATCAAACCCGACTATGTATTTAAGTAAGTATTCACTCATTCAAGCAGTATTTTTGAGTGTGTCTATACTGTGTCAGATGTTATACCAGTCCTAAAGATGAACTGTCTAAGAGTGGCATGAATGATATATAACTACAAACAGAAGCTGAATAACAAATGAACCTTATTAAAGGATTTGGTCTTCCTCAGAGTTATCTCCCTCATCTACTGAAGATGAGAGCAAGAATTTTTATAGATTATTGAATAAATGAAAGGACAATTTGATGTTTCTAGAATTTTCAAAAGTCAGCATTTATTTCAAGCCTTTGCTGGAGGAAGATCACTTATTTAGAGCTTTACTTTGGGTTGCATTCTCCCTAATTACAACCTACACATAGCAAGTTTGCCCAGAATTGATACTCATTTGATAAGTTGCTTGGCAAAGCTTTAACAGCTACAAATAAGTTTTATGAGGAGTATCTGGTTATCATTCAATAGTTTAAGATTCACTCTATATTTTGTCATCATATTGAATAATAAGCCTCTTTACTGAACACTATATAGTGAAATGCCCCTACACTTGAACTCAGTGAGCTGTTGGACTGTGTACCAGCCTCAGCTCATTATTAGGAGAAATTCATTATACTCATATGTAAGTTCCTATAACTTACCTTGCTTTCCACCTCAGATAATGCTTCTGAAAGTAGTAATTATTATTCTTATTATTACCAATATTTTATTCCAGAATCTGTAAAGTATCCTCTGAACTTCACATTACAAAAGATAGGGTAATTAACATTATCATAGATTTGAAGCCATTTATTAATCTATTTTGTATAGCTTACTAAGATCCTAGTGTTTGAAAATACTGACTTGACCCATGTTGGTAACTTATTTAGACTATAGAGTAGTTTATACAAAATGAGAAGAAAGCTGTACCTGCACTGAGTTTGGAAACTACTCTTTGAATAGTCTTTGAAACATCTGACTTGTGAAGGACCACGTTATAAAACAGTGGACCACTGGTTGCATTTCAACCCTGTGTGGTAACCACAGATTTGATGGCCAAAATATTTATGTCATTTCTTTAAGCCAATAAAATATGGGATCAGCTAACAATGGTTAGTGATTGCCACTTATTAAACTTACATATCCTTATAGGATCTTTTTGTTTGTTTGTTTTTCCACATATAGCTCATATGTGGCAAGTATCTATATACTTCAAATTTCTTAGAGCTTTATGTTTTGCTGTCATTTCACAAAATGGTTTCATTAGCGTAATCTTTTGACTTCCTCTCTCAATGATGCTTTAATTAAGATTATTTCCACAAGAAACTCTGGTTACATTGAATGCTGTCTTTGAATTTCAGGTTCAAATTAGTCATTCCTGACAGGTATAGAGATTTAACACACAAAAATCTCAGTAGTATCTGTATTATTACCTTTGGGTATTTGCCACAGAGACTAAAACCTAAATTCTTTATTCCAAATCACTTTAAGGGAAAGCTTATAACACCTTAAAACATGTAAGAATCAGATAGTGGGCCTAGTACCGCAGAGATTACTAGGCCCCTAAATAATTGTGATAAATGTAGTGCAGAGGAAGGCACTGACGGTTCCGAGACACACTGCACTACTGAGAGATTTAATGGTTAAACCGCAAATTATAGTGTCTCTTTGTATTTGGTTGTGAATTTTCCCCTTGATTATCTCTGTGTCAGTTTCATCAGTTCCACTAAATTCTGGATCAGGGATTTCCAAGGGGATGCAGATGATCAAGGAACAAAGATAATAGATTAGAGTGGAGGAAAAGTATTAGAGAACTCAATTTAGTTTTTTAATTTATTCTTTTTAGTTTTACCTTTTTATTATGCCTTATAATACACAAAATACATAAAATACACAAAATAAGCTATGAAATTTGTAAATAAGACATCTATGTTGGAAGTGTACATGACACATTTCACTAATGATGAGGATAATTTCACATGTTTGAACATTGCTGCTGTAGATTGTACTAGGTTAGATTATGCTTCCGTAACAAACATCATACAAATGTAGACCCTTAGCACCATAAGGCACTACTTCCATTTTACACAGTGTCTGCTGTGGGTCTGGGAAACTCTCCAAGGCAACTGTCCTCCATGTAGTGACTCAGTGGGGAAGGTCTAGCATTCTGTAACTGCTCCATCTTAAACATATGGCCCCTTAGATCTGGGCATCAGGGAAGAAGAGTAGGGAGAACTGTGTACAAGCTCTTAAAGGCACATTTTATTGGCAAAGTGAAGCTCGAAGCCATACTTAATTTCAGGGAAATGAGAAAATGCAGTCTTCCCATGTATGACAAATATTCGTAAGCAAATCTGATAACTAGTGCATACTTTAAAGACAAATCCAGTCTATAATACAATGAATCCATTTCTAAATATATTATAAATGTTTACATGCACATACTCAAATACAGATACACATATATCACTGCTGATCATAGAATACATACATAACTATATTATAACAAAAATTCACAAGTCTGTATTTTAATTAATATACCACATTACAAAGTAGAACCTATAAGTTAAAGTTCTGTTAGCCTACAATTCAATTCATTTGAAAATCATCCTTTCATATAACACCAAATCTTTTAATACAAATGAGACAAAAATTTCTGTCTAGTTTATTAGGTATAATGTAAAAATAGTTAAAAATCATTCATCTTCAGCATCATAATCATATATATTTAATTTAGAAGAGAGGAAATATGACTATAAGAAACTTGGGATTTTGGCATTCTTGTTCCACAGAAGCAAATAAGGTATTAAAAATTATTATTTTTAAATACAGGCAATTCTCTGGTTTCTATGCCAAATTCCATCAGTTTGAAGGGACTTGGCCTTTCACAGCCAAGTTTTAAGCATGCAGAAATTATAAGTGGAAACATAATGTGTCCTCTGATCTTGGAGGTGGCAATTTTTGCTACAAAACTGGGTGGGAGATTGATCTCATTCTTTGGTTTTCCACTTTATGATGAAGAATTTAAATATGTTATACTATAACCAGCAGTTAAAAAAATAGTGTATAGCCTCAGTGAAAAAGCAATGCTTCATAACTACATAATAGCTTCATCAACAAATAAGAGTCTGCTTCCTGCAGTGAAGCCACAAATATGCTGAAAGGCCCTAGCTTTCTGAAGGATGCACAGAGCTCTCTGTTCAAGTCACTTTTGGACCATTTTCTTTCTGTGTGGTGGCAGTGGTTGTCTGGCTGCGTGGGTGTATATTTGAAACACATCTTACAGACTTTTTAATAATGCATTCTTGGGGAGAAAGGGAGACCAGTTTTTTTTCCTTTGCTATAAGCACTTAAAGTATTTCTTTGATGACTTACTGATTTTCTTTAGCAACTCAACATTGATTAAATAGGGAAATAAAGAGGATTTTTGAAGGAAAGTAGAAAAAAAGTAGTTGAAATTTTTTGTTATCAAGTTTGTTTATATTCATTTATTATCTGTGCTACAAAATCTTTAATGACTAAGCTAAGATCTCAACAGGAATTATTCATAGTGGGTTAAAGAAGCCAAAGTCATTTATCTTGAAGGCCTTTCATCTAGTGATATTAGGTCCATAACGTTTACTTGTTCATTTATTCTCAGTTTCCATTTGATATACTCAGTGATGATGTGTTTCCAACTCAAAGTTATTACCAACCAAGATTAAACAAACAAAAAAAGGGATTCTTCTAGGTCAGACCTTCTAGAGGGCAAGTATCTTGAGTATTTTCATGACCTACTTATATTGATTATACGATTAGATGATGACTTCAGCAAATTTTCCCTGGAGAGTTTTCTTCTGATCTATGTCTTTCTTAACAATTTAGGACTGTATTAGAGCAAACAAGTTTGGTCTATTTTTATTCCTTATTATTTCAGGAGCAAATTTCACATTCTCCTATAAAATCATCTATAGGATATTGACATATTTATGTTCATAAATAGATATGTACATCTAAATGAGCAGTTTTCTAAGGTTATCTTGCTGTATGTCTAAGATGAATCTTTAAATAAATCAGTAAATTCCTGAGTCTCCTTATGCTTATTAGGAAATTATGATTTTTTCATTTAACAAACATAAAATTCACCTAGTTGTCTCTATGCTAGATTATTACCTAAGCATAATAGAGAGATGGGTTATTTCTAAAACAAAACAAAACAAAACAAAACAAAACCAAACCTAAGATTTCAGAGGTAAAAATCATAGGTACAGTTGAAATTATTTATCCTATCCCCAAACTCTTAAATTGTATATTCTATGTTCTTAAAAACAGTTAAAGATAATTCTTTTACCAACCTAGGAAACTTTCTTGATCACAGATCTCTTTCATTTTTAGGAAACTTACTCCTCATTAGTGATCTAAATTGCTCAAGTTAAAATATACCATTATTTTGTACTATTTAACCAAATACTAAGTAATAAATAAATATTAGAATCCTTATTCCCTATATTAGATCACACTTGTTTTCTCACTACCAAGCAAAATAATTATAAATTCTTATTTTTCCAATGTTTAGATGGTTAACAAAATTCTTTTTTGTATCATTTTCAATTTTTCTGATTTCTTCTTAATTTGTAAACTTCAGTCCTATGCTCATATAAGGATAAAAGATAATTTCCCAGTACCCAGCACCAGTGCTCCAATACTATAAAAAATTTATGCAGATTAGCCTCCTCTAAATGGCCTTTAACTCACTAGTTCTTAAATACCATCCTACCCCTGCTGCTTCACCTCCAGGGAAAAGCTAGTAAAAAAAAAAAAAAAAAACCCAGAATATTTTGCTTACTCATTTAAAGAGCTTGCTTAACTTCACAGAGAAATATATATAATAAATTGATCCTTGAGATTATGTATCAAGGCTACACTCACAAATATCTTGTACTCAGTAGGTAAATGCGTGGATTCAAAAACAACAGGAAACGTGAGTTCAGGGTCCCGAAGGTCTAGGGTCTGATTCTTCTGAATCAAGAATATAAGTGTACTGTTTTCATAGTCCTTGGCAAAGGTTTCCTTCCTAAGATGCTTCGTGAGGAGGGTCACTGGCAGCACTGTAGCACACAGCTGCTGAAACTGACCCCTTATCATTCCAGGCCCACTGCTGGAACCAATTCAGTACAAGTTTACTGAGCATTTACTATGTGTCAAGCATTACACAGTATCTTATGCAAAGCTCACATCAATCCTGCACAATCCATCATAGTAATCCATAAGTGCATACATGAAGAAACAAAAATTTAGAGGTACTGCAGTATCCAAGGTAACACAGCCAGTATAGAAGAGTCAGAACTCAAACGTCAGGCCTATCTGACTGCAAAGTCAGTGTCTTTACTCTCCATGCTCTACTGCCTGCGCTTTATGAATGCTTCCTGTGTCCTCTCATTATGTCCTTCCCTCACTCAGACCACGTGACAATTCCTGGGAATGTATTATTTAGCATCTGTATTTGCCAAATTTCAACATGTTTTAAACTGAAGATAAAATGACTCTGTACAAAAATAAATTAAAAGATTTTTTTAAATCCCTCCAAACTATAAATCAGCACAACTTTAAATGGTGAATGTCAAGTGCTAAAATAAGGCACCAGAAATGCAATTGTGATAAACTGTCATCTTTCTACTAAAACAAAAACTAAGGAGTGACATAATTACTGATTACAGGGTATATTGTATCCCCTGCCCTCAGAAGGTCTACTTTCAGACGTGTAGATCCTACTCATATTAAAATATTCTGCTAAAACTAAGCATTTTCACTTATAAATATATTTCAGAGCTAATGATTTGAAGCTAGTACTGTCACAGACAGACATCTAATATTTTCACCACTGTGTCTTGATATTATAAGCTAGACTCAAAACAACAGTAAAGCAACATGAAGTTTTAGAAACTATCCAAACCTTCAAACTGACTGCCTTAATAACCAGGGGTTATCACAAAGCTGTCCTGTTAGTTCCCAAGGAGCCTCTATCATAATTTTAAAATTGAAATAATCTCACAAGAGAGGAGATGAAGAATAACCATTTATCTCAAAAGGGAAATATTATTCTTTTAAAAATTTTTATGACTTCAAAATAAAATTTAGTTTCACTTGATGAATGTCACTGATTGACTAGTAAACAAACTACAAAAGTAGGTTCCAATAATTTTATAATGCTGAACAGTAAGTGAAATTACAAAGTATTTCTTCTTAGCTGCCAACAGTTTTTTTGTTTGTTTTAGGAGTATGATCCAGCTCCCAGTTAAAGTATTCTGGCTTTTCTTTGAAAGCTACTTATTTGATTCTTGACTACAATCATGTGCTTTCAATTTCTTTTGCATTTTACCACTTACTTTCTACAGCATTCTTTTATGGCTGAATGACTGCCTGGCAAAATAGAAACTGAACCACAGTATGTAATTAAGTTCTTTGCACAATGGGAGTTAGTCATCGACACAATTAAACTCCTGGCTTCAGAATCCAGTACTGAAGAAATGAACAGCATAACCAAAGAGCGTTCATTCCATTAAGATTTTCCTAACTCACGGGATTGAAGAGATCTGCCTGCTTTTCTGGTGTCATGACAAAAATTCAAAATAAATTCTCCTTCCTAAACTGAAAAGAATGCATGTCAGATAGTATCTTGTTACTCCTACATTCATTTTTAATAGTTTTTTTCACTGTTTTTGAACTCAGAAGAGAGACTTCAGAAAACTGGTGACAAGATACAACAATTTAGAGATATTTCGCTCAAAACCTGGGAAAAAAAGTCCTAAAATATAAAATGTACTTTTTTTACACAGAATAATACTTTGCTATTTTAATATAATCCATAATGTAATAATAGTGCAATAAAATATAATATGTAATAGTTACATATATGTTAATACGTTTCAGTTCTTTATAAGTAGCAATTTTAGTTTTAGTTAAAACAGTTCTAGAGCAAATGAATCATTTTTAACATGATGCAAAATTCAATTTCAAATTGACAGTCAGATATGTACCTAGATTAAAAAAATTAAATGGAGAGCCATTCAGTTGCTGGAAATGCACTGGAAGAAACAAGGAAAGTGTGAGTAGATATAGTCTGGTTTTGAAATTTTTATTTTTCAATAAAAATATTTCTAATTATCCCTTGCCCTTGGATCACGTTATTGATTTAAGTCATATTAATAGGTTCTAGTTGAAGCAACTATGAATTCAGGCTAAACTAAAATGTAGAATCACATATTTAAATAAGTGTCAAAAGTTGTGATAACATTCAGTATTTCAGTGACTACAATTGTCACTAATATTGATATGGTGTCTAAAGATTTTTACATAGAAAAGACTGAGCATAATATGGTCTTATAGTTTGTAAGCTACCGGGAAAATTTCTCTGACATTTTTGCTGTAAAGTTTTTATTTTGATAACTAGTACATATAGACTCAACCACAATCAGATATATAAAAATATAAGCATAAGAGAATTCCAAAGATATGCTGCAATTGGTATTCTGATACTATTTTTGGCTAGGTGTTTGTTTTTCCTTTGGTAGAGTATCACAAATATTTTCTGGTTGTTAGTGATTGAGCATGGTCACTTGACTTACTACTATAATCACTAGAGCCTTTTTATATAATTTGAACTTGGGATAAGAGGGAGGACATTCATTAAGTTGCTGAAGAATCATGGAGGAAATGAGAAAATGTAACTATGGTTTGGTTTGGGAAAACTGTGTTTTCTTTCAAATTGCTTATAATAACACTGCATCCAGCTCTGACTAGATTGCAACCTCCTCGGCTTTTTCCTTAGGACATCATAAACAGGTTTCTTCTTTTTTGAAAGTTATTATTCCTTCATAGTACTAATTTACTCAGTGTTTCACTATAGCTATTTTTCTAAAGAATTTATCTATTATTTCATAGGTGAATACCAGTAATTTGTAAATTGCTTCTTTAGGGAAAGCAAGGAAGGCATTAAGTCTTACATCATAGAAAGTTCTCAAAAATCTTTTGAGTCAGCTGCTTGGTAGAGCAATAATTAAATCAGCAGACCATGATGTCTGCTTTCTGTTCCATTCACACCTGTCTGCCAGCAGGATTACTGGGTAAAAGAAGATCTTGGCTCTGCCCAGACAGTTTCCCCCAGGAAGAAAGACTTCCAGAATTCTGAATAAGCTGCTTCAAACTGACAAGACGACTTGGGTCCAAGTGGCAAAGAAATGGACCATTGAAGATGCTGTGATGAACAGCCCAGATGCCCTGTCAGGACTAAAGGACTGATTCCCTCCACTTCTGAAGTGCTGCTGGCTGAGAACCCCCTTCAGGATTCCCTTTGGAGTAGAGAGTTGCCTCACCCCAAATCACAACCTCTTTGTAGGGCATCCTGCATCCAATCACTTGTTGATGTGGGGGGATAAAAGCCCTGGACCCTTACCACAACTCAAGATGACTCTGAAGGCCCACCCCAGATTCTGAGCTCCCCACAGGGCTGGCATGTGTTGCTGCTGAACTGCACCCCAACTCACCCCAACTTCCTTCTCACTCCAGTCCTGCTTCCTCCTTCCCTTTCTTCCACAGACATTCATCCCAAGATTCCCTCATAAACCCTCAGCGCTGTCCACCAGTCCCGCCTTTGTCTGGCATACTACAATAGAATTAAATAATCCCACATGTTTGGTAAAATAAATACATCTCCCCCCCCAAAAAAATTTAGCAACAAAACCAATAAGAACTCTCAAAAATGCGAAGACTTTAAATCCTGAGCATTCTTGTTGGAGAATGTTTTGAGGCATATTTTCCTTTTGTACACACAAGGAAGGCAGCTTGACCAAAAGGAAGGAAGAGGCAACATCTGACTTTAGGGTTATTACTCAGACCATCACCTAATTTGATTTAAATAAGATTGTAGTAATGTGCATCACTAAAGAATAGAATAGAACATATAATTAACTACCCCATATTCAAGTTAGAGAGTGACACTGGTGGATTGTAAGAGAACTGGGATTAAAAAAATAAAATGTGCATTAGATAAAACATTGACAGTGGAACCTACTGGTTTTGTTGTTAAAATTTTTTTCAAAATATTAGTTAGAGAATGGGATATAATAGTTGCCAGGGATAGTCATGAAAAGGGGATCAGCAGGAGAAGAGAGAGAAAAGGGGATTGAAAATGTATTTGAAGAAATTATGGCTGAAAACTTCCCAAACCTAAAGGAGGAAACAGATGACGAAGTACAAGAAGCTCAGAGGGTCCCAAACAAGATGAATCCATGCTAAGACATATCATAATTAAAATGGCAAAAGTTAAGGATAAGTAGAGGATTCAAAAGGCAGAAAGATGAAAGCAAAGAGTCATTTACAAGAGAACCCCACTTTGATTACAAGGGAATCAGCTATCAGTAGATTTCTCTGCAGAAACTTTGCAGACCAGAATAGCATGATATATTCAAAGACTTGAAAGGTAAAAACCTGCAACCTAAGATAGTTTAGCCAGCAAGATTATCATTTAGAATAGAAGGAAAGATAAAAAATTTCTCAGACAAGCAAAAACTAAAACAATAAGCAATACTAATCCTACCCTAAAAGAAATGTTGAAGGGTCTTCTGTAAAGAAGAATCTACAGGAAAGGGAAAATATCAAAGGAAAAGGCAAATATATAGTAAGCATTGAAGATCACTTAAGCCAGGATGCAGATTAAAAAGCAATAAAAATGTTATAAAAGTGACTATACAATAAACAATGAAAGGATAAGCAAGAAGATGTAAAACAGGACATATAAATCACAAAATGTGAAAGAAGGGAATATAAACATGTAGATCTTTTATAATGTGTTTAAACTTGAATGACTATCAGTTTGAAGCAACTAAATGTAGTTATGGGTTAACATACTTGAACTCCATGGTAAACACAAATCAAAAACATACAACAGTTTCACAAAAAACATAAAGAAAGGGACTCAAGCATACTACAAAAGAAAATTACCAAACCACGACAGGAAAAATAAAACAAAACAAAAAGAAGAAATGAAGAAAGAAGAACTACAAAATCAACTGGAAAACAAAGTTTAAAATGACAATAAGTACATACCTGTCAATAATTACTTTGGATATCAATGGACTAAATGATTCCATCAAAAGACATAGAGTGGAAGATTGGATTAAAAAAAAAAACAAGTACCTGCAATATGGTGCTGACAAGAGACTCACTTCAGGGTGAAAGATACAGACTGAAAATGAGGGGATGAAAAAAGATATGTCAAGAAAATGGAAGCAACAAGAAACCAAGGGTAGCAATAGTCATATGAGACAAAATGGACTTTAAAATAAAAGCCATAAAAAAAGAAAAAGAATGGCTTTATATAACGAAAGAAGAGGATATTACACAAGTTAACATATATGCACCCAATATAGGAGCACCTAAATATATAAAACAAATACTAACAGACATATAAGAAGAAATTGACAATAATACTAGGAAACTTTAAATACCCCACTGACATCAGTGGGCAGATCATCCAGACAGAAAATCAATAAGGCAACAGAGGTCCTAAGTGACACAGTAGAACAGCTGTACTTAACTGATAGCTACAGGACACTATATTAAAAACAAAAGCAAAAACAAAAACAGAATACACATTATTTTAAAGCATGAATGGAATATTCTCTTGGATAGACCATGTATGAGGTCACAAAACAAACCCCAACAAATTTATGATAGAAATTATGTCAAGGATCTGTTCTGGCCACAACAGCATGAAACTAGAAAGCAACTACTGAAAGGAAAATGGGAAAAGAACAAATACACAGAGGCTAAGCAGAATGCTACTAAAACACCAATGGGTCAACAATGAAATCAAAAGAATAAATCAGAAAATACCCTGAGACAAACAAAAATGGAAACACAACTTTACAAAATCTATGGGATGCAGTAAATGCATCTAAGTTCTAACAAGAGGGTTTATAACAATACAGGCCTTCCACAAGAAATAAGAAAAATCTCATGTAAAACACCTAATCTAACACCTGAAAGAATTAGATAAAGAAAAACAAAGCCTTTTGGCAGAAGGAAGAAAATAATAAAGACCAGAGAGGAAATAAATAAAAGCGAGATTAAAAAATACAATAGAAAAGACCAATTAAACTAAGAGCTGAGTTTTTGAAAAGATAAACAAAACTGACAAACCTCTAGCCAGGCTCATCAAGAATAAAACAGGAGCCAAAAAAACAAAATAAGAAACAAAAGAGGAGAGGTAATTGAAACCACAGAAATGAAATAATAAGAGAATACTATGAACAGTTATATAGCTAAAACTCAACAATCTAGAAGAAATGGACAAGTTTCTGGAAACATACATTCTGCTAAGACTGAGTCAGGAAGAAAGATAATTTGAATGGACTGATCACTGGAAGTGAAATAGAATCTGTAATTTAAAAAAAAAAATCCATGCAAACAAAAGTCCAGGACCAGACAGCTTCACTCGGGAATTCTATCAAATATATGAAGAACTTACACCTATCCTTCTCAAAGTATTCTGAAGAATTTAAAAGGAGGGAAAATACCCAAATTCATTCTAAGAGGCCATCATCACCCTGATACCAAGACCAGACAAAGATACTACAAGAAAAGAAAATTACAGGCCACTATCTTTGATGAGTACAGATGCAAAATTCTCAACAAAATATGAGAAAATTGAAACCAGTATTACACAGAAACAATTATACAAGACGACCAAGTTGGATTCATTCCCGGGACATAAGGACAGTTCAACATACGAAAATCAACCAATGTGATATACCACATTAAAAGGAAAGACAAAGATCATATAATCATCTCAATAAATGCACAAAAAGCACCTGACAAACTTCAACATCCATTCATGATGAAAGAGTTTCACCCAGGTGGATACAGAGGAAATATACCTCAAAAAAATAAAAGACATTTACAACAAACCCACAGCGAACATAATAAATGATGAAAACTTGAAAGCCTTCCTGCTCAATTCAGGAACAAGACAAGGAGGCCACTATCATCACTTCTCTTCAACACAGTATTGGAAATCATAGCCAGAGAAATCAGACAAGAAAAAGAAATAAAAGTATCCAAATTGGAAGGGAAGAGATAAAACTGTCCCCATTAGCAGATGACATGACACTCTATATAGAGAACCCTAAAGTCTCCACACAAAAACTATTAAAATTAACAAAAATTTGTCAAGGTAGCGAGCTGCAAGATTAGTATCAAAAATCTGTTAAATTTCTTTACACATTATGAAATTTTAGAAAGAGAAAGTAAAAAAAAAATCCTGTTCAAAATTGAATCAAAAAAAAAACCAAAAAAACAAACAGGAATAAATGTAACAAGGGACGTGAAAGACCTATACACTGAAAACGATAAAACACTGATAAAAGAAATTGAAGATGACTTAAAAAAATGGAAAGGTATACTGTGTTCTTAGATTGGGAAAATAAATATTATTAAAATGGCCATACTACTCGAAGCAATCTGCAGATTTAATTCAATCCCTATCAAAATACCCATGACATTTTTTACAGAACAAGAACAAATAGTCCTAAAGTTTATAAGGAACAACAAAAGACCCAGAATTATCAAAGGAATCCTGAGTAAAGAGAACAAACCTGAAAGTACAACCCTTTCAGACTTCAAACTATATTACAAAGCTATAGTAATCTAAGCAGTTTGGTATTGATACCAAAACAAGCATATAGATCAACAGAACAGAATAGACAGCCCAGAAATAAACCCACACACCTATGGTCAAATAATCTATGACAAAGGAGATAAGAATATACACTGGAGAAAATACAATCTCTTCAACGTGTAGTGTTGGGAAAGCTGGACAGCTACACGTAGATCAATGAAATTAGAACATTCCCTTACACCAAATAAACTCAAAATGGTTTAAATACCTATAACTATAAGACATGATACTATAAAACTTCCAGAAGAGAAAACAGGCAAAATATTCTTTGATGTAAGTTGTAACTATATTCTTAGATCTGTCTCCCAAGCTAAAAGAAATAAAAGTAAAAATAAACAAATGTAACCTAATTAAAAGCTTTGCATATGGGGAAAAAAACAATTTTGGACAGCAAAGGAAACAATAAATTCTACAAAATGGGAGAAAATATCTGCAAGTGATGATATCAACAAGGGTTTGATATCCAAAATGTACAAACAGTTCATACAAATAAATATGAAAAACAAACACCCCAATCTAAAAATGGGCAGAAGATCTAAATAGATTTTTTTTCAAAGAAGATATACAGATGGCCAATAGACACATGAAAAGATGCTCAACATCTCTAATTATCAGAGATATGCAAAGAAAAACCACAATGAGGTATCACCTCACATCTGTCAGAATGGCTATCATCAAAAAGTCTATAAATAATAAATGCTGGAAAGGGTGTGAACAAAAGCAAACCCTCCTACACTGTTGGTGGGAATGTAAGTTGGTGCAGCCACTATGGAAAATGGTATGGTGGTTTCTAAAAATAAACTAAAAATAGAGCTACCATATGATCCAGCAATTCTACTCTGACTTATATATCTGGAAAAAGCAAAGACACTAATCCAAAAAGATACATGCACCCCAATGTTCACAGCAGCTCTATTTACAACAGCCAAAACATAGCAGCAACCCAAATGCCTGTCAACAGGTGACTGGCTTAAGATGTAGCATATAAATACAATGGAATATTACTCAGCCATAAAAAAGAATAAAACAATGTGAATTGCAGCAACGTGAATGGACCTAGAGAATATTACACTTAGAGAAATAAGTCAGATAAAGAAAGCCAAATACTGTATGATGCCACTTATATGTAGGATCTAAAAATTAATACAAATAAATCTATATACAAAACAAAAACAGACTGACAGACATAAAAATCAAACCTATGGTTACCAAAGGGGAAGGGGGGTGGGGAGAGGACAAATTAGGAATATGAGATTAACAGACCCACAAGGATCTACTGTATAGAACAGAAAATTATACCCAATATCTTATAAACACCTATAATGGAATATAATCTGAAAAAGCAAACAAACAAAAAGAATCATTACACTGTACACCTGAAACTAACACAATATTGTAAATCAACTGTACTTCAATTTTAAAAAGTGATAAAATTATCTGAAAAAAGCATTGAAATGGACATTTTTGTAGCATGAAAAGGAGGGAAAAAAACTGGCAGATTTTTAATAAAGAATCAAAATATTACACCTAGAGAGTAACCGAAATGCTGTCCTCTGTTAGTTCTTCTTGTATTAAAATAATTTTAAATGTCATATTATACTAAGGCCATATTAAAATATAAAAGAACCTGGACTTAAAATATATAGGTTCAAATTTATTTTCTTCTACTGACAGTAAACCAAAATATGCTTATCTTTTGGGGACTTCAGACAGGATAAATAAAATGATAGTTAAAAATCTTTTCAGTTTGGAATTACTGTGAGTTTTTGGATTCTAATAATGTTTAAATTTATAAATATATAGACCATTTAGTAATGAAAAATGCAACAATAAAATAAAGACATTGTTGATGTGTGTTTTTAGCTACTTAACATTCCGAAACCTTAGTTTTTTTGAAATTCTCTTTGTTGAAATGCAAAACTAATTTGTCTTCTTATTATTGTGGTAAGAATACTTAACGTGAGATCTACCCATTTAACAAATTTTTAAGTATATTATACAATATTGTTAATTTACTAAGCATAATGCTATACAGCAGATCTCTAGAACTTACTCATCTTGCATAATTTTTTTCTTGTTGATCAACAACTCTCCATTTCTCATTCCCTCCATTCCCTGGAAATCACTACTCTAATTTATGCTTTTATGATTTTGACTATTTTAGGTACTTCATGTAAGTGGAATAATGCGATATTTGTTCTTCTGTGACTGGCTTATTTTACTTAACATAATGTCCTCCAGGTTCATCAAGTTGTTACATATGGCAGGATATCCACTATTTAAGGCTGAATAATATTCCATTGTATGTACATAACACATTTTCTATATCCATTCATCAATCTTCCATTCAGGTTTTTTTCCCTATGTCTTAACTGTTGTGAATACTGCTGCAATGAACGTAGGACTACAGATACATCTTTGAAATACTAGTATTATTTCCTTCTACTTTTGTTTTGAAAATGCCATTGTCATTTCTTTTTCATTCATTCTTAATCCTCTCAGACCATTTCTGTTTAGTTGTGCATAAAACAACATATCTACGTTAACAGTTTCAAATGCTGACATTGAACTTATTTTATCATGGAGAAAAATGACACGTCTTTGGATCTTCAGTATGGTATTTTCAGATAAAAAGAAAATAGTTGTTTCAAAATATATCCATAAACACCTAGGGTATCAAGATCAAACTAATTTTTATGGTATTCCATAGATCTTCAAACTCATTTGCAAATATTATATAATACAACTGTTAAAGATAGCTAATTCTGAAAGATGCTAATTGTATGTTTGATAGTCAAATCTCAATTTTTAAATATTATTTCAATTGTACATGAGAGGTCTATCGCCCAAGGAAATTCAGCCTGCTAAGGTACTGTAAACCTTTGAAGTGTAACATTCTTAAACCAAAGAAATAGTGGTGAATCTGTCTTACCTGTGACGTAAGTGTTTTCCTTAAGTGTTAACTTAAATGTTTAAGGAAAAATTTGCAGAGATTTTAAAATTATTCTTTGACACCCAAAACTTTTTCCCAGGAGACCATAAACTGATAACTCATCAGTAGCCACAGGTTCGGAAAATCTAAGAGATTTATAGGAAATTTCTTCTAGATTGCTACTGTTTATCTCATGTCATTTGCAGGCTGTATGCTTGCATATATTCTGTTCGGTATATAAAGATGCTCCCAGTAGCTGAGCAATTTCCATGTTTCAGTAACACTAGAGTAAAGCCTTTGGGAGTCTGTGACAGCTAGGATCACAACTAAGAAAAATTAAAGATTTTTTTGCGATTATTAGAGCCAAAGATTAATGTGCATTTCAAAAATATAAATGTGCTTGGAAAAGGTAATATTTTGTTACACAAAATATGTGCATTTTGATTCTGCATAGTACACTTAAAATCTACAAGTGTACTCATCATGGTTTCCTTATTTAGCAAAAATAAACCTTTTTACTATCTCTCCAACCAAGTGTTAATAATTGTCAGTGTTTGAGTTGAGTATGTCTCAATGACAGCCAAATTAAAGTACAGTCGATGGGGTGCGATGGAATACAGATGTGAGAATCCAGATGCTCACTCTTGAAAATTAAATTTCCAGGTACACAAATGGAAAATGTCTCAGGGTTAATAAAGTAACTAAAGTTTCACAGACTTGTGGGCAGGCCTTGGTTAGGACCTAGATGGTGTGTATGTGTGTGTGTTTCCTGATCACAGGGTTTAAAAATTACTTGAGACAACATTGAAAATCGGAAATATCCATGTAACAATCCAGGTATTAGTCTCTTTTTCAAAACCAAGGATGATATGGAACTGGACTGAGGATTCAGTTTTGCCTTCATTTAGATTCATTTGAGACTTACAAACATTGGAGTTTGAATCAGCTGTGGACCAACTCAAAGAGTTCCTATCTTTTTGATCTTTTACACAAAAGCATCAGCTTCCCAGAAATGGTGTGAAGAGAGATATTATGAAATAGTTGAATATACAGGGCCAGAAAGCTAGTAAGATAGAATTTAATTTTATCTACTGTCTGTACAAATAGAGGCATTTCTTGATCAAGGCCAAAAGCTATTCTTGAAAATCAGACGTACTTCATGAAGGCAGTAACCGGGAGCCTACTGTATCTTATTGGAAATACGGGAAATCATAATACTCCTTGTAGACCCAAGGTATCTTAATTATTGTATGAATCATCATGCAAGGTTTATAATGTTCATTTTCACTGTTTTTTTATTTCATTAACTTCTTCCTAATAGATGAAATTGCTGCATAGTTAAATTCGTAAAATGTAGCATTTCTGTAACCCAAGTAGATCTTCATTACAACAGACTATGAAGATTATAACAGAGAATGAAATAATGAGAGAGAGGCTTTGGCGCCATCATATTCAATCATGCCTATAGTTTTGCCTGTGTGAAAATTCAGGATTATTACAAAAGTCAAAAAACTGACAATATATTTTCTTAGAAAAGATGTGGGGAGAAAATACCTATAGGGGAGCCCCAGGCAGAGTTTTGGAAATTTTATTTTGAAGGGAAACATACTAACCTCCTTTGCTAGAAGACTTCTCAATTGTCATTTAAGCTTCTTACCAAGTTTGCCTTGGTAAGCCATGTTAAGTGGACAATATATTTTTTTAATAGCAACAAAGGGCAAATAGGTAATGAATTCAGATTTTAACTGTTCATGTCCACTTTGCAGGATGACAACACTCAAAAATATATTAATAAATATCTCTGAACTTTAACACTATTGAAATCTTTTTTCTTAATTTTGTGTGTGTTGTGTTTGTAAAGTCATGCAACAGTCTACTTACTCACTAGTTAGGAAAAAGTGCTGCTATATTGTTTATCAAGATAACTATTTTAGGTCTTCAGAAAGCATAAAAAGTATGTAAATACATACATACATAGTTTTAAATTACACATACAATCTGTCTGGGGAAAACATACTGGCTTTTGTCCTGTGGAATTATTTCTGAAAAAGAATAGGAAAACATACACATACATACACATTTAAGATAGACAGTATTTCATTGTCAGCTTTAGGATAATAATAGGGAACATAATTTTATGAGTCATAGCCTGTTTGACTTTAATCCTTTTAGACATTGCAACCATTTGATTAAGTGCTATATGAGCTTTCCCCCCAACACTCTCAAAGTGTCATCTGTCATAGCCTTGCTGTCACAACCAAAAAATATGACTGTCTAATGATATTAAAGCCAAGAAATATGATGTTGGGTTTGGCATTTCAGATCACAATGGTTCCTTACTGTAAACTATGTAGCAAGGTCTCAGTGTGTATAGTGAAAGAGAAGATACCATAAACATGGCAGATTTGGGGTAAAAATAGACTGAAAAAAATGGTAACTTTACTCTCCTGCCTTATTTAATGCAGAATACTATGAATAAATACCTATGGTCTGCTAATTGTTTTCTAAGTAAATGACTATACATTAATTGTTGTGAGCAGTAAAAAGTTACACATTTGGGCTAAGTTCCTTTATCAGAACATTTGCAATAGGTTAAATTTCCCAGCTTAATACTGCATAAGATTTGTTGCTATCTGGTCCCTGAAAAGATCCTAGTATGCTATTAACACTGAAAATGTCAATTAAATGTGGGACATGATCAGGTGGGCTTTGGAATTTTAAAAAGTATTTATTTCCTAGTTTCAATTCAGGAATATATAAATTAACCTGTGTGATATTTGGCACATTACTTATTATCTCTTTCCTATTTTCCTTATTTGTAAAACCATGTTTCCAATATGTGACTGGCAGAGGTTTTTGTGTGTGAATCAAGTGGGAAAATGCACGTGTTTAACACATAGTAGGTATAATAAAAGATAGCTCTATTTATCGTTAGAAACATATAGTAAATCTACTTCTGCCCTTGCACAATGATACGGTTTAAACCTGTAATTTCGAAATTCAGGTCACCATACTTCAATACAACTTCAAAACATACTTCAAAACAACTTGTAGAGAATATAAGGTAGAGCAACAGAACTAACTGAGGAGACAAAGTAGTTTTAAGAACCATCACTTTGATTCATAGAGCTACAATGGATTTTGAGACATGTCAAAGTAGACAAGAAAGAAATGTGAGAAGAAGACATAGTTCACAGGGGACAATTAGGAAATACTGTGTACTGAAAGGAAGGAGGTTTAGCCAGACTATTGGATGTGAAGAGTATGGAATATTTATTTCACAAACAACCACTAAGAGCAGTGTGAAAACTCAAACACAGGATCTGCCCTCCAAAGCAAATGTGCAAGTGATGAAACTGGAAAATACCAAAATATAATAAGATAAACTTATCAGATGGTAAAAACATACAAAGGGTGAGAAACACTTATTGAATGTTGCTGTGAGGGTCTCCCTGGACACTCTTCCCAGCAAACCAACCATAACTCATGAAAATATTTTTTTTTAAATCTCTTTAAAATCTTTGGGAATTGTCCTCTGGGAATTTGCAAACAGCAAATGGAGAAACATTCATTCCAGAAAATCTATGCAACTTTAGTCTGTGCCATTTCACTCATAGCCTCTCCTTCTCCCTCAGCTTAATTTGGCAAAAGCTCTACTCTGGGATGATGCAGCTAAGAAGATGGGACTCTGTCACTCTTCTCCCAGCTCCCAGTCCAAGGTGATGACTTTCTGTAAAGTACAGGCTGTAACCTTTACTCACTCCCTCCACACAGCTCCACACTACAGAAGATCTACTCAAGGCAAACACAGCTAAGAGGTCTAGAGTTATCATCCTCTACCCTGTCCCCACTTGTCAAATGGAAATTCTAATACAGGAGTGTCTGACAAAGAATACTAAGACCGAATTCCCCACCCCCACCCCAGCTTGTTCATGGGGTGAAAGCTGCATGCCAGTAAAGGCAAGTAAGAAGACCTATCACACACAACCATCCCTCCAGTGCCCAATCTTGGGTAAAGTTGTTATTCCAAGAGTATCAGGTCACTCCATCTCTGGAGAAGTGGCACAGGAGGAAGTGCAATCTCTACAAGAACAGAAGGTGAAACAGCCCTCTACAAAGGGATTGACTTTACTTGAAACACAAAAGGAATATTTATGTCCATGGGCATGGTTAAAATCAATGGAGATCTTGGTGCATAGCAATTACAAAGAGACTTTCATGACAGCAACATGTAGACCAGACAGAAGGTTAACAATAAAATCAAGGGAGGTAACTGGAAAAGAAGAGCTATCTAGATTAAAAGAAGTTTCAAAGACTGATCTGAAAGAAGTTTAGAGTCTACCTTTGCAAATGGGGTACATTTGCTCCAGAGGGTTGAAAACAATGTATCAATCAGCTAGCCATTAGTAGACGCTAACTGAATGTGATTCCACTAGTGACAGAACATCCAAACTTAACAGGGAGATCAGGTAAAAAGACAGAGTCCAGCTAAAACCACATTCATGTTTGTGTAGGTTAGGGGGAGACTGTACACAGACCCAGGGTTGTACCTTCTGAAGAGCAACATCAGAGACTGCACATCGTGAGAGAAAAAAACTTCACTGAGTAAGTCCAGCCAAGTCACTAAACAAAAAAGCAAACAATAAGAGTGAGCAATAGGATACAGAATTGCTACAATATATTACCTAAAATATACAGTTTCAACAAGAAATTGAGTCATGCAAAGTAACATTAAAATGTAATGTATACAGAAATGTAATCTACGTAGAAGAAAAAATGCAGGCAATAGAAATTTGTTATGAAAGTACACAGATGATACACTTACACAAAGATTTCAAAGCAGCTGTCAAAGGTATTTAAAAGAAATAAAAATAAGCATGCTTAAAGAATTTAAAGAAGACATGATAACAATATCTAATCAAATAGTGAACATCAAGAGATGGAAATTGCTTGAAAAAAGAAGAATCAAAGAAAAATTCTGGAGTTCAGAAGTACTATAAGCAAAATGAAGAACTGATTATCAGATGCTCAACAGTATTTTTAAGCTGGTAGAAATGCAAATCAGTTAACTTGAACACAGACTGGCAAATATTATACAATGTGAAGTACAGAGAGAAAAAATGAATAAAGGAAAATGAACGTGGCCTCAGAGGAATGTAGGATACTACTGAGTAAAGCAATATATCCATATTAAAATTACAAAAATGAGAAGAGAAAAAGTAGAAAAAAGATATTGCAAGAAACAGTGGCTGAAACTTCCCAAATTTAATCAAAACCATTATTATACACATCCAGAAAGCTCAATAAAATCTAGTAAGATAAATACAAAAAATCTACAGCAGACACAATGGGATCAAAATGCTCAAAGTCAAGGATAAAGAGAGAAATCTTGAAAGCAGAACAGACTTGTCATACACCAGGGAACTCCAAAAAGAATAGGCTGACTTCTCATTAAAAACAATGAATGTCAGGAGACAGTTGTATAACATATTCAAAATATTTAAAGAAAAAATGAAACTGTCAATCTAGAATCATAATCAGCAAACTTCCTCCAAAAATCACTTCAAAAGAATGAAGGTAGAAATAAAACATCTCCAGATTTTTTAAAAAAATGACAATTTCTTGCTAGCAGACCCACCATACAAGAGTAGTAATGAAGTATTTCAGGCTGAAAACAAGTAACACTAAGCTTTAATTTAAAACCACACACACTTAAAAAGAGTGCTGGTAAATATAATTATATAGGTAATCATAAAAGACACTATGCTTGCATTTTACTTCTCTCTTCTTTCCCAATTCATGCTATGAGGTCAGTATCACCCTAAGACCAATGTCAGACAAAGACATCACAAAAAAAGTAAAATAGAAAACTACTGATTAATATCTTTTATGAATATAGATGCAAAAATATAAACAAAATACCAGCAAACCAAATCCAGCAACATGTAAAAAAATTACATATAAATTATAAATTCCACAGCCAAGTTGGATTTATCCTAGGAATGCAAAGTTGGTTTACTATACAATAGTCAATTAACGTAATTAACCACATTAATAGAACAAAGAATAAAAACCACATAATCATCTTAATAGACAGAAATTTTTAAAGCCAACACCTTTTCTTGATAAAATTACTTGAGCTAGGAATAAAAGGAAAATGATTAAATCTAGTAAAAAGAATCTATAAAAAGCCCACAGATCATACTTAGTGAAAGATTGAAAGCTTTCTCTCTGAGATCAGAAACCGGCAAGACAAATAAATACATTTTCACCACTTCTATTTAATATTTTACTTGATTCTAACACAGCAATTAGATAATAAATATATAATACATATTTATATACATACAGAGATTGGAAAGAAGGAATTTAAAACTCTCTCTTTTTGAAAATGATATGATCTTGTATGTAGAAAATCTGAATAAATCTCTTAAAAACTATTACAACAAATTTACTACTTTGGCAAGGTTGTAGGATTCAGTATCAACATTCAAAAATTAACTGCACTTCTATACACTAGCAATGAACAATCATCAAATGAAATTTAAAAACAATTCTTACAATAGCATAAAAAGAATAAAATAAAATGGAATTTAACAAAATAAGTGCAATACTTATACTATGAAAACTACAAAACATTTTGAAAGACACTAAAAAAGACCTAATTAACAGAAAGACACCTTATGTTTATAGATTGTAAGACATTATAGTTAAGATGTCAATTCCCAAATTGGTTTAGATTCAATGCAAGCTCTATCAAAATTCCAACTACTTTTTTAAAAGGGGAATTGACAAGTTTATCCTAAAATACACATGGAAATTCAAGTCACCCAGAACAGTCAATACAGTCTTGAAAAATAACAAATTTAAAGGACTCACATTTTCTGATTTCTAAGCTTACTACAAAGCTACTGTGATCAAGACAGATTGATACTGACATAAAGACAGACACACAGATAAACAGAATAGGAATGAGAATACAAAAATAACCATTTACACATTTATGGTTAATTGATTTCTACAGGTATGCCAAAAATTCAATGGGGAAAGAATAATCTTTTCAATAGGGCAGGAACAACTGGATAGCCAAATGTAGAAGAATGAAGCCAAACTCCTTCCTTATACCATAACCAAGAATTAATTCAAGACCAAAATATAAGTGCTAAAACTATATGACAACAAAAGCACAAGCAACCAAAGAAAAAATAAATTATTTGCACTCTATCAAAATGAAAAATTTTTTTCTTCAAACTCATGGAATCAGAAAAAAAAATTTGCAAATGATGTATCTGTAAAGAGCTTTGTGACCAGAATATTAACAACTCAAAAAGACAAGTGAATTTAAAAATGGGCAAAGGATCTGAAAAGATATTTTTCCAAAGACAATATAGAAATATCCAATTGACACATGATAAGATACTCAACATCATTATTCAATAAGGAAACACAAATTAAAACTATAATGAGATACCACTTCTGCTCACTAGAATGGCTATAATCAAAATGATAACCACAGTGTTGGTGAGGAAATAGAGAAACTGGAACCCACATACATTGTTGGTAGGAGTGTAAACCGCTGCCACTGTGCTGGAAAACAATGTGACAGTTTCTGAACATGTTAAACATGGAGTTATCATATGACTCAGCAATTTGACTCTTAGGTATATACTCAAGAAAAATGGACAAGTACGTCCACAAAACACATGTGTGTGAATGCTCATAGCATCATCATTCATTATAACCAAAAAGTGGAAACAACTCAAATCTTCTTCAACTGAAAAATGTATAAATAAAATGTGATACATTCATCCAACAGGATATTATTTGGCAGTAAAAAGGAATGGAGTACTGATAACATGCTACAACATAGATGAAACTTGAAAACATTATGCTTAGTGAAAAAAGCCACAGACTACATGTGAAAAGGACCACATATTATCCGATCCCATTTATATGAAATGTCCCAAATTGGCAAATTTATAGAAACAGAAAATAGATCAGTGGTTGCCAGAGTCGGGAGTGAGGGTCAGAAATTAAGAATAACAACTAAGCACAACGTTTCTTTTGGGGATGATAAACTATTCTGAAATTAGATTGTGGTACTCCAACAACTCTGTGGAGTACTCATACATGTACAATATCGATGAACTTTGAAAATGTTTTGTGAACTTAAACAAGTTAGTCACAAATAACCTCATATTATATGATGCCATTTCATGAAATGTCTAGAGTAGGCAAATCTGTAGAGATGGAAAGTAAATTAGTGGTTTAAGTGGTGCCCAGGGCTGGGCGGTGAGTGATGGAGGCAGGGATTGTGAGTGACTGCAAACATGCAGATTTCTTTTCAAGATAATGACAATGTTCTAAAATTAAATAGTGATGATGCTTACACAACTCTGTGAATATACTAACTCACTAAACTAAGCAATTTTAAAAGGTAAATTGTATAACAGATGAATTATGTATCAATAAAGCCGTAAGAACTATATAAAGGAAATGTAGCTAAACTTAGCAGGAATTTAGGCGGGAAAAATTCAGACAGCGCAGGAGTATCACTGAAATATAGGAAGAGATAACATCTCTTTTTTTTAGATCAAGGCTTGGTGAATTTTGTTGTATGCTTTTTTTAACTGAAGTATAGTCGGTTTACAATGTTGTGTCAATTTCTTGTGTATAGCATGTTTCAATCATACATATACCATACATGTGTTCTTTTTCATATTCTTTGTCACTATAGGTTACTGCAAGATATTGAATATAGTTCCTTGTGCTATACAATAGAAACTTGTTGTTTAACTATTTTATATACAGTAGTTAGTATTTGCAAATCTCAAACTCTCAATTTATCCATCCTTACCATTGATAAATATTTGGGCTACTTCCATCCCTTGGCTAATATGAAAAATGGTGCAATGAACATGGGTATAGAAATATCTCTTCAAGATCATACTTTGAATTCTTTTGGATACATACCCAGGAATGGGCTTGCTGAATCAAACGGTAATTCTATTTGTAATTTTTGGAGGTAACTACATACCGTTTTCCACAGTAACTGTACCATTTTACATTCTCCCCAACAGTCCAAAAGTATTCCAATTTCTCCACAACCTTGCCAGGACTTTTCTATTCTTTTGATAGTAACCATCCTAATGAGTGTAAGGTTATATTGTGGTTTTTGAATTGCATTTCCCTAATGATTAGTGATGTTGAGCATTTCTCATAGCCTTGTTGGCCATCTGTATGTCTTCTTTGAAGAACTGTCTGTTCCAGTTCTTTGTCCATTTTTTAAAATCATGTTATCTCTTTTTGTTGTTGTTATGCTTTATAGGAGTTCCTTATATATTCTGGTTACAAATCCCTTATCAGATATATGATTTGTAAATACTTTTTCTTATTCTTTAGATTGTCTTTTCACTCTGTTAATTGCTCCCTTTGATCACACAGAATTTTTCACATACTAAAAGATGCTATTTTTTTCTTTAAGAAAAGAAGTGCTACTTACAAAAGTGCAGCATTTTTATAACTAGTATATCAACACAAGCTAAAAATACATTTCAGTATTGCTGTCTCCAGACACAGACACCACAGCATAGACCACTATGTCCACCTCTACTGGACATCAAATAGCAATATTATAATATTGATGCTGATGCTGCTGATTCTGGAAGCTTGCTGTAACTGCCATTCCTCATACTAGTCTCATCAGAAAAAGCTCACTCTGCTCCCTGCTTCTATGTCCAGCTAACTTCAAAAGAAGCATCAGCTTCATATGTCTGACAGGGACACTGTGAGACACTGTGCCCATGATTTAGCTACAAGTGAGGATTGGAGAGTGAACACAAGAAATTTTCAGCATCTCAAATGGGAGATAGGCTAGGTTTCCTCAAGGTGGACAATTCCTCAAACATAATTATAATTATTGGCATTATGTCAAAAATAAATGACAATCACCACTCCTCTTTAGGAAATAAAGACGTTCTTTTATGAAACATATTTTGGTACAATTATTATAAATAATCACATTCTTGATGGGTTGTTTAACTAATCCAAAATAATGCTTCTTAAGCTTTTTGCATATAGAATAACAGGGCAAATTTCAAGCCAAAGGTCCTTCATTTAGTTAATTATCTCTGACCAAAGACTTTGTTACACATCGTTATTACAACTCTTAGATTCAGAAAAAAAGGGTCTCATTTATCTCTAAGCTCATTCTATTTAAGTAGAGATTACATGTCAGTGATATAAGAATGGCTCAATGATTAAAAAATTAGGCCATCCAAATCAATACCTGTGACCGATATGATCATAGATCTTATAGCTCATCACTCTCAAATTCTAGAAAGTAAATAATCTAAATAATGTCAGCTGGGCAAATCAACACTTCCTCTTCTAATGTTAGAACAGATCATGTGCTATACCATCATATTAAAAACAGAAATAGTTAACCTAATGATATTTTCTTTCTGGAGGATGAATATACAATACTTATTATGAGACACATTATTATTACACTTAGTGTATTATTAACTGCCCTTAACATACTGTCTACTGTCTCTAGAAATTATAAGTCTGTGGGAGTTTATCAGACTTTTATATTATTTTATTGACATATGTCCAATTTACACAGCTATTATCAAAACTATTTACACAATGTATTTTCACCAGATCTTAAACTTTTACATTTTTATATATTTTTAAAAAATGTCCCCCACATGAAAATTTACACAGTATATTTTCAGGGCTTATGCATCTAAAACATTCCAAAATCTGTTACCAAATTTGATCATTTAATTAAAATAGTCCAGAAGTTTCACCAGTAATAATTTACGGATAGGCAGGTATAATAAAACAATTAATTAGGATTTTCTAGTTTTTTTTATTTAAAAGAAAAATCTCAACCAAGATGTCATGGACAACCTGAAAGTAACACTGGTTCTACCCTAACAAGGCCAAAGCTAATGCTAGTAGAAGAAAGTGTCACCCACCTCTAACAGGGGAAATTCACTGAAGAGTCTCTAGGTTTAAAGCTAAATGCTGTCGTTGGCGTGAACAAATAACTGCTGTGTCCACACACATAAAACAAACCAGATTCCTGCTGACCACCTCCTACCTCCAGTTTCTTTTCATCCATTTCTAGATAGACTGAGGATGAATTTCACAGACAAAAACATGTGCATTATTGGAGTTTAGAAATGGTGGTGCTGGTTTCGCAGGCTCTCACCCTGAACCAGTGACATGGGTAGATTTATATTAATTCCAGAATTGGCTGGAAAACTTCAGTTAAGCATGAGAAGGAGAGTGAGATGTGAGTCACAACCACAAAATGCTTTATTTCATGTGAAACTGGTGTAAGTGAGAACTTTAAATGGTATTGACAGGAGTGTGAATTTTCTTTTTTGAGCGTTCCACCTGCCTAAAAGTGGAAGCTTCCCCTGCTGCTGCCCATGCTGTCCTCGTTTGAGGGATAAACAAAAGCCTCCTCTCCAAAAGTCTGTCAATCCAGCACTTTTATGAGGCACTGAATTCATTTAAAGAAAAAAAGTGCTAAACGAATACATTGTCAAACTAAAAACGATTTTAATTTTTCAAAGGGAAACTTGGCATACCAATTATTCTGAATAATCATCTCAACAGTGTGCAGTTTTGCATTACCAACTACTATGATAAGGAGAAACCCAGTACCATAGATACGATTTTAATCAGTAGGTGCTGTTGGTATTCAAAGTAGAACTATCAAGTGGCTACTGAATTTGGACAAAAATACCATAGAAGTGGGAAGCAAAAAGTGCTGCCTCGATAAATAAACATTATCAGAATAAATACTAATACTATTTAAGATTGTCCACTTTTATTTTCTAGCATTAGACATAAATCACACAAAAAAGAAAATCGTGAAATTTTAAACCAACCGTTTTATTTCTTGACAGATTCACACTAGCTTATTCACAGGAGAAACTTATTGAATTATCAGCTTGCTACCTTTGAATTTTAATTTTTCTTTATCTTTCTATTTTGGCTCAGAACAATTATTTTTTAAAACTATTTTACTGTGATTTTTTTTTGAGATAAAGAAAAAAATTGTTTTCTTTTTTCCCTCTCTCTCTCAACTTGGAGATTACTGTAAGTCATTTGTTTACATGTATACCATGGAAGTGTACATAATGTTTTCAGTTACACTACAACACTGTTTTCCTCTTTCCAACAACCAAGTGAAGAACACTTTTTCAAGTGCTCCTTTTGAGTGCTGCTCTTTCATTTCAATTCATCTACTTGTCTACAAGACCTGATAAAAGATGGGGTCCAGTTAATACTCCTGATGCATTGTGTTCACATCGACTTCCTCTTTGGTACTGTGATCATGAGCAGTACACAATAGGAGGCATTTGGGTACTCATTGTGCATAATTATTAAGGTGTGACAAAAGGATGAAGGAATTGCAGAGGCAATCTGTTCTTCAATCTGGGCTGTCTGAGGACCCTTTCAGAGCGGCAGAGTGTTAATTTCCTGAACATCTCATGATAAGCAAAACGAGCCGCCTCTGACAAGAAGGTGGCCATAAAAACATGCCGGTGCTGTGTGATTTATTCTCTAATGTAATAAAAACCCCAGTGAAATAAGAGAGTTAGTTCTCTTAGGTAAGAAACTCTCAGGCGTTTATAAAAAATTGATGTCCTTCAGCCATGGGGTAGAACAGAGACAAACTGGTTGTATTTTGAAAGTTAACTGATCTTCTCAATTTATAATAATCTTTAATTCACATAAGGAGTGATAGAAAAAAGACAATTTTATGATGATCCCTAGTGATCTGAAAGTCCATTCTTCAAACAGAATAGTTTGCAAAACATCCACAGTTACAGAAACAGCACCTACTAGTTAATAAATATTATTTGTGCATTGGTTGCAGATAACTGTGAAAATTAGTAAACACATTAAAATTTCAAATACATATGCCATACCATACAGTTTTTGAATTAAAAAATTAAAAACAGATCTGTTTTAGTATGATGAGCTTCAAAATAAACCCTGGGTACTTTTGTTCTACCATCCTTTAACGGATCATCTTTAAAGCAAAAACTCTGTAAAGGAAATGAAATAAACCAGCAATCTGTCTTTTTGAACTTAACTTGAATCAGAGAAAAGGAAGTATTATAATGAATGATACAAAATACCCATTTTTACCCCCTGAGTTGGAAATACCAGGTTATGCTATGCAACTTTGGTCTACGAAGTAACCGACCAACTCAGAAGTAAAAGGCCGAGTTTCTTTGCCCTCTGTGAGGTTCCAGACCTAGTCACCTTGGAGATTACCTTCTGTCTTACTCTACACCTCATGAGTTTCAGAACCATCCAGAGAACTAAAAGTAGTCGTCTTTAGTCTGAGACTTTTGAAAGGAAAAAGAAAAACAAATCAAGAGCAGATGCAGTTTGGAATATAGTCACCCCTCGGTATTCATGGGGAATCACTCCCAGGACCTTGTGCATACCAAAATCTGTGGATGCTCAATTTCCTTACTCCTCCTTACAGTCGACCCTCCCTATCTGCAGGTTCCACATCTGCAGATACACAGGGTGGACTGTATTCCTTCAGGATTCTTTTTCATGTCCGACTCTATTGGTATGCTCAGTGACTTAGGCAGTTCAGCTCCATATGAGTTGTTTTTAGAGGTCTCTTGTGATGGCTTAGAAAGTAATCTCAAACTCCTTTTTCTCTACTAAAGGGCAAGACTCCAGGCAGAGCAAATCAGAGATACCCATCTCAAACTGTGCATCTGTGCCATGGAGATAAACAGCAATTCATTCGTTAGGGTGCTGCCTAGTGTAGACACTAGGAGTCCTACAGTGGGATGTGGAACAAGATGGAAATACTTTAGTGAATCCACACTTACGGAAGTGGCATTTACCAGTAAATAAATATTATTGGTTCCAGATAACTGTGAAAATTAGTAAACTCATTAAAATTCCAGAATATTAGCATTTCTCACGTTTAGTTTGTTAAAAATACAAATTGTCAGTTTTCTCCAACAGAGAGTCTAGGTTGATGTCCAGGAATCTATCTATATGTGTAACAAGTATCTCTGATACTTCCAAGAATCACACTCTGAGAAACTCCACAATATAAGTATAACCAAAATATATAAGTAATTCAACCAATTACTGAACATAACAACTAATCTCAAGCTATAATATGGCGAGTATAGATTTCACCCAATTCTTCCTCTGATGGAGGGATTGTAAAAGTTCACAGAATCAGCTGTGTGCCTTCATTAAATTAAATGTTTTAAATGCTTGTTCCTCTGCTTTTGACTTTTTGCTTTCAGTATCTTATGTGTGGTTGTTTTGCCCATTACATCAAAATATTTTTCAAAGTCTATTTATATGTTTGTCAGGAAACATTTTTATCCTGATTCCCAATCTTTATATATGTTGAAACTAAAAAAGCAAAACTCTATTTTCCTTAGCCTTACCCAGGACTCAGGTGAGAATAAGGATGTTTATGCAGCAAAATTCTAATTCAGAAATGCAATCTAGCCTAAGGCTGAGAAAATGGTTATTGGAAGTGTTTGTCCACATTTGTACACAGCTGTCAGTGGGTAAACCATCCTCCACTACCCCCCGCTTCTTATATAGGCCGGGCAAGGTAAATATCCTGAAAACCAGGGTGCACACAAAAGACAACTAACTGCTTAGCAGAGGGAATAATGAGAAACTAGGAGTAGAAGAGAAGAACAAAGAGTGAAAGAGAAAAGAGAGGGGTGAGAACGTATTCGTTTCCAATGGCAGCTGCAACAAATTACACAAACTTAATGGTATAAAGCAATTACAGAAGCCAGAAGTCCAAAGTAAGTGTCACCGTGGGGAAATAAAGGTGTTTGGCAGAGCTGCACCCTCTCCAGAGCTCTAGGGGAGAATCCATCCCTTGCCTCCTCCCACTCCTGGCAGCTCTCAGAATTCCTTGGCTTGTGGCTGCATCACCCGAATCTTCCAAGTCAGCATCCTCAAATCTCTCCCTGCTCCATCTGCATATCCCCTTCTCCTCTGTGTGTCTGCTTATAAAATCTCCCTCTGCCTCTCTCTTACAGGGATTCATGCAATTGCATTTATGGCCCATCCAGACAGAATACTCCCCTTATTTCAAGATCCTTAATCACATCTGGGCTTTCTGTTTGGTTGGTTGGTTTTTCACCCTATGTAAGGTAACACTGACAAGTTCCAGGGATTAAAATGTGGATATATTTTGTGGGGAATATTTTTAAGCTTATATTGAGGGAAAAGAGAGGAAAGAGAAAACTTGTATCAGGACGCTGAAGCCAGTGCAGAAAGTGATCATTGGAACAGCCACAGGCTATAACAGGAATATCTAAGATCATTTTAAAGCGGTATGCCTTGCTGAGACTAAAAACTATCTTGATCTTCCTAAATTTTCAGTGAATCGTGCTTCAAAACCAAAGCCTCGTGGGAGAAGCTATCTGAGTTTCACAGAAGTAAAAACATCTGTCAGAAATGACCATGAGAATTTTAATGCTTAGATGTACTGGGACAGGACGTTGCAGCAAACTTGGGATAAAGGCTTGAGCTAACTTTACCGATGTATCAAAGGGCAGTGTTGCTCAGCTGAAATCTGGATGACACTGCACTTGCTGTGGTTTACATTGGGTTTTAACTATGACATTAGGTTTTTATTTGCTGCTGTGGTTCTGTCCTTTCTTGGCTGTTCATGTATTTCTGCAAGCCATCTCAACTTACTCTATTATTTCCTTTTCTATCTTCTTCTTTGCTATTCTTTGTGTCCTGAACACCTTCTTTCTAAGCTTGAATAGAAGACCCTGTTGACACACATTCCTACTTAAAAAGAAACGATAAAAGATCTCAGGTCAGCCAGTGAAAGAGGAGTTCCTATCTGCCTGCCCCTCGGTTCATAGATTTCACTCATTAAATCGTTATCTTCAAATCTATGATGAGAGAGATTTTGAATCTCCATCAAGAAACACTTTGGTCTGGGATGAAAGGAGGAAGTCTGCCAAGTTGACTTCAGAATTATATAAGTGCTATGTGTACAAGAAATTGTCTGCCCTATAATAACCTGGCACATCTCAAAGGCAGGCCTTCTTCAGTTAATGGCAGTTAAGAGAAGACCTACTGGTGCTTAGAGCCTTATTCAATGGGTTACACAGTCTTCATTATGGCTCATGTTTCCTTAGATTTCCAGCCTCACAGACACCCTCAAATGCCAAAATCATGAGAGGTAGTTTAAAATGAGGTGCCGGGCCACCTTTGCAGGGCATTGTTAGAGCTGTATTAGAGCTGCTTCACCTCCAGGCTGAGACTGAACAGGTAAGACGACGGAGGATTCTCCTTCAGTCAAGGGCATGCACAGGACAGGAGGTGTTTTTCCTCTGCCTCTACATAAACAGGGAATGAGACCCCTTAGACAACCCCTTAGAAAGCTTTATTTATTTCCTCTAGATACTGAGAAGCTGATAAGAGAAGCTTAAAGTCAGGGAACTGACTCTTCTGACTGTACAAGGTTTGGGGTGTGCTGTGAAGTTAATTTCTGCTTTCATAGTCATTCTTGCCCTACTTTAAATTATAAATATTTCAGGGCTCTGCTAGACCAACAAATTTATTTATTCTTTCATTCAACAAATGCTTGCTGAATGTCTATTATGTGCAAGAGATTATGTTACATTACTTAAGTGAAAAGAGTGTTTAGCCCTTTTACCCAGGATATTTGTAAATTAATAATATTAAAAATGTATCCTAAAGAAATATCAAACAAAGCATTTACTGAATGTGTCCCTGTAAAACACACTGTGGGGGTACAAACATGAATCTGATGCAGTCTTCCCCAGAAAGACGAGCTCATTGTTTGGTGATTAGTTATGATAAAATATCATATGAAGTAAAATGTGACAAATGAAAAGCTATGACTGTCCAGTTACAGGTAGTGCCATGGAGCAGAGGCAAAATTTCTATAGTGGGTTACAAGTGAGGTCTTGCTAACAGCTGTTCAGGAATCTCATGTAAGTCTGCTTACTTTTTGAATAAGATAACATCACACAGAAATATATTGAGACCCTCATAAATCAAATTCTATGTCAGAGGTAAAGAATTTAAAGACAAATATAACTTACTCCCTAACCTCAAAAAGGTTATATATAACTCAATGGATGCAACAGATATTTATGGAAATTATTTTAATGAAATTACACGTGTGCATTTTTAAAATTCAGATCTATATTAAGTGCCCAACTCTGTCGAGGAAAGTTAGGAGATGGGGAAAGTGAAAATCAATAATTATGTTAAAAACAGACTCTCTTTTACAATACAAATTTCTCTTACTCAAAACCAAGTGGGATCTAGATCCAAAAGTGGGTCCCAGAAAACCATGGAGATTGATTCAATTTGAAGGGTTGCTGCTCAACCTGCCTATCCTTCATGGCAAAACAGTGCATACCTCATGTGTCATGAGCACCAGAGTGACACAAACCCTAGGCACAGTATGAAAGAACACCTTCAGTATACCCCTGACTGACACAATGCTGTAGCAGTTTTCCTGGACACAGAACCCAATTCCTTTCTGCATCTGATGACCTCAACCACTAATCCCACAGCTCTTTCTCCATGTTATTTCTCCTTAACGTTAAACCTTAACTCCTTAATCAAAAAGTTCCTTTTTGATGTTGAAACTCTTTTCTGAAAAGTAACCCTAGCCACCCTCAGTAAGGTTTTTGTTTTGTTTTGTTTTGTTTATTTACAAGGGCTACTCTGACTTAGGGCAATGTACATAAATATAGTTCCCAGACAATATTAACCCTTTTAAAACTCACAACCAGAACATCACCCTCATAGGCATCCTGCTATCAGACATGCTTTGGCCAAAAGAGTAATGTCTTGACGTGCTTCACAAATGCCACTGTTCATAAACATCAACAAGATAGGATTTATTGCTCAACAAACATTGCAAAGGTTTACAAAAAAAAAAAGAAAAGCAAATTTAATTTTTTAAAATATTCAGATGACTCTTCTAAAGTGTGTCTGAATTAGTTAAATGCAAATGCTCTGGAAGTATAAGTTCTGGAAGAACAAATTTTCCATAAAATGCATGCTAAATACAGTTTGGACTGGCAATTTAACCTCGGGAAAATAAACCACTGGAGATTTTTTTCCTTTGAAAAACAAAATGCAGAACCAGTTAGAATATTGCTGCTCTGACTAAAATGGAGATTTTTTAAATGTTTGGGAACTTAAATTTTGTATAATACACACAGAAAAGAATTGGAAAAAAAGAGGACAATATTTCTTTTTACTCTTTTTACAAGGCTTAGCCAGCCACATCAGAAAGACCATATGTTAGTTGCAAAAGTTTGCTCTAAGGGGTTTTAGTCAGAATTTTGCAATTTGGATACTATATTTTAAAAATGATGCTTTCAGAAAAGATTTAAAACTCTTTGATAATGGTAATACAATTGAACTACACTATAATGCAGAGAATTGCTACTTTATAGATTTCCTATGCCAAAATAACTGAAATGCATTTTGTTACATTCACCCCATAGAGGTGAGATGGATCCTCTAAACTCAAAACCTGGTCTAGATATCAAGACAGATGATGCCACAAACTCACCAAGAGAGTATGAAAAAGTTTATCACTCACATAATGAGGTTTACTGGGGGGAAACAGAATGTGCTCCCAAGAAGATCCCAAAATGGCTTGAAACAACAGAGAACAGAGATTGTCTTCAGGGTTTTTATGGTAGATAGGAGGTGCAGGGTAGGATGAGGGTTCTTTCGCATGGGCTGTGGCTCGTGTGGTTTGGAATTCCCAAAGCACCAAAGGAGGGAGCACTGGGCTTTCTAATCAGCTGACCGAGATGTACAGCCTAAGGGGGAAAAGGAGTGGTGGGTTTGAAATCTGTCAGCAAACAGTGAACACTGAATTTGACTCTATATTACAATTCACTTCTGATATTTGACTGAAAGCTGATACAACATTTCAGTTAACTGAATTTAAACGTGTTTAAATAAACTATCATCATACTCTATGAGGTCTGTTGCCTGAGGCTGGTAAGGTAGGTGAATGTTCTATTGACTGTATTGTTCAAGAGTTCAGTATTATGCAGCTTTGCAAGTGAAATAAGTGCTTTGGTCATTATCAATAATAGATTCAAAACTCTGAAACAAGTAAGGAGTATTTTGGTGTTGCCTTGTATTGTGGCTTTAGTATGTGCAGAAACTTGTATGATCTTGATGTATCTCTTTGGATATCTATGAAGCAAAGGAGCCAGAGTTCTTAACCCCAAAAGAGGCAATCCTAGATAAACAATAGTTGCTGTCACTGTCAGAGCAGATGACCAAACTATTGGTAATGACCAAGAGTCTGTAAAATGTACATGCGGGGCCAACCGTTGGCCAGGATATCCATTTCTAAGATGGCTGCTTAAAATACAGCCAATTGTGCTAAACTTTGTATCCTATCCTTGATCAGGGACATCCTAGTAAAGGGATAAAAAGAGGCAGCCCTTCAGTGAGCCCCATCATATGTGATGGTGGTCCTGCTATTTATAAAGTATATGCACTCGCTTTGTTTACACAGTTGTACCCAAGGGACTGACGACAGAGGAGTTTTCCTCTAAACTATGGCACCTGGCAAGATATTGAGGATGAAGGAGACAACTTTCCTGTAGATGAGATATGCCAGAGTACTTGCCTTTGACTTTGTCCTCTAGAAGGAAGGCTCTGTGGTTAAGGTTCTCCTGAACTTATGGGGTACTGTTTCTATGACCCAAGACATCAGGGAGCTGGCAATCAAGGGTTTGGGGCTTAGGGCCTGGGAGACCTGCTGTTCTCAGGAAAGGCCAGTATGCAGCCAGCAATGGTCACTCTAATGCTAAGAACTGTGGAATCAAGGAGGGCAATTTCTTACACCAGAAGTCCCCGGGCAACCTATGACCATCTTGGCTGGTCCAGGGTTTAAGGGCCATGGACTTCAGTTAGGTTTGAATTAATCCCTTGGCTGTGACTTGGGAGTATCATGGGTGTTTTCCCTATAACCTGCAGGATCAGGAACTTTGTTACAGAACCAGGTAGCAGCAGCAGCAAAGACAGTTTGTAGGGTCCCAGTAAGCCATCTTTTTTAGGACTGTTATCTCATCATGCCATGTGGTAAATGCTATTCCTTCATGGGGGTAATCACCCAATGGGCCTATATATTGCACAGCGTATCAGTCTTTACCCTGACTTCCAATAGAATGGCTTTCAATGCCTAGTTGAGCATTAAGAGCTCATTAACTGTCAGTCAGCATTAAAAGTTGCTTTTGAGCCTAGCTTTAGTCACAAATTATGCTAGCATCAAGACACATGAGTCAATTTGAAACACACAGAGAAATCTGGGCCAATCCACATGACCCAGACCATTTTAAAGAGGACCCCAAACACATACTTCTGTCCATAAATGCTAATTATTGAAACTTATGACTCAGGTTGGTTAAATCTACAAGAGGTTCAGTAGGAATTAACAAAGAGCACAAAGCAGCATAGCTCAAAGCACAAGCTTGCCAACCAGCAGCGTATCTAGTCAGCAAGCCAATGCAGGCAAAGAAAGATTCCCAGTGGTGGTGGCCATTATCTGGACACTCTGCTTGCTGTGCCAAATGTGGTGGTCACCTGCAGTAAGAGAACAGACCCTTTACCCAAAATTTGGTTCAGATGTCAAGACTGTTGATGCCACATATAGTTTGAAGATTTGAAGTTTATTGCAATATAATAGAACTTTCTAGGAGAGCACAGCTGACCCCCAACAGGTGCAAAAATGCCTTAGAAGAGTAGGGAAAGGAAAGCAGCTTTGGGGTTTTTAAGAGAGTTGGGGGTGGAATTGGTAAGAGAGTTCCTCCATGAAGGCTAGGATTTGCATGGTTTGAACTTTCCAACAGTACCTGGGCTTTCTTATTGTATAGTCAAGCCACTCAAGATGGCTCTTCCCTTGCTCTTTGTACATCCTGCACTCAACCAGTCCCTGCTTCGTCTACACCCTGCTCACACACACATGCTTGCCCCCTGCCCTAGCTGGTGATTGTTCCAATCCTTAGGCCAGAATGGCTCAAGTTGCTAGTTTATTAAAGGGAAATATCTGCCCTCATGATGGTCCTTAATCTGAGGAGCTATAAGGGATGTGTTCCAGCTGCTGGCTTCCCTGGTAACTGGTAAGCCAACCTGACATAAATTGGCAGCCTCCTTCTCCCCCAGGTAGCAAAGATTGCTGTCATGTCCTGCCTGCTATCAGCGGGACACAGTGGGGTGTCACTCCAGGAACTTCTGCTTCAAATGCGTAAGATTTCCTATCTAATAAACCATTGATGTCTCTGTCACTGTTTCCAGGCTATTTCTTCAGCCTTGAGATTGGGAACTACAAGGCTTGCAGGCCTGCAAGGTACAGTCCAACACTTACCAGCTTGCCCACATGTGGGGCTGGGTAAGGAAAAACGATGGGGCTTGAAAGTTGTAAGCAGTCAAACATCAAAAAAAAAAATGCAGTCTGATTGGTATACATTGTGTGTGTGTGTATTATGTGTATGCTAGATGAAAAGATTTTATTTGGAATACTAGTACATTTCCACCTGTACCCATCATGAACTAGTGATTCACAAGCAGTCAAGGGGGTGGTGTAGAAATAGCATGGACTTTGGAGTCAGGCAGACCTGAATTCACACCCCTAATCTGCAATTACTTATTCTATTCCCTTGGGAAAGTGTAAACGTTCCAGTTTCCTCTTCCATGTAAAACAGAAACCTCACAGAACTGCTCAGGGGAAGAGGCCAACATGTGAATTCACGTGAACTCTATGGCAGGGTTCTTGGCATACAGGAGGTCTTATTCATGCTAGTTTTTAACCTCTTTTCCTTTGGTCATTCAGGAACTTATGTTTATTTCTGAGTGGAAACCCTGGCAATAGTAATGTTTTACTAGACAGCCAATTTTCAATTATTCATAAGTGGATTGTCCTTCTTGGGGATAAAGTGGTGCCCCAGCAGCTTCCCAGCTCCCATTTCAGCTGGCCAGCTCCCATTCTTCATCCTAGGGTAAGGTATGAGTCGCACCAGCTAACTGAATTACATATTAAACTGGATTATGGAAGATTGTTTTCTCTATGTGTCTTTATACCATAAAAAAGTATATTTGAAGCTTTCTATTTAAATCTTGTGAATCAATTATCCTTTTTAGATATGCATCACATACACCTTTATCACTATTCTTTCTTTCAGCAACCATGTATTTGAGCTCATGGTGGGAGGACATAGCAACACAGTAGTTCTCATGACAGGATATGATGTAAGGATAAGATGGCAGGAAGAAAAATTAAAAAAATTCAAAATACATATATGCAGCAAAGTAGAATACGCTGTTTGTTAGCAGGTAGATCATGTACTTCTGTGCCCTGTTCTTTTACCTGATGGCATCAAAGGCTGAAAACCCATGACTGTGAGCTTCTCTAGTCTGTGGCTTCTTTATTTCACAAGGGCCATTTTCAGCACTGTAGCTAGTATTTTGCTGCCCCAACCACATCCCTTTAGGCTATTTCAGTGGACACAAGCTGATTCCAGCTCCAGTACCTGCATTTTTTTATGCCTGATGACTTTCTCCATGTCCAGAAGCCACTCTGCCCACATGCCAGGCATCCTGGAAATGTCAAATATTTAATACCCATCAAGAATAGCACCCAATCAGTGACTGATGGGAATTAGTATATAAATATCCCATCATCCTGTCTCTCAGATGAGATAACTCTGAAGTATGTGCTTTACACTGACTTCTAGAGTTTTCCCAGTGGGATTAAGTTCTGTTACCCACAGTGATCACTGGCTTTATATAACTACCCTTTGTTGATCTCTTCTTTGTCTCAATTCTCTATTCACCCAACAGTGTCTTCTGCTAATCACATAAAGATCTGTGAACATCCTTAGAATTTTACCTACTTGTGAGCTAATAAATTAGCCTGTTTCTGTTTCACAGCTACTGACAGAAGACACAAAACTTCTGGGTAAGATACAAAGAACTTCATCACTCATAGCACAGCAGGCAGCACCAGCTTCATGGTCATGTCAGTTCTTCTTGCTCCTCCTTCTCCCTGGCCCTAGGGTGGTCTTGCAGAGGAACCCATATGAATGTTGGATACAAAACAGACTTGTGTCATAACTGAGGAATAGTAAACTTGGGGACTTCACTGTTTTTATCATAAATGGCAAGCAAGCCTGCTTTTCATCCTTATCCCTCACTGCAAATGCAACCCTGAAAAATGGCCCAAGTAGAGAGAGGCCAGTGTTTTACATTCTTGGTCTACCCAGCAAAAACCCACAGGACACATGGGGTCCATGGCAAGTTGCCTCTCCCAACAGCATCATGGTTTATACTTGTTTGCCCATTCATCAGTAGGCTGAAGCGAGATGAGTCATCGTTTTCACTTTTAAAACAGAGTGTATCTTTGTGTTCTGTCTTACTCGCCTCAGAACACCAACAGCTGGATGCTGTAACGCTTTCTCTACCTTGAAGACACTTGTGGTTAACTCGAGAGAAGGCAATGTAGTAAGCCCGAGAAAAGAACTGTGAGTAAAGAGCAATGGAATCATATAAGGACTGTCAATTAAATTTTGGAAGGTTTCTCAATTTTCACAGGAAAATGCCATCTGAGGTACTATGATAAATGTGAGTTTTATAGAGAAAGAGAAGATGGATCACAAATAGAGGGAAAACAAGAGATGAAAGGCTTAAAGATGTGGAACCATCGTGGTGTATCCAGCGCTGGTCAGTAGGGCAGCATGAAGCATAAGGCAAGGAAAGACATGATTAAAGTGAGGTTGGCAAAACAGGGGTCACCAGATTACAAGGGGTCCTGAAGTCATTTATGTGTATTTAACAAATGTTAACTGCACTTCTACTACATGCTGTTCCAGTAATATAAGCTACTCTCTCAGGGGTCTCCATCTGCAATTCTTCCCTCTTCACTCCCCTCCTCAAATATCTAATCAAAGTATCAGTGTCACAGCCCTCAGACCCTAAATTAGCAACCCCTTCTCCCCTGCTATCCAGAGGATTCTGTTGTAAGTGTCAGGTAAAGGCCTCTGTTGAGATACCCACCTCCGTCATCACAGTCACAGTCATCAACAAGAAAATATAACTTCAAAACGTCTTTTCTATTTCAATAGTAAAGTTTAGTGAATGTGAGAATCCATGGGAATGGTATTTGCATAAGCTAATATATCAGTCTCTGCATTCAAACTCTTTTTTATTCCCACAGTTAAGACTTTTAGCTATGTGACCTTAGATAAGCTACATGACATCACAAGGACTCAGTTTCCATCTCTGTAAAATGGGAATAATGATGTTACATTCCTCATGCAAATGTTCTGATGACTGAGGGAGATAATCCAGGTGCAGTGCTGACACTTACTATCATCCAAAACAGATACTTACCACCCTTAGGTTTATACTATTACCACAGATGGTTTGAAGGTGGCAGTATTTGATAGAACTGAACACATAAAATCAATCTATTGGGCTTATTTGGCTACTATTAAAGAATTTACAAAGACCTTTCCAAATGGGAGATAGTCACAATGTTTACAAGTTGTAACATTCTTATCAAAATTGAAATCTGCTCACTACATCAAAATCTGACTGTGGCTTTCTAAAGACTGTCAACAAATTTTCAAAGAAGTTTTGAGATATGGAGCTGTGATTTATTTTTTTTAAATCCCCACATATTTATAAGCAAGAAATAATACATTATTTTTATACAAATTATTCCCACATGCTAGGATGGACTGAAAGAGTTAATGTAGTGCAAAACACTATTAAGAGGCTGACAAAAAAGTTTAAATTGGAGGAAAAATAGCTACAGAATTTAATAGCTAAGACATATCAAACATAAAGCACATGGTTAAATACCTGATGTTATTCCAGGACACTGTGTTATAATTGGAAATGAAAAAAGGGTAAGTATGTATAACCCTGTACCACAGGCGCCTGCAACACTTCTCTTGGCTAAGCCCCAACCCAGAAGCCACAAAATATGCCCCACTGGATAAATCTGGGGCTTCCCCACTTGCATGCACTCTGACACAAGTCACAAACAATGCCTGTGCCAACAATTACATAACTTGCTCTGTAGCTATAGTAATCTTGCTCCTTCCTCTCTGGGGCCCACTCAGTCATTGCTCATTTATCTTGTTTCATGCTGGCCTGTTCACTTTATCCAGTTCCTTTAAGCCCTGATACCCACGGTCTCCACCACAAACTGGCCTTGAAACTGTGCACATTGCAGCAGAGATCCTTTTGGTATTCACCTCTGACGTGACTCTGCCTCCCTCAAATTCATTTCTGAACCCTTGAACCACATCTACCTTTCTCTTTGCATTTGGAATAAATGTGGTATAATTCCTAGGAATGATCCTCTAATCCAAGCCCTTCACTTTGCTGATGATGAAATGTTCTCACTTTAGTTACTTTTAGATTAGAATGTTTCATATGGGATTTTTACACAAATATTTATCAATCACTTCAAATGCCAGGCTAATTTCTGGAAAGTTTCCATTTGTGGCTGGTCTTCTCCTCTGTGTTATATTGATTCCTAATAGTTTTATTCAGAGGATAGCATTTCTATACTGTCTTCTGAAAGAAGACACTTTTTTATTGATAAAAGAAGAGAGTATATTGTCTGAATATAGATGCACAGGATTTTTAAAATGTATTTAAATTCTTTACAAAAGATATATCTATATATATATATAAATAGATAAACAACAAGTTTACACTGTATTGCACAGGGAACTATATTCAATATCTTATAGTAATTTATGGTGAAAAAGAATACAAAAATGAATATACAGTATGTTCATGTATAACTGAAGTATTATGCTGTACCCCAGAAACTGATACATTGTAAACTGACTACACTTCAATAAAAATTATACATATACAAAAAAGTAAATCATACACCATCTTTATGAATTCACTATGGAATTTATATCCTCTTGATTCCCCTGAAATTTACCATATTTTTATTTATATAGAACTTCAGAGTGTTTAAAGTCTATTATCCCATATTCTACTAATAACAATGAATAATGTTGGTTGGGAAAATGTATGACTTTATTGTGTAAATGAATAAACCATGGATCATTTCCAGCTATGTAGATTAGACTATTGAAAGAAAAAAATAAATTATGAAAATACCAATGTCATTGGTGAAAAATGTAATGTTTATATACTTGAGATTCCCAAATTCCATAATTTTATCTCCCCAAAAGGCCAAGTATTTTAAAATACTCACACACAGTGAAGACATCCAAGGTACTGTCTCATAATATGTCATTCTCAGGATGTGCCAGAAGCAAGTCTTTAGGCATTTTAGGAGCTCAATCCCCTTGACGGGGTCCATTTCACAGAGAATTCTTTTCTACCTGAATAACATCGTTAGGAGGTTCCAGTGTCTGTATTGTCTTTCAAGTTAGTTTGAATACATTATGAGAACAAACTTACCTTGAATTTTAACTATTTTGTTGTCTAAATAATTATATAAATAATTTATTTTTTTCCCAAACAGCTGTCATAGCATTTCAAACACTATGGGACAACAATATCATTTAATGTTCACCCTTGGAAAAAAATTTGAAAAAGAAGACTAATGCTGTGTCAGTTTTTCCTCAAATTAATTTCCTGGGGTTCATTTGGAAACCTTGGCTTAAGATCATATTGAGGAAAATCAAAAGTTAATCCATTAACTACTTCAGTGGCACCCATACATTTTAAGCAATGCAGACGTTTGCGTCTAAATTTACTGTTCTGACATAGTTAGATACACTTTAATCCTCCCTTCTTTATCTAGAATATGGCGACTTCCTCTTATACTTTGAAAGAACTTCAGTCAAAATGCTCCGTCAACACCGTCTTTGTCTCTCTTAATACTATTTCTTTCATGTTATTTCAAGGATTTCTGTAAAAGTATCTTTCCCTCTTTAAAATGTCAAATTTTACTACTTAAAATGTATGTGCTTCTTTACCTCCATAAACCACCGGCTGGGTCTAGTGGCTGAACATGAGTTGGCTCCTCCTTAAGAAAGATGCCACATTTCCCCAACACATCTCCACCCTGTAGCACATGGCCTCGAATTCTTTAGTTAACAGAGCTATTCTGTTGGAAAATAACCAAATACTTAGAAAAATGAGTTTAAATGCTTGATTATCTTTATGTTTTCAGTCAAGTATTGTTTTAGACTACTGTTGGTCCTCTGCATTGTCAGCATAATTATTTCACTCACAGTAACATGCGAGGTAGACTGTCACACTGCTACCAACATCAAATAAATTGTGCAACAATTATTTATGAATCCAGTAACAGAACTAGCAACAATAAAACTCGGCAAAAGTTTTGCTTGTCCTTATGTACATAGGAACTGAGTCTACTTCAAGTGTTCTAAAAGCCTGATTTGTATCCTTCCTGGATGACTTGTGACACGCTGGAAAATATCCCACAAGGAACAGGCGATCTCAAATCTCTATCCAACTCTGCAGCAAAATAACCTTGTGACTCCAGGCCTGGGTGGGTCAGGTCTGATTCACAAGCTGAAAAGTCCTGATGACAGACAGACAGACAGACAACAGGTAGATTTATGTTGGGGTAGAGGTGTTTGTATAGGTATAGTTATATATGTAGATGTAAATCAAGCTACAGACATAGATATAAACTTAGGTAGATATACAGGCTTATAGTTACAGCTAGACTAGCACAAAGTCCCTATTACCATGCTGTCCTACTCTGTTTAACTCATAAATTCATGAAAACTGCCTGGTTTTTGTATATGTATGAGTTCCTATCCTTTATCCTAAGAAATGTACAGTGATTGAAAGATCTTATTTCACAGCAAAAGGCCTTTACATGCTTGGGGTAAGCCAGAGATTTTACGCAGAGGCAGAAATGCAGCTCTTACTGAAGCATGGAATCAACAAAGCACAGGAAATATTTGGCAAAAGATTAGGCACTTTGTAATTTTCCGAAAATCCTATTAAGAAAGGTGTGCTATTACAATTTACAAATAGGAATCTATAAGCTGACTTTTAGAGACCTTCTTTCCAGCTTTAATGGCAGTGTCTCTCAACTCATTTCAAGCTTGAAGTTTATTTGCTAGTGTTGAATAAATGAAGACTGACATACTGTAGAAAAAGCAAACGATTTTTTCAAAGACTAAAAGGTTCACAGGACAGATAACGCATTAAAAACACACAAATACACAAATAAACATATCTACAAACAAGTAGACACAATGTACATACACACATACACACTGCTTCAAATTGACTCATTAGAAGTACTGTTAGTGGATTGACCAGTGTTACACAGATGTAATTTTTTCAGTACTCTTTTGTTGCTGTTTCTCAGACAACATATATATAATTCACCTGAGAAGTGACAATGGTCAAACTAGCGTTAAACTACTCCTCATTTAATTGTAGATTAACACCTAAAATTCACATTTCCATTGACCTGAAAACCACTATATTCCCCAAAGAGTAGTTTTTGGTCACAATAACATGTACTTTCCACAGTAAAAGGGGAAATAAAAACTGCAAAAGCAATGCAAGTACATGATAGATACTACATTTGATAGAAATGTTTGGTATATGTTGACTGGAGTGGTAGTCTGCACGAGGAGTTTTAGATTTATCAATTATGCATGCTGTATTGCTGTATGTTGGCATACATTTGCTTGTTATTTACTTGTTCTTCCGTAAGTGGTTTTGGCTTATAGAAGGCTATTAGGTCTCTAAAGTATTTCCCCTGGGCTGGTGTAACTGTTTGCAAACATATTATCAAAAACAAGAGATCAAAATAACAACAATAACAGCAAAGCATGGAAAGTCATGAGGGATCACTGGGCATTCCTCTAGCAAGAGAAAAACAAAATATCTTCCAATAAGCCAAAACATTTCTCTTGTATATCAACCTTATAGACCTCTTTAAATGTTTCACAGTCACTCACACATTTCTCTATCTTCTCTAACTGTGGTATACAGGAATCCTGTCAGAAATTATTGCAACTAAACATTTATAACTTAATTTCGTGACACCAATTATTCCTTAAATCATGAATTGCTGAAGCTTGGAACATACCTAGAAAATCATCTGTCATTTTCCATAGACGACTGATGTCGAACCTGAGGAGGAAAACAGCAATAAAACAATTAAACAGAAACCTACTAATAAATGGTATTCTATGATACCATTTATTTCTTCCACTAAGATATTTCAGTAGTCTCAAAATAATTTAGGTTTGTTGCTGGGAAAAAAAGATCAAAGTTTCTCTGACTTGGAGAATTTACAGATGAGAACAGTTATTTAAGGAGGCACCTATTTTCAAACTTTACTTATTGAACACCTACTATTTGCCATTCACTGGTCTAGTCACTGAACATAAGAGACATAAACAAGGCAGGGCAAAAAAAAAAAAAAACCCTGCTATCTTGGAGCTCATTTTTTTTAGTGAAGGAAGTGAAGAAAAGGAATATAAGTATCTGTAGTTCATTTAAAACATTTAAATTATAAGCAAATATTATGGCATTAGATAGCACGTTACTTACACAGAATGATGGAGAAAACATCACAGAATCAAAAGCTGAGAATTAACCTGAAGTCTCCAACACACAAGATGCAAGATACGATGTAGGTTTTATTTATCTAATTTAACTTCCGTTTCACCCTACATTAATCATGAATCTCATTACACACCCAGTCTTCCTCACATTACTTTGAATCTCAAAGATGATCAATGGACATTATATCACATTTCTGTAACATTCTATCAAGCACTATACAAACAAAAGGCAGTGTCATTATCTGGGTACTTTGGTGTGAGGAAGGAAAGAAACTGCAGATAAAAGTCCATAGAGCACTCCTGTATCTTAACAAGTGATAGAAACTGGCCAGCAAGTTGACATAACTTATACGTGTGCATGAATGAAGACTGTAGGAATCGAAGACATGTACATACTCTGTTTGGCCCCATCAGACTCATCCCTAGAATGTAATACACTAGGGTCTTCCCCTCAGCAGTCCAATGTCTTAAGAGGACCATTTTGCTACACAGCAAGTGGCAATAAAACACGGATTTGAAGAATAACCATTAGGATTAAAAAAAAATCACTCTTCCAACCTGTGCTAAACATCACTGCTGACTTCACAACAAGCTAAAGGAGAGGGATGACTCATCTTTCAGAATTTATGTTAATTTTTATTTTGATTTAAATTTGCTCTTCTTGTTCATTTTAAACTGACCACATCTGCCTGAAAAATTTTGGCACTGGGTCTAGAGTTAGAAAGAGAAATAAGAGAGTATTTTTTCCTAGGTTCTATGCCTTCTACATCAGTGTTAATGTGGGTTTAAAGTCAACTGTTGATCTTGGAAAACACTGGCATCCCTGGGCCCTGGCATGAATATTCTGATTCAGTAAATCTGGCATGTGTCCCAGAATCTGCATATTAAATAGTACTTACCTACCTCCCCATTTAATTCAGTTGATCTTTATAATACACTTTGAGGAAAAAAATTAACTCTAAGAGTAATGGACAACCCTGGAAAAATCCCATTTTTAAAGTTTGCAAATAATATTCTACATAAAATCCTGATCTAGCTATTTTTGTAAAACATATTACAAACAGCTAGTTGTAATAGGAAATAAGAACACACAGAGACCCATGTAAATCCTGCTCAGCTGCCATTTTAAATATGCAGTTTTTCTATTCCAATTTGTTCCTTTTGTTCCCTTTGAGATGTTTTCCCCCACTACCTAAAGAAACCAGGCAAATAATTTAAAATAGTAACTTTTTTGGCTTTTACCTAAAAATATATTTCCTACAACAGCCTAAGGAAAGTTTATCAGAATAGAAATCTACTAGGAAAAAAAAAGGTAAAGGAAAAAATAAAATAAATATTGATATGAGACAGAGCAAGGGAAAATACATTAAATAAAGCAAGCTCAGAATCCTAGTAGATTCTATGCTTGACGTGGGAACTCCCAATAAGGGGTCTGTGTATTTGAGAACTTCTGTGTGAGACGGAAGAGTGGAGGGCAGAGAAAGAGAGGGAGGGGAAGGAGGAGAATGTGTGTGGGTGAGTGTGTGCGTGTCCACGAGTGTGCACACGCATGCATGCCAGCATACAGAACTCACACATCTAACACCGCCAGATAATAAGTTAATCAGCTGAGGCTTTTGTTTTTGTTTTTGTTTTTGTTTTTGTTTTGCTTTAAATATGCTACTGCTATTTGGAGGATGGATAATTCAAAGAAAGCACATGAAAGCATGTTTTTCTTTTGAAATTACAAATACAAGGGAGGAGAGGAAAAGAACGGTTTTGATTATAGTTTTCAATTACCCTATATATGTCAAGGCCTTCCTTTTCTCTTACTAAATTTTAAAAGATTCAGAAATGTTTGATAGGATTTTGTTTTCCTCTGGATATTTTCTAAGCTATTCTCTTGGGTTCTAGGAGTCATTACTCAATAGATGGAGTTGGGGCAACTCCAAAGTTGAAAATAAATAGCAAACATGGGTAAAGGTTTAGGAAATAGAATATATGAAAAATGGCTGTACAAAAAAGAGTTAATTTTGCTTTTGGAAGACATGAATGAAAGGTACTACAACCCTTTCAGCAGTATCTAGGGCAATCACAGACAACACTTGTCCAGGTGTTCTTCATCTCCTTTGAGGCCAGAATGAGAGGAAACAGATGAAGTTGGATTATTTACTTCGAAATAAGAAATTCTGAGATGGAAGATCAACAACCATTGCAACTGTTGGGTGTTGGGGGGTGGTGTTATAAATGATATAAATAATCTTGTAACTATATTACAATAAGGCTTTCAAATTGGAACTCCTCTGTCTCAGTTGGTTTAGGTAAGCTCCTGAATGAGGGGGAAAGTGTAAGTGGGCTTCTGGAAGGCATTCTACCTAGCCATTCCATGACTTAAAAATCCAAGTGAATATTTTCATTTCCTCAGATAGTTTCAGCTGTCTGATGAGATGTCTTTAGGGAGTATTCCCAGAATTAAACATAAATTTTTTCCCATGAGCTTCTTCTTTTACTCTTCTTCTCATTCATTCCCAATTATTTTCTTTCTCATGATAGTGGAAGTTAAAAAGGGTGGGACATGCAGAGAATGTTTTAGATGTAGCCCCTCCTGCCTGAGTTAAAAAGCAGCATTTGGAAAAGTTTATGTTGCAATTTTCTGAGATCTTAAATAGAAACCTTATTGAGATTAGATTTCTAAGAAAAAATCAATAGCAACAGAAATACTAAAAATTAGTCTAATGATTTAAAATGCTACTTTAATTATGAGGAATTATAAATTGCTCATTTCAAAAAGCAATTCAACTTGATTGACTTAAGAAATGCCAAACTGTATTCCTTAATTGCTGTATTCTATAGGGGTACAATTTAATGTAAGGTACAAAGAAAAGATGGTATCAAAAGCTCATGTCTAAAAGGCATCTTGGATATGAGATAGGTAATAGAAATAACTTTGTGTTCTGAAATAAAACCTATATTGTATTTAAAAGATAATTAACTTTCCATTGATAGAATATCTTACAACTTATATTTTTAAAATTTAATTTTATCCCAAAATACTTTTCAGTAGTCCTTTTTTTCCTGTCAGTAAGGATGACAGAGAAGATGATTACTCTTGATAGAAAAGGCTAACTTAAGAAAAAATCTATACACTTTACATTCTAGCTTCTCCAGAGTGATAAATAAAAGGACATTTAAAAATTAAATAAAAATAATGCTTTGTATCAAGAGTCATTTCCCTCTACCTACCCTGTCTTATTTTATAAACTCAGTCATTATGTTGTTTGGGAAATCAATTTGCCCAAACTTGTGTGTTTCTCTTTGCCATATGTTTGTTTTCACAGGGTTCCTTGCAGCCAGGAGTGGCCATGTGACAAACTTTTGGCCAATAAGACACAAAGAGAAGCATGCAGAGAGTTTCTCAAAAATTAGCATTGCCTCCTTCTTGTTCTTTGTACTTTAAACATGGACATGGTACCTGGAGTTGAAAAGGCCATCTTTTGACCATGAGGCAAAAATGCGTAAGTACAAAAGCTCTGCATAGCACATTATAAAAAAGACCCTTGATAATGATGTGAAGCTGTGACCTAACCCTTAGACTGCTTATCTCTGGATTCCTTTCCTAGAAAAATGATAAATGTTCTCATGACTTAAGTCACTTCTGCATATAAGTTCAGTTACTTGTAGCTAAATCTATTTCTTAGTGGTGTATTCCCAAAAGAGTTTTCAAAGTACATATTTCAGTCAAGAAGAGAATATGTGATTCACATGTCAACCTACGAATAATCTTAAATCAGGAAAGCATGTGCCATTTTTTTTACCTTTCAAAAGTTATTTCATAATTTCTTGATTATAAGAAATTATAATTATAAGATTATAAGAAGCATTTTTAAAAATGAGACCATATTCTATTCCTCTCTAATTTTATCAAGTACATTTTATATTTCTGAGATGTTTATTTTCATAATTGCAAGCATCTGTATGTGTATGTAGCAATTACTTTATTACATAAAAATTTACCAAAAGTCCGACAAGTAAAACATGTTTGAGAATATATCCTTCAACAGATAACACTTCTGGATAAAAAAAAAAACTATTATTTGTTAATTATTCTGATTGCTGAAAATGTTACTGAGTTTTTTAAAACAATTACTATCCTTGTCAACAACTATAAATTTCATTCACACTGAAGAGAAAAATGTCCTATCAAAAATATATAAAAAAATTTCTACTCAAAAGTAAACAATATATTCAAAGTATTTCAGTATGTCCTGTAATAAATGCTGAAACAATGTGGAGTATTTGCATTTGTTACCCATCCCCCCACATATATATAACCAATGCAAATATTTTCACATTTATATATAAATACTTGCATATATTATATTTGTTTCCAATGTACACTGGACTACACTTGACATTACATATTTAAGTGATTTTAGACACAACAGACTTGATTTCATTTTTAGATTTTGGAAAGGAAATTCTTTAATACTATAGTGACTTTGAAGATTTAGGAATAAATATTTAGGATTTATCAAAATTGTAATTCAATGTATTCTGAATTTAGGCTTTCTAAATAAATGCTTGGGATTGTAGTTAGTGAAAAGAGTTAATGACATTTCAGTTGTTTATTACTTTTGAAATCTGTCTGGAAACACTTTAAATAAGTTATATTTCCCTTTTAAATTAAGTAAAATTATGATGGGCCTTCAAATTTTTCATAATTTTTATTCTTGTTACTTTTGTGAATTTATCTGAATGTGACACTGACATTTATTTTAAACTTTTATAATGCAAATAAACTTGATTCCAACAGTTATAAGAACTATGGAGTACAGCAACTTAATATATTTTAATACAAATATTGTAATATTCCAACCCCAACTATTCATTATTTGGGTAAGTGGAGCAAAAGAAATAAGTTAAACATAATCATCTCTTTGGTTTTCACAGACCACTTTCTTTTTTTTTAAACAATGGTTGAATAATGTGATAAGTCAATAAAAGAGAAAATAAAATTGTTTCTTCAACAGATAATACATAAAATTTAAATATCATAATTATATATGTTTTTAATAAATATACATTATCTCTGTAACGAATAAATTATTTTTTAAAAGGACTAAGAAAAGTATTGCCCAAAATAATAAATTCTGCGAAATAGAGAAAAAATAGATTTGTAAATTACAATATATAAACCTGATTTTCCCCTGTGAAATAATCTGTGAAAAAATTCTTTTTTATAAATTCTGTTATGTTTTACACATTTATTTCATACATGTTATTTTTTGGCGACTAACTTGGTTATCTTCAATACTAACATATTGAAAAATTCCAAAGTTTCAATGGTAAATATCTCATATGGTACAATAAGATATTGACAGATTTTCATTTACTTCTTCTGAATTTAAGCCCTTACTTTAGTTAAACCATGTACAATATGATATACAATAAACATAATTATTAATGATTTTTACTTTTAGTTCCAAGATCTGAATGAAGCAGACAATTCCTAACTCTTCAATACTCTCTCGTATTCTTATGATGGGGTGACTGGGAAAGGTCTTGCTTACACCCAACCAGGTGATCTGTACATAGATCTTTCAAGAACAATCAGAAATTCAATGAGATGAAAATTAGTTTTCATTTGAAATTGATAGGAATCAGTATGCACTTAAAACAAGCTCTTAATCATTTTCATTATGGAAGAAAGAACACAAACTTCATTATCAAATGAACAGAGGGGGAAGCTAGGCCTTCATGATAGGGAGTTACATGGCCGTGCCTCTTAGAATTCTTTTCTTCTCAAAAAAAATCCTCACTCACGGAACAAAGAAGGCAATGCCTTTCCTCTCATCTCTCCCCTTGTCCCTACTGTTTTTAATAATGTACATCTGACATGCTAACAATCAAGCACATGTTCTTTCATTGTTGTCTGATCTCAGCTGTCTCATAATGGCTTAAGAGGAATGATGAGTGGAATCACACATCAAGGGTCCCCTTTGTTGACAGTATAACCAGGGGTGTATTTCCAATTTGCAGTTTGGTGCTGCAGCTTTAGAAGTGCCACATTTGTTTGATATCTACTTGGTGCTGTGCCATTCATCTACCAAACTCAGGGGTCAACCACTCCAACAATGTGAGAATGAGGAATCAAAGAAAGTTTGTGAAAAATAAAAGAAACAGTTTGTTTCTCAGGTCTTTTTTTTTTTTTAATCTACAGACATAAAATAATAAAATAGCATTCTGAGAAAATCTAAGTATTCCATATGATATGCACACACATTTTATACCATCTATAGATTTGGCCTAAAAAATGTTCCATGTTTTCCATAATGAATGAAGAATCAATCTGTTTCATATTTTACCATTTGGAATTAATCTAAGACAAATTATTTTCCAGATTACTCTTATAATTTTTCTGCATTTCAAACTCTTCTCTTGGGGAAAAACACATCTTTTCAATAGTCTAAACTTTTTTCTACTATTAACATGTGTTACTTGAGTAGTAATTTAAAATTGTGTTCCAAATATAAACTGCAAAATTTGATAAAGACCTTCAAAAAAGAAGTCAATGATTATAAAAAGTAGAAAAGGCTTATGTCACAATATTAACTTTTCCCTACCAATAGTAACATGTTGTTTTCATAAAGTTCTTTTCCTGAAAGAAATCCCACTCTCCTATTAACCAAAATGTGTTACATTCATAATATTTTTTTCATCTTACATAAATTGATAGTGATTGAAATCAAGCCTTTTCTGATGTTGACACCATATTCACAGTTAAGACACTTAAATTCATCTACAAAACATTTGTCTTTTTAGGATATGTATCCCATATATATTTAATTTGTTATTTTCTCCTGTATTTTCTTTTAAGAATTCTTAAAAAGAGATTAAACTACATACATATGACTTATATATCCTTTCAACATTAATAATTATCATACCTCAGAATATTGTGGTGCAAGTGAATACTCTAGATAAATTTATTTTTTATTCAAATATCCCTTCTATTAAAATTGATTTTAATTTTAATTTAAAATGGCACGAAAAGTATTAGTAATTTTTAGTTGATACTCAAACTGTCAAAATACTATATAACATAGATATTTAAGATAAGATTCTATGCACATGGGGTTACTTGAACTTAGTATGTGGCTTTTATTTTTGTTAATGATTGTCCTTTACGTAGCTAGTATACGTAATAAGAAAAACTCAATTATGTATCAGTTTAGTAAATACCATTTAAATTAATGTTTGAAGAGAACAGGAGAATAAAATGACTAAAAATCAGTGAAACAAATGATTAGCCATAAGTACAGAGAAGTTTTAAATTAGTACGTCTGCTATGCAGTAATTTATGCTGACTCTAGAAACTTGTCTTACGTGAAAACTTGGTAACAAAAGTAACTTGTTAATGAAATCCTGTTATTTTATCCAAAGCCTAAACACTTAAAAAGACTTTTGTACCCATTTCTCATTGGAAAATCTACCATCCTTAAAGCTCCTGCAATAACTAATCCATTCTAATTCTTTGCTTTCTAATATGCATTTTTAAGGTAGACAAATACTGTAATGCATTTCCTCTGAAAATATAAAATGATTTGAGCAAAAAGGTTCTCCTGAAGCCTTGATATGATTTCATTTTTCTTGCAATAGCAAATTTAACTACACTGTATCATGACACAAAGGAGAGCTTTTGTCAGGGAAGAAAAGCAAAGATTATGTTATTTCTCTGGGTAAGGAAGAAGGACAACATTATCATTGCCAGGGCAGCTTCCAAGTACAAGCCAAGTACAAATGTGGCAGTTTACCCTCGAAACGAACACTTCTTTCACCTGAATAGCTAGATACTGTGTTTCTAGGTTTCCAACAATGTCTGGCAGTAGACTATGGCTTAACTTGAATTTTATAATGTCTTTTGTGCCAAAGAGGTCTCCAAATCTTAACAGGGTTCAATTTTATCTTACAATATCCTATTAATTAAATGAAACATTTTACTGAAATGCATGGTTGAATTTTTATAAAGGGATGTATAATGCTTTCTCTACCATTACTGTGATAATGGTAATAATAATTATTTTTACTTGGTATAAAAAGTAAAACTGGAAAAAAGTTTATAATAAGTATTACTCCCAAAGACATCTCTTTATAGTGAAATTAAAATTGTATCATCTTAAAAAAATTATATCATCTTTAACTCATTTTGCACACCAAAAAGTTAAGGCAGACTTGCCAATATTCTTTTGGAGTTTAGTCATTTTATTTTCCTAAACATACATATTTTGAAGACACTAGTTGCCATAGAACTGTTTATCAACTTTCCTTTAAAATATTTTTCGAAAGAGAATAATCATTCATCTTGTAACAGAGACAATGAAGTTTAAGCGTGATGTAACATTAAAGAGTAAAAAGGAAATTCCAAGCAGAATTAATATAATACTAAATGTTATAAAACCAAAACGCACCAGGGGAGCAAATTTACTCTTACTAAAATATGAATGCAAAAAGAAAATTAGCTTTTTCACTTTCACTTTTCCTAAGACGAAACTCCACTGAACAAGTGAGACAGCATAGTAATGGAAAACAAATATTCCAGTATTTCCTCGCTTAAAGGTCTCTTTTTGGTTTAAACATTGAACCTGTCACAAGCAAAGCCCATTAACAATTCCCAGGAAATAAAAATAGAATCTGAGTAGTAAAAGGAAGTCTAACCTTTGCCTTTTCCATTGTGCTTCCTCTAGCTCACAGGATGCCAAGTGCAGAGGCCTGTCACTCAGCCCTTCAGACCAGAGACCCTCAGGTGAAAGCACTGCGCCGACGCTTCCACGCCAGGACCGAGAGCAGACGCGCCACACACAGCGCCTCAACTCAAGATGGCGGCACTGGCGGCGGCGGCAGCGGGCTGTGTATAGAAACCACTGCGCCTGCCTGGCACTGAGAGCTGGTGCTTCGCCAGTCCTCGCGAGAACTCCATCCCCTCTCCGCTGACGAGATTTCCTACACAGCCCCGCCCTGGCCTGTTCGGGAGAATCTGTGCTCTAGAGCATGCACACCATCTCTCCATTCTCTGAGCAAAGAATAGAGTTGCTTTACTTCTGAGCCAAACTGAGTCTGGTTCTGTTGGCTCCAAGGACACCAGGCAGAAGGACCTCTGCTGGGGCCCGACTCAAGAAGGTTGGTAACAAACTTATTCAAAGTTTCTTTTCCACAGAGCTGATTTTGCTAACTCTCATTCTTCAGATAAATGCTTTTTCAGATTTTATCCTCTTTCCTTTCCTGACCCCCAGGATGGTTGCAGGTGTCTTTGGGTATAGTGTGTTCAGCGAAAAAAGCAGCAAGGGTTCTTCAATGAAGAATCCTCTGGATCTTCCTCGTCTTCCCCTTGGAGTGGCTGCAGAAACTTAGTCAATTTGATTGAGTGAGAATCTTTCCTTCGTATTACACCCAACTGTTAACCTAAGGCAGCAAGGCTCGTAGCCAAGCCATCATAGATGAAGTGGTTTCTTCTCTACTTTGTGGAAGAAACCCTTTAATCTGATTCTTCTGGATTTATTTCTTAATATGTCAGAGAAAGCTAAAAAATTCTGTTTTCTCAAAACCTGACTTTGCAAAATTATATGTTGAATGCCATCTGGGGAATACTATTTATCCTTTGTTTTACATACCTTGGCAACAACCTTAATCATCCTTTATCAAATCTACTACTTTGTGATTATTAAGAAACAAAGTGATACTGATAAAAGTACAGAAGGAAAATGATACATTTAATATATTTTTAAAACACCTTTTTGAAGTAAAGATAATGTGGCTTTAAAAATAATTTTAAAATCTGAATATTAATAATATTTCCCTTAATTAGCTAATAAATGTCCTTATCCAATAAACATTGTGTTTTCATATATTCTAAATAGTATTCTATATCCTGGAAATACATCATTAAACACAATACACAAAATTCCTGCCCTATTTGAGCTATTTTCCTGTGAACAGCATAGTTTTAATCTTATTTTCCTCCCTAGCTTTCAGTACCTATATGCTATATGCTGATAACTGCTATCAGTGAGAGTGTAATCCAGAAAACATAAACCACTGTAAGGATTTAAAAAAAGAGGACTTCAATAGAGTCAATTGTTACATAGGAGATAAAGGAGATAAGAAGGGAAAGGGGGAGCGATGAGGTAACCAACATGCTACCAACAGCTACACTCTTAGATTAGAGGATCAAAGAATGGAGATAGTTACCAGATATCAGATGCAAGGACTGACCATATGGAAGCTAGAATCACAGCCAAACTGTGGAGTGGGGGCTGGAGCCACAAAGGGTATTCAACCAGCACTAGAGATATTATTCAAGGCAAAAGGAGAGGGAAAGAAATACACTTGATTCTCCAATCTGTCATTTTCCAGTCTCTCACCAGGGTCTGCCATCAGCCAAAACCCAATGTGAGACATGGCCAGCAGTGATTAGCCTGCTTGTGATGCAGAGCAGAACAGGGGAAGCATGAGGAGTGTGTCTGAGAAAAAGCGGGACAAGCCCGGCACAACTACCAAACTTAAATCTCCTGTCATTATTTTCCTCCTGAACTTCAACTCATGTGATCAGATGCCTTTGTAAGATTTCTCCTGGATACATAAAAGCACTTATACTGAATGTGAAATATATCAGACTTTGATTAGGGGCACAAACAAGCACACAGTGAAACACACCGACAAAGCTAAACTAACTTATACGTGACCATTCATATTCCCCTGGAACACTGAAAACTGTGTATTATGAAGACAGTTGCTCAAGCATTGAGTTAGGGTTGGGTCATTCATTCTTCTCTTGTCTTTACTTCCCTTCTCCTGACCCTGTTCATTTGATATGTAAGTCTTATCTCTGAAGCATTCTTGGTCCGACCATCTACTGCTCTTCATTTCCACAACAAATACTCTAGCCTACACCACCATTACATTTACCTTGGATTTTTGCAATATCTCCTAACTGCCCCAATGTGGTAGATTGTATTTTTCAAAAATGTCCATATCAAAATCTCTCACCTCACCTAATTTTCTTCCACATGATCTTGTCATATCCCTATCAAAAGGTAAGATCAATTTCTCTATCCACTTGAATGTATGAGGGGCTGTGACTGGTTTGATCGACAGAATAGAATAGATCTGACAGTGACTCAGCACCAAAGCTTCAGTTTCCTGCCTCTTGAAGCCAAGAACCACATACAAAATGTAACTACCAGAAATTGCCATGCTGTGAGATGCCCAAGCCAAGTGGCAGGATCCTGGAGGATGAGATCATCTGTAAAAAGAAAGAGGCCAAGAAGCACTTCTAGTGCCAGGCATATGTATGAAGAAGCTATCTTGGAAGTGCATCACCAAATCTCCAGTTGCCTAAATGATTTCCTCAAAATGCTAAGTATAGAATTATCATAGAACTCGGCATTCCCACTTCCAGATATTTACCCAAGAGACATGAAAATATATATTCACACAAAAACTTGTACGTGAATGTTCATAGGAGCATCATTCATAACAGGCAAAAAGTAGTGATAACCCAAATGTTCATGAACTGAAGAATGGATAAACAAAATGTGGTATATCCATATATACACATGGAATATTATTTGGCAACAAAAAGGAATGAAGTACTGATCATGCTACAACATGGATGAACCTTGAAAATATTATGCTAAGTGAAAGAAGTCAGTCACAAAAGTCGACATGCTGTGTGACCTTATAGAGAGACAGAAAGTAGATTAATAGTTGAACAAGGCTGGGAAAGGTGTGTGTTGGTGGAGGAGGATGTGTGGGTGGTGAGTAAAGGGGGGGGTAAGTGTTGATCAGTTTATGGTTTCATTTTTGAGATGATGAAAATGTTCTAAAATTAGATCAAAGTGATAATTTTATAAGTAAAATCCATTAAAGTATAACTTTAAATGAGGGAACTATATGATATGTAAATTATTTCTCAGTAAAGCTGTTAAAAAAAAAGTATAATCAGATCATGTCAATCCTTTATTAAAACCTTTCTTTGACTTCACATCCTCCCAGAATAAAGTACCAACTCTTATCCTAGACCTCTAACTCTATGAATAAATCCCTGCAAGGTCACAACCTGGTCTTCCATTCTGATCTTGCCTCTTGCAATTCTCCCAAATGTCTACTGTGTTTCTAGCTGTGCTGACTTTTTTTCAGTGCTTCCAGAGTCTGAATTTGTTCTCTTCCTATGGTGCTCATACCATAACTACACTTATACCTAGAAAACTCTCCCCCCAGGTCTCCACATGTTTACATCCTTCTTGCCCTCTGGGTCTCAACTTAATATTAACTTCTTAAGGCAGATTCACTGAATCAAAATAGTCTGCTAGTCACTCTTTAACACAATATTGTTTTGTCTTCATGGCCCTTTGCACACTATAAAATATTGTTGAGTTGGTTTCACTTATTTACTCGTGATGTCTTTTTCTCCCACTAGAATTTGAGCTCTGTGAGAGTTGAAATCTAATCTTCTGATCATCACATTGCAGGACAGGAAAGAGTGCACAGAATAGATACTTGCTAAATATTTGTTCACTGAGGGATTCTTTACATTTAATTATCTTCTTATATTTACCATCATGGAGCAAGTGATAGCTTTTCAAAACAGCTATATGTCTCATTGTTTGTAACCTTCATTCTCACCTTTCTCTGCTCACTGCTAGAGAAAGCTCAGGTTGCCTTTGGAACAGACCAGCACTGCCCGGAATGATGCTTCACGCTGTTCTTACCTGCCTGTATCACAGATCTTCCCATTGCTACAGTAACAATGGAAATGCCTTACAAATTATTTCATAAGTATTTACACTTTATATTTTTACTATTTGTGGTATAAATTGGTGAAGAGCAGGCATACAGCAGGGAATCAGGAAAACTAACTTGCCTAGATTTTGTTCTCAAAGGGACTGAGTCACTTATCTGAGTGTATAAAATATTGAACATTTTCTAGACCACTTCTGAAATATCTTTTTGTTCCAACATCAAAAAAAAGGAGGAGGAGGAGGAGGAGGAGGAGGAGGAGAATTAGGCTACAGGATCAAGGCAGATATCCTAACAATATTAAGAAGTTCTAGGTTCGTCCCGTCATGGTTGTGCCCGATTTAATCTGCTTCCCTGATTTGCTGGAATGATTTTCTACTTCGAGCTGCCTCACAGTCTCATGGCACTCTCTTGCCAGCCTCATCTAGCCCACTCCTACACCTGATGCTGGGAGGCATTTTGTCATCCCATCTTTTGCATCTACCTCCTGTCCTGGGGCTGCCCGTCAGCAACAAAAGCATAGCTCAGTCAGCACCAGCTCACCAGGCTGGGCCCAAGGGGCTGTACGCTGCAGGTGGGTGAGTGAAGACTGTCACCCCGTGATCATCCCACGAGACCTTACACATTCCTTACAAGGTGCTCGATTAGTCTGCAGTTATTGATTCACTTGAGACATTGGAATTGGGATGATGAATTGCTTTACATATTGCTATTTTGAAGACAGTGTCTGGAATGAAAACGTGATAAGAATAATACCTAAATTTATTGAGTGCTTATTGTCATCAGGTATCATTAAATGCTTTTTATTTTCACAAAAAAAAGGTTTGAAGATAAAGTTGTGACGTTAACTACCTATGAAGAAGGTACTACTTGTATCCCCATATTACTGATGAGAAAACGAATAAGTCTCAGAGAGAATAAGTCATTTTCCTTATGGCACATAATTCATAAGAGAAAAGATGAGATTTCAACCCAGAGAATCTGGCTCCAAGTTTATTAAAGACTAAAGACTGTTTATGTGGCATTCAGTAGGAGTTTACCAATTATAAAATGAATTAGTAAGTTCTTAGGACCAAATGGTACAAGGTGGTTAAAACTGTGACTGTAATACAGATGGACTTTGACTTTCCAAATTAATAGCTTTATGTATCTGAGTAAATTCTCTCAACTTTGTCTCTTTGCCTTCATGGCTAATACATGAAAAAAATAGTACATGTTAATCACCAAGCTGTTGGATAGGTTTCCATTCTACCATGTACTTAGAAAATGAAAACAAGAAATATTATTGAACTATTTTAATGTTTATCATAGTAGTCAGCAAATGTTCACTATTCTTACTTTTGATGTGACTATTATTTTAAAAGGTTCTATATATCTTCATTGTTTGGGAACTATGCCCTTTTCAGTTCAATTTAGAAAAAAAATTTTTAAATCAGTCTCATGTGCAAGGCATTTGGGTTATCTAAAGAAAAACCAGAGTTCTGATGCTCAAGAAGCTTATGCTGAAATTATGGAGCCTGATATATATATAAACATATTATTGATGGTACAATGTAAATTTGCAGGTTAATTATATAAATAAAATAATCTTAGGTTACAGAAATGTAGTAATAAATGCTAACCAAAGTACTGAAGAATGATCTATACAAATAACATCTCAAGTAAATTACACTAGAGGATTACCATCCATTAGAGGAGGATGGAGGAGATGGAGAACACTCAACCAGTTAAGGAGACAAGAAGAATAAAGCCAGCGTACTATGAAGGTGCCTCATGGTAGAGTTCAGCCCATGGCAGGGAAGAAACGGGAGAATGGAGCTGGGCTTTGCTGAGAATTTTGAATACCATGCTAAGGAGGTCAGTCTTTATTTTCTGGGAACTGAAGAATCAACTGAGCTTTAGATCGGGAGTATAAATGATTGGATTTTTATTTTAAAGGGATGAATGTGTGATTGTGTTTTGTGTTGTTTTGTTTTGTCTTCCTCTCTTGAAAAGTTTGAGATGTTTCTGGATGCAGGGATGCAGGAATACAGAGATGAGTTTCCTCCAAAAGTTAAAGAAGGCACATTAGAAATGTGAGAAAGAAATAGCAAAGAAAGATTTAAAAGGCAGTATAGCTGTAAAACCCAGAAGAATGGTGACCGCTTGAATATAATCATTGAGAAGAAAGAAACAAACTGGATATGGCAGTAAGATTCTTAATACATAAGAAGTAAGTGGAAGTAACGTTAATTGAGGGTCACAAAAAGAGTGGGATTATGATGAAGAAATGGGCTTGACTTGTACCATATAAGTTAGAGATGTTTGTAGAAATTTCACACGGAGCTGTTTAGATATTAGCTAGTGGCTGAACAGAAGGATAAAAAGAACAGAAAAGTCAAGGAAAGAGAGGTTGTGTGTATGCAGAATTGAACGGGAAATTAGATCAAAGGCTACAGACAAATCGTACACAAGATAAGTTTGCGGAGAGGCTGGGCAACGCAAGAGTTAGAAAATCACTGGTCATTTTTCAGTTTGGTCTTAGCTGAATTATGAGGGCAGAAGCTGCTTGCAGTGAAAAGAAGAGAGAAGTAAATTAGAGGTGATATAGTGGATTACAAATTCAAGGAGTTTGGCAGAAAAGGAGATACCACATTTCTCCACTGCTCTACATCCTCCAGTCACTTCCAGTCTCACTTCAAATGAAATACAAATTTCTCATCACAGCCTAGAAGCCTTTACATTGTTTGGCCCTCTGATAATTTCTAAACTCATCCCCCCCCACACTTTCCGTATGAAGCCCTACAGCTAACTCTCCTGTAGCACATGGATGTCCTGGCTATTTCTCCAACAAAACACACAGGCCTTTGCGTGGCTCAGGTCTTTGTATTCATAATTCCTGTGATTTCCCCAGTTATTCACAAGGAACTACATTAATTCTTTTTGATAAATATTACCTTAACAAATAGTCTTTCCATGCCACCTCATTTTAAAAAAAACCTACTCCCTTTCCATCACTTACTATCCTGTCCTGTCCTTTTTAGCTTTTATTACAACCTGACATCTTAAAAATGTATTTTCCTTTTAATCCTCATCCCAACCCTCCCTGCCTTTCCAGAACGTAAGCTACGGTAGAGAAGTTTCCTCTGTTTTGTCCAATGCTATATCCCTAGTACCTAAAATAATGCCTGGCATATAATAGGTGTTCAATAAATATTGATTAAATGCATGAATGAAAGTATGATAATATGGGGCTCTACTTAGAAAGAGGAATTGACGTAAATAAAGGATTTTTTTCAGTTGAAGGCAATCTTAAGACTCTGGGTCTGGAAAGAATCAATATGAGGGAGAGACTGATGACAGCTTGAAAGGAGACAGGGTCTAAATAGGCAATGGAACAATATTCTGGAAGGGTGTGCAGAAGAGAGTTGGATCAGAGCAACAGGTCAGGGATAAATCTCAGAAAGGAACAGGAGAAATTCTCTGTCTGAAATTTAAGGGAAACAAAGGGATGGATAGAAAATAGAATCTGAAGAAGAAAATTGGAAGCATCGGTTTACAAACTATGAAGGATTCGAGAATTCTGAGATAGGCTAGAAGGAAAGGTAGGGCAGAAGCTTAAGGAGATCAAGGGAAGGGAAACCTCAAACACACTGCTCAGAGTGAGAAGAGAGGACTGTAGATTTCCTGGAAGTCAATCCAGGGCAGAATTCTTCCCTCCTCATCATTTGCCTTGCAAATTGTTTTCAGTATGATCACCTTTTCAGAACAGAGCCGTGTGTACCATTAAAATGAAATTTTATTCTACTAAGTTCTTCAGCTATAGTCTATTTTTTTGCAGACAAGCTAATATGGGATGTCAATGTATACTACTCACTGAAATTAATCTATATATGATATATATATATCTTGATTCTTGCATATATCATATATGTATATATTATGTATATATGTGAATATATGTGTGTATATGAGTATGCATATATATAAATATATATGTGTGTCTGTAAGTATATAAATATACATATATGTCTTCAAAACAGTAGATACAATTAGCTGGTCTTTGGGTTTTCTTAGAATTACCTAGTGGACTTGCAAGAACCTAGGATCTTTTTATCCTGAAACTGAATTTTCTATTTGATTCCTGGCAGAAGCCATCATCATCTGTTCAGGATGATGGCTGTAATTTAAGCTTTAATGGGACAGACCACAGAATATTTATCCCCCTCTGATGATCCAGCTGCTCTACTAGATGTTATCATTTCTTTTAACTGTTCTGGCATTAGAAAGCAAATGACAACATTTTTTTTCTATCTATAAAGTAGTACATGCATGTTAAAAGACAAGGAAGAGCATACAACAAAGAACATAAAAATTATCCATGATTTTACCATTAGCAATATAATTGTTTTGCAATTTTATTGGTATTTTCCTTTCTAACCTGTTTTTCTGTGTATATGTCCAATTTTTAAGTGTTCTAACTAATGATGTATACAGTTCTACAGTCTGATTTTTTTTTTTACATTCCCCATCATTAGCATTTTTTTTCAGGTAACTAAATGCTCTTGGAAACGCTAACTTTTTATAGCTGCGTAACATTCTATCCTATGTCATTTATTTAACCATTGTTCTATTTGGAATTTCTTTGATTTTTCTTCTTGTTATAAATATTGCTGTAAAATTTTTTCTAGATAAATTATTCAAGAACATGAGTTTTAAAATTCTTTGAAATATCATTGTTTCTGTGAAAGATTATCATAACTGCTTAGTTTTTGTTCTTAAACATCATCAGATAGAACAGGGGATACTGATACTTAATTTCATATTTATATATTGATGCTGATAGTGTCTAAGAAGTGACATTTTGGATTGTTACATTATCTTACCCAAGTATTGATAGTTGGTAATTTTCATGAACTTGTGTCCTGTTTTGTATTAATACATTTGTTAAACTTAATAAAAACTAAAAGAAATAAATTTTGTGCCATATTGGACACACTAAGTTAGAAACAGCACCAAATTCAGTATGTGAAACATGCTTTTTATAATCATGAGGAACAATATTACTATAATTTTTTTTGCAAATAGTGGATAATATTGTCATCAAGTTCAATATTTGGACACTGAGAGTTACTTTGAAAATTGTTCTGTTTAAACAAGTCAATTTTTTGCATCAGAATATTCCCTGATAGCATTAAAGTAGATATTATAAGTCTTTCAGAATATACCTTGTAAATGATATACAGTTATATGAAAGATTGCTTTTTCCTCAGTGGAAATATCCTGCCCCATTGCATTTCAAGAGCTATTTCTTTTTGTTGCTCTTGTTCCAGGAAGATAAGTGCTCCTGAGTGAATGTGTAATGTTGGTTGAGAGAAGAGAATAGAGGAGAATAAATCTCACATGTTTCTATTTGGAATTCATCAATGGCATCTGCTGATGTTCAAGGCAGGCAAAGTTGCTTAAAATGCAGACTTTCTGCTGTTTCCACCACAATCAATATCACACATCTTTCATACTTTAGAGGGCAATTTTACTGTAAATCTTCTAACATTCCTTAGGTGATAAATGGCAGGCTTTTAGGGACCAGACCATTTCAACTAACATGGCAACCATATTTGTATGGTAAAGATCTATTTAAAATAAAATGGACTTTGTTTCTAATATAATTGCAAGAAAAGAAAAGAAGACTGACCACCATTCTTATCACTTCTGCTGCCAAATCATCAGATGGTGCTTAGTTTTATTTGATTGTGTCTGTGGTTCTTATTGGAACTTAAAATGCTTTTCTTAGAGCACTGTAGTGTGAGGGAAAGAAAGCCTTTGGAGAAACACTGTACTTTCTCCTGGATCATTTAACGTCTAGCTGAAGGCACATAAAATTCACAAAGTTTTCTAAATTCTGTCATTTTCTTCTGGTGAAACTATTCCTCTATCCAGCCCAAACCTCCCATAGGCACAAAGCATTACAGTTTACAGTAAGGAACAAGCTGCTGATGCCTAGAAAGGGGATTCAGAATTTCTATGGTGATTGTGGCAGAGCTGAGCTCCTGGTCATTGGATGACCATTTTGATTTTCGCAGAGATCTTGCAGGTAGAAATGGTGAGGGGATGTAAAAAGTAGCTTGAAGTTTTCAAGAAGGATGTAACCGAAATTTAAAGCCTGACATATGCTTAATTCAGCTTAAAAATAAAATTTCAAATTTTTAAACCATTTTCAGATTTGTGTAAAAAAAACAGGAAGGCTTGAACTGATCTTACAGGACATTTACTTATTTGTTTTGTCCCTTCTAAGGAAATCATTTTTTATAGAGGAGGTATTTGTAGATAACAGATGCTGTGTCTCCTATGACTTAAAAGATTTGCTTTTTTAGAAGACAGTGTTATTTTTGGTTATGAGTTGAGGGTAGAGAAAAATAATAGATGGGACATCATGGTAGTCAATCCCTAAACTGATTGGTATTGAATGATTAAAAAAAAGTTGTTTTTGAAAAAAGTCCTAAGTCAGTACAATGAGGAAATAATACTCCTTTCAACAAATGATGTTAGGATAACTGGACATTTGTATGCAAAAGACTAAAGTTGGATTTTTTTCTCATACTTACATACAAAAAATTAATTAAAAAATTAGATAAACCTAAATGTAAGAGCTAAAATGATTAAAGAATTAGAATAAAACACATTACAAATGTTCATGTCCTTGGATTAGGTAATAGTATTTTGGTTTCTTTGATATGTGGAGTCACAGTAAATACAGGGATGGCAAATTTTTTTAAATAGCTAAACAAACATTTATCAAAAATAAAAATGGTACTTAGTATATGATCCAGCAATCCAACTCCTGGGCATATATCCAGTAGGAGCCTTATTTCAAAAAGTCACCTGCACCCCAGTGTTCATGGCAGCACTATTTACAATAGCCAAGACATGGAAACAACCTAAATGTCCATCGACAGATAACTGGATAAAGAAGTTGTGGTATATTTATACAATGGAATACTACTCAGCCATAGAAAAGAATAAAATACTGCCATTTGCAGCAAAGTGAATGGCCCTGGAGAATGTCATTCTAAGTGACGTAAGCCAGAAAGAGAAAGAAAAATACCATATGAGATCACTCATATATGGAATCTGAAGGAAAAAAAAGAGACAAATGAACTTATTTATAACACAGAAACAGACTCAAAAGCATAGAAAACAAACATATGGTTCCAGTAAGGAAGGGGGTGGGAAGGGATAAATTGGGAGTTTGAGATTTGCAGATACTGACTGGTGTATATATAAAATAGATAAACAAGTTTATACTGTATAGCAGAGGGAACTATATTCAATATCTTATAGTAGCTTACAGTGAAAAAGAATATGAAAATGAATATATGTATATTCACATATGACTTAAAGCTTTGTGCTGGATGCCAGAAATTGACACATTATAAACTGACTATACTTCAATTTAAAAAAAAAATAAGTCACAAAATGCCAAAAAATAAAAATAAAAATCTTTGTGTTATAAATGATAACATCAAGAAAGTAAAATGAACTCACAGACTGGAAGAAAATATTAATATATTTGACAAGGGACTGGTATTCCAGATATATAAAGAATAGTTACAATTTAATAATAAAGAAAACTCCATTAAGAATTAGCAAGGGCTTTGAATATGTATTTCTTCAAAGAAGATATACATAGGGATAATAAGGACATAAAATGATGCTCAGCATCCTTAAATATTAGGTAAATGTAAATCAAAACCACAGTGTTCATATCCACTAAAACAGCCTTTATTAAAAATACAGATAATAGCCAGTCCTGGGGAGGAGGAGGAAGCATTGGACTTCGCATTCGCTGTTGGTGAGAATGTAAAAGGATGTAACCTCTGTGGAAAACAATTTTCATTTCCTCAAAAAGTTAAGCATAGAGTTACCCTATGACACAGCAGTTTTGCTCCTAGGTATGTACCCAAGGGAAATAAAAACAAACATTGACCCCAGGATTTATGCATGTTTCCTAGCAGAATCATTCACCACAATAGCCAAAAATGGAAATAACCCCAATGGTTATCTACAGATAAATGGATAAATTAAATGTAGTATATCTATACAATGGAACATCTTTTTGTGAATAAAAAGGGATGAAGTATTAATGTATGCTACAACATAAATGAATGTAGAAATTATTATGCTAAATGAAAGAAGTCAGACACCAAAGATTACCTATTGTATGGCTTTATTTTATGCAATTTACAGAATAGGCAGAGCTGTAAAGACAGAAAGTAGACTCCTTGTTGCCTACAGCTGGATGCTGGAGGCATGGGAGGAAGAGCTAGTGTTAACTGGGGAGTGCTTGCTAATAGGTATGAGTTTCTTTGGGGGTGATTAATATGTCTGACGTTTTAGATTGTGGTAATACTTGTACAATACTGTGAGTATACTAAAAATAAGTCAATAAATTGCACATTTTGGTTAATCTTATAATATGGGAGTTACATGTCTCAATAAAAATGTTTTTAAAAAAAATGAATGTCAGAATCTCAAAATACGGTTTTTAAGAGAAAATTGGTACGAAATTCTTGATTGGAGGACAGGCCAGGAACTTACGCAGTTCCTGGATTCTAAACACAGAGATCTATTTTGGTTCCCAAAGAACCTAGCGAGTCATAGATGTGGTTAAGTTCTCACTTTGTTCACTTGACTATAAGCAAATGCCTCTGATGACTTGCAAATAGAAAGCCCTATCTTGTTACATAAAAAGATTAGATTTTTTGCGATTATCAGACAACACTCTGAACAGACATTTTTCTTGGGACAGTAGAGCAGTCTCAGTGATTCCAGGGTATTCTGCACTTACAACTTTTGAGGAGTGGGAAGCAATTATTAGTGATTTCATGTCTGTTTTCTGGTTTTGACAAGGAAAAGGAAAAATAAAATATATTTTATTTTCATACTATTACAGTAGCATCAGTATTTGTGTGACTCTGCAAGTGGCAAGAGTCTCACCTGAAGAATTCATTTATTTTTCCAAGTTTTGTGTTAGGGGAATGTTTGTGAAAACTTTACATGAGATCTTTACTTGATCTCTATATGTGTGCACCTTTACATACATATGTATATTTGTATATGGACAATAGTATCTCAAAAAAGTTTGCAATTATCCTCTTAGAAATGAAAATATGAGACACAAATATAGTGGTTCACTTGAATAAGTCTGAAGCAGAATGTTTAAATTCCTCTCAAATACAGTGAATGAGTGACCATTTAAAAATAATTGCAACTAATGTCAGTGTATTTTTATCTCAACAAAAGCTAGAAGTAGACAAATGCAGAGAACTTCATATATTTTCTGGTAACATATGTTTAGTCTATCATTTATATTAAAGTTAATTGAAATACATTTTTGCTATGAATTGTAGTATTCTCCTGCCTACCCCCACCTCTACCATTTATTTTTGAGTAATCTTGGGCAAACATATTTTTAAGCCTATGAAGCTAGGCATATTAATCAGGTATAACAATAAGTTTGGGAAGAACAGAATTTTGTTTTAGTTATAAAACAAATGGGCACATTTATATTGTTATCTATAAGTCTTTTTCTCTATTAAATATTTTGTGATTCTATGCTTCTAAGTAGTTATAGAATTTTAGAAATGGATATAAAAGAGTGATAAGATTATTGCTATTCACAATGTATAAAGCATTCTTAAAGTATCTCTAGGAAAAAAACTTTCTGGGATCTTTAAAAGCCATTAGGCATTTCTGAGAGAAGCACACAAATAAATGGTAATGACTCTTCCAAGTTTACAAAGAAAGAATTCAGGAAAAAATTATTATAGTTGTACAGGGTAATAATGTACAGAATAATTTATAATACATATATATTTAAAACATATACCAAGAAAATTAAGAACTTAGATGAAATAGATATTGAAGAAATATAACAAAATTAGCATAAAATAAAATACAAAATCTGAATTGACAATTAATAAAATAGCCAACAAAAATATGTAAGACGAGAGTGAAAATTTTAAAACATTGCTGAAATGAATTAAATAAGACCTAAATAAATTGGAGAAATTGAATTCATTTTTTAAAGCTTTTCCATGAAGATATCTCCAGACTCAAATAAATGATAGTATTGGTGATTCCTATTAAATATTCAAGGCATTGTACACAAGCACTATCAGAAAAGAGAAGGAGGAAACACTTTCTAACTCATTTTACCAGGCCAGCATATCCCTAATGCCAAAACCTGAAAAAATATTACTTAAAAACAAAATTACTGATTAATATCTTTTATGAATATATATGCAGAAATCATTAGCAAAACATTAGCAAATTGAATGCAAAAATATATTAAAAGATAACAGACTGTGACTATGTAGGATTTATCATAGGACTGCAAATATGTTTTAACATTCATAATCAATCATTGTAACTTACCATATCAGAATAAGGGATAAAAACCATATGATCCTTCTAAAAGAAGCAGAAAAAAAAAAAGTAACAGCATTCAACATTCATTCATGATGAAAGCTTTTCCCAAAATGTTTTCAGCTAACATTATAGTTGATGGCTAATTTTATGTGTCAACTTAGCTGGGCCAAAAGGTGCCCAGGCATTTGGTCAAATATTATTCTGGGTGTTTCTATGAGGATACTTTTGGATGAGATTAACAGTTAAATGGGTAGATTTTGAATACTCAGCAGATTACTCCCCATGATGTGCTCCTCTGAGCAAGAGAGAATTCTACAGTAGACTGCCTTCAGAGTCCATCTGCAGCATTGGCTCTTAAGGTTCTACAGCAATTCCTTTAGACTCAAACTGGAACATTGGCTCACCTGAGTCTCCAGCCTGCAGCCCTACCCTAAAGAATTTGTCCTCACCAATCTTCACAATCACGTGAGTCAATTAGTAAATCTCATTTTTATACTCATGCTTGCGCGCACACGCGCCTGCGAACACACACACACACACCCCCTATTGGTTCTGTTTCTCTGGAGACCTATAACTAATACACTGATATATTCAATACTTCCCCTGCAAGATCATGAAGAGAAAGATGGATGCTCTCATCACTTTTTTTCAGCATTGTACTGAAAGTCTCAGTCATTGCAATAACATAAAAAAATCAAGAAAAGGCATGAAGATTCAAAAGGAAGAAGTACTGTCTCTGTTCAGAGATTGCAAGATTGTTCTCATAGGAAATCCTAAGGAATATACAACACAACTAGAACCAATCGGTGAATGTATCAAGGTTGCAATATAAAGGTCAATACAATTGATCAAATATATATTTATATATTAGGAGCAAAAAATTGGAAACTAAATCTGCTCAGAACACATAAAACAAGGAATGAATTTAACAAAAGATGTGCAAGGCCTTTACACAGAAAATCACAAAACGTTGCTGACAGAAATTATAGAAGATATCAATAAATGAAAATATACATGTCCGCATGTTGGAAGACTCAAAATTAGTAAAATAGTAATTCTTCTCTAATTGCAATCTCAACTATACTCTTAGAACATTTTCTTCACGGAAAAATGTCAATCTGATGCAAAATTGTGTATGGAAATGCAAATGACCTAGAATAGCCAAAGCCAAAGGAGGAAGTAGTAGAACAAACTAATGTTAACACTTCTGCTATCCAAATGCTTAGCAATCAAGACAGTGTGGTACTAATAAAGTGACAGACCTATAGATCAGTAAAACAGAATAAAGAATCCAGAAATAAACCTACATGTATATGCTATATTGCTTTTGACAAAAATGTCTGAAGGATTTAACAAGTAGAGAAAGTCATTTGAATAAACAGTGCTAAAAAAAAGTGAATATTCATATAGGAAAAAGCAAATATTTAACCTTGTCAAAACCATACAAAATGTTAGCTCTAAGTCAATCAAATACTTAAATAGAAAAGCTAGAATTACAAAGCACATAGGCAAAAACAGAAGTGAATTTTTGCCAGTTTGAAGTAGACAAAGACTTCTTAGGACATAAAAGCACAACATATAAAAGAAAAAATTATAAACTGGACTCTGAAAATTAGAAACTTGTGTATTTCAAAATAAAGTCTTAAGACAATAAAAAGGTAAGCTAACAGCTGAGAGAAAATATTCACAATATATCACAAAGGATTTCTATTCAGAAAATATAATTTACTTTTAATATTTAACAATATACAGACAACCAGTTTTTTAAAAAGGTGAAAGATTTGAGCGGATATCACAAAAGAGGACATACAAATGGATAATAAGCACATAAAAAGATGCATTAATCATCAGGAAAAATGCAAATTAAAAACACAATGAGAAACCACTACTCTAGATGAGAATGGTTAAAATTAAAATGTTATGGACAAGGGTTTAGAACACCTGGATCTCATGTACAGTGTTTCTGAGAAAATGAAAGTTACTTTAAATATTTAAAATATCTGCCTTACAATCTAGCCATTTCATTTCTAGGTATTTACCCACTAGAAATGAAAATAAATATTTAACAGAAATGCTTGAATATGAATTTCTATAGCTACTTTTTTCACAATAGCTAAAAGCTGGGAAAAGCCAAATATCTATCCAGAAGTGAAAAGGTTAAAAAAAAAGGCTACTTTCCTGTAATGGAGTAAGTTTCAGCAATAAAAAGAAACAAACTACTGAGGCATACAACAACACGGATGATCTGAAACTCATTTCCCTGAGTGAAAAAAGTCACAGACGAAATAATGCATCCTGTAAGACTCCATTCAATTAATATTCTAGAAAATGCAAACTAATGGATTGTTACTAAAAGTATATCAGTGATTGCCTGGGGCTGAGCAACAAAGGAGAGATGGACTGCAGATAGGCATGAAGACACTTCTGGGGGTGACAGAAATACTGTACATCTTGTTTTTGGGGTGGGTGGTCACAGATGTTTATATCAAGGTTCAAATACGTCTACACTTTAAATAGATGCAGTTGTATGAAAATTATAAATAAATAAAGGCAATTTTAAAAATGGAAACAAATACATCATCAAGTAGAGTATGGTACATCCACAGGACTAAAGGTTGATGTAACTTTGAAAATGATTGTTAACTGTTGGTAATAACATCTTTTAAAATGCTATAAAATAACTAGCCTAATAGATTGGTTTATTTAGAACGATTGGAGCTATGTAAATGTATACAACCCGAAAGAGCAAATGAAAAAGGGAGGATATGTGTTAAGATACCCTTCAGGGGTTTTTCCCTACATTATGTAAGTGCCAAACGTTCTGTAAATGAGAGAAATTCCTTTTGTTCTAAAACTACTTTTAAGTGATGCTGATATGATAGGGGTGGTAGGATGAGCAAAGAGCCCAAGAATTTCTGCGTCCCTTTGCACTATAGAAGACCTTATAAATCACAGGTCAAAACAACATGTTGCCAATTAATATAGTAAAACAGCAGAGACTTGTTTAGGATTACAGACCAAGTTTGGGCAGAAATGAGACAACTGTCTTTCAGAATTAGGCTTTTTTTAATTAAAGCATAGGTTTCATTCATCTCTGATACATTACTGTATTAATTTTAAGTAAACTTTTGTGGGGTTTTTTCCTACTCAAAAAGTCTGGGAGAGTGTACATTTTTTGATCCATTACTTACATATCATTAATTCCTGGATTACAAATAAATCAAATTACTATATTTTCATGTGATTTATATTTACATTAAATAAGAAATCCTCTTTTTCAAGTTCCCATTCAAATTACATAAGTGTATCATTGTAAAATCATATCTAAAGTATATAACCTGACTCCCACAACCACAATAAAATACTCAAATAAATTGGGTCTATAAAATGTAATAGAGGGGAAAAATCCTTTTTCATTTTAGCCTCTATTTTTCTCAGTCTTTTCTTTCTAGTGGCATAATGGTCATAATATGACAAAAATAATTTTTTCTCTTTGATATACAGTACTGAAAAAAAGTCTAAGGAGCTTTTGTGTATGTTCACATGAACTTTAACTAAAACAGTCTTGGTGTCAACATTCTAATCACTGCATTCAAGTGGTTGTCATCATTCCTTTAACCAAACATGTTGATCTTAAATCTCCCTGGAGTTCATGTCACTGTACAGAATTAACTGTTTACCCTAGTTAGAGTGAACTTGTAGGTTCTAATCAATGACAGGAATTTTCTTTTTCACGTATTAAATAAAATGTCAACATTCACACAATATTTTAGATATATTTCGTAAGTAGTGGGACTCTGCAGACAAGCTGTAGCCGAAGAACTCTTTTCATAACATGACAGTTAATTTTTGATTGTGGCTGAGCCTGGCATTAAATTTTTCTGCTGTGAAGAGACGGATAATTTTAGTTAGAGGTTATACAGTATATACCCATATAGTATACCCATATAGTAGGTGGTCCTGGATATTTAATTCCATGGTACATGTTTAACATTGTCTTGTTACTTTTTTTCCCCCCTCTGGTTCAAATAAAACTTCAGCTCAAATATTGAAATCACCATTTGTGGGTCTTTGCAAAGAAACTGGTAAGTGGAATATTTAAATTACACAATTTTGCTGCAGATTTTTTTTATTTAAGAAAATCCTGGCACTCCATTTTCTGGTAGAAATACCTTTGGAGGAGTATATCTGACATGCTGGCTCTCTCCCCCAAACCATAGATACACCCTCTTTCAAATTTTCAAATTAATATATTTCATATTACATTCTTTTCACCCAGTTTAGCTGTTTAAAAAAGCTCAATAAGAAATACAAACTAATAATATAATTTCAAATTGCAAATAAATCTATTTAATCAGCATATTCTCTTAATATCTACCTTCAGTTAGTCCTTTTTAAATTTAAAAATACTGAATTTCTGGAATTTTAAAAACCATAAAGGAAAATCGAGTTCTGAAAAAAAATTGTAGTTCTTCATAATCAAATCACTGTTTTTAGGAAAATAAATTAAAGCCACTAAGACAAGGAATAACTAACATCTTGGGGGGGAATGTTTGTATTTGTTAAACTTTATAATATGTCACTGCTTTTTATTTTCACTTTCATTTACCATCTTTGGAAGAAAAATAGAGAATCACCAGGCGTTAGAAAAAATTACTCCATGTAAATCACAAATAAAATGTATCTATTGATCTCTAATCATGGCGTGTGACTGAATTTGCTTTAAAGAGTTCATGCCTTCTGTATGTCTTGAGCTCATCCTCACTTTTGTTCTAGCTGCTGCCGATCATTGTTTCATTACCCAGCCCAGCCTTCCTCTGCAAGCCATTCATTAGGGAGCAGTAAGACAGACTTATGCAACATTATTGGCCTTTCTTCCCAATACATTAGCTGACTTGCTAGCTAAGTCAGGAAGTACAGATGGAAAAATTTGTTCTTAGGAAGACCTCTTGAGAAGGTACTAATGAGATCATGCAGGAATATCTAAATATTTATTAAATGCCCATATACAAAGTAAGATGATGGAAAGAAGTGTCTGGATCAGATAGATTGAATCATTTTCTGTCACTCAGAATTCTGTTTACTGTTTCTGTAAGAATTCACTGCTTTCTAGAGAGTTTGTTATTGAGCAAAAATATTAGAACTTTGTTTGTATGTTAGGATGATTTGGGGGATATTATGACTGTCCTATACCTGTAATTTGCATCTGCCTTTTTCTTTTCCCTTTTTGACTTTTCTGTTTATTCTATTGTAGTATAACCTGGTAAAGTATATCGCAAGATTTCCATTGCCTAAGATTTCTTTGAAGAGTTCCTGAGTGTTGTAGGTCTTAGGGAAACATCAATCACCGTCCTAATTCTAGGACTGTGATGCTTCATAAAGCAAAGACATATCCAAGGGAATAAAAACTCATTGTTCCAAATTGGAAAACCTCTCTGTAATATTCAGAAACTGTGTTAAACAGGCTGACTTCTGTTTTCAGTCCTACGTGGAAGCTTTTCTTCACCCAAAGCTAACTTCGTATATTGTTAAATCTTGGATAGATAAATATATAAAGATGAAGGAGCTAGGCGTTTCTATTAACCTCACAAATAATGCATTAAAATTTTTCTCTAGTTCTTTTCTTATAGCCTTAAGATTAATTTTAAAAAATGCAAGTGGCTACAAAACGAAACTCAGGTAATTGTACATTGATTAGGAAAATAAATGAAAGACTGTCTACTAGACCTGAGCCAACACGAGGTATAGAGCAACTACAGGACTTGAGTGTCACTAGCTTTTCCTGTAATATGCTTGTCCTGAGAACAAATAAGGACTTTAAATCTCACAGCTGCCAACCAGGCTTTCTCTAAATCAGATGCTACAGTCATTCTATTCCACACTGAGTTATTTTGAAAATAAAAAAAAGATCGCTAGTTTGCTAAATGTTGATGCCTCTAAAATAACGGTCACTTACATGTGGTGCAATTAATTAAAAATACAAATTAAACTTTGCGGATATTAAATAGCTTTTTACAGGAAGTCTAAAAATTGAAATCTTGCTGGATATAATGTTTAATTTCTTTGGCAGTCATTTAAAATATTCATACATAATAGTTGTATTCTTATTCTTTATTCAAGCATGAGACCCTTCTGACTGTGTGGTTTGGTTTGTTGGAAGTTTAAAGGCATAAGAGTGCCCTTCTTCCTATTTGGGGGAAAAAACCCACAAAATAAAATATTGCATTTTGAGGATTTTAAATTTTAAAAACTAAAAGTAAAGAGAACAATTTTACATATTGAATAGATTTGCATGGTCTTGTTAAACTGTAATTTTGTTTTGCTCATATCACTCTTAAAATTTCTCTGTATAAAATCAGTTTATTATGAATGGTAATAAGTTAGCATAAAGATTGCTAAATAAATTCAATCGGTATACAGAAAGTATTTTTCTGCTATTTGTTTGTTGCTTGCCTTAAGAATAATTTCTGGCTCTCTCTAGAGGTCATAGTTCATTTAACCAGCCCTTAATATTGTCTAGGCAACCCAATTGTCTATGTTTTTAAAGAAGTGGGCATATATGATTACTAATTTAATTTTTTATCAAAAATGCAATATCCATATCAATTTATTCAAAAACAGTGAAACAAGTCTTACCAAGTCACTCATATTATGTGAGTAACTCTGCCTACGTTTCTGGGTTTCGTTAAACTGAAAAGGAAAATAAAAGAAGCAAGCTAGTAGATAGAGTGTTGAAGTCTGACATAAAATGAATCTCAAAAAGGGAAAAACAGAACAATAAAAAACTCTAAACTTTAGGTATGTTATCATGAATGTGAATTCCACTTTCATTTATTCAACAAATATTGATGGTGGACCTGCTACGTGCTGGGTCCTGTTGTAGATGCTGGGAACATGGCTATGAACAAAACAGACCAAAATCTCTGCTCTCCTCGCATTTACACTGTTTGCTTAGTTACATAGTATTTTGGATGAAGCCATCTTTTGAGGGCCTCGAACACTGGTCACAGGTGGTCTGTAGGCTCCTTGGCATCCGCAGGCCTTGTTACATTGCTAGCACAGTCGAGTTCTGGACAGCATCAGGCTCATCACTACATAGTGCATATTTCTCAGTTTTGGCATATTACTCCATCAATGAAGGGCCCCTTGTAACCCACCAAACATAGTTCAGAGTTAGAAAACTGTTAAGGACAGTTTAATCACATTTCCTTAACTTTTCCAGTAAATTTGACTAAACCATACACTTTGCAGAAAATATCTATAATACACTGAAAATCTTACATTCATGTTATTCACATTATTCATGTTAATGGGGAAAATCAATGAGGAAGCACAGCATAAAGAGGAGAAGGATAAAGAAACTGTGTCATTCATCCCAATACTTGTTAGTGTGGAAACGGACAGATTTCTCTGAACCAGGAGTCTAACGTCACACATTCTTATCTTGATTCCTCAGGGCTATGACGAACTCATCACAGGGTCCAGATAAAGTAAGTAAAAGAATGTTATGTGATTGGATGAAACTCACACACAGACATTCATAACCCATCTTAATTAGTACCAATCAGGAAACTAATTAAACTCGACCTAAAAATAAAGTAGTGCTGCTTCCTGTGAAGACCTCTGGGCTTTGTGTCAGCAAGTTGATCTGACACCTGAATCTCCAGCTGCGGGAGCTGCGGCTTCTGCAGAGCCCTCTAGTGGAGAGCATGGCCTACAGCAATTTCCCAAACCAGGAGCCTGACAATAAAAAAAATCCTTCATAAAATCGAATGACGTGAGTACCGGCACCTGCCGTTACTCCTTCACGTGTTTAGATGCGATGGCACCTCCAACATATAGGCACATATAGGCCGATTTCCTGTATGTGAACTTGATTTGTAAATTTATTCCAGCTTTTGTACTCCAAGGTGAATTGATAAAAGGTGTAAGTTTTCACTTGAGCCTTGACCTGTGCAAGTGTTTCAAAAAATAAGTATTAAATATTTGAGCCTAAACTGAGTAAGAGAAACTGTAAAGTAACACATGTGAAGTAGTAAGAAGATAACATGCACATTTTGAATCCTTCCATTGCCATAATTAAGAACTAGAGGAGGGTTTAATTTTTTTCTAGAAAAAAAAATTGTATCATTAATATATTTGTAATTATTTTTAAATGCTTTGGGTGCAATCCCCTTTACCTTGATTAATTTTTTTAATCTAGTTACCTTTGGAGCCTTAATTACCTCTGTAAAATGTATATTTTTTGTTTAAGGAAATATACTTGGATATGTAAAAACCTAGAGTTTGAGACAGAAGTAACTTCCATTTTAACTTGGGAAATACTGCACAGGTAAAGGTGACTGACATTAAAATGTGGATTACCTGCCACATTTTAAATTATTTATCATTATTTAACCACTGTATTGACATGACAGAATAGGGATCACTGACCCAGAGCACAGTATAGGAGACAAATTAGAAAAGCAGGTGAGGTTATTTGGGCTCTTGTGGAAACCAGAGTATCCGTGAAAAATCACAAATGTTTGACACTGTTGAATATAAGATCCCTATGACTTAATTTGGATTATTTTTCCGGATCCCAGCTGAATTGACAACTATGGTTAGACAAGCACATAGTCAGTTAATTTTTCTATATTGAGTAATGCTATTTTATGTTCAGGGTTACAAGATACTTGAGAAACAAAATTGAAGCCATGTGTTCTCAAAATATATTTCTATAGAGCATGTAATAATCCTTTACTACCTTTTTTGTTAAAAACTACTCTGGATGCACCTACATTTTGACCTCATCCATTAATGTATTTTCAATTATGACGTCATTAAAACAATTTTCCTTCAACCAGGTAGTCATATTGCTGTTATTTGTTTTACAGAACCATATTCTCAATACACCAAAAAAAAACCCCATAAAATAATGCTATTCTGTATTTAAAATGAATTCATTAGAAATGAGGAAAATGACTTTTTCATCTTCAGATAAACCTCCTCATACTTGTGAACACAAATTCATTTTGTATTAAGTCATAGTTTGCTTTTACAATGGTTTTCTTATGCTTGTTCAAGCTTTGCAAATCTCCTTGGATAGATGAAATTTGGCCTCAATACATTTCTTGAGAAATAATCATCAAACTGTAATTATCACATATTCAACATACCCGAAATAAAATGAAAAATTATTACACATGCTTATGTTGAATAGTGTCTTCTCTCTTTTACATAATGTTTGGTATTTACTTTGTCAGGAAAGAACTTAAAATACTGGTCAGACAATCCATACCCTTGAAATAGTTCATTAACAAGGCAGATGAGTGAATTATAAAATGCTTACAAGAGTAATTTAGCTAGAAGTGAAGTAACACTTGACAGCAAAGATGAATCTATCTTGGCTCTATACATTCAAGAAGAGAGGGATTTGGGGTAATAAAGTATTATCTCACTAGTTTGTGGGAGCATTAGGTCTATCTTGAATTTTACTGGGAGATGAGGTTGAATTGATTAAGTTATGATTCCCAAATTTTTACCATCTGACTTTTTAATATATTAATGCTTGGATTTAAATGTATACCTACATATTTATATTAATTTTCCAAACAAAATCTTTGTATTCTGGAACTTTGCCAGACAAAATATTGTCAGATCTGCAGAGACATTGCCTGGGGACTTGTCCGAACTGCAGAATCTCAGGCCTTGTCCTAGATTTACTAAATCAGAGTCTGCATTTGAACAAGCTCCCCAGTCTCCTATGTATTAAAGATTGAGGCCTCCAGCTCTAGAAAACACTATTGGCTGGTGTATTAACACAGTATTTCACGAGTGCGTGTGCATGTGTGTATGTGAATGTGAGTTTACTTAAGTATATGGATGTGTATGTGTGTAAACATGTATCATCATTTCTCAAAAACTGACTTAAAAGGACTATGATACTGGTTCTGTCTCAGCCAAACACTCCTCTCACTCCCCCACCACCTCCAGCCCCATATGCTCTTGCTCAGAGTATGCTCAGAGCTTCGGGATGTTTTCCTTAGATTTTAAGATGAACTCTTGGCTTGTTTTGACTGTCTTCTGGCAAGAGAAATGGAAGACTAGGAAGTAATGGTAGTAGTAAAGTTTGTTTTTAAAGATGGAGAAATTTTCCAGAGGTAATAATGAAAGTGAGCATGAGTGTGTTTTAAACAGCGCTGGTGAATCCTAACAAGCAAATCACATTTATGATCTATTTTTTTGCTTTACTTTTAATGACTTCATAACAATTGGATGAAATCATTCTAATTTACAATTAGCATTTTTCAATTAAAGCAGGCATGCTAATTTTTATATTGATTGCATAAACTTGCATGTTTAAACTCAAGATATATTCATTCTTGGTGGATATCAGTTAAAGTATAGCAAATTAATTTGTGCAACCTACCGTGACTATTTTCAAATCCAAAATTCGGTAACTGTCTTGAAAAATCACAGCCCTTCAAAACATTTTCTTGGGTCATTGTATTCTTCTAATCACCCTCAAACATTTTGGTAACAGATGATTTCTTACTAAGTTTCTCCTAGGCATTGTTTCTAATACTTTCTTTATATAATGGCAAGATCTTTCAGATCCTTTTCCTGTGGTTGCCTGTGACTGTGTGAACAGAATGAAGTCACTAATGTTTTAGACTTTCTCTAATCGTAAAATGACAGGCTCCAAAGAATTTAGCAGCTCTACATATGATTTTCTGAGGGGGCATTCCCAGCCCTGTGGTCTTTCCATTAACTGGAAAAACCATTTTGTTTTCTGTTTTCATAAACTCTACCTCTTTTTTGTTGTTGTTGTTCATTATTCCCTTCCTAAAATTTTCATCTCTTGTCATCTCCAACTTACTGCCTTTGCCTTTCTTTTATAATATGCACTCCTACTCAATACATTCTGATAATTATATACCCTCCATCTGCCTTTTGAACATTTTATTTAACAGAATTAATTTCCCCTCACTGTTTATGATCTGTCTGGACAATTTCATCTACTGCGGTGGACTAAGCCACTGCCAATTTACTAATGATTGTTCAGCTTGCAGTCTCTAACCTGCCTTCCCTTTTGAGCGTTCGCATCTAACTTCTGGCTTGAGAATATTTACACTTGCATCTCTCCATGTCCTAAATAGAAGTCGTCATTTTCCCACCTTTTCTTTATATCCCAAATTTGATCCCCTAAATTCCTTATAAAAGAATTGTATCACTAGTCAGTTAAACACAGGAGAGAGGAATCTTATAAGCCTCTTCCATTTTGTAAAACTCTCATTACACCTAGTTTTCCCCTTTTCTAGGTCTGCCTTCTCCTCTAAGCTTAGCTTCTTGCAAGAGTAGCACATTTACTGCCTCTACTTTCTCACTTCCCATTTACTCCTTTATCTTAATCCTACATGCAGACCAATGACTCCACCAAAACTGCTGCCACCAAAGTCATGAAAACCTTCAGCTGTCGAACCCAATTGTCATTTTCCGTCAATATCTTACTGGACATTTTTGTGGGAAGCATTGTTGACCATGAACTGTTTATGAAATCCTTTAAAAGTTTGGCTTCCGAAAAGCTAATCATTTCTAGTTCTTTGCTCTTCTCTGTTTCTGCCTGTCTTTTAAGTACAGGCTTACCTCATTTTATTGAGCTTTGCTTTATTGTGCTTTGCAGATACTGCGTTTTTTACAATTGAAGTTTTACGGCAACCCAGTGTCAAACAAGTCCATCGATGCCATTTTTTCCAATAGAATTTTTTCACTTGTCACTGTGTCACATTTTGGTAATTCTCACAATATTTCAAACTTTTTCATTAATATTATATTTATTATGGTGATCTGTGATCAGTGATCTTTGATGTTACTATTGTAATTGTTTCAGCATTTTTAATCAACAAAGTATTTTTTAATTAAGGAATGTATATTGGTTTTTCTTAAGACAGTGTTATCACATACTTAATAGACTACAGTATAGTGTAAATATAACTTTTACATGCACTGGGAAACCAAAAAATTTGCATGACTCTCTTTATTGCTATGGTTACTCTACTGTCGTGGTCTGGAACCAACCTGCAGTATTTCTGGGGTACGCCTGTATTGGTAAATGTTAGGGTTTCATCTTTTGGCCAGCACTTTGTTTACGTGAATGAAACTCATTATCTTTTATGCTAATTACAGTCGTCCCTCCCTTGGTATCCTCCAGGACCCCCTTGAACACCAATATCTGTGGATGCTCAAGTCCCTTACATAAAATAGAAGCCCCGTGAGTACAGTCAGCCCTCCGTGTCCCCACGTTCAGCATTGGCACATACAGAAGGCCAACCGTATTTTCAAAGGGAATTATTTCCAAAGGAACAACTCCAATCAAAATCTCTGTCTCCTATTAGTTCTTCAACCCTTGGTTTTCCTTCGGGTCACTTCATCTGCATAAACCTATAATAAAAAATTGTGCATCTCACGTTCATTCTCTCGTCTCAAATCTCTCTCGCGTTGCTGACTACCTCCTCACTGAAGCCACAGCATGAAAGGCCTCTTGGACGTTTCCATCTACCTCATTTCTCATAATCACTCTAGTAAGTCCTTTACCAATTCCATCCACTTAGGTCTGTGTGATTTGTAGTTCTGCCGTCACTGCTTAGTATAATGCCCTCTAGATCTCTCGTCTAAACCAAGATAAAAAAATATATTGAATGCTTTTAATGTGTCAAGCACAAGGCTTACACTTTATCTGTACCACCCCAAATCTCATATAATCCTTACAACATCCCTATGAGATAGGATCTGTTATTATTAGAATTTCTAAGAGTAACAGAGCCAGGGCCATCACCTAGATTAGTCTGATTCAAGAACCCCGCTCTTACCTCTACGTGATATTGGCTATCTGCTTGCAAAGGAATCCTAACTGATCTCTTAGCTCCTAATTGGTGATTTTGATTCTGTTTTACCCTCCCCACTTAACTATGTCAAAATGACCTTTTAAAAATGCTAGTTGAATACGTTTCTCCTCTGCCCCACGTTACCCTTGAGAGCAAGCTCCTGAGAACAGCTGAGTTCATCACCACCTGGCTCCTTCCTAACCCTCCTGAGTCCTCCTTCCCATACCCTTTGCACTGCCTCAAACTCTATGCTCTAGTAATAGAGATATATGTTTTCCTCCAGAAAGCATGCTTTTCACGTTTAATCTCTTTTCTCAGAACTCTTTTCTTTAAAATGCAACTTTCCAGCTGACATTCAATTGCCATCTATGCTAGGGAAGTGTCCCTTAATCTCTAACGAAGTTCCCCCTACCCCTCCACCTTCTACTATGAAAATACTCTGCATGTACTGCTACCTAACACTTGCATCATTTCTTGCTGGGATTCTAAATTATTTAAGTGTACAGTTATTCATGCTTTTGCCCTCAGTGTCTAGCACATGATCAGGCACGTGTTAGCCACTCACCTTGCACTGAACTGAACTATTAGGGGAATTAAATATTGCAGATGTATTCATCATCTCCCTCTTCCTTAGCCCCCAAATACAATTTTTTTTGCGGGGGGGAAGAATGTTGTTTCACCTCAAGTGTGTATTTTAATTTCATCTTATATTTTCTTTCTGTCTGTGAGATGATTCTAGTTCAGTTCCTTATTACTTTCGTTATTTTAAAGTGGTTTCAAATCTCACCTTTCTGCCTCTGATTTTCCCTCCTTCGCACTCAGCAGTGGTTCTCAAATGTCAGGGATCAAAAGGATTACCTGCCAAGCTTGTCAGGTTGTAAGTTCGTGGGTCCCAACCTCCGAGATTCAAATTCCATGAGTCTGTGGTAGGCAGAAGGGATATGCACTTTCAATAAGTATTCCAGGTACTTCAGTAACAGGTGGTCCATATACCACAGGTGGAGACAGTCTGCTCAATGCGCTCAGTAAAATTTTTCCCTAAAACTCAGATATGATCAAGTTCTTATGTGCTGAAATGCTTTTTATGTCTCTCTTTCATCTAGAATATATTGTAAGGGGGGAGGGTATAGCTGAGGGGTAGAGTGTGTGCCTAGCATGCACAAGGTCCTGGGTTCAATCCCCAGTACCTCTATTAAAGTAAATAAAAACCTAATTACCTCCCCAACAAAAAATAAAAAATAAATGAATAAACATTTTTAAATGTGAAATTATTTTTTAAAATACTCAAAAAAAAGAATAAGTGAAAAACATTTTTAAGGAGATTAGAATTTATAAAATCATTGACAAGTGGCGTAGAAATTTCTGAAGTTTCCAATCTGCCTTTCAAAGAACATCTCTTAGCACTCTGTCCCCACCCTCCTTTTCCTCCTATCCAGGCCCTTTTTGTATCACTCATACTCTTTGCTCTGTATCTGCCAAATGCTTTCTTTTGTCCTCACTTGGAAACTATTATGATTTTGTTTATGTGCCTGCAGTGCCTTCTGAACCATTCTTCAGTTAGTGAACTCCTACTCATCCTTCAAACCCCAACTCAGTTATTACTTTTTTGGTGAGGCTGTTCCTGAATCGGCTGCTCACACTTCTATCCTTCCTGCTCCTACTGTGGCCAAATTCCTTGCACCCCTCTGTTTGTGGACATCACTCTTTTTCACATCTAATCAGAATGACATTCAGGTTCTGGAAACTCTTTATTGTCTGATGTCTCTTGATCTAGAGAGTTTATAATTGAGAAATCCTATATTATTTACATTATATTCCTAGGCCAGAAATTGCTTTTTACTCATTTTCACACTATTGTAGCTCCCTTTGAACAGGAATCCCTCTTTTCACAGCGATAAGCAGTTTAAGTGTGAAAAGAGTAGTGTGAGGGGAAGCCAGGATATGGGGATATCAGCACATTGGCATGTTTTTCCAAAATGTTTTTAAATTGTCACTTCCAAATAAGACTATTTTCTTTCAAGTTTCAGACAATTTTTATCTACACCTAGAACAATGGAACCGTGCAGTTGGGAAGACTACAGTTGGTTTGGAACTTTAAAAATTACCAGTCACCCCTATCTGAAGCCTCTGCTTAGTATCTGTTATTATTTTCAATTCTGACAGACTTGGCACTTGAAGAGGGTTCTACAGCCTCCACTGACACAATGTGGGACGACGTTAGAGATACAAAGTAACAAGGCACACATAGAAAAGTGAGCAGAGTTACTGCCCCTCCTGCTTCCTCCACCCCCTAACATCCCATCCCAGCCAACATACTATTATCAAAAGACTCTCATTTAAATTCCTGTGAAAATCGTGCACTCTCATTAAAAACATAGTGTTTGTGCAAAGAATATCTTATTAGCAAGGCCTTTCAAACCTTTATTTAGATTCCACAACTTAAAGCTGTAAAATTGATCACTGCTCTTACAGCTGTCAACTTACCTTTACTTTCTAGAGTTGTGCAAGGAATGTAAGAGGCTTGTTTTCTGTTTAGAATAGAAAAAAATAGGTGAGCAGCAGGATATTTCATGTTTTAAAAAGAAGCAAGGATAGTTCTCAAAATATCAATTACCATTTGGCTGAAATAGATGGCAATTCTGTTGTCCAGCAAGGGAACAGGAAACAAGAGAAACCACTTATAACCATAGTGCAAAAAGTAAGCGAGAAAGTGCAAGGACACTATTATGTAGCCTTTGGATTGGAATGCTAAAGAGGAACAGCATCCAACTATTATCAGATTGGAAGTGGCTGAGAAGCTAACCGGGGAGCTGTGACTTATGCATTGTTTATCTCACAGAACCCAGAGATCCAAATGCTGGATGATGAGGGAGGGAAGATTGTGATGGGCTGTCATGCACTTTCGGCTTGATTTCTATTACTCTTATTTAGACCCACAGCATAGAACAAGAGATGCATGCTGGCCTGCAGCTATTCCTAGGGCTGGGTTTGCTCATTCCCTTAGGATGCTCCCCAGTTTGGAAAACCAAAGTGCACTTTTTTGTGCACTGAAATCCGGAGCCAAATCTCTTTCAAAGTGCTGATACCACTTGGTGTACAACTGAAGAGACTTTCTGATCTGGGGTGTGTATTGGTGTCTTTCTGCACCACAAAGGACTGGTGAAGAGTTATGCTCACACTGAACATAATGAAGGAATAATCCTGATTTTTCATTTGGATACAATCACATTGATTTTTTTTTTTAATGAAAGGCTCCTTTTCTTTAATAACAAACATTTCTCTGGCATTTCAGTTTCTTTTCTACTCACTCTGCCATTTGACACTCCTATCAGGGTTTCTGGTTTCTTCAGGGAATTAACCTAAGAAGAGCATGTACTGCAAACAATAAAATAGCTGCTTTTCCCTGAAAATAAAGAGGGGGTGTATTTCTCTCCCTATCACTACTCCCCACCACCGTTCCATTATAACTTCTGGATTTCCTGACCCTTCGGTGACGCCCGAGGCCCCCACCCTCTCCCTCCCCAGCTCTGAGCTTCAGAGCCGTCTGCGAGCCCCCGCGTGCAGTCCTGCGCTTCTTCAGCGCCCGCTTCCGACGGCGCTAGGACCCAGGGAAGTCTCTGAGCGAGGTTCGCAGAAAGGCAGCCAGACTCCTCCTTATCTCCAGTGTCAAACTTGACATCAGCCTGCGAGCGGAGCATGGTAACTTCTCCAGCAATCAGAGCGCTCCCCCTCACATCAGTGGCATGCTTCATGGAGATATGCTCCTCTCACTGCCCGCTGCACGAGCAACATGGACTGTCACCTCTCCATCCTCCTCCTTCTCAGCGGCTCTGTTCTCAACTGCTTCGGAGAACTGACTCTTCAACCTTCCAATGAAGGTAAGCCAGGTACAGCGACGCGCACAGCCCTGCCCCGCGGGGCTAACGCTCCTCCAAGCACGTTCTCACCCAAGCCTTTTCAGGTCGCTGAGGTGCCTTCGAATAAAGCAGTTTGCTCTCAGAGTAAACTAAAGAGGTGTTTTTATTTTCGGCTCGCTTCTAAAACTCTTTAAGAGATAATTTTGGATTGCCTAAACCTAAAATGTGTTTTTAATCTGATACCAATTCAGGCAATTACCTTGTTTGCCAATTTTAAGCAGAAAGAAAGAAAATTTCTCCAGTTTTACAACCCAGTATGTTAATTGCCAAATAGCCATGGTACTATTTCATTTTCTAATTATGACCATGTAGTACTCTGAGAAGTTTAAAAGAAAATTCCACCCCCTCTCTAGATTCTTTAGTATGTTTAAAGGTAATGACAGGTTGTTCCTACTTAGGATCATGGCATTTATGAATGGACTAAAGGGAAATCAGAGTTTGTTGAAGTGGAGATGTGTGTGTGTGTGCGCGCGCGCGCGCGCGTGTGTATTTATGTTGCAACTGCTGTAATAAAAGTGATGTGTATCCTGCCAGGCGGTGGTTTGCTCTATGGTACAGGTTCTAATAAGCAGCATATGCCATATTAACATAAGTAATATTTGCAGGAATTACAATAAGCTTAGGCTGAATTTTCTTTGTTTAAGGGTTTATATATGAATAAGAGAATGTATTTAATGAATAGTGAAAAGCTCCTGGGTAGGTGTAGTAAATAACTAAATAGCAAATTAAGAAAGAATGTTCATATGCACCAAATGGTATTTCCTTCATGTTGGGTTATTTATTTTCCTCATAATGGGCATTCATCCCTTTTCAATGAATGAAAGTGCATACCTAATATTAATGACACCAATGTTTCTTATAAGATTGTATGCTTAACAGATACATTGCCTTTTTCCTGCATACTCTTTTGTGAACTATTCCTAAGATTTGTGAATACAATCACTAACTCTTAGGACAAACTTCTCTGAATAATTGATTGCTTTAAAGCAACACTTGCAACTTTGATTTCCTCTTAATCATTTTGAACTTATAACAATAACATTTGGCAATTTATTTTTCAATTTAGCAATACTTAGCAATTGATGTGCAAATGCTACATTATATATCATGTCACTCACTAAAAGTATATATTGGCAAGTCAGTACTATTTTATATTGCATATATTATTTTTAAAAACTACATGTAAAAACTTAAATATATTTAGAAACTTTTAAATTAAATATAAAAACTGCTGCTCATATTTGGTGACCTACTTTCACTGCTAATAGAGCAGTTTAATTTCATTCTTTCCTCAGTGACTGCTTTTATCAACTTGGCAGATTTCATTACATTTTTTGTCTTGTTTTTAATTAGGAAGTTAAAAATTCTAAAATGGCTCAAGAAATGATCTTACCTTTAAGTGACTTTTTTTTACAAATCAAATTAAAATGTTTATTTGAAAGTAATGGTCAATCATTCTTTATGAATGAAAGGCAAGAGTAGTTATTTGTATCATAAGTAACATATCAAGTTAAAATTAGTGTTTATACTTTTTGTTTCTTTGAAGATATTCAAGTATTGATAATAGCTAGAAAAACAGTAATATAATTTCCATATTGCTATGATAAATTGTATTTCTCCAGAAGGAATATTTATAAACTATTTAGATAATGGATTTCACTGAATTAATAATGCACTGGGATATAGCTTAGAGTCATCATTTTTGTGCAAAACTTAACCTTTCAGGAAATCATAAGAGAAAAAAAGGCCCTTTAAATTTATTCACATTTATCTAAAATTAATGAATATTTATATAGTGAAATAGGAATAATCAAATGCAAATTGCTTTTAAATCATACCTTGTGTATATTTGGGTATATAACGCATATTATTTTATAGGCAGGTACACATTAACAATATGCATATAAGAAGGTAAATATATTCAAAAAACTGACATAATTACATTTAACTTGCTTGGCCAAAACTTCATCTATCCACTGTTTATGGGATTATTCTTTCCAGATCATGTCTTATAGATAATGTTTCCTTACCCTTCTGAAGTCACAAAGGGAAGCTTTGAAACAAAATTTAAAATGAATGATTTAACTTGGGTAATATTTGAATAAGATTTCAAATATTAACACAGTAGCTTGAGTCTTAGTAGTAGAGTTGAACAACATGAAAAAGGAAAAATCCAAGTATGGGCCAAGATTTCCATACAAGTCTTCTAACAATGTCATTTGAATAGAAAGCAGTGCTTCTGAAAATTCATACACTGGGTGGAAGGAATAACGATAAAATGGATCTCATTAATATAGCTTTCTGATATAAATTTTGAGAACTGGAATACAAAATACTAGGTTGCATTTTAAATACTGTGCTAAAAATTATATTTCAATGCTATAGAAAATTTCACTAGAGCTTTACTAGTAAAATTTACTAGATTTTATTTGCAATCTATTATGAAGTTAGGCATGATAGAACTAAAACAGAACAAAACCCAAGCCACTGACTGAGTTAATTGCTAGGAAACTTGTCACTGTGTGACTTTTTTCTTTTTAATTTGAGATTTGATAATCAAATATCAATACTGAAATGCCATTGGTCCATGATAAGAGAAAACACTTAGAAAAAAGTTTAATATGAACTTTCCTTTTACTAATCCAGTTACAAATAACTTTCTAATATGCTTTCAAGGAAATGATTCCAGGTGATACTTTCTATTACTGGCCTTCTCAATGACAATAGATTATTTATAATTACTTACAATTTTGGTCATCCCTTAAATAAAAAATTTGCCTATACACTTAAACAGAAACTTTACAAAAGCTCCATGAAACTTTATTAAAATCTTATCAGGTCTCTCCGTTTACATGACACACCATGAAAAGAGTTCCAATGGGAAATGAACTACTTTCCACGACAAAATAGAAATCTTACACCATGTGTTGTTAGAAAAATTTATATATTTGCTCCCTGTTCCCATCCTAGATGGATGATGATAATGATAAACAAAAATAACTTTATAAAGAGGTTGAATCTTGATATCAAGTAAAGAATTGACTATTATGAGTTCAATCTCTTTTAGCATTGGATAAAGTACTCTCTTTAAACACTCTTCTACGTTTCAAGCAATCTGAGGCAGAGTGCACTGCTTATTCATCAGCACATAATATACTAAATCATTTTGCAAAAGTATTTGTAAGTATTTGTAAGTTAGGTTAACATTTACCCATAGAGTTCTTTACGTTGGAAATCAGTTTTCAAAATAAAAGTGAATAAAATTCAATCTACATATTTATATACTACTTATTTGGGGAGACTTTTATTGGAGTGACTGGGACACCGTTTCTAGGAAATGTACTTCACTGAGCATAAATCACCTACGTTACTAGAGGAGATGATGTGATTGTTTAAAGCTTAAAAGTAAAATTTGCAGATGAACATTGGATGCTTCCCACTGAATATTTGGCAAATGATGGGGACAATAAACATTTAAATAGCAGATGATGCTTTTTTAAAATTACTACGAATTGGCATCATTTTCTTATATAAACACTTATCCTCAAATAATAATACAACATTGTGATTTAAACAATAATAGAGAACTAAGATACCATGTCATCTTTATAGGTGTTCTTTTTGTAAAAGAGGGTTTACATTTGCTTTTAATAGCATTTTATCATTCTAGACTAAATAATTGAATGCATTATACATTTTTGTAATTTAATAGCTCTCCTAATAGCTCACCCTTACTTCCCTCTAACAGTTATAACTGTGCTATTTGCCTGGAGGTAGGAGAAACCTTAATTTCACTATTTTATAACCCACAACAGTTAACACTTGACCTAGGTCATTAACAGGATTATCAGCAAATTTGTTTAAGCTTTTACTGACAACCTGAATTGCTAGGATAATATTTTGATTGTGCCGGAAAGAAACTTCTTGTAACCTCTCAAAATCTGTCATGAAATTAATTCATTCTGAATCTGTATTTTCCTAAAGACTAATATTGATAATAACAATTCAAGTGGGGAGATGTCCACTGATACCCCATTCTCCTCACTCTTCTGTTTTATACATCACACCATTCTTGTCCTTGTCATAAATGAGTAATTAAAAACTCTTTTAAACAGTAAATATTCTGGTGAAACAATAGATTTATAAATTCCAACCAGCTTCATTGTAACTATCAACATTTTCAATTTTATGCTTTTTTATTATTGGTGCTGTAGTTAATACTGTTTTTCTGCCCATTTTAAGATATAAGGTCAATTGAATATTTATGACTCAGAAGCAACTGGAACTATAAAAGGGAAACTACATATAATAAAACACCTTTACCAGGTGTAAGATTATGGTTGCGTTTTCTATAAAATTGTCTTTTCCATGAAACATTAGTAATTTGGAGTTACAATGAAAGGCACTTAAAACGAATATAAACATTTTAAACAAAATGTGCACAATCAGAACTTAAAGATATCTCTTTAACATTGTGTAGTGGGTTTAGGAAGTTTCATGAGAAGATTTTTATTACTTGAATATAATTATGGTTTGTCTTTGCTTGTATAAACAATTTGGTAGTTTCACCTTGACTCGTAAGAAACTTATCCTTAAAGAAAAGATTTAATAAGATTCTTGATTGTGTCTATCTATTATCTACATTTCAATATTCAAATTTTGGTGTGTTCTTTATGGATCCTTCACTTTTAACAGTTTCTTAATATAACTTTCTTTATGAAGATCCCTAAATATTAAAATTGTTACTGAAACTTTGGATTTTTTCTGAAATAAAATATATGCAATTTTTAAATATCAAATAATCAGTTACATATGCACAGGATTTTTAAAGGCAAAACATAGTTCCACAGTATATTTGATTTACTAACTTCAATGCAAATGGAAACAGCAAGAACTGTTCTTGAGAGTTACATTTTCCAAGTCATAAAATCTTCAAGAAAATATTAATAAAACTTTCCACAAAACATCAAAACTCGGTAAGTTCTTACAGACATTTACTTACTAAGAAATCTGTGATGTGGGTTACCTTTGATTTTTGTCATTTTCCAAGGGTTTTGTTTGGCATAAATACTAGCTGGATGGAGAAATACGTGTTTCTTGGAAGAGCACTAAAGTTTTATAAATTATTTTCTGTCAAGATCCTCAACCTTGTTTATTTTTTAATATATACATTTTTCTTTAAAAATTTTAATAAACCTTGTTATTTTAATTCCTGTTTGATAAAAAAAGGTTTAGAAAAACAGATGCAGGTGTCCCCTTTTTGGTTCTGTTTTCAGAGATCTGGATTTTATCACCAGGGAGGGTCAGAGAAGGGCTCTTACCAAGTGCACAAGTAGCTTTCCACAGATTTTTCAAATAAAGGGATGAATAGGGGTGTAGAACGTCCATTAGACTTTTCATCCAGGTACATGAAAAACTAGGATTTGAAATTTATCCCTAAAAATTTTGAAAACCTTAAATAATTCTTCTGTAATGACTTTAGAAATAAAACCATTGTTGGACATTTATAAAATGCAAAGGACTCCAAGCCACAAATCAGTCTAGGAAGACACTCCTCTTAGGAATCAGGGTGTGGGCACATGTGCACCCCTTGGTTTCACTCTTTGGGTCTGTTACCAACCAGCTCCCTAGAATCACGAAGTTCTTGGAATCTGGCAGAAGGTTTTCTCTTGGAAAAGTCTGAAAGTCAGCAAGTTTTAGTTTGCCTCCCAACAGCTTTCTTTGAAATAAAGGGTGGTGGATTTGTAAATGTAAAGATAATACAAAGTTGGTTAGAAAGATAGGGAGGTAGAGAAATGCAAAGGCTCTAAAACCAATGTTAATATATGTCTTTTGAGTAAAATAAAAATATTCATCACTTCAAATATGTATCTAATCAATTTTTGTTAAATCTTTGAAAAACTACACACTTAATAAAAGTGTGTGTTTGGGACTGAGGCGGGGAGGGGGGCGCTGCCAACGTTTGTTTCTCCTTTCATACTTACACACTTTTGATTTTTCCTCAGAAGAAAATGTTTTATCTACCAAAGTTTTGAGAGTGTAAGCCAAAAAATGCGTCCCCCTTTGGAAGCCTGGGCGAATGCATGTGGAGGAAGGATGCACTCAAAATCAATTCAGCAAACGGAGCCTCCAACTTGGAGTGATGTTACTAAACTAGAAGCCCTGAGTGTGGAACCCCCTCCCTCCCTTCACTTTCTAAACCGTGTCCTGCTGTTCTAGTCAAAGCAGAGGGTGAAAATCCACATAATCCAAACCAACATGGTGAAGTTAGAATAATAGGCGAGGAAAGAGGGGGAAAACAAGTGGCAGCACTGTACAAACTGCTGTGAATAATCTTAACCATGAACTGGGGTGACCACGGGAGGGATGGCGCTGCTGCTTGGCTTTCGCGTCACACCTCCTACATTAGATAATGCAATGCTGATTAAATTTCAAGTGTGCCCTGAGAAATTTTAGCACGAAACAGGGATTTACGGGGAGTGACAGGGACGTGGCAACAGAGAGAGGAGCCAGCGCCCTCGCGGCCACCACACCCACCATCAGGGCGTCTTAACCTTTAACTATTATCCACCGCCAGGACCAGGCTCGGTGGTGCAGCGGGAAAACAGTCTCCCAACAATTTACTACTTTTCACTCCGCAGCGGATTCAAGAACGGATTAGAACTCAACTCCAGTCCGCGTCCCCCAACTCAGCCCTCGGGGTTTGGTGGGTTCTTTGTGCGCGAGCGTGGCGGCGCCCCGCGGCCAAAGCGCGCTGCCCGAGCGCTGCGAGCGGGCGCGACCTCCCGGGGGCGGCGAGCGGCGGGCGCGCGCGGAGCCCCCTCGGCGGCCGACTTCCCCCGGGCGGACGGCGCCGGACGCTCTCGGCCGGGGCGGGGGCTGGGGTCAGGCGAGCGCGAGGGCGCCAAGTTGCGCGGAAACGAGCGCCGGGCGGAGGCGGGGCGGGGCGGGCGAGAGGCAAACGTGCGCCCTCTGCCTGCTGCCGCGGGGCTGCCGGCGCTCCGAGACCGGCGGCCTCCTCACCCACCTGGACTCCGCTGACCTGGAGGTGGGTCCCGCCCGGAGAGCGCAGCGGCTCGGACGGGCCGGGCAGGTCCTGACTTTCACAACAGACTTTGACCCGAGCTCTGAGACACCCCCTCCCCCCACAACCCCGGCCCCTCAGCGCTGTCAGCCTTTGCAGCCTGGCGCCCGGAGTTGGCGCGGTCTCTTTCCTTGTCTGTACCGGGCCCAGCAGGTGACAGGTGCAGGACAGGGTTCTGCAGGGTTCCCAGGAGCCCCTGCAGTGTTGGGAAAGCGCCTCGTGCCGGCCGGCTAGGTTGAGACGCACGGGAGGGCCTGAGACGAGCCTGAGGCGTCCAGTTGTCTTGCTAGCTGCTGCTTCACCAGCCCCTTTTGCTATTTCTTGAATTTTCAGAAAGTCTCCTTTTTCAGTCTGTAGTCGAAAATGAGGAATTTTTTTTTCAGTTTCCTTTACAACCACCTACCAGCGCCACCTGTTAGGCCACTTGTGAGAGCTAACGGCATGTTCCATAGACCCCCACCTCCCACCACCCCGTGCACAATTGAAAGTTGTCTGTCTTTCCCCACAGCCCAATATTTGATTGGCATCGTTTTTATTAAAATAGAATGTTCCCTTTTCTGATTTTGGGAGTAAACCTGGAGTGGGCCAAGAAGGGTTTCTGGGAGTGGGGATAACGAGGTAGGTTAGTAGTTGGATGGTGCTGTTTCTATGGTTGCTGATGTATCCTTAGCGGTCTCCATAGAAGATAAAATTGCTGAGACCAGGGGATTCCAAGACTAACTGTGGCCTCAGTGTCATGCCCAATATTGAGATAACAGTTGTACAGAGTTCCACTGGTGCACTACTTACTGGACCTCATTTGATCTCTTAAAGCAGCCCTAAAATAAGTTTTATGACGTCTCCCATTTACCACCGAGGAAACTAAGTACACTCATCACACACAGTATTAAGTGAGCCAGGCCTTCTCCTGTCTTTGTCCTTTGATTTTAACCTTACATGTTTTCTCCTGTACACGAATGCCTGTATATTAGGAGATACCCTTCTATTCAGGAAAAGCACTAGCTTCTTAGTCTTAATCCTAGTGCCTGTACTAATTTGTTTTGTGACTTGCAAGAAAAACTTAGAAAAACTCAGAGTACTGGAGTACTCAAATCAGACTTCAAAGTACTTTCAAAAACGTACTTCAAAGAGTACTTTGAATCTGCAGTATTTACCCTCATAAGTTATGATTATCTGCATGGGCTGGGGACTAAGAGCATTTGATGTGGACAGAGGGATAGGAGATTGATGTGATCTGTGATGTGTTTTCTCCACATACTCTACCTCTGTCTTCCTTTCCTGACACTCAGACACTCCTTTCCTTTCCCTGGAAAGATTTTGCCAAGAACTCCATACCCAGAGACTGTGAGGCAATTGTCAGTATAACCTGGATGTGATTTTTCAGTTTTGTATAATAAAAACAAAGCGTTAATTGACTTTTGGAGTTATCATAGAGGTCAGTCATGGGGAGAAATAGAACTTGGCCTAAAAAGTAGACTTTAATTTCTGTGGAAACTTTCCCCTTCTTAAAAGATAATTTATAAATTACTTAAGATGAGAAAATAAGTTATAAAGATTTATCTCTTCTTTCATAAAAACACTTGTACTCTATTTAAGTGGAGGCATTGAGAAAAGGTAGCTAAAACAGGGTTTTGAAAGGTGGCAAATTAAGTTGGGGCAATTATATTTTTCATGTGGGTATTTCAGCACATATGTTTTGCATTAATTGCTGCCATAAATTCTGTTAACCTGGCAAAGAGCAAAAATAGCATATTGATGACATCAGGCTTTCAAATCAGAAAGCTGCTTTTAGTATCTTGCTTTCTTCACTGGAACATGAGAAAAAAGAAATTTTCAAACATATTATCCTTTAGGTTCACAGCGAGTTAGCCAACCACTCAAGCTATTGGCACACTTTCCATAAGCAAAAGTGGAGGCTTAGCAATAAACTTTTCTTGCTCCTGAAGGATTAGAGTCAACAACTATTTTCCCTACTATTTATTTATTTTTTTAATTCACATACGACTTTGCAGAACTCTCTCAAATCAAGAAACTGTAAACTTGACTTTAAAGTCTCCAAAATGAGTTGCCTCTTTCTATAAGACCAAAATTCTTGACACATTATATGGTGGGGACTGGAATAAAGGGAGAAGCCGAGGTTAATTTTATTGCTGGTAAGTCTATTTGATATTGCTTACCGTGGTTTCACCTTGGATTTTCTATATAGTCATTCAGTGGATGTTAATTTATCATCTTTCAAATAATAGTTAAGAAAGATAGATTAATAAACTCAGCAGAGGTCCAGTAAAAAAAAAAAAAACCCACCCCCCACCTCCTCCCTTGATAAAATATGAGGCTTTAAAATTTACTTTTTGCCAGGGATAAAGTTGGTTGGTTTCCAGTCAATATGAAGTTTACGCATTCTCTATCAACCTCAGGGATGAGTAAGAGAAACAGAGAACAGCTCTTTAGTAGTCAACATGTACTTTATTTCCTGTTTTTCAAATCTAATTTAGAAATTAATAAAAAGTCTATAGATCTTAGAAGGATACATTTTTTAATCGCCTATGATAACAATCTTCACACTGAGAAAAACAGGCTGGGAAGCTGATTTGCCATAGCTTCCATGTAGATTGTTTGGGTCAGCAGAACATGATGAGGAAAAGTCTGTTTGCAATGCTGTGTGTGTGTGTGATCCATAGTATTGTCCCCTTACAAAACTGACATTCCCACACTGTGGCCAACATTTTATAGATGAATATTTACCTTTTGAAATGAAGATGGAGTAAAAGTCTGCTTTTCTGAATTACAAATTAGTGATAAAAAAAACCCCAGTAATTTGTTAAAGTATTTGTCACTGCCTAATCTTATTAATTTTCCCCACTGGACCCCCTGATCACTGATAATATTCAAAGATGGTATCAAGTTAGAGTTATATCCAAATTGTGATTTTTTTCCTTCAATATGCCAAAACTATTTTGCATTTTAACAGAATAAAAAGAACTGGCATCATCACAGAAACTATACATAGAAATTAGATTGGGTTGTTATTCTTTTATTAAGTAAATAAGCTCCATCAAATACAGGCGTTGCCAAATCTTGAAAAACTTTCAGAGGCAGACTACAAGAGGGTTGCATTTTTCTCTTGGTTTGCTTTTACTATCTAGTTTATCACAGATCAGTTAATACTCATTTACATAAAATAACTCAAAAAAGCTAAAATCAGAGATTTTATTATGATTTTCTTGACATTTCTGATCTGAAATTGTAATGCTTTGATAATCCTTTTTTTGATTTCCAAGCATAATTATATGTATTTTATCTGAATAAACAAGTTAGGTGCATCTAGTTTACAATGATAGTCTCTATACTTTGATGTACAACTATTTTCCTTTACTTAAACATTTGTGCATTGAATAAGGACACTTTTTCTTACTTTTGTTTATAAGTAGTGTCCAAGACAATTATAAATGTTTTAATATCTTTTAAAAAAACTATATAGATTTAGAGAAGAATAAGCCTAAAGCTATATAAAATTAGTATCCCTTTAAATTTTCCTTTCCAAGGGTTACCCGTTGGAAACTCAGAATATTGTATTTTACATTTTGCCAGGTTTGTGGTAGGTTTACTACCCTAACCCTAATGAAAGCTTTAGAGCCCTACATTTAATTTCAAAAGCATAAATTTAAAACCCACTAAAAAGAATTAAGAAGAAATTAACTCATTTTTCATATTAAAGTAATTTTCTTTTTGCATTTGTTTATTTACCAAACAGTGCACACCTGAGGATTAGTTACTGGATTTTGGAAAAGAAAGTTACGGGAAATGATATGTTGAATGCCCTTGAAGATAACAACTTAAGACAGATGACTTCACAATGAATACTTCTGTAAAAAAACTAACATTGATGAAAATTACCAGAAAATACAACATGGATTTTTGGGGGAAGATTAGCTTCCTAAAGCAGAGTCTCTGCAATATAGGGAAGATTTTTTTAAAAGATAAAGTTCATAATGACAACAATAAGTTAATAAAAACAAGGGGAAGAGATTAAATGATTTGCCTAATTTCATGTGATAAGGATGATTATAACCCGGATTTTTTTAACTACATATGCTGAGAAAACTTTAAAAAAGTTTGAATGAATGCATAATAAATGCATTTACAAGTAAAAAGCATTTTTGAAAGAACTGAACATTCCGAAATAGCTATTTTAATAAGCATGTATCTAAGTGTGATATAAATTCTGTGTGAGCACATTTATGTACACAAGTGTGTACTGGAAATGTACACGGTTGAATATCAAAACAGAAACACCCAAAATAGAAGCTTCTCTAGGTGCTGTTTATATTATGACTACATTACCAAAGAAAACACATTGAAATTTGTCTGAATTCTAGTTCTCTTGCAGTGATAAATGAAGTTTCCTGACCATCACCAGCACTAATAGTTTGATACTTTCCATTGACACTGTGCTCCCAAGATGGAAAGTAAGGGCTAGAGTTTTTAATTAAACTGATAAGCGTGTGGCACTTCACTAGATCCTTTATAGAGAACAATATTTATACCTTGAAGAGTTTGTTTATATGTGTATGTGTATCTACGTCTGTAGCAACAGTCATGATGTATGACATAAAGTCCAGACGTAGTTATCCTCTAGAAAATGATGAAGTCAAAGCTAAATCCTGATTTTAATTTTCCAGATATTTAAACCAATTTATTCTACACTGGGCTTATTTTAAAATTGAAAGAAAAATGTTTTGTGACATTAAAATGTCCAAAGAATATTTCTAAATTGAAACTTAATTTCATGACTATACTTTTTGTTCCCTATGTTAAAATTTGAAACCTTATATCCAAGGGACTTCCAGGCACATTTTTATTTAGAAAAGAAATACTACATTAGAATTGTTCTGTAGTCCACCTGCTTATTCTTTTCCATTTTCATAGCTATTGGGTCAGTCCCCAACTAAACAGATAACTTACACTGAGTAGTCAAAGGTCGATGATCAAGAGTTTTTGATGTGATAAAAAATATTTATGGTGTGAAGGCAAATTGTATATGCTAAAGTTTGGGCACCTATTTGCCTTGAGGATTATTTATATCATTTCAAACTGAATGATATATTTTCATTTTTCACTTTTCAATCTGTCAGAAAAAGTCTTTTCAAATTAGAAAGAAACAAGGTCTTCTGTTATTTCTAGAACACTTCAAAAAGCAAAAATGTGTCAAAAAAGTACAATGTTTACTTAATCATTAATGTTCTACCTTTAGTAACTTAACATTTTGGGAAACACATTTCACTTGTCTGAATGATTCATGGTAGAGTTTGACAATGCACAGAAACAAAGAGACCTGCTATTCTAGGGACTGTTATCAAAGCCGAGGTTGTTAATGTAATAAAACTTTACTGACAGTAGGACATTCCTACTCATTTATGTGAAAGAGTTATCTTGTTATAAGAACACATTCCCCGGAGATATTTTAATAGCTATTTTCTCTGTAATAGATGAAGAGCAGAGTGATCTTTAGAGTTCTCTGATTAAAAAGAAAAAAAGAAAAGAAAAATTTAACACTTTAGAAACAACACATGATTAACATTTACTAAAGTGTCCAGGTTTCAAGTGGAATTCTGATCTATGTTTCTGTTATTTCCTTGAACTACCCTAGTCAGGAGTACACAGATGTCTTACTGTGTGACTGTGTGTTTTGATTCCAAGGAATTCTTGCTGTCGGCAGAGATTGAGATGCAGCAGCTAATTATGGTTTCTTCTTTAATTAGGACCTGTGTAGAAGTTATTCCAAAATTATTGCCCAGGAGGAAAAGCTAATAAGAAAGAATAAGTTGACAGTATATCACCTTGTCCAGAAATCTGCTTACATCCCATAAATAAGCCATTAAGATACCATGGGACAAGAGGTTTTTCCCAGAAGTGTCTAGCACTACAGAGCTTTTAAAACATTTTTACATAATTATTTTTGTCGGTTATTTGATAGAGAAATTATCACAAATTAAGATTTCTATGACAGAAAATGCCTATAAAATTTAAGTTTATAGGAAGTTTTATTTGCACACAATTAAGAAATTATAGTTGACTTCATTCATGGTCTAAAAACATTTTTATAATTTTTTGTCTATGAAATACAATACTAACTAGATCTATTACAGAAATGTTTTATATATGTTTAGGTAGAAATAAATACAAATAGGAAGCCCAGAAGAGCTGTTAAGCTAAGACTATGTAATCACGATAGATGAAAGTTATGTTGGAATAGATAAGTACATTAATAAAGCTTTGACTTCTCTAAATTTTTTCTCAGTGCCATACACAAGTATGTACAGTAAAAATGAAAAGTTGAGCTTTGGTGGACTTCTATCAGAAAAGACATCTTTATTTCTTGATTCCATGTTACGGTTGACCAGAGTACTACACAGAAAATTAGGACACTGAAAACAAAACTGATTACTTCCTGTATCATTTTCTTCTATTTGTGACATTTAAGTATAACCTAGGAGCAGATTAAAGTACTCTTCTGCTGTCTGTAACCTAGAGCAAAGGTACTCTTTTCATCATTACAGAAAGTGATGAAAATGATAAAGATAAGTAGTGTACAAGAAATGTGGCTGAAACAATTACAGTGATGCTATGAACAGGAAAGGAAATGCCATTATTTTTTAGTAAAAACTAGACGTAATCAAAGGATGAGTTTGTTTTCTGCTGTAGTGGTTTCATAGTTATTTGAAATTAGCAATAAAAGCACCTTATACCTGAAGGTTTTACAGGAAAGCATGTCAGTTATTACAAGTTTGGAATTTTTTAGCTGTTAAACCCTACTGTTCACCTTAAAATGATTATTTGATGATTTTTTATAACTGTGATTTCATAAAATGCAACTATAGTATTACCACGAAGTATAGATATGTTATTAAATGATTAAAACGATCTTCCAGTTGAGCAAAAAAGTGTGGCATTTAATTTAAAAGATTGTTTCAGTACTGTCTGTATATTTGCAGCACTTAATCTGTAAGATGTGAATATTTCAAGTGAACAGATAGCCTCCATGAATCAGAATTTTGAAATGCTCTGGAAAACAATCTTGATGTGTTAATGATTCTTTAAAACTCCATAAATCCATACCTAAGGTTTTTAATCTGTCCTTTCTAACTGGGAATATTTGTTTCCAAATCTTATTTTGATGACTGAGTCCTTTAAAAACTTTTAACGCATTCTTATTGGTAAGAAGGGAAGGCGGTGTAAATTCTTGGCACAGAGAATTCTTCATGACATCATCAGTGCCCATGAGCAAAGCAGTAGACATTTGATTGTGTCTCTCTGTTTAGATAAAGAATAGTCAGGAAAGGGAGAGCAAGATTCCTGAGCATCTTAAATCCACAGTTCAGCCAAGAGGGAAAAGTGACAGTGCAGATCAGTGGCAGGAATGACAGAAAGGCTTCCTTCTTTCCAGAAGCACTGACAGCAGATTGGAGCCAGGTTACCCTATGCTTGGTTCTTATGCCTTAACTTCATCCCACACCTTCTAATTCCCATCAGTCACCACACATCCTTTTGACCAGCAAATCGTGATTTATGCCCCCCTGAAAGCCAGCTCAGGGAGACTGAGAAAGGATTCCCTTCCTGTTTTCATGAATGTATCCCCCTTCACCTATTTATGCATTTTCTTTTCTATTCAAAAACAGTGAGACTAGACAGAGTAAAGCACGTGAAAGACATCCAGAATTGTATCCATAATAGACGTGCGACAGTGATTTTTTTTTTTGCCAAAAAAGCTCCTATTTATATCTTAACTTAAATGGAGTTCTAACACTTAAAAATGTGTCCAATTTTAAATCACTATAAGTTCATATATGCTACATTGCTCTTTGAATAGAAAACATCCTGAAATTAATGAAATGACATATTTTTCACTACAAACCAAAAATATTTGGAAATTTCACCATTAGAACATGAAATCTGGCGAGAGACAGTTTGTATCTTTGGCCCTCCTAGCATGAGGCAGGCATTAAAGAATTAAACCACCTATATTGTCCCACCTTACCCTTAAGAATAATTTCCCAACTCTTTTTTTGTTAAAATTCATAAAATTTGTCAACTCAAAATTTTCAGCAATTAAAACAAACTTTCCGTGTTGCCAATTGTCATTGAAACTCAGACTGCAATATAATATCTGTACATCACAATTCTGTATGCTCTGGCATTTGAATAGTGGCACTACCCTAAACGGCTATGATCGGGTCTGTGTCCTTTTGGGGACAGGAAAGCATTAGTAACTAAGGTGCTTGCCTGTATTAGTGTGGGGTTTAAGACATTGTATTGCAAGGTTAGATTTAGTCGATGGATCCAGAGAAACCACTCAGAGCAGGCTGACTTTCAAATGCCATTAACTTTCTCTTCTTATCTCAATTACGCTACACTCAGATTGCTGTACAACAGATCACAGGAGACTTGAGGTTTGTATGCTGGGAAGTTCCAGCCTAGCAGTCATTGACTTTAAAGTGGCTAGAATTCTTAGCTTGTATTGTTCTTATTTGGCTGTAAACAAAAGGCACCTTGTAAACACAAAATAAGTGCTTTAAAAAAGAGGTTTATGTCCATGGTTCTTCTCTATTAGGTCATATACTGATGGTTGATTTTAAATACAATTCAGAAACCAAAATGAAACTGTTGTTAGTTTATATTTTAAGTTTACAAGAACACTGAATCTGTAGAAGATGCTATAAACTCATGGTGGCTTTCAGGACGTTTATATGATGTAATCATCACAGCAATGCTGTGGGATAACCAGGGCAGACATAATTATGTTTGATAGACAGCAGAATCAGAATCATGAGTAATGCTGCTAATTGTGTTTTCCTCATTCATGCTAAATGGAGTGCACTAAAAATTCAATTTCTGAGTAAATGCAATAAATTTAATTAATCTATTACACTTATTTTAATTGACAGTGCGATGCAATTCTTTTTGGTTCAGCGTTTCTCCTTTGAGCAGAAAACAAATGCTGATGTGACTAATCCAGGCCTTTCCCCTCATCATGATCATCAGAGCAAACTTAAGACTATAGTTCTTCAGTTAACAACCTACATTCCAATGAGTAATTTACTAAATGGAGACAATAGTCATATCTTCCTTGCCTCAAACACTTTTTTCCTTTGGTTATTAATATTGAAGTTAAATCATCCGTTTGTCTTAGCATGTGGAGTGACATATATTCATCATTTAGTATGTATTCAGTTATTACTACACAAAAAACATTGAATCATTTAAACCCCTAAAGGCGTCACCAATATAATCTGATTTATGAATGTGGGCACTGTAAATTCTACTATGCAAATCCTGTGTGAACTCAGAGAAACCAACCTATGACTGTGATAGAACCAACAAATGAATTGGGTATGAATTTATGAGAATGAATGTTGGTAACATAGTTTAAAGGTGAGGATGAATTCTCATATTTTCCAAAAATTTCCAACATTATTTAATCTGACATATTATCTGTAACATTAATTGGTAGAGGCTTTTTTTAAACATCATTTTTTCAGACATAATTTCAATGTTATTAAGCATACTGTTAAGTTCCAAACTGATATCCTAGGAAATAATTCCATTTTGGAAATTACACTGTGTAATCCATGCAGCAACTACCTTCTCCTTTTCTCTAAATATGATTACTTCTCATTGGGATTAATTTATTGTAAGAAAAAAATCGTTGATCATTAAGGAATTCCAGTGGAATAGGTTAAGTTTATGTGTTTTTTTTTTTCCATTTAACCAGCAAAACAGAGAATTTAACTTTGAGAATTTTATCTTTTTTATCTTAATGGTTAGGAACTTTCTTATACTCACCTAGTGTATTTATCATCTCACCAGCTAACCAAATATCTTCTCTTAAAAAGCAGTGCTTGGAAATTTAGACTTCTAATACCTATCAAACATAATTTTTTTCTTAACATTTTTTTAAGATTAATGTTTCCTTTGTAAGAAACTAATTGGGATGATTAAAGAAAAGGTAATGCTTTTCATGCATCAGGAAACACTTTATTGACAACACGTGGACATGTTATGCTTTGCATGTATTAGCATTATGTTTTGATTTGTGAATATATGGAACCCTTCAAAATGACTGTGTCCTTTTATATTTATTGATTCACCTGTTCTGTTTCATATTAGCAATCCTTGCGTGTTTTATGTAGACTTCCTCTACATCTTCCATTAATCAGTTGTGGGATTGTTTTCTACTTTAGAAGAAGGATGTGGTAAAACCATAGTTTCCATTATTTAACAGATTGACAATCAACATGAAACCCTTGTTATTAATTAAACTTAAAGTATTGGTTTATATTTTAATTTCTAATCCATGAGAACTTAGTATTCTCTGTGTTGAAAATAAATCATTTGCCTTTTCTTTTAATAGTATACTCAAAACACATTCTTGTTATATTTTATTATTCATCAGAGTTTTTAATAACTAGCACAAAGTTCTGAATAAAATCGTTAAAGATTTTGGGTAACAATACCTTCTCTAAATAAGTAAAGCCTTACACAGGCCATGCTATAATACATAGTCTTGCTTTAATTTCTCCTCAAACTGGTAGCTAAGCATTTTGTTTGTTACACTTAAGTACACAATTTATATAGTATTGAAAAAATACATATTACAGAATAATATGTTTGGTATTGGCCAGAGACAATAAGAAGATGCCATATCAGACATGTACAAACAGAAATATGATTCATTGTGGAAGCATATGTAACTCATTTATAGTGAAATGTCTTTTTTATCAAATTTAGTGGTCTTTGCAGTTATTTTGATTTCCTCTTCCCATGAATATTTCCTATTTTGTAGTTTTACTGTGTCTTCTTTAAACCTGTAGTTATTCTGTCAATATATTGAATATATGATATATTTATAAACAAACATAAATAGTTTAAAAAGCTGCAGAAACTTTCTATCCTTTAACTTTCTCTGTGGTTGCTTTTCTTTGTGACTCTGTTCTTATACTCATCATTCACATATAATGAGAATGAGCAATCATGTGTTTTGAATGTGTTGATATAATTATATCAACAGTAGACAGCATTAACTTGACAGAGATAAATAGGATGCATTCTTTTTAACTGTATGTGTGTATTTGTGTTTTCTTTTAGTCAATCTACTGGATTCAAAAACAATTCAAGGGGAGCTGGGCTGGATCTCCTACCCATCACATGGGGTGAGTCTGGTCAACTATTGACAGGAACACTGTCCACTGCCTCTCTCAGAGAGCAGGAGGAATTACTGGGAACAGGAATTCCTGTAATTCTGACAAGTTATGCTCATCATTGTATTCAATACATGCTTAATATTTGTGTTCAGTGAAACTATTGACAATTTTGAAGTTTTTTGTTCCCTTCTGAATGTACCAATTGCTTGAATGAACTAAAGTTTAAGTGTTACTAGCTTTATGCAGATTATCTAAGTGTGATCATCTAACTTTTTTTGTGATACAGTCAGAATAGGTGAATTGAGAAGATACTCTAAATTTTAAGTAATATGGAAAGTATGTATTTGGAGATGGTTACCTCCAGAGTTGTAGCCTTAAAATCGACTGTGGTGTTGGTTGTTAAGTAATGAGGGATGTATTTGTCAAGAGTATAAACCTGTGTTGCCTAAATTTCTTTGCTTAAAATATCTGCAACTTGTCTGGATCAGTTTAAAACTGGAAGTTTTATTTAGGAAAAATACAGCTATCTTTAAATTCTAAGCTTTTTGTATACCTTTAATACTTTATCAAGCCAGACCCAGATTACTAAGGTATGTGTATGACATTTTGGGACCTGAATGTTTATGGTAAGCCTTTGTGTAAGAACATTTTCCTTTTCTTTTTTCAGAAAAAAGTGGGTCATACATTTGGAAACTTCTTGTTCCTACAATATTGTATAAAAATGCCTAAACATATCTTTTTGTGTTTCCAAGGATAGCCTGTGGAAAATGCAAAGTGCTGTTTAGAAATATCTGTGATAGAAATAAATGTGTACATTCCCTTTCTTTCTATGCAATCCTTTTAAAGGGTTATAATTACTTCTACTTAGTACTGGTGGTCAGTCTTTAGATTTTTGTGCCTAAACATCCTAATTTTTACGGTACTACCGGCTTCTACTTCACTGACGGATGTTTTGCATCAAGGATACTTCATCTATCTGTCATCTTTGTATCTGCTTCTCTTCCTGGTACACCTTGACACTGACACGATGTCAAAACCTATCACATAATCAGGCCTTGGTTAGTTGCTTAGAAGGGGAGAGTATGAAGTAAGCCAGGATTTGGTTTTCCCATAGGTGTAAAAAGAATCAAATGCCTAGGATAAAAGCACATCCTGGGTAGTCATAACAAGTGAGTTGAAACTCAGGGTCAAGCTGGAAAACTCATTTAAAACTCATCATCCAAAACTCAAATCTGACTTTTAAGTTTGATTTTAGAAATATGAGTTTTTCATTACTTCACCAGATAACATATCATAGAAACTTGCTGCCTAAGGAGATATGAAAAGTGAAAACCATACTGACATTTTACCTATTTCTATATTCTCTTTTTAAACAGTAAATAAACCTGTGTATAAAAGCAGCAGTCTACCTCATATATTCCTTTTAAAAAGGTATAAAGAAAATACATTTGTACTTGTTGAAAATGTGGGGAAATGAATTCATTTACCCTGTAAGCTTCATAGATTTTGTGATGAACGAAGTTAACACTTACTTCCATAAAAATGTTGGAAGGGGGTGTGTTCTAGAACCCTGCCACACCCTATTCTAGAACCCTTGAATTGTTTTTTGAATCTAGTAGATTGACCAAAAGTAAGCGCGAATCCACAAACATAGCTAGAAGGAATGAATTCTATTTACCTCCGTCAACTTAATGCTATCTGTGCCCCAACCAGCAGTGTGTACGTGCACCAACCAGCGATGTCAACACCTAGGAGATTCATAGAAATGCAGACTCTCAGGCTCCACCCCAGACGTTCTGAATCAGAATCTGTAGCTTAACACGGTCCCCAGGTGATTCCTAAGCACATTAAATTTAAGAAACGCTCCTCAGAGTAACTTGCCTCTTAACTTTTCCCATGTCTCTCCCGATTTCCTTCCCCCTTTCTTGTAGAAATTGCTTATGATTTTTCTCACGAACAGTTTCAGTTTCACCTTTGGCCTTAGAGAGCTGACCCCAGGCACTCCGGCCTCCTCTTCATTGCTTTCCTGGTTCATCTTCCTGTGGCTGTGACTTCACTATTTCAGATGCATTAAATGGCCTAAAGCAGCTGGCCAAGCTCTCCAAGCTCATCATTAAAGCTAGTAGGGAGAACAAACATCTCCCCAAGGAATTATGACATTTATAATACCTTAAACCTCTGAAGATTAAAAAAAAAAAAAGAAAAATCAGGCGTGTGAATTATTGTCCTGGGGTGACTTGTACTGTATTTTTCCTTTAAATCTTCCACCTATATTATGTTAACCATAATGTCCATGAGGAAGTAAGTAGCACTAATTTAGAAAATGCTACATTAATATTCATTTTTTGAGAAACTGGTGATATTCTTGAGTGAAAGCTCTATAATCAATTTAAGTTTGAGAGTTACCATCTTTGCTTGCATAATTGTGCCTTTAGGTTCAATTAATTATTGTTATTGCCACGTTCAATTTGGCAAGGATAGAGAAATTTTGTGCTTGTTTTGGTTTTAAAGGGAATAGACAGTTAAATCAGTTGTGGTATCTATGACCAGGCTTTTCCATAAAAACAATGATGTGATATCTGGGAGCAACTTTGAATTAGTCATTGTTTTAATTAAGCAGCCATAATAAGTAAAGGTGCATCTGTTTGTAGGTTAACTAAAATATAAATATAAACTTTGGAGGAAAAATTGTAAAAATTATAATAATGTCACATCCTATTGATTCACTGAAAATCCCACCACTCTCTTCTCTTCTTCATTTTGTTTTTGGATGAGAACATTTAAATTCTACTCTTTTAATAAATTTCAATTTTGTGGTGCAGTGTTATCAGCTATAGTCACCATGCTATTCATTAGATCCTCAGGCCTTATTCATCCTACAGCTGAAGGTTTATACCCTTTTAGCTACTTCTCCCTATTTCCTCCACCTCTACCCTCTGGCTACCACTTTTCTATTCTCTGTTTCTATGGGTTTCACTTTTTTTTTTTTAAGATGCCATATATACATAATACCATACAGTATTTGTCTTTCTCTGTCTGGCTTATTTGACTTAGCATAGTGCTCTCAAGGTCCATTTATGTTGTCACAAGCATGGAAAACCCTGCTCTTTTGATTTAGGGCAATGGTTCTCAATGTGATGTGGGGGTTAGTGGGAGGCAGTTTTGATTTTGCCCCGTGGGGATATTTGTCTGGAGATGCACTGGTTGTCACAAGTCGGCTGACAGGGCACCACTGGCATCTAGTGTGGAAGTCCAGGGGTCCTGCTAATGAACATTTTGCAAAGAACAGGGCAGCCTCCTACAACAAACAGTGATCTGGTCCAGAATGACAGTGCCCAGGTTGAGAAACCCTTACTTGGGGATGAAGAATGGTGCTCCATCAGGAGCTATGGTCACTAAAGAGACCTTAGAGACTGTCAGCAACTTCTCTAAATTCCAGCCGTTATCCTATCAAAAGCTCTAAATTCCAGATCTTTTCAAATAGAAATTTTTAAAAATAGACAAATGATTCATTCCAAATTTGAAATGGATCTTTCATGGAATGATTCTATCAGCTGAGCTATATTAAATTAATATATTTGGGGAAAATTGTCAAGAGTGACCCATTCCTTCATGAATGTTCTTTTTTATTTCTATTTACCCTTTTTCCTGGAGATATATTCACACATAAAAGTTTACAGTTAACCTATGCAGCTTTCTTGGGAGGAGTATTTCTATCTCTGGGGAAGTTTAATTCAGCTTTGATTTTCTCTAAATGAATTTCATGAAATGCATTTCATGAAAGCAACATCAAATTTGAAAACTGAAATTAGTGGGGGCGCGGGGTCATGAACAGCAATTCGTTTTTCAATAAAAGACTTTTATTTGACTTGGATATTTTCTGGTACTAAGTGTGTTCACTTTAGTAAAGTAGGTAAGCAATTTCCTTCTCTGGCCCTATAAACTATGAATTGTAATACTTGAATTCTGAGCTTACTTATCTTCAGAAATTCTAGTAAATAATCCGATAGTTTAAATATCCTTTGATTTAGAGAACAATCAACACATATCAAAGTCCATATATATTGTTGGTTACAACCTAGAAAGTGTCCTTGGTTTACACATGACAAGTACTTAAATGCTTGATTGACTGACGATGTCAGTCTATCAGGAAGCTTTCTTAGTCTACGCATCATTACTGAGAAGGGGTTAGAGGGAGGTTGGCGCCATAGTTCTCACTTAGGATAGTCTTGATATGCTGGTTAGGTAGTACTGAGGAATCAAGAACCTTGACTCAGTTAGAGAAACTCAAGGAGAAGGGGATTAAAAGAGGGTTGGGAGACAGAGGGTAGAGAAAGCATAGTCCGAAATGAGAAGTCTTAAAATCAGCAATTAAGATTGTTTAAAAAATTCCTAACACCCCTCCCTCTTTTCAACTCTTTTAACCATTTTTTCCCTAAATGTTTCCTTAGCTATTTATTGGTGTCTTAGCAGTGATAATGCACTTAAATAAAAAAAAACACTCTTCTGGCAAATAGAGGCCCACTGGTTGCTCACCCACTGTCTGTTCCCTGGCTTCTCCTTGCTGGTGGAACACTGAAATCGTTCAGATGTCCACCTCCCATGTGTTCCTGGGAAATGGCTCCTCTGCCACTTGGTGTGTGTGTGTGTGTGTGTGGCTGGGGGGATATTGATTCATCTGAGAGCAAATCATGATCATTAGAGTCATTTAGCCAGCAATTGGTTTAGTCAAGAGGAAGTAAAGCTAATGAGACTGGAGCAGAATTCCAGTGACTCCTGGGAAGGGTTTCCTTCTGATAAAAATAGATAGGGAGAGGCCCGGTGCTCTGTGCCACTGGATTTACCCAGGGGTGGCCCAGTGTCTGAGTCTGGAGCACCTGCTCTCCCTTCATGGCCAGAAAGGCAGAGTCCAGTGAGCATTAGAGTGACAAGCCTGGAACTCTGACATCTTAGAACCACTGAGTTACATGAAACAATACGTGGTCCTTGTTTAAGCCATTCTTTTTGAATTTCTCATACTTTCCGGTTAAAGGCATCCTGATAGAATACAATGCTTAATCTCCTGGTCAAATATCCTAATTTCCAAATCGAGGCCATGGCAGTCCATAATTCCTTCCTCCAGTGTTACTTGTATTTTCCCAGGTTATGTTTTTTGTGCTTTAGTGTGCTGTCATAGATAACAGGTAGAACAGTAATATAGAAAAGGCACATAAAGCACATCGTTTAGAATTTGCATTCTGCATTTGAATTCTGGCTTTACCATTTATTGCTGTAAGATCTTACACAGGCCAGTTAACCCTTATTAACATTTATTCTCACTTTCAAACAAGGGATAATAGTAATTTCTATACACTTTAGAGTAAATGACATTTGAGCAAATGATACGTTTCTATATATCTATGAGTATGTGTATGTGTATATGCTAATGTATGTGAAAGAGCTATACAAATGTCATTTCCTATTCTTAGATGAGTTTTGAGGTTTTCCCATTCTAATCCAAAATCTTTTGCTAAATTCACTGTGTCTCCTTAAATCTCAGTCTACACTTTGATGCAAGTGTCTTGGAGCTGAATTTTGGAGAAGGAAAACTGATACTGCCTGAGATGCCAGCAAACACCTCTTCTCAATTAAGAGCCCAAAATATTGCCTTTGACAGCACATGACTGTTATTTCATTGAATCGGCACAGAGTAAAGTTTGAATATACTCTTGAACCACATTCTGAATGGAAATAATTAAAATAAGGTAGTTGGGTGTCCAATTTATTTATTTTAAATTGTTACGTGATTAGAATTTCTTCAAAATATTAACATTTCTTCTTCAGGAAGACCTTCTAACTCTTACATACCACCCTTTGCCACCCCCCAGACTAGTACATAACACCTGTTAAGCTCATCTACTTGTTCTTTGATGTATCTTCACAGCTTGTAATGACATATTACTACAATTATTTCATTGATATTTATCTCAGTTTGGAAACTGGAAGCTCTTTGAGACCAATTTTCATTTCATGAAATTCTCTCTTTTATTCTCATTTAAAGTTCTTGGAATGTTTGTCCATAAATTAAAATTACTGAAATAAATGAATAAAAGCTTTCCAAAATAAGCAAGGTTAACTAAACAAACATTGATTTTGCATTTGTTGAGAAAAATTTGATTAATTCTAGTCTCTTATTTTAAATGGTGTCTGTTAATAACTTCATTGTCTTTTTAATGGCATAAAGTTAAGTAAAATTATAATATATATACATACTATAGTGTATATATTATATATGTACTTGTACATATATATTATACAAATATACACATATAAGATATAAATGTATAGATGTATATCTATGTCTATATTATATATGTTATTTTCTATACTAGCAGAGCTATTTTGTTAAATATATTTAGAAAATACTACCAGCCTATGAATTGGAAGTTAACTGAAAAAGAAAAATAGCTAAAGATAGCTCTGTGTTGAAAATTATATAGATTGTTGTCTAAGGATACAAAGCCAGAATCCTGCAAATAAATTCTATTTAACTAAAACAAGAAATGTTTAGAATTGAATGAATCATAGAGAGTAATGCAAATAATAAAAATACTCTGTAAAACAAGTCTCAAGTATGGTATAATTTGCCTTCAATAGTGGAATTATTGCTGTTTGTGAAGTCTGGATTCAAAAATCTTAAGTAGTGGATTTCTAGCTTTCACTTTGTGAATGGTGTCTGAAATGTAGGAAGAATATTTTGACAACTGGGTGTTAGCAGTAACCACCTGGGATGCTGCCTTTATGAGTCACAGTCCAAATTCTGCTTCATATGCTGAATAGTTGACCCAGGAAAAATCAAATTTTTTGACATATGTGATATGTGATTCTTGGTCATTTGAAATTTTTCTGCCTAAAATGAACAATGCTACGTTTTAAATATGTCACTTTCACCCTATTGTGCTGAGCTTTCAAGGAAGGATGTATGATCAAATTAGAAAAACATGACAAAGTTTTACAGGTTTTTTTGAACCTTTCCTTGAAACAAAACACACTATAAAAGAAGGAAGTGGATAAGTGGTAGAAATCAGTAAAGGTAGAATTATTCTAGCAACATTTAATTTATAAAATTAAAACATTGTATTTGTTTTAACAATTTTTGTTAGTGCTGAAAAAACAGAAAATATTTTCCACTGCTAATGTATATTTCTATGTGAGTGCTTCTCTCTGCATCAAAACAGCATTTGTTTATATTTTGGGGATTGGATTATAATTTTAAAATATGACATGTAATATACTTTGCTCCTTTTACTTTGATATATAGCTTTGTGGGAGTTAAAGTAGAGGAGACTTGAAACATATTTGGATGGATTTTACTCATTTCACCTTTAATCATAAATTTGTGCTACATGATTCTTACATAACATGCAGTAACTATAAAGTTATGTGAAAAGCTAAGATATATTTAAATAATTTTCATTTCTAATTTGAGTATTTAACTATTTCATAAATTCATTATGATCATTTCATATTTATTTTTAAAGTAGCATTTAAAACATTTCAAATCAAATGCAAAGTTTTACTTTTAGTGGTTTCTTGTATTGATAGCATTTCTAAAAAATAATAACTTTCTGATACCAAACATTTTTAATTTATGCAACATCAAATGAATGTACTTTCTGATCTAAAAGGAATAATTATTAAAATCAAAGTAGCCAAAAGTATGGTTATTAAATTAAAAAAGAATGGCTTTCATACTCATTTGACATTAAACTTGTTGATACATGTGCAAAGTAGTATATGGCAGACTGGATATCAGTTTCTGTATTGCTAAGAAATGTCTAGTTCCCTTAATATTTTTAAGAATATACTTAGAATAAACTCTGCATTTTCAAGCTTCTAAGTTTTCGTTTGAATACAGCTTATAAATGTAACATGTATTCCAATAGAGACAAGTTTCTATTCTGTCATTCCATTAAGTATAAGTCAAGAATTTTGGTAGGAATTTATAAAAATATTTTTCACAAAAATTTTGCTTATTTACTTTTCTCCTTTTTTTTTTTAATTTCATGAATTAATGGTTTTGACCTTTACGTTTATTATTCTCTAGTGGTTAATGTTTTTTGGAAGATTAAAAAAAAAGAAATGAAATTTGGCCTGTAAAAAATTTGGTGTAAAACACTTTCTAAATAAGTCCCATGTCCCAAATGATAGCCATCGGACCTGAGAACAGTGAAAGGTTATAGCATTTACAAGACAAACCACGTGAAATATTTCTGCAACCTTAATAGCTCATTGATTACCATCAGTTTTTTTTTTTCTACTCAGAATGCTCACTTTACTCAGGAAGTGGTATATGAAGAAAAACTATCAATGCATTATCTCAGATTTCTTGGAAGTTGCTGAAATCATCCCCTTTACATGGGACAGAGGAAGGAAAACATTGAGGGGGACAGTGTACTCAGTTTTCTGAGCAGTCTGAGTTTGCAGGTTATTTTTATTCATTCTGTTAACAATGCAGTCTAACATGTATAAATATATGTGTGTATGTGTGTGTAGTATATATAAAACTGCATGTATTAAACTATAGTCACATATAGCTATATATGTATGTATATAAACAGTAATACATTGAAATTCTTACTTTTTAATTTGTAAACAGTAATTATTAGAATTGTAAAACCCTGGGCTTCCAACCAAGACCTACTACTCCATTACAAATCCTGGGATCACGGCTCAGCAACCTGTTTTGTCACAGGCCCTCCATGTGATTCTGATGCTGTTGAAGTTTGGGAATCACTGTGCTAGAAAATCATTATCTGCCATAATGAGACAGGTATTACGAAGGTATTCAGCTGCCTCTTGATACAGTGCTGTAGTTCATTCCAAACTCTTAATTAATGCAGCCCTGTGCATGATTCATGATTAATATAGCTCTGGATGTTTTTAAATTTAGAATTTTACAATAAATACACAGCAAGAAAAATAGGTATTTTGCCAGCAACTCAGGGAATCTATTCTTAGCTGCTTTGTGACAGGGATTCACTTTAGAATCATCACGTTTCTGTCATGTAATCCTGGAACTTAGTTTGTAAATATTCACAAATACTGAAGGTATTTAAACCCCTGCATCCATTGCTCATGATAAAAGAGATAACATCAAAACCAAGAGACCTGAAAAGTCATGAATTAAGCGATAGCAAAATTGAAATAAGAAATATGAAAGTTCCCCATCAAGGAGTGACTAGAATATAAGAAGATTGTCTGGGAAGTGACTATGAAATGTTCCTAGAAAGTTCCTAAGGTCAGCTTATGACGGATTTTATGTATCCCACTAAAGATATTGGAGATTATTCAAAGGCAGTATTTTTAAAAAGTGATTATGGAAGATGCTGTAATTGAAGAACAGACAGGAGTCAGAAAAAGCAGTTGGAACTCACTGAAAGTTCCCATGAGAGATTATAGGAACCTAGGATTGACCCTCTATTCCTTGGGTTATATATCTTGGTGATTTGGTATAGGTTGAATTTTCATTATTTTGCACATACTCAAAGAAGGGATTTTTCTAAAAAATAATCAAAAAGAATTTTTATTAACAGATTTTTCTTTTGTATTAAAGGTATAAAATAAAGAGAAGCTAAATTTAGCGAATTAAGTTGTAAGACATTGGGGGACTCAGTAGAAATGAAAATTATCGAGTAAAGGAAGGAAAATCATCTAGTAAGGAAGACAAAGCAACAGAAAAAAAAAAAAGAGGGCATAAGATGCTGTAATAGTAAAAGTAATTGAATTCCCCTTCCATGTGACAGTACTGGTTAATGTTCTTTGGGTGTGAGGTTAAGAATACGCTAAACATTAGACAAATGTAAAGGGTGATCTCCCTTCTCAACATGAAGTGACACAAAGTGACCCCAGGAACCAGGGAGATTCATCCAGTGCAGGGAGAGAAGAAGACACAATGTGATGATTTCAAAGAACTTTAACTCCCAGTCTACGTTTGGATACTTATTCCAGGCCACGGGCATCAAGAAAGCTGCTAGCTGTAAACTTTACGGATTAACTCAAAAGTCTTAAATGGCATTTAAAGTTGTGGGTGATATGAATTCAATTTTGTAAACTGTGCCCTAGAACCATTTGTCATCTCTATTCTCAGTGTTGGATGGAGGTGCTGGGTAATAATTTTTTAAAGTAGAATTAGTGACAGTATTGATTTAAATTTAACTATTCTCTTCAGTGTTGAAAAAAGCAGTAAACAACAACGTGGTCATAAACCGAAAATAACTGTGTAGAATTTTGTGAAAATGTTTATTGATGGAGCTGCTTCACTTTTTCATGAAGGGGGCAAAATTTTATCTTATTTGGAGCAGTAGAATATGTTTGAATGAGTAATCAATTTGAGGGCCAGCTGAGACTTAGAAATCATCTCTTGTAATTCCTTAATTATGTAGACAAGCAGTGGAGGCCCAGGGAGTTAGTGACTTGTTCAAGGTCCTATCATTACTTGCCAAGTCCGGGTTCAGTGGTCTTTTCATTACTCCTCTCTGTCTTGGTCTGTGGACAGTACCAAAGAAGGATGCAAGACTGTGATTTAATATTTAACAGACTATACTGCATAGAATTTCAGGACTATTTTGTCTGAGTGTCATGCCTTACAGCACCCTAAATAATAACCAAATCCCAATACATCAGTCAACATAGAGCTACTTTTCTTTGCTGTTGAAAAATGCTGATCTTTCATAAGGCCAAGAGGAAAACTGGGTTGTATAGGATTATCATCAGCCCTCCATTCTCTCATGTGTGCATATCCCCTCATCACAGCTTGATTTATGATCCAGGGACTGAGCTGTCACTTTCTGACTAGAGATTCTTAACTCATTCTCTGACAACTCAGATTGATTTTCATCTTAGATTCAAATATATATCTAAATTTACTTGCATTGAAAGAGTATTTTTAAATGTTAGCTCATAACCAAAACAAATTTCATCTACTTCCAGTTTTCATAAGAACCAAGGAATGTTTTGAGACCTTTTTAAAAATTAGTATGTCATTTTAATGTGACCAGTCTCCAAACAGGAAAGTTAGAGGTGTTACCTTCTAGCCAATAAATCCTCTTCAAGATTTAAAATGTTTCAAAATTGTTAGCCATATTTTTGCCTTCTAAACTGCTAAAATGGTCAGTATTTTTTGTTGGATATTTTACGGAAATAAATGGTACTCTTATGTAGCTTTCAAAAAATGTGATAACTATAAATTAGGATAACAAATTAGTTCTTTAATGAATTTTGGAAACTAGGATATAAAAATTAACGCAGGAGTTTTATAACCCAGAATTATTTTGTGGTGAAATCTACCATAGTAATCATCTGTTCTAAAATAAATGTTTTTTCATTTCTTAAATAAAATAAAGAAAATCTTAGGAGTATTAAACATTTTGGAGAGGACTAAGGGTGGTAGCATTATTTTAGAAAGGAAGTTATATGGAGTCATATTAGTTTCGAGAATCTGTGGAATTCTGAATAGTTTATGTAGTTTGAAGGGGATTTGTGAAATCTTTAGTATATCAGGATTCATTCATCCTGTTGTGCAGTGATTGTCTGTGCTCCTGTGATGTGGTAGGCACTATCATAGGCAGTGGAGGTGCAAACAATACCAATAGCTAAAATTTCTACAATGCGCTATGTTCTATTTTAGTGCTTTCCATATATCAGCTCGTTTAACCCCCACAATAATCCTGTGACATTTTACTTTCATTTTACAGAATTAGAAAGTAAACCCCTTTTCCCCCAATTTAAATAACTCAAATGCGATCATACACTCAGTAAGTGATGGAGTCAGGAATGAAAACCAGGTATTCTGACTTTTTATGTGATGTGCATCACCACTACTATATATTGCCTCCTATAAGAGAGGTAAGAAAAATATTTCCTTGCGAAGCTTCATCTGGTGGAAGAGACCAATCCATGGACCAGCAACTACAGTATAATGACAGTCATCAATTAAGACACACAGTAGATACAATAAAATTACATAGAGTCTGTTATTCAAATTCCGCTTGACATGAGTCAGGGAAAATTACATCGAGAGGTTGTGAAGCTTTAAAGTTGAGTAGGAATTTATCAGGTCTGTGTTACTGGGCATCACACAGAGCACAGACTGTAAAACAGCATTGTATGTTGAGAGAAAAACATAGCTTGTGTCATCTGAAAGTGGGTAGAGAAGAGTAGGAGATGGAATCTGGGAAGGAAAAAACAGAATTCTAGACTGGATTATGAAAAGTCTCACACACCATGCCAAGGGGTTTGGATTCTTTTCGTGGAAAATTGTTTAGCAGTCTAGGAATTAGGAAGTTTACTCTGTGGACTTAGAATACAGGTGCAAAGAACAGTTGGCTTATTAAGGTCATCCAAGAAAGATATCTGTCAGGGCAAAGAAAGCAAGTGATGGAGACTGGTCACTTATGGTATCCTATAAAAAATGATGTCAGCTGGATATAGGATATGGAGAATTATAGGATATATTTTTTTTCTCTGTGATTTATCATAACATTTTGTGTATATTTCCCTGTGCTATACAGTGTAGTCTTGTTTATCTGTTCTACAATTTTGAAATCCCAGTCTATCCCTTCCCACCCTCTACCCGGCCCCCCCCCCCCCGGTAACCACAAGTCTGTATTCTCTGTCCATGAGTCCATTTCTGTCCTGTATTTATGCTTTGTTTTTGTTTGTTTGTTTGTTTTTGTTTTTTAGATTCCACATATGAGCGATCTCATATGGTATTTTTCTTTCTCTTTCTGGCTTACTTCACTTAGAATGACATTCTCTAGGAGCATCCATGTTGCTGCAAATGGCATTATGTTGTCGGTTTTTATGGCTGAGTAGTATTCCATTGTATAAATATACCACTTCTTTATCCAGTCACCTGTTGATGGACATTTAGGTTGCCTCCACGCCTTGGCCACTGTAAACAGTGCTGCTATGAACATTGGGGTGCAGGTGTCATCCTGAAGTAGATTTCCTTCTGGGTACAAGCCCAGGAGTGGGATTCCTGGGTCATATGGCAAGTCTATTCCTAGTCTTTTGAGGAATCTCCACACTGTTTTCCATAGTGGCTGCACCAAACTGCATTCCCACCAGCAGTGTAGGAGGGTTCCCCCCTCTCCACAGCCTCTCCAGCATTTGTCATTTTTGGATTTTTGAATGACGGCCATTCTGACTGGTGTGAGGTGATACCTCATTGTAGTTTTGATTTGCATATAGGATATATTTTTTGATATTATGTGTGATTGATGATGACTGACATGTGTCTTAGTTTCTCCTAGATCAAAGTTTCTTGAATTTTAGAGTGCTTCAGAACCAACTGTATGACAGCACCCCTATAGATACGAATTGCATTGCTAATGGCTGATATATAGTATACATATATATTTATATTCATGCGCATATATGTAAACACACAGATCTGTATCTGTAACACATATCACAAGATACGTAATAGTATCTTACATGCTATTCTAGTATTTGAAATTTTGTATCGTTGCCCAAATATTGTGAGTCATTCCTAAATTACAGAGAAATACAGATGCTATGAAGGCTAAATTTTAAGACAGCCATGGGCAGTTGCAGAGAATCGCATAACGCACTTTTGGAGTTCTGGCAGATCCACCTGTGGGCATTTTGGCAGCAGAGGCTACCCGAAGCAAAAAGTAAAGCCTTCATTCCAATATTAATTTTATGTTATGTGGTATTTATGGTATAAAACAGGTGATTTCTGAATAAATATTACAGAATGCACTCATGCTATGTGGTAGACAAAGAGTGAATGATTGAAAAATAAAAGACAAAAATTTAAATAGAATTTTAAACAATGACAATCTTAGGAAATTCTCACCAGATAGCTCTTCTCTCACTATTCAATTTTCCTTTGAAAAACCATGAGATGATTAGATGTAACATTGGTACAAATTATGATTCTCAACAGAGACACAGGTAGGTTTTAAAACAGTGTTTAAACAGGAGAGGAATAATTGCTTAACCTGTTACAGAAGCAGAAATTTTCCATAGGGAGTAAGTATAAACAAATAGAGCACGAGACATCTCAAGGCACTTATAGGCAAAACATTGAAATAAGATATGTTACTTAAGTTTGTATGTTCCTTAGAGTATGTTCTTAGGAAACAGACATAGGTCTGAATTGTCACCTTGGAAGATTACGACGTATCTCAAGAAATACCGTGGTTGAGGCGTACCAAAGATAGATTTCTTTCTTATATAAAGGACGGTTGTTTCCTTAAAGTGTACATAATTCCTATTTTTATTCTTATAATCAATTGAGATTTAGTATACTGATCCATCAGATCTTTCAAGAACCTCACCCAGCAGAGGTTTATTTAATGCTTCTTCTTCTTCAAAAAAAAAAAAGCATAAACTTAGCGCAGTACTAACGAAAGACTACATTTAAAGAATTAAATTGACTGAACAGTTAACCAGCTGTAACATGTTCAACAATAGGATGGGGAAATCCCCTTTTGACCTTTTAGCTGATTAGTCCATGTCTTAATATGGAAGAATTTCTAAATATTATTTAGAGGGAACTTTATAAAATGTAATGAATCTGAAAAATGAAGCGCTTGGCTTACAAAAGAATCTGTGTAGTTTGGGAGAAAAGATACTGTTTTTAATGGGACCAGATTTCTCTTTGCTTTTCTAGTAGTACTTTATCTTCCTCTTGGAATATATAATGTGGCTTCTCTGTGAGCAGTTATTCAAGTTAAAGAAAAAAGCTGTCATTTTAATTACTACAACACAAGCTGTACTAATAAAATGGCTTCAGAAGATCTTTGTTTTTATTTGAGTCTAGGTAATTGAGAATTAGTCATTGAACATGGATAAGCCCTTCCTCCACTAGACATTTTAGAGTCAAAAGAGAGTGAGAAACAATCCCTGCCCACAAGGAGTTTGTGGTGAACTGGTACATTTTGTCTCGTTCTTGTACACCCAGCTTTCAGAGCCAAACAGGAGTATGGGATGCAGTGTTGGACATTTAATTCTAGCTGTTGATTATTTCATAATAGTTTTTGATGCTGTTTTAAAATTTTGCTTATTTTGGTGTCATTTTAGCTTTACAGAAAAGTGGCAAAGATAGTACAGATAAATCCCATATATATTACCAAATACACAAATTTCCCCTAATGTTCAGATCTTATATAAGCATTGTGATATTTCTAAAACCTAAGAAATTCACATTGATACAGTAGTTAATAGTAAACTAAATTACAGATTTTATTCTGATTTCACCAGTTTTTCCGCCAGCATCCTGCTTCTGTTCCAGTATCCAGTCCAGGGTACCACGTTGCATTTAGTGTGAAGGAAATTTTTTCCCACCAATTTCTATTCAGTAATATATTTTACCATGTATAAGTGTAACTCTCATCAGTTTAATTTTTTTTAATAATAGACTTTATTTCTTAGAGCAGTTTTAGATTTATAGGAGAGTTGAACGGAGAGTACAGAGTCCACTGCAGAGAGTTCACATCTACTCTCCTCCTCCTCAGTTTCCTGTATAATTATCATCTTGCAATGCTCTAGGATGTACAATAAATTTGATGAACCTATATTGATACAGTATTTTAACTACAGTCCATAGTTTACATCTGAGTGCACTCCTTATGTTGTACAAGTTTCTAGGTTTTACCAAATGTGTAATATATGTATGTATCACTTCAGTATCACACAGAACACTTTCCCTACGCTAGAAATCAAAATTGTACCTATTCATCCCTTTCCCTTCCCGGGGCAACACTGACCTTTTACTGTCTCTGTAGTTTCGCCTTTTCTAGAATGTCCTGTAGCTGGAATCATATTGTATATAGCCTTTTCAGAATGGCTTCATTCACTTCACAGCGGGCACTTGAGGTTCCTCTGTGTATGACGATGCTTTGTATTTGCTTTGACTTTCTGTGTGTACTTCTAGTTTTACACTTGTTGTTTTGAATTCTGAGTTTACCAAAGAAGTCTTGGTCCATGTGTTCCTTCCATTTTACACTTAATGAGGACTTCTTTTTTGAGTCTGTTTTGTTTTTGTTTTGCATAAGTCTTGATCTAAAGTTATAACAGATCTTTCAGTACAATTTGTTTAGGAAATATCTGGACACATCAGGACATTCGTTTCTTTGCATAGTATCACTTGTAAGATGACAAGATATATTTATTCTACATTTTTGTTATTTTTACAATACCATGCAGTTATTTATTTTTGGTTAAACAAATTCCCAAGTATTGGTTTGCTTCTCATTTTCCAAACACTTTGAATCTGTAGTGATGGTGAATTGTAATTGTTTATACTTCTTAGTTCCCAAAGCTGATGATTAGGCTGTGAGAGTTTGATGAGAGTAGAGAAAAAAGTCAGAATAGGCATAATCTACTCATTGAAATATAACAGTTGGTTGATGGACTTTAGTTGTAAATTTAAAACAAGTTAAGGAATAATAGTCATATCAATCTTACGCTATCAATAACATGCATCTGAAAATGCCATGGGATCTGATAGAGCATTTAACAAGCTAAAAATACAATTAAATCTATCTTCATAAAAATAGACAAGTTTCTTTTTCTTCACAGGGATTAAAAGTGATTTCTATGAAGAACATTTTTTTTTCTGGTGATTTATTTGAGAAAGAAAGACAGGGAAATAGGAGAGGCAGAAGATTTGAAAAGTGATATTATTTTGTCTAAAATCATTGTTCTCAAAATTTTGCTCCTAATAAATTTGCTTAATTTTTCTAAATCAAACATGTTAGAAATACTTTATTTTAGCTGTGTATGTGTATATATGCACCTACAGAGATATACAGACATAACACAGACACACACGTACATAGAATGTTTTTTCTTTTATACAGAGATTCTTCAGGTAAACATATAGTAGTGGTTTTTCTTAAATAATATCCATTATAAACATTCTTAATAAAACCATTCTCGTATGTGGACCCAGTCAGTCTTCAGGTGGGTATGATCTGTGAGATAAACCAGTTTTTTTAATTGAAGTGTAATTGATACATAATATTTTCTTAATTTCAGAGGTATAACAGTGATTTGATATTTTTATACATCATGAAATGATCACCATGATAAGTCTAATTACCATTTGTCACCATACAAAGTTACTATGATATATTGACTGTATTCATTATGCTATGTATTACATCCCTGTGGCTTGTTTTTCTGTCCTCCTCTTAGGCCTTGTAATAAAGGAATAAAATTGGTAATAGGATTTGCAAGTAAAGGCCGCAAAATGTATTCTTTCGTACAAGTTTCAGCTTGTTCTCAAGTATGAATACAGCCGACATAAGCAATGGGTCCTGTTGCTTTATATCCATTTCTCATACCTCTGGCTCTCTGTTCAGTGACACATTTGGGATAGAAAAGGATATGACTCGTAAAGGGTATCAGTGACATGTGAAAGGCCTCCTGATTAATTCAATGCTTACTAAGTTCAGTTATGTCTGATCACACAACGGACACTGCAGATATGAAAGTCAAAGTGATAACAAACAACTAGACTTCCACAGAGGATGTTTGATCAAACAAATACCTTGAATTCTGAATCAGATGTAAAATTATCAGTGGCCTTCAGGAAATTTGGACAGTAGAATTTGACACATATTCCTGGTATATGTGTACTTGTTTATATTTTATATGTATAGACAGATAATAACAAAGAGGAAATACTGAAAAAAGAAGAAATGAAAAAGGCTAAAAGACATATCAACAGCAGGGGACAATGTACCTCATTTGAGAGACCTGCTAGTGTAGATCGTAGATGGCATTCTTCATTCCATGATCAGTGGTCATTTCCAGAATTTGAAAATTACTGTAACTTCTCCAAATGCATGTATACACCTTTGAGAAAGCTTCAAAATACTGATTATAAATAGGTCAACGTTCTGTGTCACTGTAGTGTTACCAGGTATCAGTTTGAATTTAATATGTATTTTTCCCAAGCCATTAATTACTTACCTCATGTAAAACAGAATGACAGACTGATACAGGCAGAATACAGCATCATATGTATCTGTAAGACTTTTATAAATTTGTCTTTTATAAATTTAGTATAGGATTTGCTTCTTATAAATTTGGACAAGTTCTAACACCTTTTCCTGATTATGCTCAGGACTAAATCTTATGGGCAAAGACATGCTCAATGCTTTAACTTTGGTAATGAGAGAAACATTATGAACACATTAAGTATTATTGTAAGGGGAATAAGGCAATTGATGATTCTTAAAAACAGCAGAGGTAGATCCAGTTTTCATGGCTGGATTGTGTGCCACTGAAAATCATTTGTGTCTAATTACCTACTCCAAAATCCATTCAATCCTTTCTCCTAATGAGAAGGATCCTATTTTATTCAGAGGGACATTTTATCCTACTAAAGGAATACATTTCCCAGCTTCTGTTGAATCAGAATGTGTCCATATGACAAAGTTTTGATCAATGTGATGTAAGCAGGGGTATGGGATTTCTATGAGGATGCTGTACAGGGGATCTGGCATTTGGGTATTGACTGGCGGTACAGTAATGATCTTGTGATACCAGGATGTGAGCTACCTACTGGGGTGGTGTAGAGAAGAGGTGTGAGAAGCCTGGCCCACCGATGATTTCAGGGAGCTACCATAGCAGTTACAAACTGCCTACTTCCAAGCTCTTTATGTGAAAAAATTAGACCTTGTATATTAATGATGCTTTTCCCAGTTCTATCACTACTGTAGAACATAATTACTAACTAATACACCACCCATACATTATTTTAGAAAAACCTAACATAAATCTAGTATGGTATTATGTACGTAAGTACATACATTCTACATTCTGAATAGAAGCATGATATTATAAGTAATAGAAATTTAAAAAATACAGAAATTAAGTATTAACACATGAAATTTGCCAATACATTTCATAGTCTGGTACATCCTGAAGTTCAAGAAAGAAAACTCTTCTTTAAAATTCTGTTTGCAGTGATCCATTCACCTTTACTCTTAAAAATGAGAGGCATTTACAGGAGGCTGAAAGTGGGATTTTTGATTTTTTAAATCATAGGTGTCCTATGTGGAAAAGGTATTCAAAAATGTTTGAAAGGAGTTTTTCATTTGATAAAGACTTCTATCTCACCTTGAGTTAGTGACATGGATTGTTTACCTTATTTCACATACGTTCCTGGGTATTTTAACTCATTTTTCTCTGGATCACAAAAGTTATCATCATCCATATTAATTTGTATCTCTGTGTTCTCTGCTTTATCTGATTGCAATTACAAATCCCATCCCAAGTTCAAGGAATGAAATGAGACAACACAACATACCTAAGTCACATACATTAGAATTTACAAAATACACTTAGTTGTCTACTTCTGGCCAAGATAAAACAACCTCCTCGTGCTGTTTCTTATTATGATTAAAGGCCCTCCGAAACAACACAGACCCTCTTTCTCCACCGCCAACCTCCTTTCACATATGGAAGTTTTAACTTAGGGTCAGGACCATTCAAGATGTCTAGGTGATTTTACTCATCTGTTTTTATGAATAATTCTCAGGACCCAAAATGTTCACACTGTTAAACATTAGGGAGGACTAATGGAATATAAACTATTACATTTGAAAGAAAAAGCCTGGAATTCAAATCATTGTTCTTTCATTTATCGTTTCAACCTTCAGAAACTTACTTATAATTTTCTAAAAGAACATGGTCATATTTTTGCAGAATCAAGACACAGTGTGGTACAAAGTGAAGATTACTTTTATGATTATGGGAATGCATTTAATACAAAAGTGAATGTGAAAAATCACAAGGAGATTTATAGCTATGATTCTAGATGAAAGGGGGAGTGTGAGTGTATACATGCTGACAGCAATTTGAAAAGATTCCTTGTGAACTAGGGACTAAATTCCAGCATTCTGGACACCAGTTTGCTGGGGTATGCTTAGAAAGTCTCTCAAGTTTCAGTTTTTAGTAAAAATCTGTAAAATTGCTGAATTATTTTGTTTATTTTTTATAAACATTAGGTGCATATTTATGAGCTATAATAGCTGAGTGGAGAAAATAATTTAAATGTAAGTTAGTACAAAAAAGTGTATATAAATAAACACCTCACTCTCTGTTAATTACAACTGGTATGGATACAGTAAAACAGCAGATGTTTAGAAAATGAAGAGACCAACAATGAGCTGGGGTCCTTGGGGAAAGAGACCTTCAAAACCGGAAGTTTAGTTTTGGTTTAGAGGGTGTGTACAAGTCAGAGAGAAGACAGGAATGTTTCCTACCCCCTCCCCGGGGTTCGTAAGATACCTTGCTCTCCTGCTTCTTTGTTTCATGCCAGGGACACCTTCTTCGTGGACTTGGTTGTTGCCTCTTCATTTCCAGACTTCTCCAAAATGCAGATTCGTATATTCAACCTCCTTCTTCACATTTCCATCTGAAATTAAACTTATGAAAAACCGATTTCCTCTTTCTCGCCCTACGCTACCCCACAAATATACTTCTTGGGGATTTCTTTGTCGTCTCAGTTCATGGCCACCTGCTCATTCTAGGTGATCATACCAAAAACTTTGTGGTAACTTTGATTCTTTTCTTTCTCTTATATTTCACTTGCAATGAGAGTGAATCATGTTGACTCTCCTTTCAAAATGTGTTAAGAATTAACTATTTCTTATCATCACCTCTGCTAGCATCCTGGCCAGGACACCACCATCTTTTTGCCTGGATTACTGTAAAACTTGAGCTCCCTGCTTCTGCATTTTTCCCATTGCAGTTACAGTCCATTTTGAAATTAAAATGGTAAGTCAGCTGTGTCACTGTGCTCACCACCCTCCAGTGGTTTCCCGTCTCTCTCTGTAAAAGTCTTCAGCATTGCTTAGAAGACCTGAATGATCTCCCTCCAGTGATACAAGACCTTATCCTGTCCTCTTCCTCATGTGGCTCCATCTTGGCTGGCCTCCATGGTGAGCTTGAACAAGCGAGGTCTGCTTTTATCCCTGATTGTCAGCACTTGCTCCTCCCTCTTTCTGCAAATGTAGCCATCCCTAGGGTCTTCCTTTCTTGTCTTTCATTTCTTTTCCCTTCAAATGCCAACCTCTCAGTAAGGCTTGTCTTGATCACTGTTTTAAATTTCATTCCCTCTCTTCCACGGCAATCCCTGGGGCATGTCTTTCTTTTATTATCTCTGTAACACTTATCTCACCTCTTAACATTCTCTGTAGTGTATTTAATTAAAAAAAAATACATTCCCTTACTTTTAGAACAGGAAGGCAGATATTTTTGACTCCTTTGTTTTCCAAGTTATCCCTGGAGCCCAGGACAAGACTTGACACAGGGAAGCACTCAATAAATATTTGTTGAATGCTTCAATAAGTTAATCAGTTGATAAATGTAGAAAAAGATATCTTCCCCTTATGAATTCTTCAGAAAATGTTATAAGAATCAATGGACTAGATATCCTTATATAAGTGTGAAATGTGTGCATAAGAGTATAGAAGATCATAGTCCTTTATTAATTCTGAGGATACTAGTTTGAAGTCTAGTTTTTGAGATTGCTTTGTTTAATGGATGGCTACAATAAAAAATATTTTAAATGTTTTGATCAAACTGGGGTTAATTTTATAAATCATATAAAATACTTCAATCCTTTGGCAGCTGTTTTGTAAACAACTGTATATAATTGGTAGATTGGTCAAAAGACTGAAAAATGTAATACAAAGCTTTAGGAATCAAAAGAATGATGGTTTAAAAAGAATGGAGCTTTAAAAAATCAATATTTTATTTGAGACATAAGGTAGTTATCCTTATAGTTCATCCAAAGTTAAATGACATACTCAGTAGACCAACTTCCTTAACCACACTGAAGTATCTAAGAGCATATATAAATGATTATAATAGTGGAGCAATGATAATTATAAAGTGTGAAAATTAATTTGTCTACAATCCTTTAACACGTGTTGATATATAAGCTTTAAATCCTATATAAATGTGGAATAAATGACTATATATCCAGCTTTTCTTTATTGAACTAAAAAAGACAACCTTTATCTTAAAGTCCTTCACAAATAACAGTTTTATCTTCTTTTAATCATTCAATTTATGTAGTTTAGAAAAGGAAATTGATCAATAGAAAAATAATTGTGTTAAAAGGTTTGGAAGATTTTTGTTGGTTTTTTTAAAGATAAAATTGTATTAAAGAATTCTTGAAGTCTGTTCAAAGTGACATCTATTAAGCACTTACGGTGCATGTGTCTGATAGTATGTTCATTAAATGGGAAACGATGAATATATGACATTGTTTCCTGGTTGGAGGAGTTTTGGAGCTAGTAGGCAAAGAAATGTATATAAAATTGATAGATAATGAGGAGTATTCTAAAATAGAAATAATGATCTTGTATATTCTTCAATAGATTAGAAACTATTTCTTAAATTGTAACTATGGTTTCACCCAATCTATGCCATTTAAAACAAACTTCTCAAAGTTCTGGAACCATAAAATAGCTTTTTCTAGTTCTATTTTAAGAAGATTATCAAGTTGCATTTAGTGAGTGCTCACCTACCAGGCACTGACAATATATATTATGTATATTATTTCATTTAATTTTTCCAAGAATATATTAATTTCAGGTATGATATTAACTAGAAAGATGCTACTACAGATGAAGGAGTGAACAAAAACTTTAAAAAATATTTCAGATTAAATCACCGATGATAACAATCCGTTTTTATTTTAAAGATGGCTTTTGCATTGTTAATGAAAATCTTGAAAAGGAAAGGGATGAATACTTATGTTTTTTTACAATGCCAGGCTTCATAGGCATCATTTGTAAAAGAAAAAAAGAGCAAAACCAAAGCAAAACACCAAAATAACCACAGTTTGACAATTTTAACGAGCTCAAAAAAAAAAAAATAAAAATCATATACCTGTTGTTGAGGGTTGAGTTTTCTTGATGGTGAAAATAGGGCTTTAGTGACTTCCTTTCTGAGATTACCCTTTCTCATCTTTGAAAACATTGAACAGATTCATGGTTTATACAGTGTGTAGTTGAATGCTGGGAACCACGTCCTGTTGCAGTGGTAGGAGTAATTACAGCTGTCAGTTCTTTCAACAGGAGAAAACAACCTCGTTTCAACTTTACAAGAAACAGATTGTAAGTATCCAAAGGAAAAGAAATAACAATCTTTATATGATGAACAGTGTGGTGATTGTTAAAACTAGTCAACTTGGGCATTTGAAGGGGTAAGTTTACTGGGAGGCTGTTGGGAAGAAGATACCTTTTATATGCAAATTGGAGATTTTATGAATGAAGGAACAGAAGTTGAGTACTAAGTATCCTATGGGGACAAGACTGGTGATTAGACTTTCCAGGATGGAGAAATGGTGTCTAAAGAAACTTGTTTTAACTGCTCTCATGTGAGTTTTGTTGTTTGTGTAAGTGTTTCCTTTGAATCTGGGTGTTCCTCACATCTGCTTTATTTGGATGTTAGAAATCCAGGACTTCCTTAAACATATCAAACAAGAAGAAAGTAGGTAAAACTGGAAAAGGTGAAAATACGTTATAAAATGAAGAGCAAATGTTCTTATTTTTAACTGATCTCCAGTTTTTTAAAAAAAAAGTTTATTTTTTAATTTTTTTTAAGCATATAATGCTTCCTTTTGTTTTTTCTTTGCATATGTGGAAGGGTGATTTGGCGTGCTTTTGGCAAAAATTAGGCCAAAGTGCCAGGTTCAGATGTCTGGGAAATTGACAGAAGAGCTAATGTATTGTTTTTGGTTTTTTATTTCACTGTAAGGTAAGACTTCAAGGTCTGGTTTTCTAGTTTTCGCTCTTCCCTTTCTCCTTTCTCAGTGAAGAAGTTTGCTTCCTATCCTAGGCAAAAATAAGAATGGAATTAGTTGGCAAATTATCAAAACAAGTCAGCATGCAAAAGCTAGAAGAGAATGTTATAATGCTGGACAGACCAGCAACATTTTATTAAAAAAAAAAAGTAGACTATGAAAGTGCTAGATATATTAAGACTTGAGTTTTTCTGACTACTTTTTATAGAATCACTTTCCTTTTTCTCTTTATATTCACTCATGTCCACTACACATTTTTTTTTCCTGAACAAATTATACCTAAGGATAGCCAGATGGCCTGGGACAGAAAACAGGACACCTCTTGTTGCCTGGACAGGTTTCAGAATTGACACAGCATCCATGCACAGACGGATCCAGAGAATGTGGTAGAGGCAAGGTGTCTGCCTCTTAATATATAGAGTGCAAAAGCTAAAGGAACGGAATAAACTTCCATGGACAGTTTGGTTTGCAGATATATAAGGCTGAAATTATGATGAAGGAAAGGTTTCTGCTGGGAGAAAAGCCAGGACACTAAGGTAGTGTGAGGCAGTGTCCTAGCCTTGGCCAACCAAATTCTACCCTTTTCTGACCGAACCACTTATTTGCAAGTTTTACTTCAGAAAAATTATGATTAAAGATACTTTCATTAAAGTAACAATTGCCAGATATTCCTTACTACAGCTTTCAAATAATTTTCTAAGTTTGTCAAATTAAAATTCTGTTTGATCATTATTAACAGACACCTTTTCTCATACTTCAGCTGTTATTCATAACACCTGTAGCAAATACGTATGGTGTTCTTTCACAGAACCAGATCTTCTGCAAAGTTGATGGAAAAGAAAGAGAAGCAAGATGCATAGCATATCACATTTCTTTTAGGTGTTTTTCCTGATTTCCTTTGGGTTCTGGAATATGTGCTTAAGTTCATGGTTATCTCAATAATCACGCTGCTCCCAGCAGATGACTGTTGTAAAGGGTAATGCTGGAAGAATAAAGACAGGGCCAGGGGGACCAAGAAGCAGAGATGAAACTCTCTGGGGGCTGATGATGTACATTTATTGATTTCACAGTTACCCTACAGGTGACTAATTCCAGGAAGTTCTCTCTACATGTCTCTAGAGAGACAATGGTAAGCAGAAAAATTTGTCCTTGGAAGTGGGGGAGGAAGGCAATAAATACCATTAGTAACATATATGCTGTTGATATGGTAACATATGCAATGGAAACACATTTAAAAATAAAATTGAAGCAGGGGAGCGAGATGGGAAGAGTCCATGGGTAGAGATGAAATTTTAAACAGGATTGACAGAAAAAAGCCAGAGATGGTGACAAAAATGTCTAATGGTGGTGAAGCCTTTTTTTAACCTAACCCAGGTAGAAGGCTCGGCATTTACTTATTTATAATAAACTTATGTTGTTTGGTGTACACCAGCGCTTTACGAATATTAACGTTTAATCTACATGGTAAGCCTATGAGACACAGTTTATTATCATTTTATAAATGAGAAAACTAAAGTACAATGGAAGTAACTAAATTGCTGAAGATCGTACAACCAGTACATGGTGGAGACAGGATTTAAACCTAAACATTTCGACTCCAGAGTTCTAAACCATTTTTTAGATGCTTCTCCCTAAAGCAGAAATATTACAACAGAGTCTATGACTCCACTGAGGATTACCCTTAACACTAATGGTAGAAGATACGTAATTTCTCGTTATAAGACCTCCTGTCTCACTTTTCAATTAAAGTATAAGTTGCTGAGGTTTTACTTTTTACTGTTTATCAAAAGAAGCTAAAGAACATACAATTTATTGGTTGACTATTTTATTTGGTCAGGAATTCCCCATCTCTCAGAAGACATTGTATTACTCCAAAAAATGTTAAGATTAAAGTTTTAAATAAGTAAAATAAGTTGATAGGATGCTTCTTACCATGTCTTCTTCCAGATTCATTAAAAAACCCAACACATTAATGTTTTAGAGGTTTTGAGAAATTCTGTTTAAAGACACATGGTTTGCTTTTTTATAAACCAATTGCTTCCCAAACATATTTTACAATGGGCCTTTCTTCTTAGCAGTAACATAATAACTGCTGACAATGTAGAGGACTCCAAGGTCTGAAAGAGACTGTTTAATAAGTAGCATCAAAAGAGGACTAGACCAAGTTGTTTTTCAAATTTGAAATTAGTTCTATCTGAAAGGAATAAAAATTTGGTAAGCCATTGCATAAGTAAAATATAAATGTACTTGCCCTTAATTTCCTTAAACAAAGAAAAAAATCTCTTACACATATATTGTGGAAAAGGAAATATCTTTTTTTGTTACTTACCTGGATAATACATTATTATATATTCAAATATTTATAATATATTGTCAAAGACAATATACTATAAATAACTTTACCATATCTTCAAAGGAGTATATGCATTATTTATTCGATGACTTGTATCAGTTTATTTTATACTAATATGGCTGCCATATTGATCAAATGTTTCTAGTGAGATTTCAGATTCATTAAGCCAATATACATCAAACATCTACTATATGTTTTGATTCACTGAGATTTAATTTTCATGTCGTATCTATAACCCTGATCATTTTATACCAAACTATAATTCTTTTTACCAAATCAGATACTAATGTTATGTATCAGAATTCTTAGTCGTTAGCATCAGAAGCCCACTCAGGCTGATTTAGTCAGAAAAGGAATTTACCTAAAGGAGCATCAGCAAGACCCGACCACCCAGCCTAGGAGGCAGCAGGGTTCAGCTTGGGAGGGTACTGTGAGGACCAGAGCAAACACCACCACACTCTGTTGGTAAAGTCCCTGCAATCACCACTGGGTTCATTCAGTGCTTGACTGTGGCCACTGGCACCACTGACAGGGCTGTCTATGGAATCTGGATGGCATTGCTGAAGCTGATGCCATGAGAAAAAAATCCTGCATTGACTCTCACTCCCATCTCACAGTTCTGGCCAGGAATAGTCAATAGCCAAGCACTCGCTGCTAACTGGAGCCACAGAAAATAAATGGGGAGCATTTAATGGTTGTGTATTCAAATATAGGAAGGTGGCTCATTTCCTGGGAATGCAAGGTGGATAAATATCTCATATTATTACTATTAATGTTTTTATTTTTATCATTTTAATTATTATGTTGGAATATACCCAAGTACTCCATGTAATAAGGCATTAGCCCTACATGGAGAATTGTGAAATTTGGTGTTGGATGCTAAGCATGGTTCATTAAGAAACCAAATACCAACTAGGCTTTATATAGACCTTTCCCCCTCCTCCTCTCCCTCTCCCCATCTTCCGTCTTTCCTTCCTTCTTTTTTCCTTGCTTTCTTTTTCTTTCTCTTTCTTCCTTCCTTCCTTCTTTCCTTTTGTTTTTTCTTTCTTTCTCTCTCTCTTCCTTTCCTTCTTTCTGTTCCTTTTCTTCTTCCTTCTTTCCTTCCTTATCTTTTTCTTTTTTGATTTCTCCAAAACTAAAAAGATTGCACTAGATTTGAATATATACAAATTTATGTTGCAGTTACACCAACACCTTAAAACCTTTATCCTAATACCATTACATTCTAAGAGTTGGAATAAAAAATGTTGGTCATCAGTTTTCTTGCATTCTATCAGAAAAGGCAGTTTACAAATGCAGCAAATGAGTATAATATGAAATCTATTAGAGTTGACAATGTTATAGAGCAATTCAGATGGGTCTTACATTTATCCAGGGGCAGATAGACAACAGATATAATAAATAAGTAAATTGTATGATACATTAGTGTTTGATATTGAAATCTGGAAAAAAGCAATGTAGAGACCTTGTTGGTATCAGTTTCTTACATAAAGTGATGGTGATATTCACGTTGTTTTCCTTTAGATTGTTAGGAGGATAAAATGAGTCTTCATGGGAGGGCCCTATGAAAAGTTTTTAGTATTATGAAATTATCAATATTTAAAAATAAATAATTATAAATAAATGTTCATAAGTAAATATCAGCTTTATATGCCAGCGCTGAGAGAAAATCAACATTGGGATTTGGGTATCTTTATGTACTTTTTTCTATACACTCTTGTAACATAGTCAGAATCGTGTTGTACAAGCAGACTTGCATCCTGTTTATTCCTGTCTCTAATTAATGTTGTAGCATAAACTTTCGTCATTACTGTTGCAAACTTGGTATATCACTTTAGCAAATGTTTTCCAGGCTTTTTATACCAATCCATCAGTGAAAATGTTTTACTTTTTTGGTCTCCTCAGCTCACTGATTGCTTCCATCTCACAACCTCAAACATCTCTATGTTTGAAATTTTTTTTCTTTTTTAATTTCTTGTTTTAGACTGGTTCTACATTTTTGGTCTCAGGACCCCTTTATAAAACCCTTAAAATTATTGCGATTTTGTTTATGTGAGATATGTCCATCAATATTTACTCTAATGGGAATTAAACTGAGAAATTTAAAGAAATTATTAATTAATATACAAAATAACAGTAACTTCACTAGATGCTAACAAGAGAGATATGATGTCGTCACACATTGTAGAGCTTCTGGTAAACTCTATTGAACAACAGTGAGATAATTAAAGTGCAAAGGCAAATGCCGCCTTGTTACTATGAAAATCATTTTGCCCTTCCTGGACCACACTTTGAGAACCATGTTGTGTCAAAAATCTAGAGTAAAAAGGGACGTTTGAACAGGTAATACATTGATATGGTTCACTCAGGTCTGCCAGTAGGTCATCTTTTCTCCTTTCCAGAGGCCATTCCTATTTTTAGTCATGCGTTTATATGTAGATAAGTATTGTGTAATGCTGTATAATGAATGGAAGTTTTCAATCTTGTTTTTCTATAGCCTAGTTTTATTTTTCAAGCCTAACAATATGTTTTGGGGATCTTTCACATAAAGAGCCTCTTTGTAGCTTTAATTTCTATATTTGCGTGGTACTACACGGTCTGGATGCACCATGATTTATTTAAGTAGCTTCTTACTGATGGGCAGTCACTTCTTCCTCTTTCATTTTCTTTTTAATCCCTTAATACAAACATGGCTGTAATGAATAACCTGGTATGAATATCATTTCACAGTTTAGTAGCTATATCTTTGTTTAATGCCTAGAATAGGAACTATTGGGTTCAACTTTGTGTGCATATTAAATTTTTATAAATATTGTCAAACTGCCCTCAGTAGAGATTCCACCAGTTTACTCTCTGCCTAGCAGTCCATGGAGGCATTGGTTTCTCCACCCCTTTGCCAATACAAACTGGTATTAAGTTTACTGATCTTTGGTAAATCCTTAATTTACCATAATTTTTATTATTTTAAACTTGCTGTGCTTAATGACCCTTTTTATCCAAGTGCCACAATTCAGTTAAAATCACAACAAGTGGAAGATATACACAGATTCTGGGAATGAGTTGGATGAACATGTAATTATCATCCCTGTAGGGATGCTTGAGACTTAAAATGAGACAACAGTTACAAAGTGAGACTGTTCTATGCACACTAGCCTGTGTGGTGTCCTAGGAGTCACCTTATGGAAATGGAAAATGCAGAAGTAAATAAATGAACATGCCATATATAGGAGCAGTTAGATCAGAAAGAATAAACCACCAAATTAATAATGTATACATAATATATTTTTAAATACAAGGAATGGCCATGTTAATTTTATACAGAACCAAGCACAGTGAACTGGGAGGCTATTTTTATGATCTGACTCCTGCTCATTGTGTGAAGTGATGTCTTATTTAGTGTCGCCCTCCTTACCCAGAAACCACATGCCCAACCTCTCCCTTTTTCTCCACTATTGTGAGTTGGGTTTCCTTGGAAGCAGACTCTAAGAAGTAGGTCAGTATGCCAAACCTTTATCAAGAAGCACCTTGGGGTCATCCCTGTGGAAGGAAGAAGAGGAATCAGGAGTGGGGCTGGGATACAGACCCACCCCAGAGTGCAGAGCCTGAAACGTCTCTTAAAATGATCTGGAAATGGTCCAAGATAGCCAGGCCTTTTCATTTCTGCATGGTCTGTCTTTGGAGGCTCCACCCAGGAAGGGCATGAGCTCTGGCCTGGCTGCTCTCTACAACAGAGGCCACCTCTGAAGGGGCTGAGAGCTGCCAGCTGCCAGCACTCCCAGCAGCCAGGGCACGGAGTCCTTCAATGAACAGGTGCCCCAATGGCAAGCTACAGTGTCAGCCTATGTATCAACACAGTCGCTCAACAAAGATCATTTACGCTTTTATAACTAATTCGATCTTAGGTTTACCAAGGATATTTAATTTTATCATGAGAACAATAAATGAGCCACATTTGTGTGCTTGTCTCCTTGGAATCAAGCAGACTTCAGCTTGACTCCTGCCAGTTCCTCTTATTCACTGTAAGCTTCATTTTCTTAATCTCTAAGGAGGGAGGTGGAGGGTGACGATGCTTCTTTCATGGGGCTACTGTACAACTTAAATGTTACAGTTTATGTAAAGAGTTTACCTCACTACCTGGTGCATAGTGAGCCTTCAACAATGATGACCCATATTTTTAAAGGATAATAATAAAAAATGATAATAATATATAATTATTAATCAAGTTAATATAATGATTAACTTTTAATTTTAAAAATAATACTTTGATTTTGGGCCAGTTTGGGTCGGGGATGGGGAAGGAATAGGATGGAAAGCCTTCTCAGAAAATCTCATTTATATGGCTGCTGAATCATTAAGCCATCCCAGTTACTGTTATATTGTATTACTGTAATGCCAAAGATGTTACAGTCTTCCGATAGAAGTTCAGTGTAGAAGTTTTGTGAGTTCTTTCACTCTCTAACGTATGCTTCTAGGGAAAGACGGGAATGAAGCACCCTAAATATCATACATGAATACTAATTGTCGGTATCTGAGCTCCACTCCTGAAAGCTGGGAGACCCCCAGGTTGCTTGGTTTCTGACATGGGCTGTGGGTCTCTGCTGTAGCCCATGTTAGAAAAAAGCAACCTTTCTGGACAGATCAGAATCAATTGAGAGGATGCAGCCTACAAAGCTTCGTCCCAAGATTGATGGACTGGGGAAGGGAGAGAAGCAAAACCCTTTCTAAAATGAAGGATCCCTATTTGAGGTCAACACAAAAAGTCTGGTGGGTGTATCCAGGCGAACTAGGGTCAGATTAAAGAATGGGATCTTTTAGCATCTGATTGTGCCTAGTTCGGAGTAGAGAAGTCAGCAGTTAAGAGGACCAAACCAGGATAGAAAATGATATCAAATGGTATTAAGGGAATGGAAAAAATTCAGATTATTCTGCTAATAAAGTTGAGTTTTTCAGACAGAAGTAAAATGTCAGACAGAAAGGAGCCAAGAGAAGGAATTGATCTAGAGATGCACAGACCTGCCAGACAGGCTCAACAAAATCCAGCTGAAAAAAAAAAAAAACAAAAAGCCGAGGAACTTTCTGTAGTGGATGTCATTGCTTGCATCAACTAGGAAATCTTTGCTGGGGGAAGTATTCCAAAAGTCATTCCACACTTGACATGTCCTAATTCTTGCCATTCACAGCTTCTCCTGCCCCTTGGGTCTGCTTCCACCCACACTCTCTTGAGGGTGAAACCTGTTAGTTTTTCCTGGCTTCCTTTAACCTATCAAATTTTTCAACACAAAATTCTAGATACCTTAATAACCCTATGCTCTCATGGAAAAAAAAAAAAGTAGGCAAAGGAAGTGATCTCTAGACTGTTCAATGAAAGCATGTGCTTTTCATCCCATTTACTCTTCTGAGAACATCAACTTAGTGCTGGGAGACTGTGCTGGCAGGCTAATGCCTCAACACCCAGCAGAACAGCCATAAAGTATCTCAGGAACTAGATGAACATACTTAGTAGAAGGAATAAACTTATCGTAATAATTTAAATGAAGTTTTATTTACACGATTGCACAGAGACCATTGGTAGCACTACTCAAATGAAAAGTTTTTGAGCCCAACATTTCTGATTTGGGGTTCTCATATACTTATACTTGAGAAGCTTTTATTTTAGAAACTTGGCTTTTAAAGATTGCAGGCGTTCCTTATAGTCTGTCACTTCCAATCAGTGAGGGATTAGGAGCATAAAGCAGATTAATAAAGGGGACATTCTATAAGTGGTTCTGAGTCAACATTCTAAACAGTCCCACTGGGATCCATGGGAAAGGCCAGGCCAGTGTTCTTTCTAGCTGCAAGAAGAAAGTTGGAGGAGAAAACAAAGAACCTTCATTTAAGAATAAGACAGTTTGCCAATGCCTCAGCTAATCCTCGAAAAACTGATCTTGAAAATTAAAATAAAACATCCTCGCATACAATCCACCCAACATGTATTATCAACATATAAAAACTTCTCCAAGGAAATAGTCCTTTTTATAGGAATGCTTTTTTTTTTTAAATAAATGCAGTATAATGCAAACACATTTAAAATTGTTCAAATTCTTTTCATCCCAAATGCTGCCACCAAGGTGCCGACCACCGTCTCTTAACTGGTCTCGTGCCTGTAATAAAAATGTCACTGCTTTTCCTGCTGCCTTTCCCCTTAAAATCTCCACGTTGCAGTCCAAGTGATCTATTTAAAACACACGTTACTCCTCTGCTTAATTTTTAATATTGTTACTTTCGGAAAAAACAAATCGACTTTTTCCTCATGGTCCCTTTTACCCTTAAATACACATCTTCTGAGGGAAGAGCAAACATCAGCTTTTGTACAACAAACAAAATCTAGACTTCTTTCCAAGGCTGCCTGGGCTTCGGATGGTCTGATTCCCGCTGAACTTCTCACAAACGTCATCCCTGCCAGATTATGCTGCAGTCACACTGGCCAATTTTCAGTTTCTCAGAAGCACTCACTGCTTTCATTAAAGCTCTCTCTCTTGTGTTTTCGCTTTCCCAGCACACATTCCCATCTCCTCAAATGTGGTTCACTCTCTGGTTTTAGATATTATCATCATCTTTGTTTTACAGATGAGAAAACTGAAACCAAAGGGATTAAGTAACTTGCCCAAATGCTAATTAAAGCTAATCAGTGGCAGAATTAAGACCCCAGTGATCTAAACTCCAGATCCTGGGTTCTTCATCACCTTAATGCCTCCGTCTTACCACCTTGCTGCTCTAGTACTTAGCTTAAATGTCAGGCATTGCCCGATCCACTGTCTAAGTAGATCAGATAAGATAATTTATCACAACTTGTAATTATGTATTATAGTAACATGTTCATTTTTAATTGTTCACTATATTGTGAGATTTCTGAGTACAAGAACAAAATATACCCAGTATATGGACTTTCTTTTTTGACATAAGTGCTCATAACATTTTTGCTTGAAGTAGCTGTGGCCCACTGGGGGGCCAGGCAGGTGTGGCTACTTCTTGAAATGACACAAAGTCATATAAAGTATAAAAACTGCTGTTTTCTGGTCTTCATTCTGGTACCATCGTAATGGCCATATTACAAGATTGTGAAAAGGACTGAAAACATCAAACAAAAACAATGAAAACAATGGAATTCTTTGAAATATTGAAGACCAATCAGTTCTCTTCTATCTTTCGCTTTTTTCCTTTTCTTCCCTAAATTCATCTGCTCCCTCCAGTTGGCTCTCTTTTTTGCTTCTGCTTCTTGGCGCCATCCAGCTGTAATCAGTTTCCAAAGCAGTGTTTGAGCAGAATCTTCAGACTCAAAGTATTTTGGAATGAGATGGAGGGAGGACCAGATAGAACTCATACTCTGAGTGCATTGACCTGGTGGTACTGAAAGTGTTCCTTGAGCAGATGATTCTCTGAGAGCATTAGTTAACAAAAAGCACAAAAACACATGCCCAGACACCCAGCAAGTATGATGTGTTATTAGAAAGGGGTGGAGTGGAGGCATTTATATGACAGGTGAGAGCCAGGAAAAACATTTCTGTAAATTGGTCCGTTTCTCCTCAAAATGTGTCTGAGATGAAATGGAGCATCCTTTGTTTTATGCAAAGAAAATAATTCAGGAGACTGACAGTTTAGTGATGTATGTCTTTGTGGCTAAGACTTAAAGGCCTGAAAAAAGAAGGTTAAAATTTAAGTAAATTGAAGGACAGATAATTTAAAATACTGCATTTATTTTCTCTTTTGTTAATATTTCCTCTTCTTCAACGAAAAGAAAAAAATATAACTATAAGATAGAGCATGGGTAGGGCAAAGGAGAGAAATGAAGGGAGATAATAAAAGAAGTTTGTCTATAACATCCCTAAAGGGGAGAAATAACATTATAGGGAATAAATAGAAATTAAAATGCACTGCCTTCAGTTGAGTGTTATACTTTACTGCATATCTGGAAATATTTGTAGTTATCGGAAATCTTGACATCAATGAGAAAAGACACAGTATCTCAGTTTTTGTTCTGAATGAAGGTCAAAGTCAGAGTGTACTGTGGACATTCTAATGAGCAGCAGAATGTCAAATGTTTCCTCTTCCTTAAGAAAGTATAGTGATTGTCTGAGGACTAACTTGACACAAGAGAAATATTTGCATGTTGCTAAAGCTCTTCTTTTGCAACAGGATAGAATTCCCATAGCTAGGTCATTACCATATTTTGATTTCTAAGCCCTCATCTTTATACCATTGGTGAACAGAGTTGAGCAGTGCAAAAGCTGGGAGCAATATTTTCTCCACTAATTTCCGTCTTCTGTTTAACATATATATTCTTTACAGAATTCTGATGACATTTTATTTGAAGTGTTCAAAGTACCAGAAAGTCACTAGGAAGAAGGTTTGAGGTTGGCACTGGATAAAAAGACAACCTTGAACTAATTTTAAAGTTTGCAATTAGTAGAGATCACAGTGTGGCAAGTAAAAGTTTTAATGATAGACTGGCCCAGGCCTTGAGGTAAATTATGCATAATTATTCATAACTGCTATTTTTGGCTTGCCTGATTTGTCCTAGACCTCTGGCTGAGGAAACAATTTGAAATAATTAGAGTGCTGGTGCATTGACAATGATGAATGGATTGAATACTGCTTGTGCCAAACATGGGTCTTGATAGGAAGCAGATAACTTTGGCAACTGTGGCATTTTGTTATTGGATCTCTGAGAGTAGGAAGCTTGTGTTGTTTTTTTTGGTGTGATTTTCATAGGTTGTTTTTAAGTCATTCTCTAAAGACTTTGGTCAGTAAGGAGACTACAATTAAAAACAAACCAAAAACAACATTTTAAAAAATTGTTGCTATAAACCTTCCACATTTTTTATTTATTTATAACTAAGTTTGGCATGCTTATTGTTGAGAGTTGGAACTATGGTAAATAAAAACTAAATATAATTTCACATTAAGAAACTTTCCTTAAATTTTAATTTCATGGAAAGATTTTGTAATGTTTAGTATATTATATCGTAGCTGTAATTAATACTGTAGTTTAAAAAAACTGTACTGATAGTGAATTAAATGCAATGCTCTTTAAAATAGAGAAATTTTAAATAATTAATACATAAGAATACTATGTATGTTTCTAGAACTTTATTTTAGAAAGTAAGAAAAAATAGATATTTGCTACATGCTAAATTCCTATTGCTAGATAAAGCTCCTTTCTTAATTAAGCAAATAGTCAGAAACACAATATATTCACATTTTTCAGTAGAATAAACACCAACAATTGTCTCTGTCTGGAGACAACAATTGCCTCTTGGCTGGAGATTTGGACAAACAGCCAGACAATCTTTGTTTTAATGAAAAAGCTTCAGCCTATTTAGGTCACCTGAATGCAAAATTAGATTTCTTTTTTCTAAAACCATAAAGTAATTTAAAAGTATAAAAAGACTGAATTTCCAGACAACCTTTGAAATCTACGCTAGTTGAATTTTATCACTCTGCTAATTGTGTATGTTATTTTCTCTATTTTAAAATAGTTTCTTAAGATACTCAAACTTGGAGTGAAAATAGCATAACTTTTTTCTTAAGGATACCATATATACATTTTCAGGTAGCAAATATGTATCTTTATTTTATACACATTACTTGCATCTTTGCTATGCTTCTGAAATGCTAATACAATTGTATTATTCTTTATCACTTTAACCATGATGAAATTATTTAAATGATCTTGCCTTTTATATACAGGATAAACTACAATCTTAAATAATCTCCACATAAAATAATCTACTTATTGGCTAATTATTACATATAATAAAACACTTCTTTTATGTAACTCTTAACCCCAAGTGAAGAGGGAAAATGCCCTATGTGACCATACAGCTTTTTTCCTGTGTGTTATCAGGTATTATGTATTTCAGAATGCTGTGTCCCTGAACTTGAAAATGCTGTTTTTGCAGGGTCACTCTGCCATAAAAAAGGAGGTTCTTCTTCTCAAGTTCGTTCTTTTGTCATTTTATTCTTTGGTTTACAATCCAAATGTAACACAGCTTCAGTTTTACTGAGATGTAAATGCCACTTCATAATTTTATCTTTGGTATCTGATTCACATTTTCTGATAGAAATTGTATTTCTGAGTCTGCTTTTCCTAAAGAACTTTATTAGTTAGGGTATACCATAAAGTTACTGGTAGTGATAGAATAAGAGTCAAATGAGTGTTTTTGGCTATCAGTAAACTTTAATATTGAGATTGGCCTCATAAATGGAAGATTTAATTACAGAAGTAGAAATACTAAAGTTTAAACATGGGGATACTTGACTTGGTCTATTTTCCTCATAAGTAGATTACCACATTGGATTACCAGCCTTCAAGGACACCTTCCTGCAGCCTGATAAAATGGAGCAGCAGTGCTCTGGCGGTGGAGGTATCCCCTGGTCCTTTGAATACACACACTTTGGGGGTGAAATGTGGCCAAGGAGCCAAGGGCATAAGAACTGCCGTCTTTTAGAGTTTTCTTCTGTGTTCCCCGTGACATCTCTCTCTACTAAAGGTAGAGCAACAGTGATAGACCATGTGATCTTGAGCCCAAATAGAAATATTGAATCTTTAATCTGAATTACAATAAAAGACATCTTGCAAAATAATGTGTGAATGCTCATTGCTGTTGTTATTTTTGTTAATGTTACCTGGAACGAAGTTCAGCAGTTCACTTGCCTCCTAGGTCATTAAAAATAAAAGATGTTTACAGCGTGAAAAGCAAATGTTTACTTTTTATAACCATGTTTTAAGAATTACATTCTGATACTTTTGCTCAGCTGCATAGGGAAGCAAAACCTTTAACAGATTTGACCCTACAAAAAGGGGTTCTGCTTAACATCACCACATGGACATGCATTTGCAGACTGGTACAAATTAGCTTCTGCATTACATGTAGATTTTGATGCTTCAAATTTATGAGTTGTTTGAAAAACTATATAAAGAAGGAAGCATTTTACCCCCTAAACTAAAGTGAAGTGACAGGATTTTAAAAAGCACATCATATTTACCAAATGGCTTTTCCCATTGGAAGCCTGGCAGATTCAATTTCATGGCAACAGCCCAATATTGAAATCTATGAGAACAGTAATTTTTCAAATTGATTGACTATCACTAATCAGCACTCAAGAAAGTGTTGCTGTGTTTTTTTAAGGCAGAAGCAATGAATTCTGACACACAGTGTAGCAGGTGGTGTATATAAGAGGTTCTTTTCTTATGATAACATAATTTGATATTTAATTTTGAGGCTCAGGTTGAATGAATATGGTGGGGCGTAATAGTACAGATTCCATCTCACATTTGTTTTCTTCTAAGAAAATGGCAAATGATCAAATAATGGGCAAGAAAATGTCTTTTTAAATTTATTTCATTCACTAATTACTTCATTGCTTTAAGCTACAACCTCAGGCAGGGCCTGTTTCCACAGTGCCATTTTTTCCTTTGATAAGATTTTTCATAGTCCCCGCACCCTCCTACCCCTCCCTGCCCGGCAGATGTCTGTTATTTGGTTAGATGTTCGAGGCTCTACCTGGAGGACTATGGAAATCCTCCTGAAGGAGGGAGTTGAAGGAAGGGTAACACAACCTCAAAACCAAAAGTTCATGGCTGCATTTAAAAATAATTTGAATCAAAAAGAAATAAAATAATAATAATAATAATAATAATAATAATAATAATAATAATAATAATAATAATAATAATTTGAAGCAAGAACCACCTTCTGATCACAGTAGTCATGGTTAAATGCAAGGGTCTTAGCGATGTGCATATCACTGATAAGATTTCCCTCGGGGCCCTGTGTGATCATGACTATAGTCTTTGCATAGACAAGAAGCCCTCTGTTTGGGTGGAAGGCATTTTGAAGTAGTTCTCTGTGAGATAGATTGTAATTCCTCCCATTCTTTTTTTTGTTTCTTCCTCCTCCCAAACCAACTGCCCCTTCATTTCTCCTCCCCCACCATCCCCTTTAAGTTTGAAGCCATCAATTCATGTATTTAAATGTCCTTGGAAACTGAAAGTAATCTAGAAGGTTATTAGCATATTGTTATACATGTTAATGGCCTGACACCGAGGATGGGCTTTTTCTTTTATGGGTGTTGTCGTGAACATTACCAGTTTAAATGGGGAAAATCTTCCCCATTCAGAGTGTCACCCCGGCCCTTCATTCACTTGTCAGGAGCCCATTGTGTGCCCCAAACCTTGTCGGAGGCTTGTAGATGTTTAGTGGCAGCAGCTCGCCTTTGAGAGCTGGGAAGAGGGCTGCTGGGGATGGGGTGAGACTGGTCTAGGCGGCCAGGTGGTGGCCAACTGGCCAGTAACTGACAGACAATTTAACCTAACGAGGCTGTACAGTCAGGCCCGCTTTACAAAAGGCCCACATGTGTCCTCAGCAAGCTTCATTAACTCTTTTGGCTCGGGCTGTACTCCTCTGACATATTAATTAGTTGCAATGCTTTCTCTTCCTCTAGCTTAACCTTTCCATTGGTCACTCAAGTGCTTCCATTGGAAGCTGTTAGAATAATATGTATGCAAAATTACCAGGAAAATTAACTCTAAGAGGAAGAAAATATTCCCTATCACTGGACTGATTTTATATGAAAAAAAAGTAAAAGAAAAATGAGTGACCATTAATATTTTACTCAGAAAGGTGATATATTCTATATTGTTAATAAAAATAGGACATCGATTACTATGCAGTTGTGTGCTGATGGATATAAAATTGTCTTGGTTTTTTTCTGTCTTTGTGACAAAAAATATAAAATAATATTTTGAGGCATTTTAGACTGTATTTGTAACCAGAGTAACATGACCTTGGAATTATAAATTGATTTGAGAGTTTGAGTAATTTTCACAAGTTAAAAAAGTCTTAATAAAGAAAAACTATTATAAATGTTCTTGAAATTATGAAAAGTACAGAGCATTCAGAATCTGTACAATGTCTCATGTGTATATAAACATACATATATGTATATATATTTGCTGACAAAAAAGTGATGAGTTTTTTTTTGTGCTTAGTCTTGGCTGCTTTTTATTATATAAGCAAGTACTGTATCATGCAAACTATAACTATGTAGATGCATTAAGTATTGAATTTAATGATAGATAAGCCTAATTTGTATTTTTTCTTTGTTTTGCTCATAGAACATTTCTTGGCAGGGATGGTCTCTAGATATAAATTAATTTAGAAAAGCCCAAAGGCCAAAAATGCATTTTATGTATATGTTCTTGGTAGGCAATAAATCTTCAATGATTTAATACTCTTAACATCTCACAGCATGTTAGTCACTTGTCAAGTCCATTGAGAAAGTAAATTCAGTCTTGTTTCATCGTTTTTTATCTTGTGATTTTTTTCCGACTTCAGCAAATCTTGGTATTGTAATTAGTTCAGTATTCTGTGGAAAAAAATAAAACAACAACAACAACTACACAGGAATAAGGATAATGTGTTATTTGTGTACTTCTTGTTAAATACGAGTTTTCATTAGCTGTGTAAAATGAGTAATTTTTTTTACTTAGGTTTTTTTGCATTTTTTGTTTGTTTTTGTTTGGGGGGAGGTAATTAGGTTTATTTATTTATTTTTAATTTTTTTTTTAATTGAGAAACTGGGGATTGAACGCAGGACCTTGTGCATGCTAAGCAGGCATTCTACTACTGAGCTGTACCGTCCCCCACCAAAGTCTGTAACTTTTGCCATCCTTTTCTTAAGTTGTATTGCTAGAGAGGGAGGGATGCTGTGTTCAAAACCTGGTCCTGAGCCCTGCCCCTACTCACTTTTTGGTGGACTGAATTATAATATTCCCAGTGGTAGTTAGTTATTATGACTTTTTTTCAGGCTGACTCTAGAATAAGCAAAGTCTCAGCAATTCTTGATGTCTAAACCTGGACTGGTTGTTCTAAACTATAAAAAAAAAATTAAATGTTGTCACAGTTTAAGGGAAAAAAAAATGATACCCCTTAAACATCGGCTGATGTTTCCTAAACAGTGTTCAATAAAACACAGGGTGACCTCAAAAAGGGGATGGTTAGTGCTGGCAGACGGGTGGCATCCTGCTCCCAGGTGTCTTCACGTGTGTGTTTTGAGGTGTGCGTTTTGGAGGAGAAGAGTTGATATTGAAAGTAGAAGCAAGAAAAAAATTCTCCAGCTATTACAGAGAACAAACTCAAGAGGAGTATGTATAAGAAAAATGAGTAACTGAGACGAGTTGTAATAATTTTCATTTCAATTTGTGTTTATATTTGATAAATAGTCAAACATTATGTATAGAATCTGCTTGTGAAAACTGTGAATTCAACATTCAGGAGGCTAGGGTTTTTGTGGCACTAGTAGTCATCTTCTCCTTGGCTTTAGGTGTCCTCATAAATTTATGTCATAGCAATCGAATGAAGATGATAATCCCTGTTTTTAGAAGTATGTGCATCTTCTTCATAATCAGGAAGAACTCTGAATAGAACTGATCAAGGCAGAGATGTAGGTGTGGCCATTATGAGTACTTCATTATTGTTTTAATAGGGAAATGAGATTATTTGCAGCTACATGCAGTGAACTTATTATCTTTGGGTAGATTGGGTCTTGTTTGGGTTTGTTGTTTAATCCATTTATAAACCGTGTGTTCACATATAATATGCATATCACTTGTGAAAGTAAAATGATAGAACGATTGATTGGAGAGAGTATATTTGCACTATGTTCTAGCAAGTCCATCATTTCTCTGAGAATCCCTGTTTTGACTGTAAATTAGAATTTGTTATTACTCTTATTTTTCAAGTTATAAGCTAAAGCCAAAAGGCTTGTAAACACCTATCTTGATGAAAAGTTATTCTTTTTTCTTAAGCATCAGATAAAACTATAAAACAAATATCAGAGTAAAATATCTAGAGAGATGATAATAGATTATAAAAGCAGAAAATATGGAAAGAACTTACACTAGTCAATTTAATCAAATGCCAATGATTATAAGATTTTCTGGTCCTGCATTTTTAAAAAATCAAATCAAGTTTTGTAAATCTGATAATGCCAGCATTTGCAAAGAAGAAAAAAAAGTGACAGCATTTTGTGATACTGGTTTTGTTGTCTCAGTTTAATTAGAGGCATTTAATAATAACATTCTCTGGTCCTGCATAATTCTTTTTCAGTTAAACCAAGCTTTGAAAATCTGATGACAATAGGTTTTGTAAGGGGAAGAAAAAAAGTGATAGTATTTTTAAAATTTGACCCTGAACCTTTCACCTGAAGAAATAAACATGAGTTAGTTGTATTTGGCAGTAGAATGTTGTCTTTGAAAATATGCCCCTTTTTATTTGATGTGATCCAAAATAACGCTTAAACAAATTGGGTCACCAGTGCCAGCACTTGATAATTTAAACTGTTGTAAAAATGATTGGTGTTTACAAGTACAATTTACTCCAGGAAAAATTTGGCACCCTTTTAAGTTGGAAAAGTGTCAATATTTTATGATATATTTTATACCAGCCGTACTCATATTGCAAGATCTGTTCCAAGTACAAGCTCTAGACAACTTTAAACTATTCATTTAAAGTTGTGATTTATAGGAACAGTATAGTTACTGGTCATTTATTAAAGCACATCATTTTTAGAAACTAAAACAAAGGAATGGGCATATTATTTATATATATATATATTATATATATACATATATATATAATAAATATATCTTAGTATGTGGAGGCTTATTTTGAACCATGTTGAAATACTGTTTAAGTTCTTTTCCAAAAATAGTAGAGTTGTTTTCTTCTAATGGACTTTAAAAATCACTGTTTCTAAATAGTAGTTTGCAAAATTATTCAATTTTAAATACTTTATTCCTCTAATTTGTTAAAATATTTTCCTTAAAGGAAAGTTGCTTTCTAAAAACTTCCTTTTGGTTTCTGAATCAAGCCTATGGTTTTATTATGGTTCTTTTATATTCTGGCACTTCCAGTGTAAAAAGGAAAATACAGGAGGAAGAGGGAAAAAAAATCAAAAATCAAAGTATTATTCTTGAAATTAAAAGTTAATTGTTATATTAACTTTATTAATAATTATATATTATTATCATTTTTTATCATTATCCTTTAAAAATATGGGTCATTCATTGTTGAAGGCTCACTATGCACCAGGTAGTGAGGTAAACTCTTTACATAAGCTGTAACATTTAAGTTGTACAGTAGCCGCATGAAAGAAGCATCGTCACCCTCCACCTCCCCCCTTAGAGATGAAGAAAATGAAGCTTACAGTGAATAAGAGGAAGTGGCAGGAGTCAAGTCAAGCTGAAGTCTGCCTGATTCCAAGTAGACAAGCACACAAATGTGGCTCATTTATTGTTCTCATGATAAAATTAAATATCCTTGGTAAACCTAAGATCGAATTAGTTATAACAGCGTAAATGATCTTTGTTGAGCGACTGTGTTGATACATAGGCTGACACTGTAGCTTGCCATTGGGGCACCTGTTCATTGAAGGACTCCGTGCTCTGGCTGCTGGGAGTGCTGGCAGCTGGCAGCTCTCAGCCCCTTCAGAGGTGGCCTCTGTTGTAGAGATTATTCTGTTCTCCAGGACTTAATTTCTCCTTGGAATTAGGTTTAATCTATTTTATTTTTTTCAGTTTTTTGTTTGTTCGTTTGTTTTGGCCATGATTGACTACAATTGATGCTAACTTGAGGGCAACTTTCTTCTTATTTTATATGCAAGTTTTATACTAGTTCTGAGAAATACTTTCAATTTTCTATACAAAAATGAGATCTTCTTCTAGCTTATTCCATGTCTGGGTTTGTGATGCAAATCTCAATACATTACAATTTGAGGCTATCAGGAGAGCAGCACAGTAGAAAGATTATGGGTTTCCAACTTAAAAAATTTGACTTGGAGATGTATTTTTCCTACTGACTCTTTATTCTTATCCTAGTCATTCAGTCTTTCTAACTCTCAGTAAATTCACTTGTAGAATGAGAGTGATAACACATCTCACAGAGTTGTATGTAACAAATATGTGTGAAATATGTGAAAAGCACTTTACACGTATTAGCTGCCTTAAATATGACTTAGAACAAGGAGTGTTATAAATATACTTAACTATAGGTATATAAATACATGCATAATAAACTATTTTCACTGTTGGAATTTGTCTAAGTTACTTGGAATTTATATTGAATGTTACTATAGGAAAATGAGTTGAGGGGAATTAAATTCAAAAATAACTTTCAAAATATGTAATTTTGGTTTTGTATAATTACAATAAAGACATACAAATTTTGTTTGTTAGTGTTTTAGACCCCTGTGCAAACAAATACACACAAAATGCAGATACAAGACATGTGTCACACATACACATGTACACACACGAGATTTTTCTAGTTGATGCATAACTAATTTGCAAACCCAAAATCACTTGCCTACCTGTAGCATAGCATAAAGGGCTTGTGTGTGTGTGTGTGTGTGTGTGTGGTCTACTGCTTCTCATAATCATTTGGAATTTTCCTAAATACTGCGAGGGTAGTTTTTCTTCTTATGTCTGATTTTGTATCTTATAAGAGACATTTTTACCTTTAAGCATGTCCAGAATACTAGCCAGCTACCTGCCAGCAATTCTCTGCAGCAGGTCTGCAACAGACACTTGCCTGGCTGGTGTGCATGCCTTGGTGTGCTCTGACAACTGAGTGTTGAAATCTCTGGGGGGCTTCCAGGAGCGACTGCAAGTCTGATGCCTTGGATTGCCTGTCCACATTTGGAACTCTAACAATAAAAAAAGATTTATCTCTCATGCATCTGCCTTCTCTTTTCTGATTTGATGTTCGCTCTCCCATTGGTAAGATTTCAGTCAACAACTTCAAAGGCTGACGCGGGCTGACAGCACACTGCAGATGGGGAAAGTTACCTTTCTCCCTTTCTTCTTTGGATTTCATTTTTGTCAACACTTTTTGAAACTGCCGATTAGGTTTAAGACTTTGTTACAAAAGAGTTTTGAAAAGCCACTCAAAGTGGCAGAAAATGTTAAAAAAAAAGCTAATATTCAAGTGTTAGTTCAAATTAGTGACTGCAAATTAAATGCACTGTTTTATCACAGCACCCTGTACATCTCCCTCTGGGTAATTTAAACTGTGGTATTGTTGACAACACTCTATGTGTTTTATGTTTATATTCTCGTTTTCTGCTGCCTAGTTTATTTTGTCTTTTTCCACTTCTCTTTCCCTTATTTTATTTCTCTCCTATTTAGATAGTGTGCTGTTCAAGGAAGTGTTACTGATTGATAATTTACTATACCCAGAATTTTCCAAAGAAACTTGTTATACTTTGCTGTACAAAGCAAAAATATAGTGTCTGAAGATAATCAAAACAATGCTCCCTGAAAGGAGCGAAAGTACCGGAGGAAAATACCACAAGATGGACTATATTGATATCTACTTAATCAAGTATATTACATTTCTATTTTGGATTTGACCAAAATATTGAAACCCATATTTTACCAATATTGAAACTTCATCATATATATGGGGAGTTTTAAAATATTGAGAACAATCATTTATTAAACCACCTTAAGGTGTAGCTCCTCTAGCATTATGATCCATAAATTACTTTTAATTAGATGTGAACAATATTTTGAGGGCTTATAATCAAACAGCACATGTAGCCTTTTTAATATGTGAACATTTCAATTTATTTTTAAGTTGTTTATTACAACTCATAAATATGTTTGATTTTTATCTGGATGTTCCTTTTTCCATATGTAGAAAGATAGGACTAATACATAAAAGAATGCTATTGAATAACTTATAATTTCACATATATTATAGTTGATTGAGGAATTAGAAATGGAAATCAGTCTGTGGAGTGTTATGTCATTGCAATGATGCACCAACTGTTTTGAAAGATTCTTGTTCTGAACTTTCAGACCTTGGGGAATAATGGCCCCTATGAATCTGTTATTTATTCCTGTAGATGGTACATTATCTATGAAGTTTGTGGCTTAGAATAGTCCTTACTTTAGTTATTTTAGACGTGTTGAAAAATATATTTAAAGGATTTTTGTGTTGTTGCTATTATTATTTCTGAATAATATAATGTAATATTTAAAACATTAATGATTTCAAGACTGTTACTTCTTAAAGGATCACCAGTTTTAAAAGCATTTAAAATACCTTAACTTCTATTTGCTGAGATTAATAAGAAATGTATATTTTACATTCATGGACACTAAAGAAAAATAAAAGGTATATTTTATATCAATTGTTGCTTATCAGTAACATCTAAATCTTGAGACTGAAACTTTTTTCTGTATGTTTAAGGTCATAATTTTATAACTTTTGACCATGGTATATCAGACCATAATCAGATAATCAATAAATATTTATGGTATTAAAAACTATAGGTGTATTATTCACATGTGATGCCTTTCTAAAAGCTAGGGGTACAAATTATATCACTTATATTTTATTATATAATGAATTTGCATTCTCCTTTTTTTAACTTGAAGAAAATAATTTCTTTATCCTCTAATGGACCATTTTAGAGATGGTACTTTTGTTTCTTCCAGTGTTAAATTATGTCACGTGCATTTTCATATTTTTCCAAAGATCCAAACAAAAATTAGAAAATGATATTGGAAAGGGATGTGATTTGGGAGTCTAAATAATATGTCTCCAGTGTTTTTCCTAGCATAATACTGATCTCTGACCTCTATTTCTCTGATTCTTCCCTCAATTATCACCTTGCAGTGAGGTGTAGACAGAGTTATCAGGGGAGGGGCTTTAAATAGGTCTAATTAAAGAAAAAGGAGGGGACCTTTAAGCATGAGTTACCGTCTGACTTTATTTCTGAAATAATAGAGCACAGACACCACCACCTAAGAAGGAATTCATATGATCCATACTGAGTCTCTTTGTGATCTTGGGTCCAGGCTAGTCCAAGGGGAATGTGAAAGTATAAAGTTTGACTCTTCTCTCATCTTTTTTGTTTGGATTGAGGTCACTGATGGGGCAGAGCAGGGAACTGTGTGGTTAACTGTAGTGAAGACAGCCTTTGAGCAATGCTAAGTGTTATGTTCAAATGCTTCCAATATTTTTAAACTTGAAGTCCAAAAAAAAGTTCAGATCTTCAAAAAACGTGGACAATGAAATCCTTGTCTAGCTCCTCTTTCACTTTTTCCTATTAACACATAGAGTCACAAACCCGTGTCACCAAGTCAAACACACTCACACTTGTAGATACATGTTCCCAGCAGGGGTTCATTTGTGCTTAGTGCTGCGGTTTGGTGAAAAAACCCTCTCATATGTGTAGTTGTTTTCATTTTGGAGCTTGTCACAGCATGAAATCAGTGTCTCACTGAGAGCAGTTTTTTTTTTTTTTTAAATACCTTGAGACTTAGAGGCTAAGTAATTTGAATGTCTGAATATGCAATAATATAGCTCAAATGTGGTTGGTTTATTCCTATCAATTCCTATTATCAAAGAATAGAAAATTTACAGTAAAACAATGTGATGTGTAGTTGAGGATATTTGCAAAACCTGTTCCTTTTGTTTCTCCGCTTTTGTAGAACAGAGTGAATAATTCCTTCCCTCAAAACCCACAAATCTGCAGTATACCAATTACAAGATAGCAAAACAGCTATGCATTCAAAAATGTTCTCCATTACAGCCCTCCCTTTCCTTCCGTATTACTAAAAAGGCTAGACCAGATTGCATGTGAAATATCTAGGCGTTGTTTATGCAGTTCCAGTCCTGATGTTTCTTTCTTCTCGAAGTTTTCTGCTCTACTAGAAACTGAGTCAGGAGCTCGTTTCTCTTGATTTTCGAAGCTGTGTGCTCAATTCCCCAAAGAGAAAGATGAGACCATGCCCTGAAATCTATAGTGTGTATTTGCTGCCTGGCCTGCGACAGGAGTGCTGGTTAGAAAGCCACCACTCTCGGATGCTTTGGGTCAAATGCTGTTTTGACATTATGCTTACTTTACAGTAAACAGCGTATTACGCTGAGGAGAGTTTGCTCATATATGCAAAATGCAGAGTATAAAAAGCAGTGGTTTAGTAGTAGTATAAAGCCAAGCGAGGTTAAGGTTTGCTTGCTTTGTGGTGCAGCTGATAAAACAATTGGACTGTTTCCAAGATTCCTTGACTCCAGCTTTGTCATTTATTTTTCTCTGTCATTATTTTTTAAGAGGGAAAAAAAAAAAAGACTTATTTTCATGAAACTCTGAGGTGGTAAGCCTGTACTTTACATGAAAGAAAAACATTTTTTTTATTTTTGCAAGTGAAATCCATATGGAAATACTCCAGCAAGTTCAGTTGTGTAATTTGTTAGGACTTACTTATATAGGAGGAGGTAAAATAATTTCCAGAGAATAAAAAAAAGAAAAGAAAAAAAGGGAGATTTTTGTCAGTCTTTAGACCAAGATGTGGACAAACCAAATGAATGGTTAACCACTTTAAGTAGAACTTTTCCCATACTGTCTGACATATAATAATTAAAATTTGCTTTCTTAAAATTTGTTTTGAAAATGCTTCTTTGTATTAAACATAAATGCTCCTATATTATAATCAAGCAACTCGTGTTTGACAGACTTAAAATAGTCTCCTAGTTTTATTATTTAAACTATTCTCTTAATCTACCTGTTTTTCTTTATACTACAGCTCATTCTTTTTAGACTTTCAATAAATTTACATGTATTTATTGGTTGTCTACCTTCTCCTCACAATTATAGGAGATGTTTTGAAGAAGACAGAACAATTCCTGAGTAGTTCACAATCTAGCTGAGTAACTGTCACAAAGGTACATTAAATAAATGAGTAATGCCACACAGTCTGGGTCTTCTGATTTCTACTGAAGAACTGTTTTTTTTTTTATAACAAAAGGCAGCAATTATAGACTTTGTCATATAGTTCAGTTTTGTACACTGATTGAAATTTTTGAGGAGACAGGCATTCAAATAGAGCCACTAGGCAGGTAATCAATACCCATCTCAGAAAAGGATGCAGCCAAATAAGCTGGAAAAATAATTAAAAGACAGTGTGGCGAAGATGATAGTGAAAAGAGATGTTGAAGCGCTTACTACTGTGTGTTGTTTTAAACTTGTCTGAGTTTCTAAATTTTTAGTGCTGCGATCAATAAGCGTGCTTTAAGGTATCAGTACTGGCTACATCATTTGAGAGGTACGAGATGTAATGAAAATTCTGTGTTCAAAATTGTGAACAGTTTTAAGATGGTGGCAGTAAAGCATTGAACCATATGCAGGCCCCGCTAAGCACAGAGATCCATGCAGCCGCACAGATTACATGCCCCCCAAAGCCAGCACTGAGAGTGTGGTAGTGTGACAGTCTCCAGAGGAAGCCCCAGTTTCCAATGCTTCAAATTACTATTCCTTGGCCAAATACTAGTACTTTCTTTAAAGGTTGCTGGGAAGATTAATGAAATACTGCATATAAACTATTTAAGTAGCCATGGTCACTTAGAGGCCATTTGACAAATGATGTTTCTTATTTCCATTCCTATTTAAATGTTAGCTCTATTTCACTGTAATTTTTTTTTCTTATTTACTAACCAGATGATCATAAATTTCTCTTCTCTTCTACTCTTTTCCCTCCACTTTTCTTTTCCATGATTTTAATCAGCTTCCCCCCACCCCCAACCCCTCCTTCCATTGAAAAATAAACGTTGGTCTCGTCCCAGCCTTTATTTCCTACAGCAAGGGCATACTGTGGTGGCACTTTACTGTCCCAGACTTGCCTCCATTCTGAGAACATTCTTTCATCAAATTCTCTTGACATCTGTAAGAGATCAGTCCAGGAATGTGTAATTGCTAGTGGTGTAGTGTGTGCAGTACAGAAAATATGGCTTTTCATCATGGAGAGTAGCCCAGTCACTGAAGTTTAAATATATCAGGGTGTCCTTTAAAACTAAGAGATAGGAATGCATTAATAGTTTAGTGTAGGAAATTTTATAGTTTGAATAGATGTCAAATTGACTCTTCATATAATCTTGATTTTTACTTATATCAGTAGTTTCAAAAGATACAGATTACATTATACCAGGAAGAGGAAAATGTTGAAGTCTGTTGAATAGTAAAAGGAAAAGTCACTGTATATACAGTACAAAATTTGAACAGGGAAAGTATGGCTTAAAGTTTTTAAAAATTATAGACATGAAATTTGTACGTATGAGAGTGTGTAATTCTTTTGCTTTACTTGGAAATAGTGTATATTGGAAAACTGAGATAAAACCAACATAAACCTAGCCTGTCTTTCTACTTCTGTAATTTTGTAAGGAAGGTAAGATGCTCCCTACTCACTTCCTTTGAGGGAACCTTACAAAGATCAAAACCACCTCTCTACATGATGTAAAAATCCCCACATCACTTTGTTTTAAAATGTTTTGAACGAAATTTGTCTATGGTAAATAACTTGGTCTTTGGATTAGTATTTACAAAGCAGGCACTGAAACTTATTAGAATGTCAGACATTTCCGAACCTGAGAGGAAAACTGGTTACAAATGTGATTTTATTTTTAGGATTCAGAAAGGTAATTCTTGAAGTCAGATTCTTAATATAATTTAAAACCATCCAAACTCTTTGATGATATACCCTGATAATTAAAATAATTATTGAGCTTCCATTATATTTTAAGCATATCTATAGATTCAGTTGTTAAATGTGTACATATACCTCTGAATATACTGTACATAAAATTAAAATGAAATATAAACTAAAAATTGTTCCTCATGAACATAAATGAAATATCTCATATATTCCCTCTGCCTCCCATGTTTTTCTGAGCCCTGAAGACGTGTTTATCCCATTTTGGGTAGTCCTTGCTATGGGCTGAACGTTCATGTCCCCCTGAAGATGCATATATTGAAGCCTAAATCCTCATGGTGATGGGATTTGGAGGTGGACCTCTGGAAAGTAACCAAGTCATGAGGATGGAGCCTTCTTGAATGGGATTAGTGCCCTTACAGAAAGAAACACAAGAGACATGATCTCTCTCTGCTGTCTGCCATGCAAGGATACAAAACAGAGGTGGCTATTTGCAAATCAGGAAGTGAACCCTCACTCCACACTGGATCCAGAGTTTCTAGAACTATGCGAAATGAATTTTTGTTGTTTAAGCCACCTAATCTATGGTAATTTCTTAGAATAACTCAGGCCAAGACAACATTGGGATCATGCTTTGGGTGGGGTCTGCAAGATTTGGTCTTTTTTCAAGGCTGCAATTAGATCTCTTGCTGTGCCACTGCACCAATTACCCAAAAATATGATAACATTATCCTGATCACAGCATGTATTGAGCCCACAGGGCCATAATATTTTCATATTTTCAGTCTTGCACCTTCCTTCTCTATCACTTAAGTCCTTAATCATCGTTTAAATTTCTGAAATATACACATATATACACACATACATTCCACACAAGCAATTTTTTTCTGTGGTGATTTAATCTACTTTATTTTAAAAAAAGAATTTGTTTAAAGAAAACAGATGCATTCTAGTCCTCTTCTGTTAATATGATTTCTTTTCAAAGAATTTCTGTTCTTTCTACTTTATTAGCAGAAATCTTGAATTTTAAACTCTTTACACCTATTTTTTAAGTGACTCAAAAGTAGCTGTCATTTTTTAGGAATTGGGGAGCAACTACAGACTTTATACTGGCGTCCTAGCTGAAATTCCTTTGGAAAACTCTAGGCTTGTATGTAATTATGACTGTAAAAGTCTGTAAGATTCTGTGTATTAAATAAAATTATTTAAATTTAAATGATCCATTAAATATCCCATGAATATAAAAATATTTGGGGCATAATTTTTATAAACATTTTCAAGTGTCAGTTTTTCTTGCTGTTCTTTAAAAATTTGCTCCTTTTCTTTTAAAATATTCAGTTGATTCAGAACAACATTTGGAATTTTCAGGATGTTGGTATTCTTCAAATGTTTCAAGGACCAAGTAGTTACAGAGATCACTGGCAAAAAAAAAATGATAGTCTTTCTTACTCAACTTAATCTCAGATAGTTGGAAATTGAAAGAACCAGTTCCCCTAAGGGAAAATGTTATTTTCCTTTGCATTCAAGAAGCAAACATGAGGATAAGCATGTAAAAGTAGCTGAGTGGCTGGTTGATTTGTTTGAGTGACTTCATTCAAGATGGAGCCCCCTCCACAGCAATGGTATCTTAGTACATTCCAGGCCACAGGGATTTTGTGGCATCAAAACCATCACACTCAATTTGTGCTTAAAAGACCTCCATTCTTTGGGTTGGTGGTTTACATTGGCATTAATCTAATTACATTCCGGTTGTTTTGAATTTAGTTTAGATATGCCATAAGTGATCCCACTTTCAATAATCATATGCAGAAATTACAAAGTAGCAGTCAGTAGAGTACTTCTAAAATAAACAAGCACTGGAACAACCAAACTCTTATGTTTTTCAGGAGGATAATCCAAAATATAAACACATGCTGAAAAGCTCTTTTAAAAAAATCAGTGAAAGATTTTTCATGGCACTCAGTTTTTTTCATGCCAGAATTCCTGGTATCCGTTGTGATTACTATAACAAAAGTGAAACAAAACTCTTGAAAATGGAATCGTTTTACCATTTCCCTCCTGCTTTTCTAATAAGGCTGGATGTTTTGTAGCAAGATGATGAAGGGGAATCAGATGGGAAGATAGAGGCCTTAGGAAAAGCAGCAGCAGCAGTGATACCGAGAGAGGAGCTACTGTTCCCGGGATTAAATCATCCAAGTGCTCCCAAGTTTTGTGTCTATGATGAGCAGAGAGATTGGTACCTCCAATTTGGAAAGCATGTTCTTGATTCCTATGTGTCTAAACAGAAGAGCCAACTTTATAATTTGCTCCCCAACCCCGCCTTTCTAGGTTGTTCTTCTGATAAGATCTCCATCTTTATCTGCATGTATGTGCTGTGAAGACAGTGTATGACTGTGCATATGCACCTATGATCAGGGGACGAACCGTTCTCAACCTAGAAACATTATGTTATACTGTGTTACTTAATTCAGTCAAAACAGTATCAATGATACATAAGAAAGGTCAGCAAAGGGCTAACTTTTCTCCTGAAAATAACTTATTTATGTTTATTTTTTTTCTTTTGAACATATCAAACATGTTTTTAAATTCTGGAAATTAAAAAAAAAAAAGCACAAACTAAAAGTGTGGTGAACTTGCTGTTCCCTAGGTGCATGATGAAATGTCAGATGACTGATCCAGCCCTAGCTGTGGATGAACTAGGCATTTAACTGGCTAAGTATTCAGAAAGGGGCTTGTGTTTGAGGTATATCTAGTAGATGTGCAAAAGGAGACTTCAGGGTCCTCACACTCCCACACAGCCTTCCCTCCACGCCTCTACTACCTACCAGAGCATTCTTGCTTTGGATCCTCACGCTATTAGGCGAATGACAACTTAAGTTTGATGCACTAGTGCACTCAGGGGTGCCGCCACTTGCAGGGACAAGCAGCCTGATTTGGATGAAATAATGACTCAAGAGTGGGATTTCTGTTGTCTTGAAAAGTGATATTTTGAGAGGAAGATCACCTTGTCAATCAGTCAAAGGTAAAGCATATAAAAACCTGCCTATTCCATTTGCAGGAAAGGCCCTTTTCTTCCTCCCTCCCATTCTGAGGTGCATGTTTCTAGAAATGAAAATCTAAATCACAATATTATACTTTTTATTATTTTCATTGTTAGTGGCTCCATTTTACTTTTCATATAAGCCTCTCTTAGTAAAATCTTAGTGAAAACAGTATTATCATGAGATACTAATCTATCTTGACACTGGATTGTGACTTCCTCAAGGGCTTAATAACCTTCACCTTGTCTGAGAGGCCCAGGGACCTGTCTAAATACCTCTGTTCATCCGTGTAATGGCGTAAGCTTTACCTATCAATATATGCCCCCAGTTTAATAAAATGTAGACCAGATGGTAAGCTTACAACTCACCTACAGCTTAGTTTACATTTTTTTCTTAAAAAAATTTTTTTTATTGTTTCAAAAGAAAAACTGCTTAAACTCATTTTCCACTGTCACAGATTCAATTATATGAAATGAGAACAAGTCCAACTTTACATTGAGAAGTATTTTCTGATATTTTGTTAGTTGTGCTTGTGTAGTACTGCCAATTACATTTATTAGCCCTAAATATTAAACAGCTGGCAGAATTCCACTGTATATAAATAAGACATTTGAGACCTGGACAAGTGCCATTTTGAAAACAGCCAGCTGGTGCTTTTTACAGTTTCATTCAGCCCAGCAGTGCTGGTTCCACAGTACACTCAGTGTTTAGGTGAATGACAATGGCAAAAAAGGTTGTGAATAGCGAACTCTATAGGAAATTCCATTGTGTAGAAATATAACATTTCAAAGACTTGTTAAAGCAAGGAAATGATACTTTATGCACCTGTTTGTTGAATTTGTTGCATTTTTTGTTACCTGAGCTATGTTTTTAGTCTTTTAATTTTCTATGTGCCCATTTTGGAGAGCTCTGAGTAACGCCATGGAAAATGATTGCTGCTTTATTTTTTCTCTTCCAATAATGTAGATTTTTTCAAATTTATATTAATCATGAAAGTGTATTGAACTTAGCAACAGTGTACAGTTCAGATTCTCACTTCACATGGTGAATTTATTCTTTCTGGGAGTACCCCCAAATTTTATCCTTTTTTATTTTCACTAATATTTTCATATGAATACTTTACTTTTGTTACAGAGTTGACTACATAGAAGCCTTTTAGCATGTGGTTACATCAAATTAGTGTCTTAAACGTAAATCTATAATATTATTACCTTGAGTAAGAAGTGCAGATAAATGTTGGTAAAGCTACTTGAATGTTTATGAACATAGTGAATATAAAGTAAATGTTACTTAAATTAAATGATGAATTTGGATTTATTAGTATAATTCTAAAAATGTTTCCTTCTTTTGATGACGTGTATTCTTAGATTAATTGTTAAATATCATAGAAAGTATGTATTCATATATATGTGTGTGCATGTGTGTGTGTGGAAAGTCTAAATTAAACAGCAGCCTTGTCACTGTAGGCACTTACCTGGGGGTCATGACAGCTCTGTGGCATCACAGAAAGGACTGGGTTGAGGCATCCAATATAGCAACTATCTTCGCTTGTTGAAAGGTAAATCTATTACATATTAGCAGAAAAATTCTCTTAGCACCTCAATCTGTTTTCTTTGACAAATTTGAATATATTTTAAATTATATAGGGAGTATATCCTAAAGAAAAACAAGAAATCTGAAGAAATATAAAATTTTAGGTAATATAAAACAACTTACCTTATTCTGATAATAAAAAAGGAAACTATCTTATATGTGGCATTGTGTTTTCATTTGCTTTGTGATTTAATGATTTGCATTATGAAAAGAAATGGGTTCATTTTTTTTTCATAGTTACCTGTTTGATGCTCACACGTAATTAAAGGTTGTTGAATAAACAACTAGATAAAGCACATCCAGATTGAAATAAGCCACCTAAAGTCTTGTTCTGTAATGGGCTCCCAATGACATCCATGTTACTAGACTCAGTGGCTCAGTCCTCAACCTAACTTTCTCATCCAGCAGGAGCATTTAACAAAGCTTATTATTAATTATCTTCTTCTTATAGAAACTTTTTATTTATTTGGTGTTGGAGCATAGTTTTTGCTTTACTGGTCACTTCTCTTCTGACTCTTTTGCTAGATTCTCCCAATATTCTTGATTTCTAATAATGAAGAACTCTAGAACTCACTCTTCAAGTCTCTCCTCTACACAGCTATTTCTTAGCCACTCTCACCATCTGTGGATTGATGGATCCTACAGTGTATCTCTGTCTTCATTGTGTGTCTAAATTCCAGACTCACAAGGACATGTTGCCATCTTTGTTTGGATGTCTAATAGGCATCCATAATCCGTATATCCAAAAATACCTTCATTTTCCTCCCCAGACCTGCTCCTCTGCAGTTAGTCTTCTCGTCTTAGTAAATAGTGTCCTTCCTCACATGCCTCAGAACTCTGCCCGTAACAGTTGATCAGCATGGTGGTTCTTGACCACTGTATCCTTTACATGCTTTGATTTTTCATTAACTGATTTCTTTCTTCCCCTAGAAAATAAGTTCCATGGAACATGGGGCTTTGCTGCTTGTTTTTTCACCCCGCTGGCTGTAGACCCAGTCTTGAATATTGTCTGGCTCACAGTAGGCGCTCAGTAAATACTTTTGAATGGATTGAATGTAAGATTGTAATAAGAGCTTCTTTCATTTTCTACCTCAACGAGACACTTGTGCCTGGAGTGTAGTAGTTAAATGGATTCCTGTCTGCTTAGAAAACATTTACAAAATGTTTTGAAGAGAATAAATTTGAGTTTAGAAGAGGACTAAACAAAAATGATTGATCCTGCATTATGAAATGAGAACCCTATCATAGAATATAATGAATATAATGTGGGATTGCCGTTAACGTCTAAACTTCTATTGCATTAGTATTAATATCTTATCCTTCATTCCAAGTATAGTATTGAAAACTGCTAAGAAACCTATCTCTATTCTGAATCACGTATCTCTTCTGGAAAAGCCCTGATTTGCAGAAGATATTTCTTTGAGTTATTCATTGTCTCATATCAACTTTCCCCAGATAAACTTGCCCTGCCCACAGTTGCTTTTATTCCAAAAAAGAACTCTTGCTTTAGTTTGGAATATTTTTTTCCACATCAGCTGCTGTTTTTAAGACATCACTGTAATTACTCTATTTTTAACAATGGAATTAGAAAGGAGACATTAATTTTGTTCAATATGTTCTGCAATTTATTATTAATATGTGTCTTCCTTTGTGCAATAGCCCTGTTATTTTCTACCCAGATATAATAACGGAAAACAAATTTTAAACTCAACTACTTTTATTTGGAAGCATAATTTCAACGTTAGGTCTAAGCTGAAAACAGGTCTCTCATTGTGCAAAAACTTGGACTCTAAGATGCTTCCTGTGTAACACCATTAAACATCCTCCATCTGTAGCAGTTCAAGGCTTGACTGCTTAACTGTTTCATGACTACTTCACCTAAAGGCTAGATATGCTTCTTTGATACATTCTATATGTCTTATTGAAATCAGGTCGCACATTCCTTTACTTATCTTTTTAAGCCTTGCTAGAAAAAGCTGATAAAATACTTAATTTTTCTAGTCTGATTTGATTATAATAAAAGGTCTTAAATTTTTTTTCTAATTCTCTCCAAAATTCTGTTTGGCAAGCACATCTGTGAAAACCTATGAACCACGAATTTTAGAGAACAATATATAAATCAACCAATTAACTAAGCATCAAAAACATAACCTTTATTGGAATATTAAACTTTAAAATTTTGGTTATCTCTAACTTGGAGTTCGAGATTTGCAGATAACTAGCTACTATGTATAAAATAGAGAAACAATGTTTATACTGTTTAGCACAGGGAGCAATATTCAATATCTTGTAGTAACATATGATGAAAAAGAATATGAAAATGAATATATGTGTGTATATGTATGACTGAAACATTATGCTATACACCAGAAATTGACACAACATTGTAAATTGACTATACTTGAATGAAAAAAAGAAAGAAAATTTTGAATAAATGTTATTACATGATGTATTCCTTGCTAGGGCTGCCACAACAAGTATCACAGACTGGGTGGCTTAAACAACAAAAATTTATTTTTTTACAAGCTAGGAGTCCAAGATCAAGGTGTCAGCAGTGTTGGTTCCTTCCAGGGCCATGATGCAAAGCCTCTCTCTGGATTATACATGGCTCTCTTCTTCCTGTGTCTTCACATAGTTTTTCTCTGTACCTGTCTGTGCCCAAATAATCCTTTTCTTATAAGGCCCCCAGTCATGTTGCATTAGGGTTCACCCTAACAACCTTGTTTTAATTTAATTGTCTCTTTAAAGACTTTATCTCCAAATATGGTTATATCCTGAGGTACTGGGGGTTAGAATTTCAACATACAAATTTAGGAAGAGACCCAGTTCAATCCATGACACATAGTTAAATGCCTATGGTGTTCATTTTGGGCTTTTTAAAGGGAAAAATTAGAATATAATGTTTCTCCTTCCTTAGTTGAGCAAGTAGTTATGTATGACCCCCATTAGATATTATGACAGATAAGGAGACAACAGTGTTTACAAAAAATTAAAATGGAATTTCTTCAGACCATTAACATACTGTCTAGCTTGCCACAGTTTCCTTGAGACTCCATTGTGCCAAACCAGCTCTGCACTTTTATCTGATCTTCCCCTGCAAGTATATAAATTTTCAAGCACTCTGCTGGATTCTGCAGCTACACAAAGAATGTGTACTCTTAAAGATCACATAAATTTACCTTCAGGGAAAATGTAACCTCTTTGGAGAAAAATGTTTAAGGGATCAGTACAGGAGGAGGTAATATATACAATAATAGAATTATTTAGAAAGTGATGCAAAATGTACAGCTGAGGAGTACGGCACTCTGGCTTAGCAAGGAGGGAAAAAAATCTTGACAGACATGGCGCCATCTGAATTGGGACTTAAAGATCCAGGAGTAGCTCACTATGTAGGCACTGGGAAGAGCAGAGCAGGGAAAAGAAGAATTTTGAATTGTATGTAAATGAAAGAGTGACAAACCTCCCCCTTAAGATAATAATAAAAACCAGAAAAAAATTAAAATAAACAAAACTAAGTCAACAGAGAAGTGTGATTAAGAGTACTGTCTGTGAGCTACAGTGCGTAGATTCAAGTCTTCTCTCTGTTACTTCCTAGAGGGTGTCAACCTAATAATTAGGTAGCTTAGTGTCCTTATCTATTGGAGGAGGCTATTAATAATTTTTACCCTATGGGTCGTTATGGGGATTACATTAGATTATACATATCAAAACTTAGATAATTGTCTACTCAGTAGAAAACAGTGCATGACTATGTTGGGGACCAGGCAAGCCTGGTGAAGGAACACCAAATCCAAGAGGAGACTCCTAGGCATTTGGTTTTAGAAATCACATTTCACTATATAGCATTCATTAACTTACATTTAATATCTACAGGACTACTGGATGATTGTTAATGAAAATGATGTACTACCCCTGACCCTCTTGGATCCAGTTTTATTGGAATGAAGGGTTAATTGTCTTCAAAACAATAAGGCTAAGGTTTTAAAGTACTAAACAATGATAATTAATACAAATAAGGGTAAAATACACCCTTAAAATCACCACTATATATATCTCTCTCTATAAAACATATAAAGTGGTATGTGTTACATATATATTACATATTTTATATATTTTATATGTAATATATATGTAAAATAAAGTAGAAATAAATGCTAAATGGTATATATAGCAATCTAAATGGTTGTGAGATTTAGGAATTACTTCTCCATTAACTAGGGTATAAAATGGACTAGGACATCGCACCAGAATATTTTCTTTCCAGTGTACTGCTTCAGTGTAGTATTATGAGTCTCCTTAATTCACCAGAATGGACTCAGGCCTCATATTTAGAGGAAGGTCACAGTACAGAAAGCAAACTGGGACACGTTACCATTTTAGGTGTCACATAGCTCTAGACGCTGAAGGATTCTGGAGCCGTGTAATAATAGAAAAATGCTGCTAGGAGCCATCCTGCTGCTAACCTAGTGCAAACAACTGCTTTAAAATATGCCAGCATTAGCCACATTTGGTCATGAAAGCAGAAACTGGTCATCAGGTGTAAAATTAGAAGCAGAATTTAGAGAAGTATTTTCTATGAAATGAATGTTGGCACATCTATTATTTACACATGAACTTTGGGTTTATCTGTGAATATTCTCTGAAATATCTTGTAGACAGTTGAACTAAAATTTATTTGGATAGTAAATAGAGATAACAAAGTTACGATTTGTATTACTATAATGTTTGAAACCACAAAATAATATATTCTGTTGAATACGTTCTCTGTATGTGGACCATTTACAAGCTATTGGAACATTTGAGGTACCATAAATAAAGAAATGGTCAAACTTTGAACAAAAAAAACAAGAACCCTGTAACTTATGTAGTTGGCTGTTATTTTTGGATTTAAAAATATTTTTAAGTTCAAAATCGCTTTCATGATCATTAATAACTGTTTTCCCATTTAATAATGGCCTTGGCATTACTGTGGAAACAATTGTTACAATATGATAAACCTGTTTTGCACAGTTTAATTTGTCATTAGAAAAAATTTCTCAATCATTTTATATTGGGTCAATTTTCTTTGTAAAATTTAGTTACACAAAATAATGTTCTTAATACACACCAGTTAGCTTTATAAGCTTATTCCAATGTGATTACTTGTTATCTAAATATTAGATAAATAATATTAAACCATTATTTCATGCTCAAAATGTTTAAATTTTTATTCATTCATAAAGTTTCATGTGATTCTATAAAATTATTTCTAATCCTGAACATGTGATTATTTAAGATCCCAATTTATTTCATTGTTTTTGTTTACAGTCACATTCACTTTGAGCTGTGAAACTGAATACACTGCGTGTTGTAGAAAATTTACAGTCATATGATAATTTTAACAGTGGAATGTTTACCACTTTTGATTTGTTACAATTATCTTTGTCAGGATTGAAATACAGTCAAGTCCATTCTCAAATATTCTCCCAGAAATGTAGCTTTTCTTTTAAAAATGCTATTTCAGAATATGTTAAAACATACTATGAAAGACATAAATTAATGTGTTTATTCAATGAAATTTCAATAAGGCAGCAGGTTTTATCTAAAAATACAGCGATGTGAAATATAGCAAGGCAGATTCTTGCATTTGTTTAAAACCCATTAATCTTTGCTCATAACTGAGGGGAATTTCCAGTTAAAATTTCATACAGATAACTAGTGGATCACAGTTCTACCAACACTGACATTAAAACTAGCCCTTTCTGTCTTGCAGAGACAGGGTGGTACATTGGTACTAATGCAGGACTGAGAAAAGACCCGGATTTTGGTTGGTCTAGGTTTGGACCCTTATTAGCATTGTGATATTGGACACTTTCTCTCTCTCCAAACGTTAATTTCTTCATCTCTAACGAAAGTCTCTGGGTCCCTGTGTGTGATAAAATGCATTATGCCAGACTCTTTTCTCTGTAGATTCCACTGAATCTTTTCTGTTCGATAATAAAACCGTATTTTTTTTAAGCTACAATTACTGCCTTAACTTATTCTCTGCTCTACCCTCCTTTGGTCCATAAAGTTTTGGGAAAACCTCTGCTACCTTAAAAAAAAAAAAAAAAACTTTGTAAGTCACTGGTATCTCTTTGCTAGCCAGCACATTCTTTTCAGATTAAATGCTGTTCAGTCTAAAGTAGTCTTTATGTTAAATACAAAGTTCTTCCAATTCTCCCCCGCCTGGTCTCTCTGACTTGTTTTCTTCTTGCTCTACTCGTACCTCTGTAAATGCTCTTTTTCTAGCAGTATTTACTCTACTTAACTTGTAGAAGTTTTTTTGATCTAGGGAGCATTTCAGTATGAATGCTTTGAAAGCAATTTTTATATTAACATTTCTTTCATCAGCTCATCCTAATCCAGATTCTCTTCCCAATCTCTACACAGAAGCATTTCAAAATACAGTTTCTAAAATTCCTTTTTGTCATATATATATTTAAATCACCCTAATCATTTCCAAAGCTTTAATTATGCAACTCCAAAACCTGAATTTCTAATCTTAGACCCCTTTTTCCCCCGACTTCTGGGTGATCTTTCAAACTTTTGAAAACATCTCCATGTTTTTCGTTGACTTATTAGACTAGGCTTACATTAAATGAAACTGCTCCTCTTCCTCACATAACTTTTCCCACCTGCATTGCTGTCTCTCTCTGCTAATGACATTCATTTCCAAGTCACCAAGAGAGATTAGTGGAAAATAGAAAAGGCTTTGCAATGGAAGAGTTCTGGATTTGAGTTGAGGCTCTACCATTTACACCTATGTGATTTGGGGTAAGGGACTGAATCTCTTACTAAGCTTCATTTGTCTCCTTTGTAGAATTAATTGATAACAGCACCTGCCACACAGGGTTTTTACAAGGATAAAATGATGCATTGCTGGGAAAGCCCATTACTATCATGTCCTCATAAAATGGTCAATATGAATATCAGATGTTAACTGAAAACCTCAGAGTCATTATCAAGTTTTCATTTTTTTTAAACAAATAGCCATCAATTGCTGAGTCTGAGTTTTACCCCTGAAATACTACTCGCATTCGAATATTAATCCATTCATTTATTCATTCAATAAATGGATTCTGTGGAAATGTGTTGGGTACTGGAAATCAATAATGAGCAAAATGGACAAGCTGCCATCAGCCCTCCCTTGGCGAAGCACAGTATCTCTAATTCATCTCCCTCCGTGCCTCCTCCAGCCTTCTAAATACTCTTGTCAGAGTAATGTGCCTAAATCAGATCTTTGACTCTCTTGAGTGATGAGAAAAGTATTCTACTCCAAACTGTTCGCATGGTCATCTTTCACTCCTCTGATTGTCTGTTGTTCTCTTCAGAGCAACCAGAGTGACCCTATGAAAAACCGAGGCTTCTCAGTTCTCCACTCAGATCTCAGGATTGGACCTCATCTCCTCCAGCTCTGCCCCTCCCTCCCTTTCCCTGGCATTTCTTCCCTCTTCCCAGGACATTCCAGATACAGTCCCTTCCTTGTGGCTTTTTTCTCCAGACACACTCCTCGGGGCTTTTTACTTCTGTTTCCTTTGCCTTGAATGCTCTTTCCGGAAATATCTGTTCTCCTCTAGTCAAATATCACCTGCCCCGTGAAGCCTTCCTCTGCTGTGAGCTATCCTTTCAGGCCTTTATTTAAACAACACCTTTCCGATGAGGTCTTTCTGGGTCATTCTTTTGGAAAATCTCCTCTCCTTCCAACACACACAACCATCCCCTCCCCTTGCCTCCTTTACTATTTCTCCCTAAAACACTCCACTATATCAGAAGACACACATTTTACTTCTTTAGATGTTTTTAGTCTGTCCCTCCCACTAGAGTAAGCTTCCTGAGGAGAGAGATTTCAGACCATTTTGTTACTGCTGTAAGTCCAGCACCTAATAGTGCATAACGGGTGTTTGATAAATACGTGACACATTAATCGAGGAAACACTAGTGTCCTCTTACACTTTAGCAGCTTTGTGATATCCAAGCTCAGATGGCATCTTTGTGTTTCTATGTCTTTTTGCATATTGTTGCCTCTGCCTGGAATATGTTATTTTTCCTCTTTCTCCATCATCACGCATTCTCACTAGTCAGAAGTCTACTTGTGTTTACGTTTCTTGCCTAAATTTCACCTCCTGGCTACTGTTCTCTTCCTCTGGTCTCTCATTGGCTGCTGCCATTCTTTGATGGTGTATGTCACAGTCTCCACCCTTCTCTAATGTCCTGCACCCAATCTGTCATCGTCTTTTGGGTCTATTACCAAGATAGTTCCAGAATTTGATCTGCTCTCCCCACTTGTACTAATGATTTCCTATCCTCGGTCACTTGAACCAATAGAATAACCTCCTAATGATCTCGCTTCTTAAGATCTTTGTTCTTTGCAGTTTATTTTTCACACAGCAGTCCTTCCCATTTTTGATACATGAGTTAGACTCATTTGTCACTCCTCTGGCCAGAGCCTTTACTGAATTCCCATTTGAGCATAAAATCCAGACTCCTTCCCAAGGCCAACAAGGACCTACGTGCTCTTATACTCAACTTCCCCTCTGATCTGTGGTTTCACCTCTTCACTCCTGGATCACTCCGTTTCAGCCACAGTGGCCTCCTTGGTATGCCCTGATTACAAACCACCCTCGATCTCCCTGCCCGTGGGCTTTCTGGACTCTTAGTCTGGGATATTATATCCACAGATAGTCTTTAGGCCTGGTTCCTCACTTCATTCAAGTGGCTGCAAAAATGAGAACTTATTCCTGGTTCCTCCATGTAAAACATCATTTCATCGCCCAACTGTGGTCTTCTATCCCCTTACCCTGTCTTTGCATTTGTTTGTCTTCATAATGATTCTCACCATCTCACTTGTCATGTGTGTTTGTTTGCTTACTCTTTGTTTTCTTTCAAGGGGAACATAAACTCCAGGAAAACATTGGTGGCTTTATTGTTGAAGGAGGTCCCCAGGGCGTAGCAGAGTGCGTGGCCCACAGTGGATTTCCACTGACTGTATGAATGACTGTCTAACACTAGTATATTTCCATTCTTATAATGAAGATTTTCAAGGGCAGGAAACCATGACTTCTGCAGCTTTATCATGATAGTACCAGAAACAATGTTGTAACATGTAAGTCCTGAATAAATATTTGTTTTATTTAGTTAGCAGGTCACAACTATGTAAGCACTTATTAACTATCAACATAATCTGTTAAGCAGCTGAGCAGTACTGTCAGAAAGGTACTATTATCATCTCCATTTAGACATGACATAACTGAAACTTAACACACTGACCAGTATGAAGTAAACGCATCATCTTAATAATGCATTTTAATCTTATTAAAACATATAATATCTATTAATATGTTACACAGATAAATATACTTTTTTATTTAAAAAATAATAGTGAAAGAGACTGAAATCACATGTCTAATAAAGTTACAGAACTATAATACCTAGTGAAGTGTGGAATAATATTGGCAAAATTTTACTCCACATAGAATAGCAAATATATCATAGATAAGAGACAGCAGGCTCATTTGTAATACAGCTATGAAGCAGTCCAATATTCTGTTAACTTCTGTCATTAATTATACTTATTGAACTTTAAAACAGTAAAACAAACTATGCTTGTGAGAAATTGTGGAGACCTTAAATAAATTTGAAGAATCTCTAGATTAGTAAAATAAGCATAGGAACTAGGGAAAGCTTGAATTTAAATTACATTCCCATTATTTTATAAGGAAAACAAATCCACATATTCCAATGACATTTTTTGTTAACTTAGCTTCAGCAGAATGATAATAACATTATTTACTTGTTGTTTCCTGCCTCCCAGGTGCCGCCTGCTGTTACAACTATTTTAAATGGATAATCTACTTTTGTTCACAACAGCTCTAGAAAGAATTCACTATGACTTTTCCCATTTAGAGTTGTGTAAATTAAATCATAATCTATTAAACCTCCTATTAAGTAGCAGGGGTAGATTTTAAGCCGAGGGTCTGTTTGCCTCTAGCGCTGAGGCCCTGGGCTCCCTCGGATACTCAATGGATAAAGGGTTAAAAATGTTCCTATGAGACAGGGTTGCCACCACTGAGGGAACAACAGCAGAAGATGTCTCTGCAGCTTGAAAACTGTTGCTATAAAGCAGCTTACACTTCAGAAAAATGCTTTCAAGCATTGCACTTATTGTGTTAAAAAATAAACTGAGTTATTTGAAGATCTGTACAGCTTAGCATCTGCTCCACAGTGACATGAGTTAATTTCATTTCCGTCACCGTGAGGGCTCCACAGGTATACCGTAAATTGCTATGAATTACTGTGGCTGTGACCCATTATCATAGCAGGAAATTACATGAGTCTCACAACTCGTATGAAATGTACTGCTGTCACTGCTATGCATTAATTTCTAAGTAGCTGGCCATTTGTAATAATTCTGTAAATGTCCATTTTAGCACAGTGTTCAGTCTAGACAAGTTAAGCCAATGTGCTTGGAATTTTCCCCCATTATTTTCAAGCAGTTATACTGAATTCTAAAATTACCTTTTTATTGGGCAATTTCGTATGAATATTTTTCCAAGAATTGGAAACATGTTAGTCTCATTGTCTTACTCCCTGATATTTAAGGGAAGTTTCTATGAACAGTTAAGTTATTTGGCTATATATGAACAGAAAGAGTGAAGAAAGTGCAGATAAATATAAACAGTTTTTCCCAACTTCTGTGGAATAGATAAACATTTTATTTATGATTTTTCAACTATTTTGGCTCCTCTTTATGGAGGTAATTTTCAGATAATGGTATACTTCATGATCATAGTTCTAAAAGTAGCATTTTTGCAATTATGTTTCTTTTACATTATGAATAGAAATATTTCACCATCAAAATCAAACCTCAATAATGCAAACTATACTTTTCCTATCTTTCCTTTACAATGACATTTTTTCTCTTCACAGGAAAATTAAATTCAAATATTAGGTTTAATTGAAAACTTCTGACAATGGTAAATTTAGATATGGTGTCCCCATAGTATATTTTGTTTTAGTGTATCATATTTCTTACAAGTTAATTCCTCTGGCCAGAAAGTCACTTTTTGGTAGATCTTGAAACATTTTTGCATCATTTTGGAAAGTGTTTTCATTGCCACCCCACCATTTCCCAAACTGTAATATTCATTTTCTTCATCTTTCAAAAAATCTTCACCATCTATTCTAAAAATCTATATCATAAATTTATTAACCTATATTTTCTAGAAATTTACTGCCTTCTTCTTTTTTTAAATTTTTACAAAATGTTTATTAACTTGGTGTATGTCTTATATTTACACTGTTAAGGCCACTCTGACACATAACTATCCAGAGTGTTGATTTTTAAAATTCAATGCCTTCTGTACCCAAAAGTGTACTTCTGTGCTTTGTTAGTTATATAAGTGTAACATCTGGCACATCACATGATGTGTAATTTTAGAAAATTTCTATAAAGTGTTTGGTTTTAGGCACAGGGCTAGATGTTTGGGAGGAAAAGATAAGCCAAACCAGAGACCATACCAGCGAGAAAGAATAATGAAAGAGAAATAAGTGAATATGTCTTTATAAAATAAAAATGGATATAACAATGGATGAGGACAGTGTGTTCTTTAAGAACAGAGATATTTCCTGTCTCCTTTTTTTACTGCATTATCAATATAGATCTTGGCACATAGTAGTTATTCAATAAATGTTCATTAAATGTTCTTGAAAGAACCACATATAGGGTCTACGAGAACACTATTTCATATGAGAAAAATAAAAGAAATGCATTTATTGACGTATATGGACCTTGAATTTTTTTTCTGATAATGCTTGCAATCATTCCGTACAAACAGGAATCTTTCTGAAATATGTTTTAGCAGTCAAAAATTATAATATAATGAGCTGTGTTACTCTGCACATGTAGCTGGATCATATATACATTCATAAGAAACGAGTATATCCCTTTGTAATCCTTCGGGAACTATTCATTGTTCATTCATTCACCAGAGGTCATCATCTTCAGGCCTCTCTCCTGGATCTTTGTGGTGGACTTTCTGAAGCGCCCTCTCTCCTTCTCTTGGCAGAACCAACTCCCCATCTGGAGCTCACATTGGGTCCCTTTCAGCAGTTTCTTGCTGCAGCAAGTCAAGTGGATACACGTCAGTGGATATTTCCAAATTGGCCCGGATCTTTCTTTTCTAAGTAGCTGCCAGCATGCCCACTGCTCAGTGCCCTATGTCCCAGCCCTGCTGGAAGCCAGTTCCTTAAACAGGGTCTGTCCTCACACGTCTTCCCGCTTGCTCACACTTTTCCTTCCAGTGTGCCCCCATATTTCTGCCTGTGGAAGTTCTAGTCATCCTCCGTTTCCATTTCTTCTTCTGTAATACTTTTCCAGGACCCTCCTCTGGTGGTAATCCTTCCCTTCTCCAAGCTTCTTGCCGTACCTCGAAGAGAGAGCGTATCATCATCTGCCCTGGGTGGTACCTGTGCCTCTCCCTCCAACACCAGCTTCTGGATAGCAAAAGTCTCATTTTCCCTATCTGTTTACTATTCTGGGCTTTGCATATAGAAATATTTAATAAATGCACGTGGAATCAAGTGAAACTGCTCTTATAGAGACATCTTAAAAAATTGCAGATCACTACAGAAATCACAGTAGGATACCCTCAAACTATAGAAAATGCTAAAAACTGGAGCATGTCTAAAATCAGTTGTCTTGCATTAATACTGGGGGAAATATGTGATTGAAGGAAACCCTCTCCCCTACACTATTTACATCTTTTCGTAATGCACACGTTTTGCATTTACCACCAGATGTGAAATGCAGCATTATGATTCGATTTATGTTGTTTATTATAATAATATCTTACAAATCTCTGTAGGAGGTAGAAGATGAGAATATGCAGGTGAGCTTCTACGTAAGACACATCTGGGCCCTGGCAAATTGGAATCAAAAAACAGATGGGATGGATAAGGGCTGAGAAAAAGGTCCTTCTGCAGAGACAGAGGCAGGGCTATCTAGAAACTTTATTTTTTTTAATTTATTTTTTAAACATTTTTTATTGATTTATAATCATTTTACAATGTTGTGTCTAGAAACTTCAGACATAGTTTCTGAGGAGATTCAGAAGTCTTAGATACTGGTATTGGAGTGTGCTGTCAGAACTGAATGTTCCACTTGGCCAAGGGACACCGATCATTGGCTCCCAACCTTAGAGGAATCACGCAGGCACATTCGAATCACCCAGGCAGTATAAAAAGAAAGAATTAGTTTGGATTGGCACCTATGAAGCAGTATTTTTAAAAAGCTCCCTGGCTAATGCTTAGCCAAAAAGAAGAACCTGTGATGTAAGGAAGTTAGACAAGCTGTGGTCTGAAGTGTGGGACATATGTCCACAGGTGCACAGACGTGGCAACAGCCCTAAGCTCTCAGTACAGTACCACTGAAGCCCAGCTGGGAGGAAGAGAACTAAAATGAAACCCTAGAGAGGTGAAGGCTGTCCTCCTTCTGGTTTCAGTCTAGAGAGTTTAGGAACTGAGCCGTCCTGAGACGCATTTGTGAGTGTGGGGTGCTGGGTAACATACAGAGAATCCAAGGTAGGGGCTGGTGACAGCCCCAGGACCCCCACATGCTCAGGCTTTCTGAAGACACCACCTGTGTCTTGTAGTAACTGCAGAATGTACCAGGGTCTCCTCAATACTCCTGAGATTTCTGAACAGGGATCATACACTATCCTGGTCCTCACTCGGTCTCGTACTCTCTGAAATCCTTTGCTGGCTTTCCTCAATAATAATCTCTGGTCTTCTCACTCCTTTCCTGGTTTTCCAGCACTTTTCAGCTTATTTTACTGAAACTGGGACATTGTCCTCCCTGTTTTCAGTAAGACACTTCTAATACCAATATCAAACTTCTGCTAAATACTTAGGAGTTAAAGGTGGGTAGGAGAATGGATGCTAGTCATTGTTGTGAAGACTACTGGACAGACCGTCTCAGGCATGCTCCTTCTGGGCATTTTTATCCTTGGACTCTGGCCCGCATCTTGTTACTGATGCTGGCTTCTCAGTATCAAATCTCCATCTTCCCTCTCTTCAATCCTCTGGTTACAAATGTGTTGCTCTGACTTGACCCCAGATCATCATCAACAACAGCAAAACCCCAAGAGCCCAATTATCCTCTTTCTCATTTGTCTCAATTGTTTTATTTAACTCTGTCTTTTTATGTAGTACTATTACAAATGTGTGTGTGTGTGTACTTTTGAGACCTATGGGCTAAGAAAAACTATTTATGAATAAATGGAAATAACACTTTATGTGGATATGTCTGTGCCTGACACTTGACCGTGACATCCTTACTGTAAGTGATTATGCATCTCTACATTTAAAAATGGTGATACATGGTACATCTTCAAGTATTTCTAGGATGAACACTGAATCTTGCAATGGCTATAGTGTGTACAAAGGGAAAGAAACATGGGAGTAAGGAACGTAAGTGGCGAAAGAATAACATGAACCAACTTACTATCACATACAATTATTGAGTGCAAGATTAGTCATCATGAGCATTTTATAAAGTGCAGAACTATATGCTTCTTATTAACCATTGAAATGCAAATGTAGTATTGTAAACATAAGAATATTGGTTATCATTTTCTTTTTTTATTGAAGAATAGTAGTTACAGTGTGTCAGTTTCTGATGTACAGCTTATGTTTCAATCATACATATACATACATATATTCATTTTCATATTCTTTTCCATTATAAGTTACTACAAGATATTGAATATAGTTCTCTGTGCCATGTAGTAGAAACTTCTTTATCTATTTTACTTGTAATAGTATCTGCAAATCTTGAACTCCCAATTTAACCCTTTCCACTTCCTTTCCCAGCTGGTAACCATAAGTTTGTTTTCTGTGTCTGTGATTGATTATCATTTTCTTTTTATTATCACTGCAAAATTGAAATCTTATAAGGTAAATCATAAAGTTACTTTTTCTCACTTTAATATTTCTTTAATTGAGTTAGCCTATGCACTAAATGTAATGCAAGTTCTCTCTCTCAAAGAAAATATAAACATTTTACTCCTTACTCCTTATTAACAAGTATCTAAAAATGTATCCAAGAGAGTATAAATGAGTATAAATCTGTAATTACTATAACCGAGGTTTATCAAAATGAGAGTTATTAGGTTAAATGCTAATTAATTGTTAAAAAAATGTTTTCCCTCAAAATACTCAGTGTCAAGGAGCTGTGCTATCTAGAAAAGATAAATCAAGAGCCTCCTGTACTTTGATGATGGAGGGGCTCACTGTGCTTATGCTCCAGGGAGTAGATTTCAGAATGACCCTTCTCGGGAAAGGAAGTCTGGTTAGGTGGTTTTCTTATGGTTGTAATAATCTGGAAAAAGAGAAAAACAAGAAACTCAGTTCTGGCCTCTGTGGTCGAATAATAAAAGCTCCTAGTAAGAATCTGGGAACCAAGCTAAACATCAGAATTACTGATTTTGGAGAATTTGAGCTTTAGAAAGAATTCGAGTTCTTACTAGTTCTGGGTCCCCTTCTGCTGAAGACAATGTTACCACTAGACAACTCCTGCAGAGTATTATTTTTTTAAGGATTAGAAAAATGAAGAGATAGATGCTTTACACCTCCCAATTCTATTTGTCACCCATTCTATGTCACCCATTTTCTTTTTCTATGTTGGCCTTGGGACAATTACTATGACAAATGACAATATATTATCTCTAATAATTTATGAACATGCAGTTTAGTTCTTGGAGTAGGAAGATAGGATAAACATGAGCATTCTTTAAATTTATAAAGTATAAACATTATAGCAGCAGCTTTAATTAATGATTTCTGTTGCTGTTGTTGCAAAAACACTCATTTGGGGATTTTATTTCCACTGTCTAGTCCTCAGCAAATGCTGGAGTTTGAGACTTGTTTTTTGTAAGTGGCCTGAGATGGCAAGCCACCATCACTTACAGGCAATTTGGTCTTCATTACAAATTAATGAAGTGATAATTGCTCTCTGCAACCTTTTACGCACAAAGCATGCTGGTGCTGTTTGCATCATCTTCCTGCAATTTGTACCTCTGCATCCGAGACTTGTGTTAGCTTGCCAAATTAGCATTGAGAGGAAAAATGTTAAACTACAGTGAGATCTCCGTAATTAAAATCCTATTTTTACATCAAATTATGAACATCTTTACCTAGTCTTAATTCTGTTTGATGTCTAGTAAAATGCTGTCCAAGGCAGGGGAACTTTGCGACTGATTCATTAGTCCAGCCAAGTACAAACTCTTATCTATTGTGAAAGGAAATCTTGACCTAAAATTTTTTAAGTCGATTGGTTAATTTTTAAATTAATTTTTCTCGTTAGCTCTGTACTTTATAATGCCGTTGTAGAACCAATATTATGATAATAGAGAAGATTCCACATAATATTGACTTTTTAACATCACAATTTTTGAGCTCTCGGTTTACTCTTTTTAATTCTTCTGATATTAATGTTATACATTAGTTTTGTTTTGAACGTGACTTCATTGTTTATAGGCACCTCAGTGTAAAATCCTCAGAAATAAGACTCATATATTCTTTTCTTTTTTTAAAGCTCTCTGTATAATACACTCATAGAGTGGATGTTTGAAAACAGTATATTGGTGATTATTAAAAGTGCAGTGTGAATACTGTCTTTTCTTATATTAATGTATAGATATATTTTGTGTATTAGGTCTACAGTTTTCTAAAATTACCCAGATTTGATCCTTTGTTGGACCTTGGATATGACGATGGGGTCAAGAGAATTTTGCCTCGAGAAAATGAGAATTTCTCATATATTCTAGACCCTGAATGATTATAGTTATTAAAATAAGTAGTGCTTTTTACTTGTTTATTTTTGTTTTGCTTTCAGGCTGGTAGGAAAACTAAGAATAAAAAGTTTTAGAACTGTATTTCTCACACTGGTGGGGTCCATAAATTGGTTTTGATAATTCAAACACCCTGATATAAATAATTATTTTTTTCTCAAAGGCCAAATAAAACACTATATTTCTTTACTTTTGGTTACTATCAATTAAATAAAGTGGCACATCTCATTTTGTGGCCAGAAGTTGTGGATTGGAATTCTTATGTGTTGCTAATGAATACAAATAGAAAAAAGTGTGAATACACTTTAAATGCTAATGCTTTAGTTAGAAAGTATTTAAAACTTGTCTATCCTTCTGAAAATAAGTAACTTTTTTTTGTATTCTTTATTTATTGAAGTATAGTCAGTTTACAATGTTGTGCCAATTTCTGGTGTACAGCATAATGTTTTAGTCATACATATATATACATACATTCATTTTCTTATTCTTTTTCATTATAGGTTACTACAAGAAATCGAACATACTTCCCTGTGCTATACATTGTAAACTTGTTGTTTATCTATTTTATGTATAGTAGTTAGTAGCTGCAAATTTCGAACTCATGATTTATCCTTTCCCACCCCCTTTACCCTTGGTAATCATAAGTTTGTTCTCTATGTCTGTTTCTGTTTTGTAAATCAGTTCATTTGTGTCTTTTTTTTTAGATTCCACATATAAGCAATATTATGTGGTATATTTCTTTCTCTTTCTAGCTTACTTCACTTAGTATGACAATCTTCAGTTCCATCCATGATGCTGCAAATGGCATTATTTCATTCTTTTTTATGACTGAGTAATATTCCATTATATATATATGTGTGTGTGTGTGTATGTGTGTATGTGTGTGTGTGTGTGTGTGTGTATATATATATATATATATATATATATATATCACAACTTCTTTATCCAGTCATCTGTTGATGGACATTTCTGTTATTTCCCTGGCTTGGCTGTTGTAAATAGTGCTGCTGTGAACATTGGGGTGCACGTATCTTTTTGAATTAAGATTCCCTCTGGATGTATGCCCAGGAGTGGAATTGCTGGATCATATGATAAATTTATTTTTAGTTTTTTAAGAAACCTCCTACTGTCCTCCATAGTGGCTGCACCAATTTACCTTTCCACAACAGTGTAGGAGGGTTCCTTTTTCTCCACACCCTCTCCAGCATTTATTATTTATAGACTTCTTAATGATGGCCATTCTGACTGGTGTGAGGTGATACCTCATTATAGTTTTGATTTGCATTTCTCTAACAATTAGCAATGTTGAGCATCTTTTCATATGCCTGTTGGTTATCTGGATGTCTTCTTTGGAGAGATGTCTGGTTAGATCTTCTGTCCATTTTTTGATTGGGTTGCTTGTGAGATATATATATATATATATATATCACCATATGAGCTGTTTGTATATTTTAGAAATTAGTCCCTTGTTGGTCACATCATTTGCAAATATTTTCTCTCATTCTGTAGGTTGTCTTTGTTTGTTGATGGTATCCTTAGCTGTGCAAAACTTTTAAGTTTAATTAAGTCCCATTTGTTTATTTTTGCTTTTATTTCCATTATGTTAGGAGCTGGTTTGAAAGCAATATTGCTTTTATTTATGTCAAAGAGTGTTCTGCCTGTGTTTTCCTCTAAGAGTTTTATAGTTTCCAGTCTTAAATTTAGGTCTTTACACATTTTGAGTTTATTTTTGTATATGGTGTTAGAGAATATTCTAATTTCAGTCTTTTTCCGGTTGCTGTCCAGTTTTCCCAGCACCACTTACTGAAGAGACTGTCTTTTCTCCATTGTATATTCTTGCCTCCTTTGTCATAGATTAATTGGCCATAAGTGCGTGGGCTTATTTCTGGACTTTTTGTCCTGTTCCCTTGATCTATGTGTCTATTTTTGTGCCAGTACCACACTGTTTTGATTACTGTAGTTTTTTGTATAGTCTGAGGTCAGGGAGTGTAATTCCCCCAGTTCTGTTCTTCTTTCCCAAGATTGTTTTGGCTATTCAGGTCCTTTTGTGTTTCATCAATTCAACAAATTTAAATTTTTTTTGTTCCAGTTCTGTGAAAAATGTTGTTGGTAATTTGATAGGGATAATATTAAATCTGTATATTGTCTTGGGTAGTATGGCCATTTTAACAATATTGATTCTCCTATTCCAAGAACACTGTATATCTTTACATCTGTGTCATCTTCAGTTTCTTTCATCAGTGTCTTATAGTTTTCAAAATATAGATCCTTTGCCTCATTAGGTAGGTTTATTTCTAGGCATTTTATTCTTTAATGCCATGGTAAATGGGATTGTTTCCTTAATTTATTTTTCTGCTGTTTTGTTATTAGTGTATAGAAATGCAACTGATTTCTGTATATTAATTTTGTATCTTGCAATTTTACCTAATTCATTGATGAGCTCTAGTAGTTTTCTGGTAGCCTGTTTAGGATTTTCTATATATAATATTATGTCATTTGCAAATAGTGACAGTTTTACTTCTTCCTTTCCAATTTGAATTCCTTTTATTTATTTTTCTTTCCTGACTGCTGTGGCTAGGACTTCCAAAACTATGTTGAATAAAAGTGGTGAAAGTGACATCCTTGTCTTGTTTCTGATCTTAGAGGAAATGCTTTCAGATTTTCAGCATTGAGAATAATGTTGTTTGTGCTTTGTGACATATGGCCTTTAATATGTTGAGGTATGTTCCCTCTATGTCCACTTTCTGGAGAGTTTTTATCATAAATGGATATGGATATCATATCCATATTTTATCATAAATGGATGTTGAACTTTATCAAAAGCTTTTTCTGCATCTGTTGAGATGATCATATGGTTTTTGTTCTTCAATTTGTTAATGTGGTGTAGCACATTGATTGATTTGTGGATATTGAAAAATCCTTGCATCCCTGGGCTAAATCCTCCTTGATCATGGCGTATGATCTTATTACTGTATTGTTGGCATCAATTTGCTAGTATTTTGTTGAGAACTTTTGCATCTATGTTTATAAGTGATATTGGCCTGTAATTTTCTTTTTTTTGTAATATCTTTCATTTTGGTATGGTGAGGTGATGGTGGCCTCATAGAATGAACTCAGAAGTACTCCTTTCTCTGCAGTATTTTGGAATAACTTCAGAATGATAGGCATTAACTCATCTCTAAATGTTTGGTAGAATTCCCTTGTGAAGCCATCTGGTCCTGGACTTTTGTTTGTTGGGAGTTTTTAAATTACTGATTCAGTTTCAGTGCTGCTAATTGGTCTGTTCACATTTTCTATTTCTTACTGAATCAGTCTTGGGAGATTGTACCTTTTTAAGAAGTTGTTCATTTCTTCTAGGTTGTCCATTTTGTTGAGATATAGTTGCTTATAGCAGCCTCTTATGGTCCTTTGTATTTCTGTGGTGTTGGTTATAACTTCTCCTGTATCATTTCTGATTTTATTAATTTGGGTCTTCTCCCTTTTTTCTTAATGAGTCTTGCTAAAGGTTTATCAATTTTGTTTATCTTTTCAAAGATCCAGCTTTTAGTTTCACTGATCCTTTCTATTTTTTTTTTAGTCTCTATTTCATTTATTTCTGCTCTAATCTTTATGATTTCTTTACTTCTACTAACTTTTTAGGTTTTGTTTGTTCTTCTTTACTAGTTGCTGTAAATGTAATTGAGTTATTTATTTGAGTTTTATTGTTTCCTGAGATAAGATTGTATTGCTACAAACTTTCTTCTGAGAACTGCTTTTGCTGTGTCCCAGAGATTTTGGATAGTTGTGTTTTTGTTTTCATTTGTCTATAAGTACTTTTGTTTCCTCTTTGATTTCTTCAGTGATCTGTTGGTTGTTTAGTAGCATGTTGTTTAGCCTCCATGAGCCTGCAGGTTTTGCAATTTTTTTTTGTAGTTGATTTCTAAACTGATGGTGTTGTGGTTGGAAAAGATTCTTGATATGATTTCAGTTTTCTTAAATTTACTGAAGCTTGCTTTGTGGGCCAGCATGTGATTGATTCCAGAGACTGTTCCATGTGCAGTTGAGAAGAATGTATATTCTGCTGTTTTCAGATGGAATGCTCTATAAGTATCAATTAACTCCATCTGGTCTAATGTGTCATTTAATGCCTGTATTTACTGATTGATTCACTATTTGGATGATCTGTCCATTGCTGTAAGTGTGGTGTTAAGATTGCTTACTATTATTGTGGTATTGTCAATTTCTCCTTTTATGTCTGTTAACAGTTGCTTTGTATATTGAGGTGCTTCTGTGTTGAGTGTATGTATATTTACAATTGTTATATCTTTTTCTTGGATTGATCCCTTGAGCATTATGTAGTGTCCTTCTTTGTCTCTTGTAGCAGTCTTTATTTTAAAATTGATTTTTGTCTATTATAAATATTGCTACTCCAGCTTTCTTTTGGTTTCCATTTGCATGGAATATCTTTCCCCATCCCCTCATTTTCAGCATGTGTGTGTCTCTAGCTCTGAAATGGATCTCTTGTAGACAGCAAATATATGGGTCTTGTTTTCATATCCATTCAGCCAGTCTGTGTCTTTGATTGGAACATTTAATCCATTTACATTTAAGGTAATTATCTATATGTGTGTTCTTATTGCCATTTTGTTAATTGTTTTGGATTTATTTTTGTAGGTCTTTTTTCTTTCTTCTTTTTGTTCTCTTATGGTTTGATGACTATAGAGTTACATTTGGATTCCACTTTCTTTTTTATGTATATATATGTTACAGATTTTTAGTTTGCAGTTACCATGAGGTTTTGGTATAGAAGTGTGTATGTGTATATATATACACACATGATTGTTTTAAGTTGCTGATCTCTTAATTTCAAATTCATTTTAGATACCCTGCATTTGTACCCTCCTCCCCTCATGATTACTTTTGTTGTTTCCAGTTGTAGCCTTTTCTTTTTTACCTAGAGAAGTTCCTTTAACATTTGTGGTAAAGAGGGTTTGTTGGTGCTGAATTCTTTAGCTTTTGCTTATCTGTAAAGCTTTTGATTTCTCCATCAAATCTGAGTGATTCTTGATTGGGTAGATTATTCTTGGTTGTAGGTTTTTGCCTTTCATCACTTTAAATATATGGTGCCACTCCCTTCCGCCCTGTAGAGTTTCTGCTGGAAAAATCAGCTGATGACCGTATGGGAGTTCCCTTGTATGTTATTTGTTGCTTTTCTCTTGTTTGTTTTAATATTTTCTCCTTATCTTTAATTTCTATCAGTTTGATTACTATGTGCCTTGATGTGTTCCTCTTTGGGTTAATCCTGTGTAGGACTCTCTGTGCTTCCAGGACTTGGGTGACTGTTTCCTTTCCATGTTAGGGAAGTTTTAAGCTATTATCTTTTCAAATATTTTCTCAGGTCTTTTCTTGCTCTCTTCTCTTTCTGGGACCCCTATAATGCTAATGCTAGTGTGCTTTATGTTGTTTCAAAATTCTCTTAAACTATCCTCATTTCTTTTCATTCTTTTTTCTGTTTTGTGGTTGTGATTTCTACTAATCTGTCCTCAAGCTCACTGATCCACTCTTCTGCCTCCTTCAGTCTATTCTTTGTTCCTTCTAGTGTGTTATTCGTTTCAGTAATTGTATTCTTCGACTCTGGGCATTCTTTATATTTTCTAACTCTTCACTAAAAGCTTCGCTCAATTTGTTTATTGTCCTCTCTAGTTCTCTGGTCATCTTCACAGTCATTACTCTAAACCCTTCTTGGATAGATTCCCTATCTCCTCATCACTTATTTCTTCTTCTGGGATTTATATTGTGCCTTTGCCTGGAACATATTCCTCTACCACTTCATTTTGTCTAAATTTCAATTTGTATTTTTAGGTAGGTTAGTTATATTTATTGACCTTGGAGTAGTGGAAACCTCCTATGCATCCCAGCAGTGCCCTCTCCTCCTGTCACCCAAGGGCCAGGGTCCAGCTAGTCCCAAGGTAGATAGACTCTGTCCTGCATTTGAGGACTCCTTCCACAGGCTATGGGATTGTTGTTTTCTTACTTCTGTTATCTGCCCACTGGTGGGTGGGGCTTGACCAGAGGATTGTGCAGATCTCCTGCCAGGAGGAGTTAATGCCTGCCCACTGCTGGGTGGAGGTTGGTCCTGGCCCTCTGGTGGGCAGAGCCATGTCTAGGGGTGTTTCTAGAGGTGGCTGTGGGCTCATGAAGTCTGCTGATGGGGGGGGGGCTGTTCTCACCTAGTATGTTGTTCTGCCTGAGGCTTCCCAGCACTTAAGCCTACAGGCTGTTGGGTGGGGCTAGGTCTTGGTGCTAATGACTCAAGCAAGATGTCAGCCTCCAGGAAAGCTCATGCAGATGAATACTCCATGAATGTCCAAATGTCCGCCACCAGTTTTTATGTCTCCAGGGTGAGCCGCAGCTGACTCTTAACTCCCCAGGAGACCTTGCAAAACCAGCAGGCAGATATGACCCACGTTCCTGTGAAATTATTGCCTCTGCCCTTGGTCCCAGAGCATGTGAGATTCTGTGTGTGCTTCCCAAGAGAGTAATTTCTCTGCATCCCCCAGTCCCTTGGGGCTCCTGCAGTTAAGCCCCACTGGCCTTCAAAACCAGATGTTCTGGGGTCTCCTCCTCCTCCCAATGCTCAAACCCCAGGCTGGGGAGCCTAACGTGGGGCTCAGAGCTCTCACTCCTGTTGGAAGGGCCTCTGCAATGTGATTATTCTCCAGTTTGTGAGTCGCCCACCCAGAGGATATGGGGCCTGATTGTATCGTGAGCATACTCCTCGTACCATCCCACTGTGGCTCCCTCTTTATGTTTCCGGTTGAAGATCTTTTTTCTGCTAGGTTCCAGTCTTTTTTTCTTGATGGTTGTTTGGCAGTCAGTTGTGGTTTTGTTGCAATCGTGAGAGGGGGCGAGCTTGTGGTCCTATGACTGTGCCATCTGACTGGGAATCCCTGAAAATAAGTAACTCTTGATGGAGAAAAATTTAGGAACCCATTTATAATGGGCTTCAAGAGGGTTTCATTTATTTATTTATTTAAAAAATAAAAATATGTTCTCTCATAAGAACTTTATATTTGTTATTTTCTTGAATTATTGCCATATATATTATGAGAAAAAAATAATTTTTATGCACCTCCCAAAAGGTGAAGTGATGTGCTGCATATTATGGAGGATATAAATAGTTCTAAAATCTAACAAATGCATATGGAACAAAATTAAACTAGTCTTAGCATTTATCATGAATTAAATTTATAAATGAAAAAGGCATTTAATAAGGGTTATATAAAACATAAGAATGGCAAGGTCATGGGAGACATCAAGGAGAGAAGAGCACAGAGCAGTGAGGTTATACTAGTAAAAAAGAAACCCAGCATTTCTTTTGAAAGCAGTAAGAGTTCACATTAACAAGAACATAGCATGTGCATAAGTGAAATACACAATTCACTAAACTCAATTTAAACTTTTAGAAAAAACTAAATGTAGGTTGAGACCAGTTTTTGGAAAAAACACAAATTTCAAACTAAAGAGTTTGATGTCATTGCATAGGTAACAGGGAGCCATAGAAGACTTGAACTCTAGTATGACATGGAAAAAGATATATTTTCCTGGCAGCAAAAGGCTACACTTGGCATGATAAAAAGAAATTGTAGACACAAGGGTAATAGAAATAGATGATACAATAGTTGTAGAATGGTAAGTAATACAAACAATTTGATGCTAATCTAAAGGCTTCTCAAAATCTAAGGATCACGGAAAGCAGTACTTCACTGCTTTAAAGTCTTGAAACTTTTTTTCTGTCTTTACAGTGAAAAAATTCTATTACCTAACTGCTAGAACAACATCAACTCAAATAACCATTTATTTCTCGCTTGTGTAAAATTCAGTGTGGGAAAAGATATTAGGAATTGAAACATTCACTATATCTATCTCTTCTGTTCTCCATGGATAACTATTAGCTGGGTTTATTGGGGGAGGAGGGGGGAAGTAGGCATGTATATATTTTTTACTTCAGATTTTCAGAGTTCCCCATCATGTGTTTCTTGAGATGGCCAAGTATGTTAAAAAATATCATGCATGAAGATACATGAAAATAGAATCATTTAGATTCACTTTGCTTTGTAATATATTGATTTTACCAAAATCTGGCTCACATTGGGAAAAGTTTAATAAAGAGAAATTTCAGGCAGTGATATTTTTCATTCTCTTTTTTAATAACAAACCAAAAACAATTCAAAAAATGTACAAAACAATTTTGCAGTATTATTGGTGATGATTGATTTGAGGTTTTGATCCTAGAATATTTGACTAATTCCAGTCAATTGCAGGAATTGCTCCTTCCTGTATATCCCACAAACTGCAGTGCCATTCAGATGTTTTAATCAAAATTATAAATTATTTTGTGTCAATTAACTGAGAGACTCTTGCAAATAATAAAAACTACAAACAAGAATGTTACAGAGATGCTTCACATCATGATCTTCAATAAGTAGCGAAGTTTCTGCTTATTTACTTTGTATTTCTTGTGATGCCACTGACACTCTCATCTAGTATTCACTATTATTCATTATTCTCAGCTTATTAATTCTGCCTCTCTCTTTTTTTTTTTCCTTTGCTTCTTCAAGTGGGAAGAGATCAGCGGCGTTGATGAACATTACACACCCATCAGGACTTACCAGGTGTGCAATGTCATGGATCATAGTCAAAACAATTGGCTGAGGACAAACTGGGTGCCCAGGAACTCAGCTCAGAAGATCTACGTGGAGCTCAAGTTCACTCTCCGGGACTGCAATAGCATTCCGTTGGTTTTGGGAACTTGCAAGGAGACTTTCAACCTGTACTACATGGAGTCTGACGATGATCACGGGGTCAAATTCCGAGAACATCAGTTTACAAAGATTGACACCATTGCAGCTGATGAAAGTTTCACGCAAATGGATCTTGGGGACCGTATTCTTAAACTCAACACTGAGGTTAGAGAAGTAGGCCCTGTCAACAAAAAGGGATTTTATTTGGCTTTTCAAGATGTTGGTGCTTGTGTTGCCTTGGTGTCTGTGAGAGTATACTTCAAAAAGTGCCCATTTACAGTGAAGAATCTGGCTATGTTTCCAGACACAGTACCCATGGATTCCCAGTCTCTCGTGGAGGTTAGAGGATCGTGTGTTAACAATTCTAAGGAGGAAGATCCTCCCAGGATGTACTGCAGTACAGAAGGCGAATGGCTCGTTCCCATAGGCAAGTGCTCCTGCAATGCTGGCTATGAAGAGAGAGGTTTCATGTGCCAAGGTAAGAGTCTTTCTCTATTTTCCCTATGGTGTATTTCTCACCTGTGAGTTTATCAGAGAGTAATTGAGAGAAATGAACCCTGCAGCAAAACATGCTTCAAACTGAACAGTTTATTTCTACACTAAATTTATCCCACCTGACGGTTGATTCATAATTTGTTGTAGAAATAGTAACATGTTTGACTATGTGGGGTTGGCCTACACCCCACTAGACCATTATAAATAAAAAAAAAATTCTATCTCTTTTATGTAGGGGGAAAAATATCACTGGCACTCAGCTAATCAGATTCTAATAGAATCAGAATTTGCTTTGACTATTTATGTTTGTGCTCATCAATCTCATAGTAATACTTACCTTATTGCTATAAAATATAGTATTTCCTTCAGTGACATCTGTGCATAAATTATGTTTACTTACAAAGCATTAGTACTTTAATAAAAATTATTTTGTTTAAAAATCCAGGGTTAGTACTTCAATGTTTAATATATGGAGGAGTAATTTTTAATTTTTTAAAATTTTGCTCCATGATTTGGCCCTTTGGGCTACTCAAATCTTAGGTGGGAATGCACATTTGATCCTTTATATAGTATGAAAACCTGAGCTGTGTCATCAAGTTGATTTTTATTAAAAATCTATTCCCACTTGAAGAAAAATCAGTTAAAACATCATCTTTTTCATAGAAGAACCCCCAAATTTGGTAATTAGCATTAGGCAAGGGTTTGTATTTAAGAGCACATTGAAATTATTATTAGAATTTTAAATATATAAACACATAGGAGAACTTGAGTAACTAGTCCTTGAAATCTAGTCTGTTTTTATAACTTTGTTTGCTGTTAAACTTTGTCAAAAGAATTGAGTTTGGTATTTTATTCGTGGCCATTCAGTAAGTCTCAAGTCCATGTAGAAGAAATGAATATACTTTATATATAAATTGATCTTTCTAAGAATCTGAACAGAATATAGCATTTTGCTTGTGACTATAGATGGTTTGAAGAATTTTTTTTTTAATGACAGCAAATGGCACACTTTAGTCTGATACTTCTCCATGTTATTTAGATCCTTGGTAAGAGCCATCAGACTCCTGTTACTAAGTATGGTTTGGAAAGTTCTAAAATTGAAACAACATACTAGCTACTACTCGCTTCTGTATATACATGAGTGGAGAGAAGCCTCAATAGCCTTTATGTTCCACTTTGAATTATATCATATCACTATGGTATATTTGTGATATATGACAATTGTGAGATTTATTTTAAATAAAGACCTAGATCAGGAAGAAGTAAAAATTGCCATTCCCTCCAGTTTGGTTCCTACTGACACAGTGTCTGATATTCATACCAGGAAAGGCGTAGATGTGTCTCTGTCTCAATAATATATATCAATATATGCAGTTATCTCATAAAACATTCCATTGAACAAGAAACCTAATCACTGCTTGAGCGTTTGGATTTTAAATGACTTTTATATGGTGCTTTATATCTCATTCAAAGTTATAAGAAATAAGAAAATAAGTACCAGCACAGTAAACAGAATCACGTAAAAGTGTTAATAGAAATAAATAAAACGTGTACATAGTTAGCTTATATTACATACTGTCTTGAAGACAAACTTTAGTAGGAGAATTTTTAAAAAAGAGAGTCACATTAAGTTGTATTAAGAAAAGTTCACAATAGATTCAGAATTGCTTCTATTTTTAAACCTCATTTTAATTTATTGAACTGCTTCTTTAAAGTAACTATTATGCTGTTCAATGGTGCCCCGTGTCAAGATTATTCCTGGAGACAACATTTATGTCAAAATTTTACATCCTTGAAACTTGAAGTTTCTTAGAGTAATAGCAAATTATCCTAAGGAAAATATATTGGAGAGAAATCAATAAAAAATAATTATGGTAGAGTTAGAGATGGCACATAAAATGGAATATGTTTGGAATTTAAAATATGGATGACTCTTTATTGGTATAACTTGAAGTTGGAACATGTTCTTGTGATTTTTTTCTTGACATTTGCTGATGTTGCTGGGTGAATTTTGGCTTCCCCTCTTTTTGTAGTTAAAAAAAATCTTTGTGTATTCAGGTTATTAGACAGTGTGTCAAGGTATTTTACTTTGTACTGATTTTCATGTAGTATTGAGTCTCAATCAACTTTATTTTTAACAAATATTTGTTTTACTGTATCAGTTTAGCGTGTTGTCTACTATGTCATAAACATCCAATACTCAGCCAATTAATTCTGCAGCCTGGAATCTGTAACAGAGTAGGCCAGTGTGGCTTGAGACTTGTAATTTTGCTTTTGCTGTCAGTGATGGTGCTGGTGTTTATTATGGTTTCCTTTTTAAACTTTTGGTTGATTTTTAATAAGCTTGTAGACTAATCAGAATTGCTTGCTGTAACTCAAATCATCATCTTATCAGCAATACTTCAATTCAGGCATACAGAGGAACTGTATTACTTAGAAAAGATACAGATGAAAAGATAACTAAATAAACTTCATTATTTCATGAGATCAATTTTATTTTGTTTTACTAGAGGGTGGAATGGTATCTTGACACACACACATAGCCAGATTTTAAACACGTCAGGGTAATTTTATAACAAAATGATCAGCAACCATGGGCTTTCAGTTGCCTTAAACAGAGGAAAACAAGACTCGTTCACTTTATTTCAACACATATTTAAAGAGTACCTCCTTCATTCTATGTAGTGTAATAAGAATTTAAAGATTTTTTTTTAAACATTCACTAAGCACTTATTAGATGCCAGACACTGTGCTGATTTGCTAAGAAATGTCCGTCAGGTATTTGGTTTATCCCTCCAAATAACCTGTAAGTGTGTCCTATTATTATCTCCATTTTTTAAATAAGAAAAAGAAAGCTTTGATAGGTTAGATATCTTGCCTTATAAGGATCCCTTAGTGAGTAAGGGCTGGAGTTGAGCTCTGGAACCAGGCAGTCTGATTCTGAGGGCTGCAGTTTAATCTCAAGCTACACTTCTTCCCTGTGATTCAGTCCAGTGGTGGGAGAGACCAGGAAGCCCCACAAGTACACAGATTCTACTGGAGGTAGAATTCTGTGTAACGAAGTGTGAGTAGGACCACAGAGAGCTGGCGTAAAGTAACCAAGAATTTGTTGATGTAAGGTTTATCTATTTCAGTTTATTTCTCACATCTTTCTATTTTTAGATTTTTTAAGAAAGAAGAATCAGTAGTCCAGATGTCATATTTTACGAAGATGAAGCTTAGCCCAAATGATGTCTAACAAAATCTTGACATATGGATTGTTAGGCATCTCAGATATGCCAGAAAGTCTACCAAATTTAATTCAGTATTTTCAACGACCTATGAGTTCCAAGTAATAATGTAGCATACTCAGGGGAAACAGATAAGTAAGTCAGTGTATCTACCTTCGAGGAGCTCACAGTCTAGTATGAAAGACAGGTAAATAAATGTATAATTTTAATGCAAGACAGACCAAAAAATCATCTACCAGGGTACAAACTGCCTTGGCAGTGTAGGGGAAGGAGAGATAAATTTTGAGTATTTCAAGATTAAAAATGGAAATTGTTCGTTAATAATGAGAAACCTCTGCATTGAGAGTTTGAACTTACCGCTATTGTGCTTAGAAACGTTTGAATTAGGGAGAAAGAACTAACTGCCTTACACAGCTTATACATTCCAGAAAGTGTGGTTTATAATTTGTTTATTAAATTATTATCTGAAAAATCTCAAAATGTGTAGAAGTCCCATTAAAATTTTGTGTCCTCGGCTTGCTCCACAGGAAGACCTTCTAGGGAATCTAAATTTCATAAATAGGTCATTTTCTGACTTTAGTAATGAAATACTCTGGATTATCTATTCTACTCTAGATGGATATGTGGGATAAAGTGCAGTGAACTAAATGATGAAACTGAAGCAATCTCTGTTTGATGGGAAACATATATTGATAAAAAATTTTGTTGTAAAAAACTCATCCATCAATTTCAGAACTATAAATAAAATCAAGATTAGTTATCACAGGACCAGAATTTTAACCATGTCATTATACTTTTCTTGTATTTGATGCAAACTTTTACAACTGTCCACTTTTCCTGAAATGAGAAAAAGTAGTGGAAAATTATGCTTTGACCATTTATTCAATTATTAAGCATTTATTGAGCCTCTACTATGTGTCAGATTCTGCAGAGGACACTAGAAAAAGAAAGATGGACATTATCACTGTTAAGTTAGTTTGGTTTATAGTTAAAACATATGAGTGTGTGTATGTGTATGTGTGTTTTAAAATGTCTCGTTCTCTGCCTCCAAAGGGACATATATTTCTAAGTGAATTGTTAAACAGAGCTAAGTCAATAGTTTAAACTGAAAAATAAGGTATTAGTGTGATGAGGAAGGAAGTATTCATATGGGAGGATATGATTGATGGGAAAATAAAATGTTCTGCAAAAAGATGCTTTATGTTGCTGGTCTTCCTTTACTTTGCTGGGGAAGACTGAAGACAGGAAAGCTAAGAGTAGAAAATGGCACACCTTTTTCCTTCAAGGACTGACTAGAGGGAGGGAATAAGTGAAGAATGAAAGAAGTATTAATAGCTAAAGAGTCATTCAGGAACTGCATAGCGAGTAAACTGGAAATACAGACAAATGTACCTCCAGGAGGGTAGAGAGTACTTGTTATGATGAAATTGGTAAAGTTGAAATGCACATTAAAAAAAAAAAAACTACACAAACTTAAACTGAGGAATAATGTAAAGATTAGTAAGGAAAGGAAGAGATCATGCATCCACTTGGTTTTCTAGCAGTTTCTCTAATATATAATTTTAAAATATGGCCTTTCTTTAAATAAGTTATCTTTTGTGGTATCTCTCTTAATTTACCACATGTGTGGCTTAAACCTTATTTGGGCCATGTTCCTGAGATTTGGGCAAGCTTGCTGAATGTTGGGAGTATGGTCAAATTACAGGGTTCGATTGTTATTATAGGATGTCAATAAACCTCTTTTTTAACAAGGCAACATTGAAAATTAAAATTATAGGCCTCAATCATCTTTGTTGCTTTCAGTCATTGACAGTCAAGATTTACTTGGTTCATTTCACTTGAGAAATCCTTCATAGTTCTTACATCCCAGGATAACACTTTTCACTTTTTAAAATTGCAGGTGTGGAGAAATTTCACATAAATACCAAGGGATCCTCGTGATGTTTATATATACATATATGTATATATATATATATATATAAATCCTGGCTAATGAATTATGTTATCTGTTTTGATTTAGTTTGGAGAAAAAAATTGAGAATGTTCATGGCTTTTTATATAGTCAATTAATTACATTTGAGGCAGATACCAGGCAGTTACTATAAATATTCTTTGCCCTACAAACTGTTTAGACTTAATGTACCAAATACCTTATTAATGTCACTGAAGAATCTGTTGCTCTGTGTTTTATCTGTGTGCATTCATTGTGGAATGCTAACTTTATTCCTCCTTCTTGTACATTAGTAGCTGAGTAGAAGTGTGTTTGATGTGAGGTATGAAGACATCTAGACTTTTTGATGACTGTCTGTAATTATGTTTGTTTTACCTACCGACTCTGCCTCTTCACTCATTTCACTGTCAGCTTAGGAAGTCTCTTAAAGAACTGGTCAAGCTTTCAATAATAAAATGATTTAAAGATTCTGCTTGTTCTGACTGAGAAGCTAGAGAAAATTGAAAAGAAGTTTGTTAGTACTTACTCAGTCTGTGTGTACCTTCCAGAAGTGCAAAGTATCCATATGTTTTAATGAATTCATAAGCATTTCTTTACAGTTGTTTTCAGACTGGAAGTTCCTTGAGGGGAGGGATCATATCTTTTTTTTTTAAGGATGTTTTGCCTACAACCTAGCAGAGTACAGTTGAGGAAGTTCTCCATTGATGAATAATTATTGGGAAATTTCATGCCAACTATGCATTCTTAGAATGTATGTTCTGGAGGGAACATACTTAATATTATATATCTTTGAATCAACTGGGTTTTTCAGAATGTCTTGCACATAAAGATGTGCCTCTTACCTAATTCGAAGTGAATGCATTTGACTATTAGGTCACATACAGTTGTGACACATTAAGACTAGATTCATCTGAACTATCGTTATAGTAATAAATAAATTAAGTAAAGTAGTAACAATACTTTGTGTAGTACCTGAGAGGATACTTTTCTCTTTTATGAATTTATGATGAATATTATTTTTCTGGCTTGCAAAAATGAGTTGCCACTAGTTTCACACCTATGTTCAGCAAAGATCTATTTATGAAGATGCTAAAATAATTTTGTCCCTTTATTTTGCACACCTAGTACTTAAAGCACTTACTCATCCTTTAATGACTGCCCTGAGATGATCAGCCTTCTTACCTTGATCTTTGAAATTTTTATTCATTGTCCCTGAATTTAAAATGACAGCTCTCCATTCCCAGTTTGCCTTTAACAGTTTCATACCCATGACTTCAAACCAATGAATTTATTTGAATTAAAAAAATGCCAGTAAGTAATAATGTAAATAGCTTTCAAATAAAGTAGGTATACTATGACAGCTTTATAATAGCTATAAAATCTTTAATTTATACAATTTTTTACATCTTCTCACCAATTTTTATCATAAACCATGGCAGCATTAACATGATTGAGGAAACTTCCTCGAATCTGTCTTAAACTTTAGTTAGCATCTAATTGTTCTATTTAGCCAAAGGCTCTTGTCACTGACAAGGTTTTTAGTTCTTGGACTCGAGTCCCGGAAATGATATTTCTCAATTGTGGATAAACAGTTTGAGCCTCAATTTTCTCATCCACAAAAGGGGTGAAATAATATCTACCCTTTAGAATCACTAGTGAATGTGCACTTCGCCCATTTTGGAGTATCCAGCACAGGGCAGAAGGTACTAGAACATCATCATCATTGTCATTCATTGATGTCATTGGATTGTATAGCCTTCCTTGCTCTCTTGTTTTAATCTGTGTTAAAACACTTGAGTATGACAAACACCCATTCAACAGTCTCTCTTGCCTTAAATATTAGAATTTAGAGATACCTTGAGGGAGAGAAACTGTCTTAAATGAATTTATATATATTTAATATTCATTAACTTGTGGTCTACCTCCTTCCATACAGGATTTTTCTTTTCTGAGGGGACTTATTTTTTGTTCCATTAAATCTCTAGTCTGTTCCATCATAGGTGGTATTTCCTTTGTTCTTTTGCTTTCCTTTTTTCCTTCTTCTAAACATGAGTGACTCTTGATTTTTCCCATCTGGTGTTTGACTCAATCTCTTATTCTTTCTAGTGCAGGTCTTTTCCATTAATTTTCAAAAGCTGGCCTTGAATGTACACACAGGCGTTTTTATATTGTATACCCAGAAAGACTTTTTGATTTTAACTGATTGAAGAAAATATAGTTTAGGGAACAAGCAAACAATTGACAATAGCAAAATAAAATAAAATTGCTGTATTTCAAAAATGTTAAATCTAGAGTTTTTTACCACTGTTTTATGCACTAAGATCATTGTATACAATACTAGATTAGATAGTTGGTGAGAACATAACAATAAATAGTGATTTTGCCTTGAAGAAATGATGCAAATCATAAATAAGTAATCAAGTAAGTAAAAATATTTGTCAAACTAATACTTGACTCTGTATAGAAAAAAAAAACTGTATCCATTTGATTTATTTTAGCTATTTATTACGTTCACTTAAGAATTACCCAAATAGTAAAAACAGGCAGTGGAGAAAACAGTATAAATTTTATGAAGTAAATGCCAAATGTACTTGCATGAATTACTGAGTGATGTTACTGGAAACTTTCAATCAAATTATATCAGTGCACCAATTAAACTAATTCAGTAAAAACTCCTTTCAAATGAGAAAAAGAGAGGAAAAATAAGGGAGTGTATTTGATTTGTGACTTAAGTATTGTAGTTAATTTTTTTAGTCTGTATAAAAACAAACAGTATAAATTTAAACCATAGATTTGCATGTTTAAGATACTAGAAAGAAATGTGAATTCTTTGTTTTATATGTACTACAAATCAGATTATTTTGAGCAGTCAGAGACAATTTAATTGCAAACATATTTAGGAGAGATATGACTGTCATTTAATTTAGGGAATAGGATGAAATCGTTTCTAATCATTTAAATACCTCGTAATGAATAAAAACAAGTTAAATGATCAGCAATGAACCACCATAAAAGACCTTAAAAATCACAGGCAGTTTTATAGCTGTTAACATTCTCACAGAAGATTATAACTAAGTAAGAATTATAGTGTCTTAGTAAAATATAGATTTTTTTACCTTATATAAATGATCTTTAGTTATAAATATCAGTTCTATTGTTAAAAGGGGGCTAAACAGGAAGACATTTCTTCTCTCAAGAAGTATTTTACTACTCTTTACCCTAACCTGGAAGACCATTTTATATGTTAGAATTAAGGTATTTCCCTGTGGTTCTAACCACATTCATGATCATCCCTTATCAAATAGCTGAAGAATATTTGTTTTTAGGATATAAAATTCTTTTCTTTCTTGCTTGCTTTTTTTTTTTAAACTATGATAAGTTCTGTGAACTTTCAGATACTCTCGTCCAGTGTTACAAAGCTGCAAGTAATAATTTAGGTGACACCTATATGCCAGATGTATAGTCTTTAGGGAACACAAGTAATTTGTTCATTGAGTAGTTTGTTTGAGAATCTGTCTGTGACAAATACGGAGTAAGCTTCCCAGGACAGAGTTCGCTCTGGGAATCTGAGACATGGAAAAAATAATTTCAGTTGCAGAAAGGAAAATAGCTCTGATATTCCTTGAAAGAGGTTATTTCTGTTTTTGCATTTTTTAGTCTCATTTTTAAAGGACAATCAGAACATTGTTTTGTATACCACTCACAAAATACCTGTTAAATGTAAACTCATTTTAAAAAGTGATTAGAATTTTTTAAGAAAAAGCCACATCTGTAAGAGGTGGAATATTGGTTATTTGGAATATATAAAATCTGTACTTATTTTGGCATCTTAATAAATATCACCTTGTCAAGTACCTTGTGGATCTGCCACCATAATTTATCATCATGCATAGTTGAACCCTAAAGGAAGTCTTAAAAATTTCATTTCTTTAACTTAGATTTCTTTGGGGTTTACAGAGACAGCCTTCTTTAGTTCTGATTTGCTGCATGTCATTGTGTAAAATGAAATATTTAAAGCTTAGGTATTATATAGTATATAGCTTTTGTAAAGAATATGCATCTTTAATTTTTCAGATTTACACTTTTTCTTTCTAGCTGTCCAGATATCATCAAAACTTCTATATTTTAAAATCTGAGGGAGGCAATGTAATTTTTTCAGAATGCATGTAATGATTCTAAAAAGAGATTATTGAAATCTAATTAACTTTTCCAATTTCTTTCATAGTTTTTAGTCAGCCCCTCCCAGAGGAAAGAGAATCAAACCCTCTGTAAAATAAACTGAGAACTAGATCCTTCTCTCCCTCTTGGGATACACAGATTCTGTGAAGTGCAGCAGTAATCATTATGAAAAGACTTCTTTGCTGGTATAGATTCACTGAACACATTCCGTCATCTTCTCTGTGATTTCTCCCCCCACTTCTGTCTGTGTTTGGAGTTTTAACAATCCCTTATTAGTTCCAGAGTAGAATTTACAAGAGCTAATAAGGGTTTACATTACAGCTCTGACAGCTGACACTAAACTTAATAGAGAGCAATTGTAGAGAGAAGTATGCGTTTTGCTAATATTTGATGAAAGAGCTCCCAAAGTCAGAGCCATTTGGAAAGAATCACATGACTAGAAAAACAGCATGTATACTCTGCTGTTGTAGCTTCTCATCTTCCAGGATGCGGGCAGGACATCCTGTTGGCAGATAACTCTAAAATCACTTATGGATGCCTCTGTATAGAATAGAATCTATGATCGTTTATATATATATATATATATATATATATATGTAAACTTTGGTCATGTTATTATCTACCAGTGTTCTCGTAGTGCTCTGAGATGTGTAGCTGTCATTTGTCCTTTAGAAACACAGTCACAATGTGGACATCTAATCACAGATTTGTTGGTTGAGAGGAGACCCAGGAATCCCAAGGTGGTGTTGAAATCATGAAACTCATAATCATCATATGATCAGTTACAGACTTTTTGTATTAAAAAACCAAATAAGAAGTAAGAATGGCTTCTAATAGCAAAAGACTGAATGTAAAATATTCCTGAACTCTCTGTTCAGTGGTCAGTTACAAAGCCACAAGAGGTTAAAAGTGGAGGCTTTAATTGAGAACAGCTGCTACATTTTGACATGAAGACTCACTTTCAATAAGAGAAAGCATATGCTATGGAATGGGAGAATACCATCCTTGAATTAATGCATAAAGAACGTGCAGAGTTTTATGAAACTCAGAACAAATCTGTGTATATAAATGGTTGGAAAGAAACAATTTTGCTTCTCTGGTGATAATTAGAGAAGAAAATCTCTATTTCAGAAATCTGGATCCATTTGCTGTCTATCTCATGCTGCTGTAGTGAGGAGCTACAAAATATCTCAATCTGATTTAGCACAGGTAAAGGTTCTGTGGTGTACAGAGCTCATTAATGTGCTGAACTGGGAGGAAGGACAATACAATTCTTGCTCCCAAGTATCTTGGGTTCTAAAGGGTATATGAACTAAATTTGTGTTAAAAGGAAGCAAGGCAATATTTAAAAGGAACTAAAAGTGGAGTAAGCATGAAAGATGAATATTGTTTCAGGGCCCATCAAAATGTGCTGCTAAGATATAATAAATGTAGAGATTTCAATCTTGATGGAGTTAGAGATTCCATCATTTATTCATTTCTGCCAACAAAAATTTGTGTGCCTACTACACTAAGTGTCCACTGGAAATGTGGCACTGAACCAAACAGAAAAATGTCCCTGCCCTCAAGGAACTTGTATGTTAATGGAAATATCAAGAAACCAAATACCAGTACAGATTCTTTCAGTGTCACACTCATAGAATTTTAAAGCCTAGACTAATAGTCTCAACTCAGGCGGTTTTGCCCCGAGGGGACATTTGTCAATATCTGAAGACATTTTTGGTTGTCACAGCTGGGGGTGGAGCGGCATCTAGTGCTTAGAGACCAGAGATGTTGCTAAATACCCTGTAATGCACAGAGCAGCCTCTCCAACAAAGAATTACCCAGGCAGACCATGTCGTGACTGAGAAAACCTGGTCTAGAATAGCCCCTCCTTTTACAGAGATGTAAATTAAAGCTAAAAGTTTAGATTACACATTAGCAGAGCCTAAAATGGAACCCAAGCTCAAGCGTCTTGCGACTGTACTTCAGGACTCATCCTTTCTGGGATTTACTTAGAAACTTCCGTAACTTTTGAAGGTACACAAAGTCTTACTAACTACTTAGATAACTGGAAAATGACACTTACACAAAAAGAAAAACAAAATGAAGATTCTTTGTCTGGGAGAAAGAATAAAGATTTCAGGCATCTTCACATGTGAAGGTGGATATTTAAAAACAGGAAATGAATGTTGCTTGCACAGAGCTGGAAAAAGTGACTGACATTCAGTGGCTAGGATTTGGTAGTGCAAGAACTGAGAATGTGAACAGAGCGATAACAGAGATATCAAGGAGAAAGCCTTTGGAGGCTGAGGGAATTTTCTTATGCAAAAGGTTCAGACAGCTGCTCCGGACTTAGTTTCCTTTTACGATACTCTGACGTGCTGACATGAAATCAAATCTGACATTTGACTCCCTCTTTTCTGTAATGTGATACTAGTGCAAAGACGACAGGTAAATGTGGTTGTACTACAGGACATCCTGTATTAATAGCCTTTGTATAAAAAGTTCCTATGGCTCTAGTTCTAGGAGTGTTCCTTATTTGAAAATTAGAGGAGGACCTCCACATCAGCTGTTTCTTTTAAAAACAGCCATTTCTGTCCTCGGGCATGTAACCGAGCCTGGCACTTTATTTAATCCTCCCAGCGACCCATGAAGAGGCACTATCATGTCCCCATTTCCCAAGAGAGGAAGCTGGAGGCTTGGAGAAACCGAACAGTTGTCCAGTGTCACACACAGTAAGTGGAGAAACTGGACCTTGTGTGCAGAGCACCGTTGTGTGACCAGTGTTCCCTCTGTCACCCTCCTGTAGAGAACCAGGGTCAGGAAGGAACCTGAAGCCTACCAGCCCATGTTTTCAGAAACAGCCTGTTGCAGCTCAGGGCTGGAGTAACTGCAAGAATGCTTTTGAGGATGTTATTCAATACTTTTCACTGTGTCCTCTCTCTGGGAGCCCTCACATTGACTTCTGGCTCCAGTGCCAGAAGTGTTTGTGTTCCTCAGGCTACTGGCTTATTTTCACTTTTGGAAACTGATCCATGTCATGGTTCTGATTTCTTGTTTGCATTCCCTGAGGAAGGACACAGAATTATGTGTCTGCCTACACCCTGCAAACGGCTACACCCTCTCTACATGCCTTTTTGATACCCAACTCACAAATTTACTTTTTTATATTCCCTTTACACTCTACTCTTCACCTTTAAAAAAGTATTTTATGGTAATCGATTCCATCTTGAATTGTGGGTACCCTGCCTCAAGCGTAAATCATAAATACATTTGAATTGCCATTTATTGATTGCCTAGTATGTATACAGTGATTAATATATCATTTAATTCTCAACAAAAGCCCTACAAGGTAAATATTATTAGCTGTATTTTACCAGGGCAGGGCTAAGAGAATTCACTAATGTGCCCTGTGTCACAATGCCAGGATGTAAATTTGGTCTATCTAATTCTGAAACCCAATCCTTTTTATAATATAGTAAGCTAATAGTTTTCTTTTCACGATATTTTGCATGGCACCGTAATGTGAAAATTTGCAAGTTCTTGCTGCCAAAGAGATGTCTGGAGAATTTGGTTATTGGATTTGAGAAAAAAAAGCTTGATCATAGTTATTTAAAAAGGGAAGAACTTCATAGTCATTAGTATAACACTTTCCTCTTTCTCCAGTGTATGATGGGGTAAGACTATAATGCAAAAATATTTTAACAGGATATCTCTGGCCTTTATTTTTCTGGGCATGTGGAATTAAGTCACGCCTCTAATTACCTCTGCTTCTATTTGCATTGCCCCTGCTGTTGCTGAGGACATGATTGATAGGAGATGATGGCGAGTGTGGAACCAGGGCTCACAGAACACTCGCTATGTGCCCAGTGTGTATGCTTGCTCAATATGCTTCATTATTAGCCTGACAGATCTCCAAGTGGCAGATTGGGAATGAATTATGGAGATGACTGACATATCTGCTACACATACTGGGTTTTTTCAAAGCTCATAAACACTGATGTATAATATATATAAAACATTTTCACCCATTTGTAAACATATATGCCTATATGCATGTGGATATACATGTATGGAGACATATATAGCATGCATATATGTCATATGCATACAGGTATGCATGTACAGATATATATGCATGTTACATGTTCATATACATTAGCACTATAAACTTAACTTATATACATATTTGTTATAATATATGTAAATGTACTTAAACATCTTTATTTCTAAAAAAATTAAGACAGGTGAAGTATAGAATAAAAAAATCAAAATGAACTTAAGTTAGTGTTGGACTTATATATACATTCTTATATTTCTTTGTATTGCTGTTAGAATAAGGAAACATACAAAACAAGTTAAAAAATGCATAATTTCCAAAATTTTTAAGAGAAGCACATACTAATAAATCTTAACCCTTTTTTAGGTAAATAAATGTGGTCTAAAAGGGACATCCTTCCTGAATTACTAATCAGGTTGTTTTATATAAGAAACTAATTTCTCTTTGAAAATGTTATTGGTGTTATACATTACAAAGTTTTGTGTTGCTGTTAGAACTTAAGCTTTCCAAACTATAAAGCCTTCTATAAAGCAACTATTTCATTAATACAGTAAAACTCTTTTAAAATACCAATGTTCAAGAACAGATGTAATTCCCAGGGGCTTTTACTGTTTCTAGTTTTTGCATTTTAGTGACAAGATAGACACTGCTTTATATCCAGATCTGTGTAATGATGATGGGTGGGACGACGGTGTTCTGTTAGTGCTTCAGTGCCAAGCTACTGGGAAAAGAAACCCGAAAGTAAAAGCAGACTATATCCTTCATAAAGTTGATGGTTGCTCTTATTAGTGATGAAAAGGAAATGAGAAAATGCATTGGCTTGCTTTTTATTAAGCACAGTAGGTAAAGCAGATGAACGTTTGAAAGCTCATTGAGCTGCCATAAAGAAATTTAAACATTGTTCATATTGGCCAGGAGCCAAGCTCATGCTGTAAACTCCAGACAAGGGTCAGCTTTGCAGCAGAATTGTCAGCTCTCTTTGAGGAAGATGGTTTCTGTACATTCTTAGTCCAGGAATAAACCTTAGATTTACCCAGCGGGGTTGGTGGGATTACATTTATTTTACACAACTTGATATACATCTTAATTCATCACAGGAGATCCAGTGAGATTCTTTAGCATAAGATGATGTCACTTGATTTTACATATTTAACTCTTGCTTTTATCACTTTGTTATATTATCTGATATCTGTAAGTTTGCTTTCTGCATGTCTTCACCTAGAATATTTTTTTGAGTCAGAATTAGAAGAGTACCGTAACATATAGCCCTAAAATACTGACAGTAAATATGATACTATTTAGTAAAGTAAACTTCGTTGTTGTTATAGCTTATAACCTAAGATTAGCAGCTGTGCTTTCTTACTCCTTTATAAAACCTTTTCAGAGCTTAGTTCAAAATCTGTATACAATAGATGCATCTTTTGTGGGAATATTGATGGCTTTTTTACTTACTAAGATTTTTGCTTCTTTATTAACATAGGCACTGTATCAATATTTAACAGGAAAAAATGAAACAGTAGGAGAATGTGGGTGACTCCCTTGAATGTAGGCACACACGGTGGACGTGGGAGCGCACACACTTAAACATCTCTTATATCCTTTCTTCTTCTTATTGTAGAGACAGTATCTTTCTTTCCTACACAAATCATGTTCTGTAAAAAATAGTCAAAATTAAGCTTTATAAAATAGAGACATAATATAAATATTTAACTGATCAACCTTACTGGTTGACTAGAAAAATAAAATACTCAGACCTTTATGGAAAGTTAAGTAGGAATAATTAGCAATAAAATCATAAATTCTATGTATTAGTTAACATATAGTTTGCCTCACATCAGTTCATCTTTAAATATTATTTAACATCCTTTAAAAAAAATCACTGCAAAGAGGAAATAACAGGAATGTAATTACCTTCATTTCTAAAGAAGAAAGAAGGGTAGAAATAGCCCTTAGTTTTTATTAAAGATACAAACACCCTTATAAAGCCCATACATTCTAAATACTCTTTTAAATGTTAAAAAATAATAGACAGTGAAAACTGTTGCTTCATTTCTTATACACAATACAAAGACTTCTTTGATTTGTGAGATTATTTTCCTAAATTCAAAGCAAAATACAAAATTTTTTAAAAATATCAATGGATTTCTTTTTAAAAATACACCTAGAGGGTGAAAAGAAATTTGGAAATTTTCAAGCTATCTACACCTGAAATTAAACATGTTGGAATATCTCTCTTAAAATGTAAAGATTTGAAGGGTAGTAACTTAATAATTGCATTTTATTTGTTACTGTTCATTGCTGGTCAGTTAAGGGGCATGATTATGTACTGCTTCTTAGATGATTGCAATGATAAGAAAAAATATCCTGTAATCTGGTAGATTCTATGTCTGAAAAAGTCAGTGAAGGTATTCTGGGAATCCTCTGAGGATATTCTATACTTCTGCAGAAGGCTTTTGGCATGTTCAAAACATTTTTCTAAAACTACACTGGCTTTGCAAGTAGACTAGATGGAAACTTTACATTTTCTGTAAGATTTCGCACATTCAATCACTCATATATTCCTATAGTGTTTTTAGATTAATAGTTGTGTTTGTAACATTAGGCCATAATAGCCTAATGTATTTTCCAAGAAAGATGCATTTTTCCCAAATAATTTTGTAAGAAATATCTTTTCTAATTATTAAGCTGGGAATCCAGGTTAGCACATATCTCTTCTAGGTGTGCCTTAAGTTCCTGTAGTGAAGTTCTTTATTCTTGCAGTGATACTGAGACTCCAGTCAGAACCTACCCTACTTAACACACATGTTTATAACATGCTGATTCATTTGGTTTCAGAGCTTCTAGAAGATGAACGTCTAAAAGTTAGTAAAGGGGAAAAGAGTTACATGTAATGAGTACATTGGCAGCAAGGAAACAGGACAAAAGCCAGATGGGATATGATAACACATGTATTGAAGTTACCTTGGTCCAGGGCCACTATGGGGCCACAGCCTTCTACGCCTGAGTAAGTCCTGAGTGCATCCCAGAACTTTATGCAAAAAGCATAATGCAAGTAGACATATTTACAGTTGTACCCTTGAGGTATCAATAAATGTTTAAATTTTATTATCTCCACTCTGAAAAAGAATTAAGCAGTTAAATAGTCTATAAAGTTTCCTTTGCAGAAAGCAATGAGTAGAAGCATCATTGCCTTAATCGGTATAAATGGGATAAATCAAGGGATCTGGATTTGATCTTTGTTCTACCTTTTATTCACTGTGTGACTGTGGGCAAAGTACTTAACCTGTCTGGGTCCTCATATGTAAATTGGAGATAACAATAGCATCTCCTTTGTAGTGTTGTTGGGAGGATGAAATAAGAAAATGAAATGTTCATAAAGTGTTCGATACAGCTCCTGGAATATAATGAGTACTTAGTAAGTATTAGCTTTTATCATTACCAAAATAAAACCTTAGGAGGAAACATCAGCTGTCTAGAAAGATTTTTTTTTTCTTTTGGAAGTTCCAGAATCCAGGAAGCTAAAGTTTTGCTATACATCAAAAAAAGGACAAAAACCAACTAAATGAATTTTAACGAAACAGTACAGTTTGTCTTATACAGTATTTCTGTACTCTAATTGTGGGATCTTCAATTCTTATTTATTTAGAACTTAGACTGATCCATGATTGGATAGTTTTTCAGACTCAAATAACTTTACTTGGTTCGGTAATTGGTTTTGATGGTCTGTCTAACATGGTTCAGGGTTGTTTCTTTTAAAACAAGGCATGTCATACCATTCTGACTTCTTTATAAATTCTGAATTACTTTGCTGTGACAGTATTTTTTTCTTTATCTTGTAGAAAATCAGTTCTTATTCAGGGCCAAATAATTAGGTACTTTGCAAATGTCATGAAGTTTGAAGCTCAAGCATGATTACTGAGGCTTAATCCCACTTAAATCCTGCAGATGCATCCACTGAACAAGACTGTGAGTGTAAGAGGGAGGTGCAGGAATGAGCTTGACAATGTGTATATGCATAGGCAGGAAAGCAGAGGCCAGATTATAAGGCAGAGAGGGAGAATGAGAGACAGTCCATACACTTACCTGGGTCAAAAATGGTCAAAAGAGAGAAATCAGTGAAAACTTGATACTCAGGAGTCCTTCCATTTTATATGTAAATGTTCAGTTAAACATAGAAGGTACCCATCATGAATGGTACATGCTTTTTTAATGTAGTGCTTTAAAAATATTATTTCTTAGTGTTTTCATTTCTAACTTTTTTTTCAAATAGAGAGACAGAAATTCTCACACTAAGATTCTAATTGTAGCTACTAAGTGCTAAATAATTTTTTAAGTAAATTGTTTCCGATTGCCTTTGAGAAATAAGTAATAGCTTTTCTCTTCTGGGAAGTCTTGTTTGGATATGGAGGAGATAAACCCAAGAGATCACTTCCAAATCTCTGATTCCTCATTTACCAATCATAATTTATTTCCTGTGTGTTTCTTGAGTAAATATTAAATTGAAGTAAGGAATTTACACATCACTAAAGATCGACTATTTAAGTCAGTATTCAGTATATCAAGGAAATATCTTATAAATCATAACATAAATTTAAACTGTGAAACTTGGAGCAAAATTCCTCCGGTGCCCTGTACCCTTTCAGGAACAACTTGTGGGTCTTAATTTGTGTGTATTCAGGTATGAGTGGTGACTGATTCCTAGCTTTACCTGTGATTTCAGAAGGCTGAGTATTATTCTTCTATTCATTGAAACACTTCAGGGAAATTTACTGTAATAATTCAGAGTACAAATATCCCAGAACATGATGACTATTATTTGGGGCAGTTTATTTGTAATGTCTCATGTCCAAGAATGACTAACTCTTATATTAGGTTGTTTAAACTGGAAAGGTCAAGTGACTTAAGCTTCCAAAAATTCATTTAGCCAATTTCACATTTGCTTTCAGCACTGTGGTTCTTTTCACCAAAGTGCATATATGTTGGGGCTACAAGTACAGTGAATTTATAAGGTTAATTATAGTGTATTGTACACAACACAGTCATTTTGTTGGTAGTTCAATATTATGTTTGGCATGTGTGATAACGTTGCAAAGTAGATTTGCTGTAACATTGACTTCAGTATCCTTAGTTGGAAATGACTGCTTTGTTGGACACATGGTCCCCAGGTAAAATGCCTACTTTGATTCACTTCTCAATTAAAACAAAGTTTCTGTTGAAAAAAAATTTCACCCATTGGCTAATATTCATGGACAGGGTATGTGTAATTGGCAATGTGTAGTTAAGTGGTGTACAAATTCCAGAAATAAAAAGAGAATATTGAAGATGAAAACTTGACTGGGATGTCATATTACTTGGAAAAAAATTGTACAAAATGCAAATGGGAGAGCCTGCCAGTACAGTTATAATGGGTTAATTTCCTGGTGTTCCCATAAGGCCTAATAAATACAGTATATTCACAAGCTCATTGTTCTATGCTTAGTGCCCTTGTCATTCAACACATTTGGGAATGAATGTTGAAAAGCATAATGAGAATGCTATGTTCAATTAAATAAAAATATTATGTATAATACAATTAGATTATCATATGGCATAAATTTGGCTTTAGAGATTATGAATTTTATAGAGATTACAAATTTCATATGTACATAGTGGTTGACTATTAAATTTAAGGCATTATGGAAAGCACTGTGTAGGATGCAACACCTGAGGAGCCCATAAACAACCTAAAGAAGTGTGAAAGTACTTCCAGCAGTTTTCGAGCTGAGGTACATGTAGCTTGGAGAATCACAGAGCATGTCCAAGGGGGTACATTGACATTTACACTTTAAGAAAATTAATTTTCATATCCTCAACTTTTGTATCTACTGATGTTGACTTGTGTGAGAATTCCAGTGTGTTTAAGTTCAAACTAATTCTCTCTCCCAATTCCCTTTCACAATTGCTCTTCTTTTTTTTTTTTAAGCAAAATATTTCTCTCATTCTTCTGAAACCTTATTAAGGTGCATTGTTCCTTGGATACAAGTGTTAAACAAAAGGGAATTAAAAATTTGGTGTGGAGAATGTGAATGACTGTGTATCAAATTCAATTTCAAGTCAAGTGGTTTTTGTTCTCTATTTTCATTGAAATTGAAGAAAGATCCAATAAATTCAGTTGATAAAGCAGCAAAAATCATTTTAGTGATAAATTACTATGGTATTTAACATATAACTCAAGTTCAAAGAATTAGTCCTGTTGCTGTAAAAACCTATTTCCATTTCTATCCACTTTTTATGTAAACAAGATTTCCCAATGCCTTCATCTAAAACAACAAAAGATAGAAATGAATTGATTCTGAGTGCATAGCGATAAGTAATATCTATCCTGATTAGGAAAAAAATCTAGTTCATCTCAGTAAGACATGAATTTCTAACAAATTTTAGTTGCAATTAAAATTGTCTTTAATTTATATCCCTGTAGTTTTGATCAGTTCTTTGCTTAAAATTTAACAAGAAAATTCAGAAAAACAATTTGCAGCCTTAGAGCATTATAATTAAAAGAAATAAGTTATTCATTTCAGTATTTTATTGTAGCAATATATGATACATTGATTAATGTAAGATTTTCAAGCATAAAAATCTTATAACCTTCACATAATGTTTTATGAGGGAGTTCGTATGAAAGTATGAACTCAGGAAGAACAAGAACTAACATAAAATTTTTGACCACTAGAGAAGAACATGATCATTTATTTTTACTTGATAGTGGGTATCAAATCACTTTGGTATTTAGATTCCATTGGGTGCATTTAAAAGACTGGCGTAGCAGCTTTATTTTAAAATATCAATATTTACAATATGCTGGAAATTACATCATTTCCAGTTATTTACACTCATGAGGAAACATTTTAAATGTTAACTTAAAATATATGAGTCAGTATATAGGTTTTAAAAGATTATTTTAGGGTGCATGTGAGTAATTAAAGTTAGAAATTCATAGATCTAGGGCAACCACTTTTACTACCAATGGGAAGATGAAGAGTCCGAGCAACTGACTATATTAGCAGGGTCACCCCAGCTAGTTAGTACTAGTACCCAACTAGAAGGATCTCTGGAGAAAAGAAGGGCTTCATGAAGGGTGTAACATTGAGGCTAAAATATTACTGAATGAAAATGGCCTCTCAAGGCAGTGGAAAGCTTTAAAGATAGGAAAAGTTTTCGCCAGTAATAGCACTTTCATTCCTGAACCATAGAACATTTTAGTCTGCCTGAATGGCACGTTTTGTTGGAATGTATTTGTAGTATAAGGGTGCAAAGTTATGTTGGGGTTGAATGGCTTAGGTCAAAGATTTTAAACTTTCTTCAACTAACATGTGAGGAGTTAGCTGTTGAAGGTCTTGTAGTAGAATGAAGGAGAAAAGTAGTATGGATCTAACATGGAACTTATAGGTAAGCATTGCCTTAGAAGGTTTTGATCATCCCAGGGGAGGTTATTTGACCCTATTTTGGTGAAATGAATTACATGACCTTTTATTTGGCTTTACCTACCTTTAAGTGTTACAGTAAGACTAGATCCCACGGATACAGTTCCACTCCCCCAACACAGACACACCACATCACGCACACACACACACACACACACACACACAAACACACCTGCATCTCTAAATCTGCTCCCACAAGGGCACAAGTATGGTGGCCCATGTCACTGGGTTTCTCCATGGAAAAATATGTATAATTCTGTAATATTCTTTATACCATATGTTTATTCTAAATAAAAACAATTTATTAAGTGCAAAAAAATCTTATTTGTTACACACTTCCCCTCATATTTCTAATAATTGAATTTACCTTAAAGAAGGGACATACTACTTCCTCCTTTTATTAGTAAGCTTGCTTTAGAATGAATACGGTAAGTTTATTGACACAATTGTTCCCTAAAGAATATCTGTTTTAGTGCCATTTTTTGGGAACAAAAATGCACCTGCCATTTCTTTCAATATGTGACATTAGTAAATTATTTATTATTCAAAATGCTAATAATCTCTGTCATACCAAACTCTTAACTATTCACATTTGAAGCATTTTATTATATTGTCAAATATTTCCTAAGTATGTATGTACCTAAAAGAGCACAACCTAGATTTAATATTTTCTGTTAAACACGTAACTCAGAATGAAAGCAGTTCTTTTGGCATCCACTTTTCACCTTCCTTTCCCTTCCTCCCTCACTTCTAGCTGTCATTTTTTTGTGTTTTTGGAAATGTAGAAAGTGCGTCTCAAACGTTAATTTGCACATGGATTACTTGAAGAGCTTGTTAAAAATGCAGATTCTGAGTCTGGAGGTCTTCGGTGGGGTCTGAGGTTCTGCACTGCTAATAAACTGTCAGATTGCATGGATGCTGCTGCTCTATAGACCATGTAGGATTATAAGACTTTAGAGACTGAAGTAACACATTACCTTTCCTTATAAAACAATTTTCTTAAAAAAGTTTAACTCAAATGTAAATATTAAAAAAGGAAAGCCAAAATCTGGTGGCTGGTCAAGGAATGCCCATTTCTGGCCAAGTTGGTAGGTATGAGAAAACTTTGCTACTGGAGGTCAGATGTGGAAACAGCAGTGGTGTGACAGTTGTACCTGATTAGATGGGTCAAAATGGTGGGCCAAGCTAGATTGAAAGGCCTGAAATTCAAATTTGTGTTAGAAACAGGTTTTTGAGGCCTTAAATAATTTTAAGGGGAAGAATGTCATGTTTAATACGGATCGATTTAATGTTACAAAATACAAATAACCCTCTTTTGGAGGTATGTTTAAATTTTAGGTTAATGGGAAAATTTAAGTACTAGTGGGGAAAGAAAACATTTTAATAATGTAGTAAAGGAGCAGAAACCATTCCTCATTTTTATGCCAGATTAAATAATGGAAGACAATTAATATTACGATGTGTTACACAAAATGGTCTCTTAAAACTTGAGAATATTCAAGTAGCCAAGAGGAAATTGAAGTGCTCTGTAATTAATTCTAAACACAGACTCAAAACGAATGTGATTTTTAAAAAATCTTCTACTCCAGGCTAGAAGAGACTTAACTATTTGTCTATCATTCATTCAGGTCATTTTTTTTAGTATCAAATGCTAATGAATGGTAGACGGAATGAACTTTCAACTTTACAGAATCATAGCTGTCAGTTTTCTTTTATCTCTGTACCTGAATTCAATATGTATAAGGAGAGTTGCCTTTTCAGGAGGTAGGAAAATGGACACTATTTTATACCCAAGAATGATCAAGTTTAGATTTTCATAAAATATAGTAATTTATCCCAGTATGAAAGATCACAGCTATTCCATCCTACATATTTACCTTACATAAATACAATGACACCTGAGTTATAAGAAAAAAAGATTAAGATTTAAGAGCAGAATGAATTTTGTCCTGGATATTTGTCAAGTAGTTGTTGATTTGAAAAAAAAAAAAAAAAGCACAGTGTGAGAGCTGTGACACAGTTTCAGTTTTATCTGAGTACTTAGGAAGGACTATAGCCCAGAGAGGGCCTCTTAGATAGCTCTGGGGAGCTGCTCCGTGATTTTTGATGAAGGGGTACATTCAATTAAGCATACATCTCATCTTGCTAAGAAGGTTCCTGCTAGTCACAAGGAACAGATATCTCAGTTAGTGATTTTACTGCTTTTCTAAGTATGGGATGATGCAAGAATCCAAGTTCATAAAAAAATCTCTTCTCAAATTTTTCTAACTAGCTGAGAATCTGTTTTGCCTGTTTGCTCAGGGCACAGAGCGCCTCATTCCTGAACTTCTCCCTGTGCTGTGTCTCAGGGACTGCCCTGGCCAATCAGTCAGTCCTTGTACAACCCGGTGGTGGGCCATACTGTTTGGTTTACATATTGTTCATATCTGTCATATCTGAAGATGAGCTCTTTAGAGAACAGAAAATGATAAAATGATAAAATGGAAGCTCTCATTGATTGGCAGTGGGGTTTTTTTTAGTGTAATAGATGCAGTCATGATGCTATCAGCTTAACTCAGTGCTCCCCCTAAGACCTACATTGTCCTTCCCCACTTTTCTGTCTTTGATATTGAGCTTGTACGTGTAAATGAGGATGTCTGCTCTTTTTGCTCTGTTGTTGAGGCATGAACAGCAGGCTTTGCCTTTGGTACTGAGTCTATTCATAAGATCAAAGCTTTTGAAAATGTTTTCATTGTTATTGTTGTTGACATGATTTTTTGCTTTTACTTCCCCTGCTGGGCCAGACCCTAAGAACTTTGCACCGGCTGTTATTTTTTCTCATGTGCTGAATTGCAGTTGGTTTGAAGACTGCAAGTGGAGAGTAAAAATTATACTGGTTCCTCAATTAGGGTTGGCTACAGTCTTGTACTGTTTCAAACTAAAGACTAGAGTGTCATGCTACCTCTCTCAGAGGGAAACAGTGGAAGGCATAACTAAGATAAATGAAGGCATTTTGGAGTTTGTCAGTTAGAAAAGGCAAAAAGTTAACTAAAGGGAATTTTTCTCTCATTGACTTTCAATTACGTTTTCCAACATGCAAAGATATTAAGACTGCTTGAGGCTGCTTAGGGTGGGAATAATGAGACTAATTCATTTATTTTTAGATCCTTAAGTTCATTTCGTCACTAATGTTTAAAGGAAATGCATGTGTCACTGAAGCAGTATATCAGATGTCTTCTTTTCAATCTGAAGTCGTATGTAATCACACAGATATCTCACAAAACAGAAAAATAAAGTAGTGATGACTCGACTGCTTTTGAAATGCATATTTATTTGAAATCATAGCTGGAATGTGAGCCACCCATTCTCTGCTCCAGAGAGATTCTCTGCTGGAGAGAACCGTGAAAGGAACAGCCCTGTCCGCCTGTGCTCAGGAGGTGCCTGTGGAATCAGTGGGCCATGGAGTTAACTGTATCTGTAGCCTAACTTGGACCTGAATATAATGAATGGTTGAAGTTAAAACAGACAAGCATGGAAAAAAAATTTTGGTAATTTGTGCCAGGATTTCAATGTCCTATTAATTTTTAAAAACTTACTAGTGAAATCATTTTCATTTTTATTCATATATTATTATGGGAAAACTCCCTGGTATAGGACATTTTTGAAGTTCTCTGTAATGATGATTTACCATTTCTAAAACATAATCAGTTGGTGGAGGAACTTAAGTTTCACTTTATTTCCTTTTTAGTGAGATGTATCTACTTTTTTCCTAGCTCATGTCTTTCCAGGAGACCAGGCCTATATGAGACTTATAAGCTAAATATATTACTGTTGCCATAATTAAAGTGACAGCGTTTTTTTTTAATTATTATTATTTTATCTTTTGTATAAGCAGAAAAAATATGACATTTGGGGGCTTGCAATTGAGGTGGGATTAAATTGGAAAGTAGAACAATGGAAAGAATCTTCTTATAAGATGGCACAAATTTGAATGGCAGAGCTCCATAGTTATAACCTTTAGAGTTTTATTTCTCAGATAAACCAAAGGCAAAGGATACAGGGTAGGAATGTAACAAATTATGCCATAGAGTGAAAAAAATGCCACTTTGAATTGATATGAAGTGAAAGATCAATTTAAAAAAATTTCATAGAGTAATAATGATGCTATGTAAACAGGAATAAAAAATAGAATAAAAATAATATTAATGAAGTAATTCTATAAAATCTTAATATTAACAGAAAAGAGAATTTGATTTATACTGGAGCTGACATAAAATCTTGGTGTTATTAATTTTCCATGGAGTAGCTGTTTTCATGTATTTTAATCAATAAAGTCTTGTAAAGCTCTACAAAACCATATATAAAAAATTATTTAAACTACACAGTAATGTTCCACAATCCAATCTTTGTGAATGAATTTCATTTATATTTCATTGTTTATTTTCCTTCAACTTTATAGCTAAGTAATGTAATTTTGGTTAATTATGATTTGACACAAATGGACCAATAAAACTTGTCACTTTCTTCCTTGGTAATGGGACTATTAATTACTTCTAGAGGTGAGTTTCAGTAGTATACTTGAATTAGAAAATAATGAGGCTTTTTGTCATTCTGTAGTGTTTGGATGGGCTTTGGCTGGGTTATTTCAAGATGAATGTTCTCCTGGTACTACTCACTGATAGCTTTGTAGAATAGAAAAACGTTCATGACTAGTCTTTTTTTGAATAAAATTTTTACATTCAAAGGGACCAAAAAAAATGACGTTTAGTGGCAAAGTGAAGATTTAAGCCTAAATTCAAATTTATTTTACTTAAACAGTTTTACCCCTACATGAATACTTTAGTTTCTTAATTACTGTAGCTTCATAACAAGTTCTGATATCTGATATCTGATCTCTCCTTCCTGCCTTTAATTATTACTGACAATTCTTGCCCTTTATTCTTTCATACACATTTAAGAATCATGTTATTAAATACTATGAAAATTCCTGTGAGGTTTTTATTGGAATTTCTAAAACTTCAGATAAATTTAGGAAAAAATGTGGGATAAAATGATATATTTTCAATATACTATTCTCATCCATGAATATGGTATATCTATACATTTATTAACACTTCTTGAATATATATTCATGAAGTTTATCATTTTTCTTTTTGAAGCCTTGATAAATTCTTAACAGTAAATTTTCATTTATATTAAAATTGAGAAATTAATTTATTAAAATACATTTTATGAAAAAATACATTTTATGAAAGGAAAACAAATTTCAAACTGAGAACTCCTCTCAACACTTATAGCTGAAAAATACATGTATTAGTAACAGACAAAGAATTTCTATGTATTAATAAATACATATGAATAGAAAAATGAGCTAAATTCATAAATTGACATTTTCCCAAAAAACAAACATATATATTCAATAAACATAGGAAGAAATGTTCAATATCATTAATGATCAGAGAAATGTAAATCAGGAAGGTAATGAGTTACCATTGTTAACTGTTTAATTGGGAATATGTATATATTTAAAGCAGATATTTCTAGTATTGGAGAAGATGAAGTTTCACAGCTTCTAGCCAAATTTAATATAACTTGTGAGAATTGAAATGTTTTAACCACTTTGAGAAATAGTATTATCACAAGAAATAAACTAAGCCATTCTCCTCGTTATATACCCAAGGAAAACTCTTGTTTATGTTCAGCAAGATGTATTTTCATGAAGTACTGTTCAAACTGTATAAGACCTGGAAATAATCTAAATTTCATTAAAAAGAGAACAGATGAATAAGCTATAGTACATTCACACAGTAAAGTATTATACATCAATCAAAATTAATGAAAAATAAGAATATAAAGCTGTCTATGAATCTTAGCAATATAATATTGAGTGACAGGTAGGTTGTTAAAGTAGCATGTATCACAATCACCCTATGTTATAAATTTAAAAAGAATAAAAGTTTAAAAAGTGTTAAAATAGTTATAAAATTAAATTGTATAAGTAAATAAATATAAGAATTCTTCATATTCTGGATGATTGATTTATAGATATTTATTACAGTAGTATAATCAAACAAACAAAGAACTGAATGAATCAATAAATGTATGCTTCCACGGATAAGTGAATGAGTAAATAAATAAACTAATAAATACATAAATGATAACTGTACATGAGCCAATATAAACAAGTTTTCATAAACCAAGAATTATATTAATTTAATTCTATGGACTCAGTGCCAATAAAAATAAATTTTAAAAGTGATATCAGAATTGTCACAAAATCTTATTTTTGGTTGACTTTTTTCCTAAGATTTTCTGCCTATGATTTCAGTGGACTTATATAAAATTCAGTTGGTGGTAGATGATTATTATCTGTATACAAGAGTCATTTTGACCTGTTAAGTTAAATCATGATCAATCCTGGAGCTTGTAAGATTATGTAGAATAAAAATGATTTAATTTTTGTACTTAAAACCCTTCCTTAGGAGAAAAGATCAATTGGCTCTTAATATATTAACATCAAGCAATCAAGGCAAGATTTTTCTTTCTGAGATACCCGAGGGAACTACAATGACTACTCAGTATATTCTTTAAATAACTGATATTTACCATTCATCAATATGAAGGAAAGTGTATTTTTAAGGGGAGATGATTACACAACATGGGGTAGCCAGAGGAAAATGTGAGGCCAATTTCTATTCAATTTGGCAGATGGTTCAACATTGTCTTCCAAAGAGCCAACACAAAGAATTTGCGTAACAATCTCAATAAAAACAATAAAGGAATTGGGAACTTTAAGAACATTTTTCATTAAGCAAGTAGCTTGAAATCTTGCTGAGGTATGTGAACCTGATTTTGAATTTGATAATTGAATTTTTTTTTCCTAGAGAGCCCAATATGATTTTGATATCTTCTGCCTTCAGTCAGAACCATAGTTAAGTCAGTCCCAGAGTCACAAAACCATTCTTCTTTTACTACAGTTCTAACGTAAGAAATCCATTCTTGAGATTAACAACCTTCGCTTTAGGAAGTATTTCATTTTACTGTTTGTTTAAATGTTGATAGTTGTCATTTATGGCAATTTATCTGTAACCAGTACAGTTTTAGGGAAGCAGTGTTGCCCAAGAAAATTTGTGAAATAGTGTTCTAAAATATGTAGTTAATCTTTCATCCTTTATTGAATTGTTAACCTCAACAAATTACTTATTTCATTTCCACAACTTTAAATGCCAAGTGCTTGTAAAATGGTTGCAAATATTTAAAATTAAACTACTTCATAAATGTTTGTAATAAACTACACCATGAACTTGATTATATCTGAGAGGGAAAGAAAACTTTCTAGGAGTTATTTGGTAGCCATGAATCTACTCTTTATTATTCTCAGAAACAGAAACCAATTGTATTCTATCTTAAATGGTGAGGTTTATATTAGGTTAAAAAAAAATCCTACCCAGCATGGTATAAATACATCTTAAATGTGGCCATATTTCCTTGCTCAAGAATATGACATAAGAAGTTACACAGTATGCTGGAGTGATTGAACACCTTTAATCTTTGGTCTTTCTATACTTTATAGCTCAAAGTCAGAAAGAAAGCCCCATATGCTATATCTGTAACTGTGTACATTGCATTATGGAATATCAAAAGCAATCAGTCCTCACTCAAAGAGGATTGTACTGTTCAAAGTAAATGCTTTCTTACTGTGAGTTTTATTCCTGAAACCAATTCAAGTAAATTGAAGGAAAAGAAACACAGAGGGATATTTTGCCAGTGATTTCATTGCTTTCCATATTTCAAAATAGCAGTTTTATAATTTATATGATTCTCCAATCCAACCCATTCAACTCCTGTAGAGGATGCTGCTTTAAAGAAATTATAGCTAAGTCAACAAAATAATAAGATGACAAAATAATAAGATGACAAAATTATTATTATTATTATTAATCTTACATTTTAGGAATATTATAAAGTTACAGGTGCTGTCAAAAACTCAAAGTCCTTATTTGAATGGTATATATTTTAACACTACCAAAAACTGTTAGGTTGAAAAAAGTAAATGGGAAGGCATAGGAGTATTTTTAAAAAATCAACCAGCCTTTCTGAATTCATAACTTGAGTTTAAGTATCTACACACATTGCAGACATTTATCATCATGCCTCCTCTCTTTTGTGACCTTCTGAAAGGAGCATAATTCATCAAGAAAATATTTTTCAGTAATCTCTGCCCAGGATAATTTACCTTTTTTCTGATCTTCAAAGTGACAGATTGCAGAGGTTGAGCCTCTGTGACTTAAACCACAGACAGTTTCATGTTTCAGTGTGCTTTTCTGTCTCGGTGGTTGACTTGATTTATAATAGTTGAGGTAGTGCAAAATTAAAAATTAATTAATTTGAGTGAATTGGTAATAAAGGGGACAGAGCGGCTGCATTGAGATGCTAATAGGTCTATTCCAGACCTATTCTGGCCATCTGATCCTCTGGAATATCCAACAGCTGTGGTAGGCAAAACTGACAACTGAGCACATTCAGGAGAAAGGGTCAAGAGTGTGGCTCGAACCCCAGTGGGGCCAAAACAGGGGCTGCTCTGCCCGAGACTCTACTTCTGGGTTGAAAGCAGGTCAGATGGTGGAAATAATATATTTATATGAAATTACTAGAGAATCTCTGTAGAGAAGCTGTGATACGATCTCAGGATGTGATTTTCTGTGTGTGTGTGTGTGTGTGTGTGTGTGTGTATACATGTGTGTGGAAAATTACTTCCTGAGCCGTTGTCTGTAAGGCTTCCCGTAACTGTAATGCTTGCTTCATTGACTGTTTTAATGGGAAAAATGCATAATTAATGCAATTAAGATTTCTAGAATAAACATAACTTTTGAAGTACATGTACTGTTACACAACATATAGTATCATTTATGCATACAAGACGTGTAATATATTCCTATCCTTTGAAAGAGTGAAATGTACTATTAAATATAAAAATTACATTTTACAACACATAAAATAGTGTTTTCTCCTTTATGTGACTAATTTGTAATGTACCTACTATGTTTTTACTCTACCACAAAATAATACATCTATCATGTATTATTTTTTCTAATTATGCAAAAGAACATACTCATTTATGAGATATGGATTATATGAGAGAAATGGGAATAGAGTAAAGAAATAAAATCATACTCCATCTATTTAAGATTATAATTATGTGTATGTCTGAATAATAGACGAATAATAGTAATATAATAGGAATTACTGATAATTGGTTGTCCATAAAAATAATACAAAGCAGCACTGATTTAAGTTATGAAGATCCACAAGCTGATTTGAGACAGTTTCAGTAATCATGATAGAGCAAGTTTCTGAAACAGTACATCAGAAATGCTTAAAGCAACACTGTTCTTCTTGAAAACTAAACACATAGATAACAAACTAAATCAAAAAGTTTGTTTTGTTTTGTTTTACAGAGGCACACTTCATCTTTTCCTTTTTAAAAAATGTTATTTTCCTGAAGAATGCATTATATACCTTGTAGCTTCCTCGCAACAGTATAGCCATTCTATTAATTTGAAGCAGTCTGATATCTAGTCTAAATATCAAAAACGAAAACAAAGCAGAACCACTCATTGAATAGCAATGTAATTTTTTAATGTTTCTTCTACTTGATTTCTTCTTGTTTTTCCTCAGGGAGAATAAGAAAAGGCGATTAGCTATTTTACTCAGAACCCAATTACCTCCATGTTTCTGGTGGGAATTTTTGTACCACATATTAATCAGTGAATCAGCCAATCTCTTTTAACTTCCTGTAGCTGAATGTTAGGTAATTGAGAATTGATTGACATTTGCCCCTGACCCAATGCATTTAGCTAAAATTTACTATGGTGCTGGTGATCTTTATGTATTTCAGCAATGCTGTCATAACTGCTTCTATTACGTCCACCACCAACACCAAGAACTACGTAACACCTCAACTATTTCTACCTCTGCAACTAATACTACTATCTAATTAATCCACCCCCACTACTAACACCAGTATTTATTGGGTTCTTACTTCATGCCAGGCAGTTTTAGCATTTTCAGATATACTGATATATTTAATCCTCATAACAACCCTCTCTGCCAAGTAGTATTATTTTTTCCATTAAAAAAATGGAGAAATCTAGATGATCTATCAGTCAATTCCTTATTAGCTCCTGCTACATGGTTTTAAAAGAAGGTAATGCACATTCTTTGTTTGTCATTTAAATAGTTCATTATTTCTTGCAACACAAGGAGGTAAACATATAACATATTTTATTATAAGGTTTTTTCCCAAACAACAATATAAGAGAAAAATATATCTCAAGAAACTATTTCCTCTAATTATTGAATAATTTATTTTTCTCCCTAGAGATAAACTAAAGGGATCATCAGGCAAAATTATAAATCTCAAGTCTCACACTTGTATTGATGGGATGGTAAATAAAATTATACTTTCCTGTTTCAGAAAACAAGATTAAGTTATCCTTTAGTGCAATAAAATGCTGATTTCAAGCCTAGGCTGATTCTTTTAAGGTGCTTTCCAATCAATGAGGATATGAAGGGAAATGCATAGTTGGCAGAGTTGGGAATCCAACTCAAAGGCTAAAGAGTAATGTATTTATCTAATTACTACAAATGCTGCAATATGAGCTGATGATTTTTAAACCAGTTTGAAGACAAGAACTGTAATTCTACTGAGACAGCCATTCTCGCTACAGGCAAAAATCCATAGACTATTCCTGTTAAAAATAATAGTAAGTCCTTGTTAGGAGACACACACTGATACTAACGTTTCAAATACAAAAGTTAAAAAATTACTGTAACATTCACTGTGAAAACCATGTCCAGTTGGCACTGCAAGATAATGTTTTAGCAGTTCCTTTATAATTCTTGTTTTCTAAAGTTTATAATTAATCAAAACCTCGGATTGGGTGGGATTCTCCAAGTCATTGGACAGATATTAGGCAAACATGTCACTCTCAGGGTTCACTCATCTCACCGCTTGTGCTTTCATAACCTTTTATTCATTTTATTTAGTAAAATATGAAATTATTTTCACTCAGGAAAAAAATAAAGCCGCCTCCTCCTTTAGTTTTTCTTTCATACTACCTCTAACAATGCTTTTTTTTTTCATCATTCACCAACATAGTGCTGTGATTTGGATCTTAGGAATTTGATTATTTTGCATTTGAAAGCATGGAAATATTGCCATTAAATCTCATTTTATACTTCAGCAATACTGACTTTATATTACATTATTGATGCACAGGTTTAATTCTGAAGAAATATTGGGAGAGATTGGCCTATACTTAAAGATTTTAACAAAATTAAAATGGTTTTTAAGTCAGTGATAGAACTAGGTTTCCAAGTGTCTATTTTTATGAAATCTGAAAGAAAGTTAGTAACTTTATTATATTTTATGTTTATTTTCCTTATGTTTAAAACTTTAATCAGACAAGCCTGTATGTAGCTAATATTTTAAACTTTAAGTAGTGTGATTTTAAAATGATATGAACTAATTATATCACCTGGATCACATAATTTTATGCATCCAATATATTTGGATTAATTTTTCTAGTAAAATAAAGAGGAGAACTTTTAAAAGTACTTTTATACCATCTATTAATTCTTGAAACAAATAAGTTCATTTTTTTTATTTCTATTTACAAAGTTGCTAATTTAGTGATTATAAGATTTGTATGGTAGTGTTTCTACAAATACTAATACAAGGAATGGAGAAGAAAATATAAAGAATTATTTCAAAATATCTTTGTTTTTTATATTAAAATATTATTTTAGCCACTGTGGTGCTAATACCAGTAATCGTGGTGTTAATACACAACTTCATTAGTGGCAACCATACGGTGCAAGGCTCTTGTCAGTTACATGCAGCACAACTGAATGCTCCTGATAGAGGTATTGGCTTTTTTTTTTTTTTTAATTCTGGCTTTTGTGCTAAGCATTTGTTTTTGAAAATGAAGTGACACTTTTTCTTATGACAGTGAAGTTGAGCAGATTGTTTTGGGCAAAGTTCAGTTGCAGTTAACCTTCCAGATGAACAGTTGTGCTCCCATAACTCGAGGTCATTCAGGTCAATCTGAATTATTAACGAGGATTGCAGAAAGGGGAAATATGGTTGGATATTCTTAAAGAAACATTTAAAACAGAAGACGAACGAAACCAGAATATCAGTGTCTGTCGTGGTTCTGATTCACTTTTATTTCATTTTTTAAAAAACATAAATAGCATAGAACTTGTCAGTCATAGCCATGATTAGTACACACTTGGTCTTTTTAAAAAACTTTGAGTCACATTAAAAGTTTATGTGTCTTTTATATCCTTATTTTAGGAAATACACTTTCAGCTGTTATCATTATACATTCTAGAGTATCCAGACATACAATTCTCTGAACAATATTTGAAGGAAAGAGAGTAGAAAAGTACAAAATATGTCAGTGCTTTATTTTTCTTTTAAAGCATTTCAGAGCTAATAACCTTAAAAATAACATTATGCTATTTTCAAATGTTGATATATTCAAATCTTATAAAATGACTTTCTATATCTTGTAAATGGTTAATGTTATAAATGTTAAACATATTCATACATTACCAATGAGATTATTTCCACCTTGAAAATAACAAAATGAAAAGGGAAGAAAATTACAAGGTCCTTTCTGTTGGTTGGTCTGGTGAGATAGAACAAATATAAAAATCTAGTTGACTCTCATAATTGTGAAAAATCCTACTGCCACAGGCAAGATTAGTCTATAACACTTTCTCTGAAGTGTGAATTAAGTCTGACTTTTCAGGATTATCTGGAGTTGATGTGGATGCCTTTGTACACTGGATGGAACCGGGCATCCAGCTGGCAGTAACCACGATCAGAGTGCTGGCCTTGGCTGGTTGAATGGATTTTGCTTCAGGTTAAGAAGTCTTTAGGGAATTGGGTCAAATTGTACAAGGACAGCTTTTCTGATTCCTTGCCTATGATGTAAGACCAAGAGCATAATAACGTTACTTAAAACCCCGCCATATACGAGATCATTTAGAAATACTAGAATGGGAGATCTCAGGAGAATAAATTAGACCCACAGTTAGATGCTGGAGAAAGTCTTTTACTGAAAGGATAGGCCAGAATCCCAATTCCTTTTTACTTTTCTCTCATGTCATGTGACTCTGATATGCTCCATTTAAACCACAGAAATACTTTTCAAAGGGAAACACTGAGAAAGTGACATAACTTTCACATAATATGTGGAATTGTTACAATTATGCCATCTTCTGCATTTTTGTTCATATGACTGAAGGTTTTAACATGGCCAAGAAACATCACGCTGGGCTAAAAGCCCCTGTAAAGACTTCCAATGCAGTTATGAAATTTTGAAGTTTATATTTTATTTTATAATTGGGGAAATAGTGTTTTAGATACTCAAAAGTTTCAAGAAATCCTCTTAGTAAAGTATTAAAAAAAAACCTCTTACAACTCATTAAATCCTATTATGAACTAATTATTTTGTATGCTTTTATTTTTAGGAAAAAACAAGATATGAAGTTGAAATTTTGTATTTCTAATGAAACTCTGAAGTTTAAAGCTAATTATTTGGAAGTTAAAGTAATATTTTGATGGCTCCCATGTCACTTTAATGTGACATAGAACATAGCTTTCTATACCATGATCCTCTGTTGAATAAATCTGGCCCCCTGCTGGCCTAATTCTTTGACTCTCCCACTGGGTTGTGTCAAAGAATTTGTAAAGGATACAATGAAGTCGCCATCATCTCCATGGGTTGTGGCAGTTCAGTTGCTTTGCCTATAAATATACTGCATGACAGTTGCCACCCTGCACTTGCTGTGACACTGTGGACGTACCTTCCATCGCTTTTCTTTAACAGAAATGCGAATGGCATTTAAGAAAGTTAAATGTGAGTTATAATTAAAAGCCTTATTAAGTTTGAAATCGTCAGAAAGTAATGTCATTTTAATGCTCTTTGGAACAGTGTATTTTCTTGCCTGATACTATCAAAACTGCAGTTCTTGTTCTGGGAGTTCTCACTGATGCTCGAGATACATAATGCACTATGTAAATAAGAGCAAGTGTTAGCTGTACTATGTAGGGCTGCTGGTTCTGTGGACTTCATCTCTTAAGAATATTTAGCACCATTCAGCCAGTATTTATCGAACATCTGCTCTGTGCCAGGACTTTTCCATGAAACTGGAGACAATTGCAAAAGAAAGTAAGTCCCAGCCATTATTCCCAAACAGTTTAGGAGATAAAGAAGAAGTTAAGTAAAAGAATCATTTAAAGGCATTAGAGATTAAAACATCATCCTCTGAGACTGGAATAGATTCAGCCCAACTTGAGGGGATAGGGAATAATTCTAAAAAGGCAGATAACTTTAAGGTGGAACTTGAAGAATTATTAGCAGATATACTTAGGCACATAAAAATGAGATGGATGAAGGAACTTGAGATAAGATAATATCATGACAAAGTTCTGAAGGTAGGAAACAAGACATAAACAAGAATGGCAAGTGTTTTGGTATTGCTGAAGTCTCAACTGTGAGGGGTGCAGGCAAATATCATTTGAGAAATAGACAGGGGGCAGGTATTATAATATCATATCATATACCATCCTAGGAACTTCAACTTTATTATGTGAGTGTGTGGGAGGTGCTTTTTTTGCAGAGTGAGGGGTTGGCTCTGAATGTCTTAAAACAAATAATTGACATAGATTTTTGTGATGGGAGGAAAATTACATATATAAAAATGGAGACTACTATGGTTATTAATTCAAGAAATGGTAATGGTCTTATCTAGACCAGTTTTATAAAACTGAGGAGAAAGGTATAGGCCCCAAAAGTACATAGGGTATGAAATCCATGGAAATAGGTCACCTATGGAAAGAGAAGTCTAGGTGACCTAGTTTTCTAATAAGAAGAAATTGGAAATATGGAGAAAATATATGAAAAAAGTGATAAATTCACTTTTGAGCATTTTGTAGTTCAAATCATTGTGTGATATCCAAATATAATTATTAAGCAAACTTTAAATTTGAGTCTAAATTTCATTGCTAAAGACGTGCTTGACATGCAGATTTGTGAAATTCATCGATAACAGATTCAGCTAAAAAAATCTGGAGTGGATAAGATTGCCCACAGAGACTTGAAAGTGAAGACAATGCTAACATCTGGAGCCTTAGGGAACACAGATGCTTAAAGGAATTTTCAATTACTTTATGTCAATTGCCTATTTATGGTACAGATGTTTGATTTACCCCTTGTTCCCTTTTTTAATGAACATACTTATATATTTCCAATTAAAACAACAACAACAACAAAATGCTTTCCCAATATATCTTCTCAGGTTACCCTACTATTTATCTCCTTTCCTGAATCTAAACTAAATTAGGAAATCTAATCATTTCCTTGATGAATTGTAACATCTACTGCCTGTACTTTTCACCATAAAGTCCTTGCCCATTTTTGACTTGTGGTACTGTAAGAAAATAATGTTCTTGGAGTTCACAATGTGAGACTTCCAGGTTCCAAACCAATGACCTTTTTTTTTCAATTACTGTCTTCTCTGATCGCTCTGAAGCAAGTACTCTACTGATCACCAGACTCATTCTAGAAACTTTGCTCAGTGATTTATCACCCCTCATTCTTTTCTAATCCCCACAATATGGGTCTACATTGACTATTTTTTCCCAATTTAAGACATGAACTTCCAGTTGCCAGTACTCTGTCTTCATTTTTTATTTCCCTTTGGTTCTTTGGCATCTCAAATCCTTTCAAATGTATCTAGCAGTTGGAATGCATTGGGGTATAACGACAGATACCCCTAATTGAACCAGCACAAACAATAAGAAAATGTATCCAACTTTACCTGGCAGGAAGTCCAGAGATAGGATGTGTTTCAGCTATATTATTATCAGAAATCAACAATAGCATAATGAATGTGGTTTCTTTCTCTACTCAGCCATAATCCCTGCAGCTTCATCATTGGGGGCTGGTAGTAAAGTGATTGTGGCAATTCCAGGATTTCTATCCAGAAGGGAGATGATCTTCCTAGGTTTTCTCTTAGAAGAGAGGATATTTTTTCCTAGAATTTCCCCTGATAGTCGACTTTTCACCATATCTTACTGACTAGAATCAAGTCACATGCTCATTGCTCAACCATTCACTGTCCTGAAATAATCACTCCTCCATCCTTACAACTGTGGTAGAATCAGATTTCTGAGGGTTATGACTGCAAGGGGGTGGAGGGTAGATTATGGATACTTGAAGTTGTGTCAGAAAGTAATAAGATACGATAGGTGCTGAGTTAGCCACCAACATTGTCCATTGTAGGATACTGTCAGCTATCCCATATCATAAGAAATTTCCAGTTTTTAAGGTCTTTTAATTGAAGCTCTATTTCTAGTGCCACATTCTCGAATGAGGCTAGTCAATTTTGTGTTAAAATTTTAAAAGGTGGTTAATTTTATCTAACACCAAAATCAGCATCCTTCCTACAGAATTAGCTCCTCTGAGTCACCTTTCCTCAGTAGCAAAAGCTCCTTTATTCCTTGCTTAGAATCACAGAAGCTTTATGGACTTAACTATCCTCACACACTTAGTGAGTTGATTCCTTCTTTCATATTTATTGGCCAATCTGCCTATCTTCCACTCTGTTTTAGGACTTCAGCAGTTCCCACATGTATTACTAAGGTATTACTAATTGTTGTTGTTATTGTTGTTGGTGGAGGTGGTGGTGGTGGTCCTTTTGGTATCTTTACCTTTATCTATCCTATGATGGAGAGCAAGATTAATTTTTCTAATTTGTTGTTGTACTTATCTTACTTAAATCCTCAAGGTCTTTCTTCGCTTACCAAATTCCTCAACTGGGCTTTCAAGAATCTAGTCTCAGTTACCTTCTGTTCTTATTCCTACTGCTATCCTGTACTGACCTAGTATTAGACCTAGCCAAACTGGAGATCCCTCCAAGTTCAACAAACTAGATTAAATATATCAGGATTTCCTTAAAAGGGCCCAAAACTCTCATCACTGCTCATACTCAGGCCTTTTTTCTATTACCATCTTTCCTGGGATGGTTTCTGGATATAAAATCCTACCATATTTTTTTTCAGTATTTTTGTCTCCAATACCACTTCTATGTGAAGCCTCAACTGACCCTAGAATGATAACATTTCTTCCAATGAATTGGTGATATCTTTCCGTGAGACTGCAAATTGACAAGAAGGATTAGTCATGTTCATCCAAGTAAGCTCTATAGCCCATTTTATGAGTCTGCATAGTTAGCAAATATTAACATTTTTTTGTGGAATTGTTAGAAACAGTAGATATAGAATTCATGTCCTGGGACTAGAAACAAAAGGTTCAGCCTTAGATCTAAGTAGTTAGATACACAGAATCATGTTTAACAATTCTACTCTTTAAAATTTAAAAGTCTTCAGAAATTCAATAATCAAAATTCTGGACTTACTCTTGTAAAACTATTGGATTTTTGGTTGTTTTTTTTTCTTGTTTTACATCAAAATCCCCTATATTAAAAAACAAACAAACAAACAAAAACAGAAAAAAACAAGGCAAGAGGAAAACAAACTCTCTTAAATCAGAAACCCTGGGAAAAATACTTCTTTTCAGGATTTGTTTTTAACCTTTCAAATAGATTATAGTTGTTCCTTTAAAGTAGGAGACTAATATAATAACTTATAGAAAGTGATAGATGTTTTGATCACAATAACAATTCTGGGCCGAATTAATTTACCACATACAAACATTGAACATGATATATGAGAAGAGTGACTAAAATCTATGAAGGCATATTATGTGTCAGATATGTTTTACATAATATCTCAACACTGAAGGTAGGTGATGTAAATCTAATTAATAGAGATAGAATCATATTTCAGAGACATTAAGTAATTTCTCCAAGGTAACATTGTCAGTAAAGGGTAAAACTCTGATTTAAACACAGGTCAATTTGATTACTGAGCCTAACGCTTTCAACACTCAAAGGATTATAAAGATAAATGTATTAAGCAATCAAGGATAATTCACAATAATATCCAATACCATTTTTATTTTAATAAAAACTCGAAGTTTTGTTAGTTTGTCTTGCATAGAATAAGTTAATCCATTGGCATATCTTGCTTTTACTCTATCATACTGTCGTATGTGGATGTAAAACTGAAATAGATGAACATTATAGCCATATATTCAATGTAAAAGAAAAATATATGGGGCATTTTATTATTCCAAGTATCTCAGGATATTCCCATTTAAATGTATTATATACATTTATTATTAATCACATTATTTTGTTTTGTCTTTTTAAATGGATCATATATGAATAAAAATAATTGTGGTACATACAACCTAAGAGAAAGAAAATCATGAATTATACTTTGAGTTTTAGTTTCTATAGTTCTTCTATTCAGGAATAGTAAATTATAAAGCAAAAATGTCATCATTATAGGAACATTTCTTTTAAAAAGAAATATGAAATATATTTGCAGAGTAAACATGATTCTATGTATTTCTCATACTGCAAACCATTTCCAAATTTCCACATATGCTTGCCAAGAACAATGATAGTTAATGTTTCATTGAATTCTTTGAGAAATGTTGAATACCAAGACTGGTTTGGACCACATTTAAGCATAGATTATGCTAGACTAAATTCCAGAAGAAGAGAGAATATTTTATATTTTTGGCTATTTGTGTTAAAAAAAGAAAATCCTCAAGTAGAATACAGATGCAAAATACATTTGGTTAAAAAAAACTTATATCCCATTTGCCAGTTGCTATTTCAGTGTGTTTTTTATTCCTAGATATTTTTTCAAAGTCCTTAATAATTAGAAAACATTGAACTTTTTGTCCATTCATATTTTTTTAAATATTGTTCAAGTTTGTCGTGCTCTTACCTTAATAGATGTCAACAGCAGGTACAAAATAGTTTTCAGGGAATTAATTGTTCATTTTTAAGACTTTATATATATATATTTGTGAACATATATGTTTAATGTGATGTATGTGTCGTGTGTTTCATTTAAGGTAATAGTATAAAGGATGAAAATAATTCAGGGAAAACACTGATAGAACTTAGTTCTTCTAGCTGATTTTCTTTAAACTTACTTTACTTCCCCCTGCCCCCAGTTTAGTGATTCCCCATTGCCAGATGCCATTTAGCTATCCCAAGCAATAGAAAAAGATTTATGCATTGGCAAGTGGAGAGGTGAAACACTGGTTAAAAGAGTTCTGCAAATGATACTTCTGATCCCAGCAGGAGTTATAAGTTTACATTTTAAAAAGCAAAGTTTTTTCTGTTAATAACTATAAATTATATGCTTTAGTGTATTATCCCTTTTTTCTTTTTCCCAATGATAAAATCCCTCAAGTACGTGAGTGAGACAGATACAGTACACTTATATTTTAGGAAGTCTTGAGGTTTTCTTTGAAAAGAACGGATTTACTAGATTGAAAGATGCATATAATCCACACCAACCCCATGCCCTCCTCCCATCTCAAAGTTACATTTTCTTTTAAAGTAAAAGAATGAAAGTTCTCAAAAAACGTGCCCGGCTTAGGACAGCCTTTAATCATTAGTGCACTCCTGTTCCCTTAGCCTCTGTGAAGATGTGCATTATAGCTTGAGCTTTAGACTACATATTTATATTTGTTAGAAAGCTGTACTTACAAGGGAGTCAAGATCAATTGTCAATTTCTTATGAAAATGTAAACTTTAAGATATTCTTTTAAGTAAATAGGGAGCAATTTAGGGAGATGCGTCTGTAAATTTTCCTAAATAATAACTTTGTTTCATGTTGGCTTAGAAACTGAATTTAGCTACTTAATAGGGAAATTTATAGGTAAAGATAAACTCAAAATTAGGAAAATCTATTTGAAATTATGGTTTGTGGTTAGCTTATTTGAAAAAGAGAAAAATAGAGTTAGCTTATTCTTTTTCAAATAGTAGCAAAATCACATGATATGTTAGCTCATTGTCTTGCACTGTGGAGTTGAACTAGCTGCTTTCTTTCCATGTTTTAAACATACTATATATTTTAGGTGAAGAAATCACAGAAAAGGAAGGAACATTGAACCTTCTTAATTAGAACCTTCATTAATAATATCAGAGACAGCCATTTGCTCTGACCATTGAACCTCACAATTTGATAAAAATGATACTAGAAAATAATGAACAATATTTTCACTTTTCTTTTAGCCTTTTGAATTTGTGTTTCTCCACACTAAAATAATCTCTTTAATTCACATTTAGACCTCATACTTAATGTCAAAGTAAAATTCTATAAGCTCTTATTAAAATGTTTTAGAAACATACCTTGGAATTTGCTTCACTTAGTTAAAAAATTAGAGTCAGCCGATAATAATACATGCCTGACATCACTCTCCTCTGCACTGATCAAACAGAAAATAATTTTTATATATTTAGTTTTGCGATTAGTATTATTTCCTTCTGTGATGTTATATTTACTGTAAAAATAGGAGAGGCTATATAATGAATGTATCTACTTATAATTATATGTCTAGTGAATCCTGAAATTATTGCTAAAATAGTTTAAAAGTTCCTGTCCATACAGCGCTAACTCTATGTAAGTGCAGTAAAACTTTTTGAAGTACCACCATATTGACAGCATTTAATATACTTAGGCCATCTTTCAAAGTGTGACTACCCCTTTTATAAATGTCTCTTAATTACTCATGGTCAGAAAACTGGAGGCTTCAATCTCACTAAATCTGAACTAAAATAAAGGTTATTCTATAGGGAAAGCATGTCTTTAAACATCATTCAGTTACTTGAATTGGACTGGACTGTCCTCTTGCCTGAGCAATATGGCATAGGGTGGAAGGAGGAATATTAGGAAAGGGGAGAGTCTTCCCTATTTTGTATTTATAATTTATATTTACAAGACATTTTTACACAGTAATCTACTTAAACCAGGTCTTCAAACCCAAGAGAATTGTTTAGTAGTTTAAATACATACTAGAGAAACATAATTGTGAGCTTGCCTTGTAGTCTTCTGTTATAACACTAGGTTAGTAGGGAAAAAAAAATGCTTTCTGAAGGTAGAGATTCAAACAATTGACTTTTAAAAGAAGGTCCAGATCATAAGTATAACAAAGAACTCCCTTTATAGTATATGTTTATTTAAAGGAACTTTTATGAAATATGCAGATGTTAAGAAATTCTTATATATACCATATGCTTTTAGAATTAATTCTGGATGTACTTTAGATTAAGACAGGTCTATGGTAACATGTTATCACCTATATGACTACATATTTTATTATCAACAATAGTTTTATTTTTTTAACACTTGACATTGTGATATTCTTATTTCAACTAGAGTCTCCTGTACTAGGGTCACAAGAGTGAGATGTCTGCCCTTCAAGGTTCTGTTTATGGGACTTCCCTTAAATTAGGACTTTCAAACTATGACTAGCAGGCCAAATCCTGCCTGCCACCTGTTTTTTGTAAATACAGTTTTATTGAAACTCAAACCTATTAACTTATCTACATATTTTCCATGGCTGCTTTTGTACGCTACTGTGGCCTGTAAAGCCTGAGATATTTACTATCTGCCCCTCTCCAGAAGTTCGTCTACTTTTACCTTAAATAGAACTATGATCTAGTCCTCAAAATATCCTCCTAGACATGTTCAATGAGGGCTAAAGGAGCTTCTCGTCAATGCATGGCTTTCAAGCCCAAAGTCTTGCTGAACACCCAGACATAAAGCTAACACAATAATAAATGTTGAGCAAGGACTTCGCTGTTCTCTCATTTTTGTCTTTCTTTTACACAGAAATTCAACAGTGAAATAGTGGGAATGTCCAGGGCAAATCAATTTATATCCTATAGCAACAAATCTGAAAATATCAAAAGACCCACATGAAACAAAAACCAAACTTTATCCTTGTCTAATACACAGTCACATCCTTTAGAGGAAAAATGAGAATGCTGTTGACAGATGATGCATTACAATCTCATGATGCTGTTCATATTGGCATGGGTTATAAATATTAAAAGATGAATTCACTGTTTTAAGTGTGCAAGTTTGTATATACATGTTGCTTAAGACAGTACAACTGGATGTTTCAAAGTCTAAACTATTTCACCATATTTGAACAACTTCAAATGGGTTGAAAAACAAATAAGCACACACAACCCTGATTTTTTGACGTTCCCTGTCCTACTACACTCAAAACTTGCCCCATTTAGCACCACTCCATCGCAGTACATGGTAACTCTATCTTTCTAGCCAAAAAGCTCATAGCACATTACCTCTTCTCTTTCTCTTAGACTCCACTTCCAATTCTGTGAAGAACTCTAGCTTCAGAAAATAAGAAAAATCTAGCCTCTTCCCATTCCAGATGATCTTCAACTTAAAATGGTTCAACTTAACAATTACTCTACTTTACAATGACATGAAAGTGACACACATTCAGTAGAAACTGTACTTTGAATTTTGAATTTTGATTTTTTCTTGGGCGAATGATAGATAGTAAGATATTCTCTCAGGATACTGGGTTCGGGCAGTGAGCCACAACTCCGTCGGTCACGTGATCTCAAGGTCAACAACCAATACACTTGCAGTGACTCTGTACCTGTACAATCATTTTTTTCACTTTTAGCACAGTATACAATAAATGACATGAGATATTCAACACTTTACTGTAAAACAGGCTTCCCGTTAGCTGATTTTGCCCAAGTGTAGGCTATTAGTAAGTGTTCTAAGCACATTTAAGGTGGGCTAGGCTAAGCTATGATCTTCTGGAGGTTTGGTGTATTAAATGCCTTTTTGACTTGCAATATTTTCAACTTATCACAATAGGTCGGTCAGGGTGTAACCCCATGGTAAGTCAAGGAAGATCTGCATGTAGGACTGTGGTACCCTAGACCCCGTCACCTTTGTGTCTTGTCAAAATTGCGGTAGCTTCCTCACTCATCTCCCTGCTCCCCCTTTGATGCTTCTCCTCCAACTCCCATCTCAAAACGACAATCAGCATGATCCTTACTATTCTGTACTAAAAAGAATTAGGGATTTTGGAGAAAAAGTGGAGTCCACATCTGAGGCAGAGAAGGTTAAAGTCTATAACTATTTTATTGTTCAACAGCAAGAATGTGTTCAGAGCAAAGAGAACAGTGAGAGTGAGGTGGAGGATTCCCAGGCTTGAAGTGGCTCTCGCTGGCCAGACTTAGAACAACTTGACTAACAAAAAAAAAAGAACAGAAAGGGACTGTCACATTAAATAATGATAAAAACAGTAGACAGCACAGCAACAATACTACTAATATCAATAGTATTAAAATCTTTGATCCATGGTGATACTCAATGAAAGGTGGAGGGGTACGAGGGAAAGCACATCTTCACAGAATGTTAGCTTGTACATGTGTTATGTTTCACCAACCAATGTAATCATTAATATAGGTAAACATTATCAGTGGAGACTAAAGCAATTGAGAAAAAGAATACTCACTGGACCCTAAGTATCACCCGACAGGTGACTTTTAAATTATTAATTACAAAAAGAAAGATTAGCTTTACAGAGGAGGGATCTGATGAACTCCACGGTAACCTCGTCAACAAACTTTGTGGCATCCCCGGGACAAATCAGCTTTATGTACCTAGTGACGTGATGCAGCAGGAAGGGCACACAGCACTTTCTCATGTTCTTACAGAAATTTTCAGTTGAAATTTAATCATGAGGAAATATCAGACACATCCATCAATGTTGTGCGATATTCTATAAGCAGCTAGTCTCTTCATGTCCTGAAAGACCAAGAGTTAAAAAACAAAAACAAAAACAAAAACAACAGTATTTGTCTAGAATAAAGGTGACAAGAGAAATGACAACCAAATGAAATGTGTGATCGTGATTGGATTCTGGATCAAAAAAAAATCTTAAAGAATATTTTTAGACAGAGAAATTTTTGTGGCCTATGTATTAGATAATATAGTATCAATGTTACAACATTGCGTTGTGATACTGTTATTGTGATTATGAGGAAAAAGCCTTCGTACTTAGAAACGCATGCTGAAGTATTTAGTAGTAGAGTCATTATGTGTGCAGATTACTTTCAAATGGCTCACTAAAAAGAGAAAAAGTAACAATAACAGCACACAAAAAATCTATACAATCTATACAGAGAAGAAGCAAATATAGTAAAATGTCAATATTTGGAAATATAGATAAAAGGAATATGGTTTTCATTTTCATTATGGTATAGATTTGAAATACAGATTTTGAATTATAATGGCAAAAGAAATATCTCTCTATATATATCTCTATCTGTATCTATGTTTATATCATCATCTTCTTCTTCTTCTTCTCCTTCTCCTTCTCCTTCTCCTTCTCCTTCTCCTTCTCCTTCTCCTTCTCCTTCTCCTTCTCCTTCTCCTTCTCCTTCTCCTTCTCCTTCTCCTTCTCCTTCTTCTTCTTCTTCTTCTTCTTCTTCTTCTTCTTCTTCTTCTTCTTCTTCTTCTTCTTCTTCTTCTTTCTTCTTCTTCTTCTTCTTCTTCTTCTTCTTCTTCTTCTTCTAGCAGATCACGTTACTCATTTGCTCAGAACCTTCCAAAGGAGCCCATCTGACTCAAAGATAAAGTCAGCGTCGTTAAAATTAAGGTCAGGTGTTTGTCAGAGCTTAGGGGTCAGGTGAGCATGTAATAATAATTAGAAGGAGTTCTGGGGGATGATGGAGCAGTTCTGCCCCTGACCATGTTAGTGTTTGTACAAATCTATACATGCAATACATTTCAAACGATAATGATGAAAAATGAATGTATGGAAAATCTCCTGGAATTTAAATAAACTCTGTAGTCTGGTGTATTGTACCCGTATCAATTCCCTGGTCTTAGTACTAGAGTTTTATAATATGTTATCATTGAGGGAAGCTGAGGGAAGGGTGTGTGGAGATGTTGTATTATTTTTGCAAATTCTGAGTCTAAATTCATTTCCAGATAAAAGTGTTTTTCTTTTTTTCCTTAAGTCCTACAAGACCGTGCATTCTGGCCCCAGTTACCTCAACAATCTCATTTACTACATTCAAGCTCATAGTCTCTTCTTCCCCTGTTGGCCACCTTGCTACTGCTTTGTAGGCACGTTCTGTCCAGGATATTTTGCTCTAGGGGTTTCCTCAGGTACTCCCTTGACTAACCTCCAAGTTTTGAATAACAATCACTTGCATTGGCCTCTAATACTACTACAACGCCACCACTCCACACACATCCTGATCCTCTTACGTTGTTCCACTTTATTTTTTTCCAGAGCCGTTATCACCATCTGTCATCATCATAATTTTCATAGCCATTATGTTTATTTTCTGTCTTTCTGACTAGAATAAAAGTGGCAGTGGGAAAAGGATCTTTATTTTGTTTACAGATGATACCAAGTGGCTAAAAGATGCTTCAGGCATAGTAGGCATTCTCTAAATAAGTGCCGAATTGACTTGCAAATCTTGGATTTTTAGTGCTGAAAGTTTCTACTTGAATAGTGGGACATGTGCTATTTCAAGAAAAGGCTGTTCCCAAACACTTTCTATGGATCAGATTGAGTTAAAGCTCCGACCAAAAACACATTAATAATATCCTTCAGCTTGCTGCTGTGAGCACAATTTACAGAACATAATATTACTTCTTTCTTTGCCTTTTTGTTTTGCACACAATCAAGATCTCCCTCTGTGCTGACTTCCACAGCAGGCTGATTCAGGAACGGCTGCTGATTCCCTTTGTTTCCTGTTAGTGCAATGCGGGCTTCCACAGCAGCTCCACGGAAGTCTTTGAGGCTGACCTGCTATTGCTCAGTGCAGAGCAGCTGCTTAGGTGTCCTGTTGTCACGTATTGTCTACACATTTGCTTCTGTCGAGTTATATTCCAACAGTGGCTCCAGCATGCTGGCTGAACTTGCTCTTCTTCTAACTATGCCATTTGGTTTCCAGGAAGGTTGGCTGGCTGATGACGGATGGCACTAAAATCAGTTCTGATGTCTGTTTTCAGACTCAGTCCTCAGAAGGTTGTAAGGACATTGTTATTTGAAAATCACTAAAGATCGTTTGACATTTGAGAGTTTTAGAATTATTTGATTTTATTATTTTAGCATTTGTATATGATGCATTTAGAAATGTAATTCGTTGGTTAGGCTGTCTTTAAATATGCGGTGTTTCCTGGCAAAATACTAACCTCTGGTTTGTCCTTTGCACGTTCGGCTTCTTTTAATACTTCTGCTTTCAGTAAAAAGTCATATGCACAGAGAACTATTTCCTGCCCACTGGTTTGAGAGTACATTGTTACTTGTTCTTCTCCATGACCCCACCCTACTCAGAACTTACCATTTTATACGTATAGTTAAATGGTGTGGACTATTTCTTTCACATTGACCTGAGGGCAACTTCACTTTGGTTTACACTGTAACTTGGCACCTAGCACAGAGTTTGGATATGATAGGTGATCAAAATAAATCTTTTGCAAATAAATGTATGTTTGACAAATTTAATTTCCACATGCTATTTGAGTAAGTTCATATACTCAGAAAATAATTATTAAAACAAAAGGTAACCACAAGTATCAGATATCAACTCAGTCATAGCTCTGGTATATTATACTCACATTGTTCTCTGAAAGTCATTTTCAGTCATTTTATATTTTAAGAGTTATTTAGAACATTGTACCACCTTTAACCTTCAAACAAGCAGATACTGACATATAAGCACATATTTATTATAACCTTGTCTACAATATTTACTATTATAGTATTAGATATATACTTCAAGATTACTGCATTGAACAGTATTGAACAGAAGACATAATATTAGACATAATAATAGGCAATATAACATTATAATTTTGTCTATGAAATAACTGCTGATATTATTTAATTTGTTTACCTTATTGAATATCTATTCCCAAAGGTAAAACATAAAATATGCAATATTTTAAAGCTACAAATTTAGTTGTCTGCTGAAACAAACTCAACTAATAGTAAAATAAGCCTCAGAAGAAACGGTCATATTTCTACCTATCTAGCCTGCCTGACTAGGAAGATCAATTTTCTCTACAGACCTCTTCATCGATATCTATACTGATACAAACCAAAATATCTCAGTGTATTTATTCTGACAAGAAGTTAAATTAATTTCATAAGCATGCCATGACAAATTACTACAAATTAGGTTGCTTAAAACAACAGAAAATATTATCTCGGAGGCTGGAAGTCTCAAATCAAGGTATTAGCTGGGCCATGCTCCCTCTGAAGATTCTAGGAAAGAGTTCTTTCTTGCCTCTTCTTGGTTTCAGGTCATTGCTGGCAACCCTTGACATTCTTTGGCTTCTAGCTATATTATTCCAATTTCTGTCCCTGTCTTCACATGGCCTTCTTCCCTGTGTGTGTCTTCACATGATGACTTTATAAGGTCTCTAGTCCTTAGATTTAGGGCCCATCTTAATCCCATCTGACCTCATTTTAACTTAATCAATTGCATCTACATCTATTTTAAAATTAAGTCACATTCTGGAGTTCCAGTATACATGAATTTTGGGGGGACACCGTTCAACCCAGTAGTAACTGTCCTCCTGCCCCCAAAATTCACGCCCAACCTACATGCAGAATACATTTACCCTTCTCAACATTCTCAAAATTCTTAACCCATTCTAGCATCAACTTCAAGTCCAAAGTCTCATCTCAATATTAAAGACTCAAGAAGTCTCAAATCTCATGCTCTAAGTCATGTATGGGTGAGACTCTGGACCTGATCTATCCTGGGGTAAAACATTCCTCTTCATCTATGTACTTGGGAAACTAAAAAACAAATTATCTGCTCCCAAATTCCAATGAGGAGACTGGCATGGGAGAAACAGTCTCATTCTCATATGAAGAAAATGGAAGGAATAAAGAGATCATTTGTCCCAAGCAAGTCCAGATTCCAGGAGCATGCATTCCACTGTTAGGTTTCAGGGCCTGAGAACACTGCTCTGGGGCTTGATTCCCAGTCCTGTAGAGCCACAGATGTTCTATCAGCCCTGCTCTGTGTTCCCTTCCTCTTCAGCTCTCACATCTATCCTGCCCCTTAGTGAAATCCTGCTCATATTTCAGTCTTGGTTTAACTACTACTTAAATATTCTGAAGTAGATGAGGTCGCTTTGTTAGAGGTTTCTATGTAAATACTCATCTGCACTGTGTTAGGGTTCTGCAGAAGAAACAGAACCAACAGGAAATTAGAGAGAGAGAGAGAGGGATATAACTACTCTTAATTACTCCAACACTATATATATATATATACCACAACTTCTTTACCCAGTCATTTGCTGATGGACATTTAGGTTGTTTCCATGTCTTGGCTATTGTAAATAGTGCTGCTATGAACATTGGGGTGCATGTATCTTTTCAAATTAGAGTTTCCTCTGGATATATGCCCAGGAGTAGGATTGCTGGATCATAGGGTAAATCTATTTTCAGTTTTTTAAGGCATCTCCATACTGTTTTCCATGATGGCTGCATCAAACTACATTCCCAGCAATAGTGTAGGAGGATTCCCTTTTCTCTACACCCTCTCCAGCATTTATTGTTGGTGGACTTTTCAATGATGGCCATTCTGACTGGTGTGAGATGATAGCTCACTGTAGTTTTGATTTGCATTTCTCTGATTAATGATATTGAGTGCTTTTTCATGTGCCTGTTGGCCATCTCCATGCCTTCATTGGAGAATTGTCTATTTAATAGATCTTCTGCTAATTTTTGTATTGGGTTGTTTGGGTTTTTATTATTGAGTTGTGTGAGCTGTTTGTATATTCTGGAAATCAGTTGCATCATTTGCAAATATTTTCTCCCATTCCACTTTTGTTTTATTTATGGTTTCCTTTGTTGTGTAAATGCTTATAAATTTAATTAGATCCCATTTGTTTATTTTTACTAAGAAATACTTATTGAATTAATGAATAAAAAGCAGATTTGGAATTCTGTCTTAAAAGAAAACAACATGACTTTTCTACCTTGGGAGTTAAAAAAAATGTCATAGACAATATGCTTGATTCTATTTTGAAGTCCTGAAGAGTCATTGAGAATACTGAAGAAATGAAAACTGGCTCAGGCTTTCAATGATTTCAATATTAGGATGGAACTGAGAACTTTTTAAAATTGTTAAAATATTTTTTTGGGAATTGATTCAAAATTAAAAATTATTTTCAGCATCTACAAAGTTATAATTGTAAACAATGAAAAATGCAACAAAACCTTTGCTTTTAGGTAAACTTTCATCTAAGACTTTATTTCCCAAAACTAGTATCATAGAGAACAGTATTCCTTTAAAGCAAAATCAGGAAAAATGGGGAATCCTTGGCCAGATAATTTGGGGAAGTAGTATATTCAATATCCTCCTTCACACATTGACTTTCATTATGTACATTCATGAGGTAACAATTATGAGCAGTTCTACAGAAAAGAAATTTTATTTTTTGAAAAAAATATTTGCCCTTCAGTGCATTCATTTTAATCATCTTTGTAAACATTTTGATGCACCATTATCTTATGAAATACTTTTGGGAAATGTGCAAAGTAAAATGTGACATGGCCTTTATTATTTAATTTCTGTTCCCATTCAGAGGAAATTAGGGAAAAAATATTATTTCTTTTCAAGAAGTAGCATCTAATTTCTTGATATATCCCTTTATTTGCTGAAATTATTATTTTAGGGAAAAGTATAGATGAAATAACTGCTTGATTTTTGACCCAACTGCAGAGGTCAAGGAATCAGTAGTATTCTCCTCCTTTGGACGTGTGGACATTATGAAACATAGTACATTCTAAGTAAAAATCAGGTCCTAAGAATGAGGACTGGTTGGGTCCTTGTGTTTCCATTTTCTTGCACCCTCTCCTCCATGTCAGATTTCCTCTGCTTTAGGCGAATGTAATACTAGAAAGAAGTGACTATGGGAATATACGTAGGCCATTTCTGTTTCTGGTTTCTAACCTTAGAACGTTTTAGGATTTGAGATGGAAGTTGGTTTGGGGACTTGTCACTCAGGATTTTCCAGTCTGACGAGCACTACCAGAAGACACCTAAAAATTTAAATTCCTAGGTTGGCCCTTGACTCTATCTCCTGGAGACCTTATAATCCCAATGGACTCTAGAGAAGCACACTCCTGCAAAGAAAAGTACTCCAAGATCATTTAGCAATAAGGAAACGACAACAACTGTGGACTTATTTAATATTCATGAAAATCTATGAAATAGGTAATAGGATTATTTCCATTTCACAGAGAAGGAAATTGAGACCTAGAGTTCAAGTCACTTGTTTAAGGTGCACAGTTATTAAGTGAAGCAGATGGGTTTTGAACCCAGGGAGATTAGCTCCTTGAAACTACTCCTAATTGCTACAACATACAGTCCTCATGTTCATGGAAGACTGTTGCTTTATTGAAGCCAGCTTAGTTCCCACCTAGCTAAATTTGAGTTTATCTTCATATTATCAGGACTTGAAAAGTTTTGTTTCATATTCTAGATATGTCAATATTGAATTGAGGATTAAATTCAATTGTAGGACAACATATAAGTCAATAAACTTCAGTTACTTCTATAGATTTTAACTGAAACTCTCAATATTTATATGTAAAAATTTATAAAGGACCTCTTAATTTTCTTCCAATCGTAAGGCTGTACCTTTTCTTGAGCAATTAGCATATTCAATATCATGGATGATTTAAATATTTTCTTTATGTTTCTTCACTTTAGATTTCTTTATGGGTAACATTTTTTATGTTACCCCTTGATCTATGATTGTTCTCATATTACTGTTCTCATTGGTTATGAACATTTGGTTTTATTAAAAGGTATATATTTAAAAGTAAATTAGCTCAAAATAAGACTAGACCAGAAGAAAATTTAACAATGAAAAATATTAGTTATTCGCCAAGTACAAAATTGCTTTCTCAAAATCCATTTTAATGTGTTCGAATACATTTTTCTTTAGAAGCAGATTCACTTATCCAACCTTGAAAGGGCCAAGACCTCTGGGAGGTTATGACCTTTAAAAAAGATTTAAAATAGCATTTCACTTAAAAAAAGTGAAATTGTCTAATATCTCCTACCATTTCTTCTTATTTTCTGCCTGGGTGTGTATTTTCTCAGAGAGCATAAGAAAATTTGCAGAGTGTAAGGAAACTGGATGAACAGAAATCAGACTTTTTAAGGCAGAGATAGAAATGAAATGGAATAAAACATGTAACAAAGGATGAATAGTAACTAAACAAAATAGCATGTAAAGTAAGCTTATTTTGCCAAACATTATATTATTAGAAGTTATAGTAGATGATGAATAAGACCTTTAAAAAATTTAAGATGGTGAGCATCCTTGTAATTTTCTTTGTAACTACATTTAAAATAGATGTCGGAATACTTGAATTGGGAGTGAATAACGGTTGACTCAAAGCATATCATTAATTATCCTTGGCTGTTTTACACTGTGGCTAATTCAGATGTTACTCTCTCAGGCAGAGGAGGATTGATTTATTCAGTCTGGAATCCTATTCTCATTTTAAAAAGAAAGGCTTCGGTACCACTGTTTGACACAAGTCACAACCCTGCTGTTCTCCCTGGAAGTCGGAAACAGAATCGCAAAGAAAGGATGTTTCTAAATGAGCATTAAAAGTCTGCCATGTTGGAAGAAGGCTTATTAAAAAGAAAGCCTTGGCAAGAAGATATTGCTGTTTAAAGATCTAAGTTTTCAAAAATAACTTTATGAACGTTGTCCTTGTATGCCCAAACAACAGCAAATCAATCATTGGTTTATTTCTATTTGAACTCTGACTTATTTTTTAAACTTTTAAAAAAAGCTGCCAAACAAAACAAAAACAAAAACAAAACAAAAACAAAAGCAAAAATGAAAAAAACCCCACTAAAACCTGAGAATAAATGGGGACCAAGCAAGGACTTAAAATTTTAGACAAAATGCTAAAGGTTTCTGAGATGATCCTAAGCTTAAGTTTAAGAAAAGAAAAACAATAAACAGATATGACAATATTTTGTTTTAAAACAAGTATGTTTTGTTAGTAATTTTAACTGGTTTGAAGCCCTCTCTGTTGCTGGTCTCATTTCTTGTTGGCCTTCTATAAAGTTCCTGCCAGATGTTTACAATGATGGAAAAAGATATGCGAAGTTCCTAATAGCTAGGATGTGCTTTCTGATGTAGGTTAAGAAAAATTATGAACTTAATTATTTGTGGTAGGTTAATATAATTTTATCTATTTGCCAAAGGATGCATTAAAATGCCAAAAGAAACAACTCCCTTGCTGTAGGCCACACAAGTCACCAGCATGGAGGAGTGTTTGAGAGGGATTAAAATTCACAACTTCTGACACCTAGTCCACTAGGCCACACCAATGTCAAACTGACCCCCATAGATCAACTTTCTTCTTTCTGAAAACACGTGTTTCCTAATGCTATTGCTGCTGAAAGATATGTCTGTTCATGTGGCTAATCTTCATTGCTGAGACGCAAATAATAAGAAAGGATCACTCATCTTCCAGTTCACTGCATTCTCAAAAATTTAAAGGGGATACCTCGAGTTTAAAAAAAAAAAACAATTTGATTTTCCCTTTAAAAAAAATCTAAATGTATGATCTATCTGGTTTTTCATTTTTCTGTTTTTATTAGTTTTGAGACAGCAAAATTTTATTACATAATCAATGTGTTTGAAAGTGAGGAAATTGAATGTATTTTCAGGATGGTAGACAATTAGACTATTATACATTATATTGATGACACATTAAAAGAGAAAACCTAACTGTGCTGATTTTTCAAGAAGAAAATTCTCATCTATAACTTTAGCACTTTAGCAAGAGCAGTAAATCAGCTGAGATTGAAAATTTACAATGTTCTTTGAGGAAGGTGAAATTTATTATTAGCTTTTATATAGTCCATTATTTTCCCCAAATGCTATAAAATATTTTACAAGTTATTCTTTTCAGCCTTCCTGTGTTGTGGTGAATGATATAATTTTTCTTATTTACAAGTTAGAAAAAAAAAAAGCCAACCTGAGGGCAAAGGAAGGTTCTGTATCTTATACAAGGTCACAGGATAAACCTGTGAGCATTTGTAAGAATTGAAAAAATTACACAGTTGTATGACAAGACTCTCCTTTCCTACTCTTTTAAACATCACAATCTAATTCAAATATTACTTTTGTAACTCTACTGCCCAGTGATAAGATCTTTGATATAATTAGTGTTCATTGTGTGCCAGATGCAGTTATATGTGATGACTTATTTTATCTTCAAAACAATCCTACTTGGAAAATCTATTTCGTACATTTTACAGAATGAATTTACATGGCATTCCTGCACTCAAGAAGGTGCACAGAGCTGTGGTTCTCAAAGTGTGAAGCACAGAGCCACAGCAGCATCACTGGGGGAGGATTTAGAAATGCAGATCCTGGGTCCCACCTCAGACCAGCTGAGTTAGGAACTCAGAGAACAGGGCCCAGCCATGTGTGTTTCACAGGTGATTTTGATGCAGGCTGTGTGGTCTGAGAATCACTGGTGTAGAACATAGATTCTAGCGGGAGGCTACCTGACTCTGAGTGACGAGATTTTCAATTATGAGCTGTGTGACTGGTCTTTCAGGCCTGAGCTGGGTTATCTTTAGAATGTGAGTGATAATAATAGTACCTCTTTGACAAGATTGTCAAAAGCACTAGAAGTGTATTTATAGTAGACCTCAGGCAACTAGTTGTTCTTCTGTGAATACCAAATTCAAAACTTAATTTTAGTATCCGTGGGATCAGAAAATTATTATATGAGGATCTATTAATATTATACATTAAAGTGCTCTTCATGATGTCTGACAGCAAATGGTTAGTGACCGAGATCTCATATTATTATTGTTACTGCTGTTAGTAGTACCAGCAGTAATCATTATCATTGCCAGGCATTATTTGACTTGTAGAAGACTGGTTTTATTGGTTTACCTTTGACCTTAAGCTCAGGAATCCTCTCCACCCTCCTTTTGCCAGGATTTCTGACCACTGCCTTCTTGTTTGTGCCTGTCTGTCTTTGGCCAGCTGTTGGTCCACCTGTGCTTTACAACTAACAAGAGTTAGCCACGAGGACAGCTTCTCCTGCCTACAGCAGCCTGATGATCACTTCTGTCTTATTTTTGTAAGAAGAGATGCAGTAGTTGAATTGTGCAGCTAGAGGATGAATTCAGTCCACATACCCACTGTACATATGTGTCCGCTCTTACTCAGTACCTTCCTTTTAGTTGAATTCAAGAAAAGTTATACTTAAGGACATACATGTTATCAAATTATGTCTATGCTTCATGGCTATAACTTTTTGAGTAAGTTCAATGTCAACTTTCAAATATTACTTGCTACAAAATTTCCCTTATGCATTATTTTTCTCTTTTCCTGTTTCTGATAAAAAATTGTGCTTTGATTAAAAACAAATAAGCAAACAAAAAACTGTACTTCTTCACCAGAATATTTCCCAATTTGCAACAATAATGCTTTAAAAAAAATTAACCAAGTAGGGAAATTTATATTGCCTTGCCTTCTACATATTTGTAACTTTCATGTATACAAAATATAGAGTATTCCTACTGTGTACTGTTTCCTGTTAATATTATTATAGTCTCTGCTTCAGGATTGAGATAAAAATTCTTTACTCATATTCTCCAAGGAACATTAAGCCCAATAATAGTGAGGAAAGGACTTTTAATTTATTCTATCATCTTTTGTATCTCCTGAAAGTCGTAAGTTAAGAAAAACAAAACAACTTAGAAATAGCAATCTAGCATAGTGTTTTTAAACACTCCAGAGTAAGGTTATTTTTCTGCAGCATATAGTAAAGTTGGATATATTTCTGATTAGTGTTCATGATACACTTTAAATATTTTTTTAACGGCTGAAAGTCCATAAGGTTAGGTTTCACATGGGAAGTCAAGAGACTTGCATCAGTTTGACCTTCTCTGGTCTTCAGTATCCTTGGACATCATCTTCAAGATGCTTAGATTTCTGGGTTTATGTCCAAGGAAGAGAAGGAGGAGGAAGAGAAATAAGACAGAAGAAGAAATGATCAGAAATATAAGGAAAGAAAATGCTATCAAATGAGTCAATTTACATTTACTATTGTATCAGTTATATTACCAATTTTTGGCTACTATCTTCAAAAATAAAAAGTTTTTTAAACAATAATTTTTGCTTAAAATTTAAATTGAAAAATTCCTGTAGTCATAGTTTAGTTACATGCCACACATCTGTGGTTATATTGACAGATTGTGTGAAAATTGTATCGGCACTTAAACTAAAACTCTATCTCTTACAAATAATACAGTGTCTTTGAACTTTGTTTTGCTGCAAGTGTCAAGGAATTTTAATCCATTAATTCTTGTTAGAAAATGGAAATAAGTCATGTGCTATACCAGATTTTTGTTCGCAGTGAGACAGTGACGTTAAGCAGAATCATATTTCCCATTTTTCTAGCTGTGTGAGAGGATTTCTTGTTAAATACCTTAAAGTCATTCCTTTTTCGTACAGAATTGACTTTTTTACCTGATGCATATTTATATTTACTTTTTTCCTCTTTGTCCACATTCACATTCATAGTCTATCATGTTTAAAAGTAATCTTACAAAAACGTTGGAATACTATTAGAAGAATGAGAGGTATTATTTTTCACAACTTGGTAATATAAAGAGGTTTGAAAATAAATATGTAAATTTGGGAGATATTTTATGGACTTAGTGTTCTCTGACAGTCAATATAAAAGACTTAAAAACCACATGTCTCTGGCTTGAAGTAAATTCTGGCTTTATTATTTATTATACAATTATAATTTTCATCAGTTGGTTATGTATCCACTAATGGAAGAGAATGTTTTCCTTATCTAAGCAAGTAGTTTATTATGTCAGAATACATCTATTATCATCGGAAGATAAATTTTCAGCTTATTGAAGTAATTTCTGCAAGTGTGGTGAGCCAAGAGATTTGATTTCTTATTCCAGCTCCTTTAGCACCACCCATGTTCTCTTAAAGATGTCACTTTATCTCTCTAAGCCTCTCTTTACTTATGTGTTAATTGAAATATAAATGTTTATAAATACCTAACATGGAGATACAAATGAGATGAAGTAATAAAGGAGCTTTGAAAGGCTATAAGAATGCAGTTTTCTCTTTACTATCCATTTCTGCATTCATCCTATTTATTTTATTTCTTTCGTTGCTCATGCCTTAGATAAAATCTTATATTGATAGAAAAGTAGCCAACTTCTTTCTATTTGCCCATTTCCTTCAGCCTTATTTGTAAAATCTAACTTAGAAGAGAGTTTTCAATAAATATAATCTATGTGAATGAATGTTTTTTAAGTGGAAAATGGAGTGGCAAAAAATGAGTGAAGATACTCAGTTGTAGCACACATAATTGATTCTCATTCCTCTTGGTAGTCATGTTCTATAAATATGAGTACAAGTGTATCTTGCTGTGAGCATCTGGTCACATTTTCATCTGTCGATCAATACATAAACCTTGTTTTATGGTACCTTATTTAATATATATTGTTGATTCATTAATGTTAAACTCAGGGCCAACCGCACTGTAACTTATGTCTGAAGGAAGATTTTCTAAGTCATGTATTTTCTTTGTAAGACACATCACAGCCTTTTGAATTTAGAACACTAGACAGCACTTCAGCACTATGCCCTGAGGCCATTTTAAATAGTGAACTCACCGACATAAAGCATAAAAATGTGAAAAAAAAGTGGCAATACGTAGACCACAAAAAGGCTATTTGTCTACACTATGAGTTCTGAAACGGGAAGTCAGAATTCTGCCTTGTTTGACCTCAGCTAGGAATATATATGTCGGTCAACAATTCTTTTGCCACTCTCTGCATGTCCAAATGACCAGGAAATAGCCACAGGTATTGACTTTGGAGTCACCAGTAAATTTTAGTGTGTAGGTGAATCCACAAATATGAAATCCACAAGTAATGAAGATCAACTTTATTTGTTATTTCCTATTTACATACCATTCTCTCATTTTGTCCGAGCCTCAAAATAGTTGTTTTTCCCCTTTTTAGTGTGTTTTAATTTTTTTCTATCTTTTAAAACTGTAAGAAAATGAATCATTCCATCCCTGGCTGTTTAGTATTCAGTATTTTGTTTTATTTTTGCATTCTTTAGTTCTTTATGAATACTACAGATACTCAGATGCTAGCTAATTGAAGTAAGTAATTTCTAGGCAACATGAGAGTAGAAGCATTAAAGCAAGTCATTTAAGTGAAATCATCAGACTTTTTGTTTAATGATGTGTATTAAATTCTAACATCTTCTAATGAGAAAGGACTAATATGCTAATCTGGATGCCATGGATTTCCATGAATTAATAGAGGACAGAGAAACATGACTCTGAGAGATATCACTTGTGTCATAATTAAAATGATTTATCTAGAGGTAAAAATCAATACCTTTGATAGAGCCATCATTTTGATATAGTGAATTGAATGTGTGCCTTGTGCCCCTTTGTGTCATAGTTTTCTGCACTTTTGAAGACTGAACAGTGATTTTGGATGGTAACCAGGGAGGAGGGGATAAGGTAGCTTAACCAAGAAAATTTAAGAACTGAAGCCAGTAACCACACATAATCCACTCCTCCCACTGCAAACGTTAAATGAGAGGATTGCCATCTTTCCTGTCCATGTGTATCAATCAGATTTCATGCTCCCATTTCACTAGGTTGATATGTATGTCACATACAGCACATTTATATTTTTCTCGAATCCTAACATTCTGTTCAGTAGGCATTAATAATTCCCGAATTTTACCAATGATGAAACTAAAGCTTAGAGTGGTTGCAACTTGGTCAAATCAAAAAGCTAGTAAGTAGTTTAATTTAAATTGAAGTTCCAAGTCAGAAAGACTTGTCCATAATTTTTCCACTACATTTAGTTTTATATATATCAAACCAAAATTCCTCCTGTTGCGTATGCTATGGACAGTTGTTGGAGGAGTGATGTCAATTCTACACAGCATTTTCCTGGAGATTCGTGTTCCTCAAAAATCACTGACACTCCTGAAATCAAGAAGCCATGACAGAAGTAAGAAAAATCCACCAGAACTGTGATGTTTCTAAGACACAACGTCTTCATGATAGAGAAAAGTGGATTTCCCTCTACAACTCTATACTCCGTAAATCTTCACAGCATGTAGCTAGGAAAATGTGCATTTGTAGTCGTACTAATAAAATTCTTAACTGTGAACGTACCAAGACTTCATTTGTAAAGAGTGAGAATTAAGATTCTTATCTCTCTTGGATGCTAAAAGATTCAAATGAGAGATATCAGTGAAAATGGCTTTCAAAACGCACCTGATTCATTTACAAATATGCTCACTCCTATCCGATTCATCCTCCAACCTTGAAATTTCTCAGTCATATATTAAAATGCTTCAATCTTTTCCACAATTGATAGCTGACAGGATATAGTATATAGCTGACTCAGTTTTATGCAGAGCTCTTTATATTTGGCGTAAGTATTCTAATTCTGTATCACAGGAAAAAACCTTAGGTTCTTTTATTCATTAAGTATATATGTGTTGAGGGTGTATAAAAAGCAATGCCTTTGCTGAAAACTAGTCCTAGAATAATGAAGCAAAATATCTTCCTTCAGTAAAAGGAAATACAATGCAGTGCAATAGGATACATCTTCTGCATAATCAGGAGATACACTTGATCAAGGGTTGCAGAAGATGAGATCTGAACTGGACCCCATGGAATGAGTAGCAGTCAGCAAGCACAGACCTGGGGAGAAAAGGCAGGGGGAAATTTCTCAAAGAGGCCTCAAGGCAAGAGTGCACACTTAGGAAATCAGAAAAATGGCAGCGCCTGCATTTTAAAAATAGATGCTCTCAATGATAGGCATCGTCTATAAATGCCCATGTTCTTAAATTGCATGTAGATAATTCCTACTTCAGAACATACTCTCATTGATTTATCAGAGTCACAGAATGCCATCCATAAAGACATGTCAGCCTTCTAAAGAATAAATGATAGTATGAAATGGCTCATAACACCTTCCCTTAATCCCTTCCTTCTGAGATAGGATGTCTTTAGAGTAGCACACTCTGCAGAGTAAGGATGCCTCTGCCCAGGTGCTTAAATTATTGATTGAACCTGTCACTAGCAAATTCTTTAAACTGGATACATTTTGATTGAGTAGGAAGGAATGTTTAAACGGATGCCTGACTGTGAAGAGAATGGTTTCGCAAATTTCTCCACAGTGCTCCTAATTAAAGTTCTGATAATACAGTATTGTGAGATAACTTGTTCTCTTCTATTTTTAATATGGCGATTTAAAATGTGCATATAAATTAAAAACACAGGCTTCAAAAGCAGCCGAGATTGATAACACTTCTTCCCTTACCTCTTAGATGTTATTTAGGGAAGAAAATATGAAATAGGTTTGATCGAGAGAGAAAATTTTACCAGGCTTTCTATATTCAGGAGGAAGATTTATGATTCTAATCTGAATAGCCCTCTCAGGAAGTCTAAGTTCCCACAGAACACAGGAAATGATGTATTTTTCTATTGCACTAAAGAACACATTATGTATTAAAGAGGATATCTGAAAGTCAGTCTGTTTTGAAGCTATCCAGCTGCAGTATTAAATAGACCATAGCAACTTTTATAATTTTCAAAGTGATGTTAAGGATCAATATAAAAGTTTTTAATGAATAGATCCCTTTTAAGATGTCATCTTATAAAACTCATGATTAATTGTATAGATATTCATATGAAATAACATTGTCTATCCCATCCCCCCCAAAAACAAGCTAGATGCATACAAAGCAATGACAATATCGGAGGCCATGCCATCTCTCTGCTACTGTACTGTCAGTTTTCATGTCTTGAGAATATCAGAGCATACATTGTCTCTGAAAACTGCCATTTTTTCCTCCAGTTGGCTCTCTTGTCTTAATACAAATGATAATGGTGATGATGATGTGGAATTACTGCATGCACATATAATGAAGCAATGACATCTAAAATCCAACTATGATGTAACTGTATACAAAGTCCTTTAAGCTTTTGAATATATTTTAGTCAACAATACAGTAGATATTTCATGCATTGAAAATACTTTGTTATACCGTCATACCAGATGACTAGAATTGATACTTGAGAAATTTAAAATCTGAATTGTCATGAAAATCTAAAGAACAAAACAAAAATAAATCTGCACCACAAAACCTTAGTTGAGAACTAGTTGGCAGTGATAGAGCTGTTCTAGGCCACTGAAAACATGATGCTTTTAAACAAAGTATTTTTACTTAGGCATTTCAAGACATGTTACTATAGGAATAGCACACCCTAGAGAGCTTTTATTTCATAGGTTTATGGTTCAAACTCTAAACCACCCATTTTCATGGGAAAAATGATTCCAGTATATTCTGTTTGTTGTCATAATGTGATGCCCTAGTGTTTTGTTGTTCTTTCTCCAAAGATTCCCTCAGACTTTATTTGTCAGGGAATATTCATGTTCCCATTTATGTAAATCCCCTCTGTACTAGCTAATGCAGTTTAAGTCATTTATTCTTTCTTCTTTTAAAAAATCTTTTACACAGTGATTCTCTATCAGACTTTCCCTGGATGGTGAATATGGTTTCAATGGGGTGTTTAACAGTCTTCTCACACCAGAATCAGGAGATTGACTGTAGCCACCTTTCCAAGGAAGGTTCATGAGGTTGGTCTAAAATATATTTTATTTTTTGACAAAGATCTTTGCTTTTACAAGCTTTACGAGGGGTTTATACTTTTTACAAGATGCCTTTCTCAAACATGTATAATTCCCCAGCAGTCTTTTAAAATAGAGTCAAAACACTTTTCTTTTGGAGGAGTTTTACCCCAAAGGCTAGTATGTTAAACATATTTCCTGCTTGACTTTTCATTTTAAAAGATTTATTCTTAATCCCAGGCATATTGGGACAGTATTCAGACACGGTATCAAGTTTGCTCGGCCTCAGTGGCATACTGGCAGCCTGCTTCTTTCTTGCCACAAGAGTAGCTGGAAGCAGGTCTCTGCCCTGTAGGTGGCTGGAGCCTGAGAAGCTTGGCTTTACCAGGTGGGAAATCAACCTGTCAGGAAGAGTCCTGGAAAGATGATTAGTTTACTAACTTCATTCAGTGAAAACGTTTGCAACATGGTGTTCCCTCTGCTCTCGGGTCTGCCATCACTGAACAATCCAGGGTTTCATGGGCTGAGTGGAATCCCATGTGCACACCCAGCAGGAGGGACATTCCAAGCTTGTGGGCTTCCTCTGCCTTGTGATCCTGTGGACTTCACATGCAAAGCCTTATTTTTTGTGACTCCTTCCTCCCTCGCTTTCTCGATAACCCACAACCACGGGTGCACAAATCAGGAATAAAGTGAAAGAGAGACTGCTCTACTCTTTCCCGAGCTTGATAAATCTTATTAAAGATTTGTGTGTATAAGTTATCGGCTTCTTGGGCAGAGCATTTCTCATGACCAGGCTCATTGCCGGGGAGGTTTGCCTTAATTTCCCAAAAGAAACGCTCTAAAATGAGTGCAAATTAACTTTTAAAAACTAGATAGATTTCATTACTCTAAGTGCCTCGTGCTGGGGAGGGGTGAGGCTGAGCTCACGTTCAAGTGTGTTGAGAACTGTATCCTTCACTTGAGGATTTAAATATGCATCTGACTTGCTTGGTGGTAGTTCAAACTGTGGAAAATTTGAACCAAATGTATATATATGGTGGGGTTTTTCCCTTGGATTTTTAAATAGCAGACTAAGTATCATTTAAATTCCAGGACTAGTCTTTTATTTTAAATGTAAAATTGTTTTTGCAAGTAAATGGCTATGTCAAAGGAACTACATTATTTTCTAAACGATTATTTTTTATTAGTTGTGCACATACCTACAAACTCTGAGTCAGGTAGGAAGCAATATGTTCTCTTGTCCTCAGTAAAGAGTTTTAAAGAAAGAGTTGTTTCTTATTAATGAAATTTACACATTCTGTTTACCGTTCTAGAAAGGGTTAGAGAAAAGGTCAGTAACAAGCAGCTATTCTACACTTCAATATTTATAGTTATTGAATAAGTTATATTCATATACCTCATGCTGTCTATGGCTAATTCGTTTTCAAACTTTCTTTTATTTTTTTTATAGCTGTCTTTCAATAATTGGCTTAGACATGTGTTTAATACCTGTTCAGAATAAATGGTATCAAAATTTCAAAGAAACGACTCAGTTTGTTTAAAATTCAATGAAGTGCACTACTAAGTAAGCTGATGTAAGACTTTGCTAATTGGCAATTTTTTCTTTTTTTTTTAACAACTGAGTTTTCCTTAATAAGGCTATGTGTCACAGTCATGGACCCTATAATACCTATTTGGTATGATTCTAAAATAAGTGTAGGGCAACTGTGTTATATATTTGACTACTAATTTGTCTTCTTGTTAATTGTTGATCACAGTCCTTTTTGCTAAGTAGCCAATGATCATAAGAAAAAAATTATAGTATCTGAGCCCTCAGTATCATTATGTCCATCATTGGGAAAAGTCACTCTAGACTAAAGATGGTAGGAAGAGAGATATTTACTTTAGTAAGAAGAAATGATCTTCATTAACTTGTTAAAACATAGTATCTGACAAAGTTCTGTTATCAGCCTAATATTTGAATCATCTCCTATTCATTCCACTTATAAACTCAGGAAAAATTTATCAAACTACCAGCTACAGTGCCTCAGCATTCCTTGTCATGTGAGTGTGTGTGTGTTTGTGTGCGTGTGAAAGGAAGCACGGGATAAAAAATTGTATCAAAACAGCTAGATATAGAATCGATGTAATGGTATTTACTTCCTGAAACTGTGAATGGGTTTATTTAGTAATGCTCATGTTTTGTAATGACTTTTGAATACTATTTCATTGAAAATACTGATGTTTCAGGTAGGAGGCCAGCTGGACTTTTAAACAGGACTAAAGGGATAAGTGGTTATAGGCAGTCTGTCCACAATCCTGTGGTTCTGTTACAGAGACAGCATCTCAGAGTTAACAGTAATCAATGAAAAGGCCCCAGAGGATTGAAAAGAAAACTGGGGCTGGAGTTGGGAAAGGGGTGGGGTTATCACCATGTCTCCTCTCTGTTGTACAGCCTGTACAAATCAGAGCACTTGAGCAGTGACATGTGATGTTTCTATTCTCATCGATCATTACTGAGTGAACTATTCTGAAGGGGATGACTGCTTTCAGAGAGTCAAGCATGGTATAATTGGGTTTCAGTTGAACTAAGCAACACATCAATATGGTTATAAGATATGGCTTTGGTACATGAAGGCATCTGCATTGTATTTATGCGTGTACACAGCTATTAAATATATAAAGGACATACCACTTTGTAACAAATGTGACATAATCACATGTATTACATAAAACATACTAACAGTACTGTTTTCACTATCGCTGTCTAACTAAGAATAGGATGGATCTTGAGTTATTTTCCCAAAAGTGGAAACAGCTGTATCCTAACACATAATTATGATCCTTGTGATTGGACTTTTGTATTTTACTTAGGAGATTAGCTCATGATAATAATAGATATTATTTACTAAATATCCACCGTGGTATTCACATATCTATGAAGGTCCATTCATGCAGTCTTTCACTCAGTACTGTTTTATTGAACATCTACTCTGGACTAGACATACATTTCAGGTCACAAACCACGGTGAGTAAATATAGACAATATCTTGGCTCCTCTGACATTTTCAGTCTTTGAGCAAAGAGAAGAAAAATTCAAATAATGGCTTTTAATCAGAATTGTGATGATGGCCATAATAACCTAATCTCAAAGGTCACTGAGAAGTGACATTTAAGCTGATATCCTACAAAAATTTACCGAACACTGACTACAAGCCAGACTGTAATGGGTGCTGGGGAAATAGTAGGAACACAGATGCATATCCTTTAATGTTGAAGTTATTATTCTTCTTATTGATTAATCTTAAAGCTGTAAGCACCTCTTTGGGGGTAGATCCGTAAAAAGCATAGCTCATCTACCATGTGTCTTTCATTCAAGAGTTTCTTTTCCTGCCTTTTATCATTCTCAACCCCATGAAGGGAATTGATAGATCGTTACTCTTAAGGGCAGATCATAACTTAATTTGGTGCATGCCATGATTTTTCCCATGTTTTTATTTACTATATTGGTATTTTTGAAAGAGCCATTATCAATTATAAGTGCCAGTACTGGGGTTTAAACATAACAAGTGAATAAATGTGGAAAATATAGTGAGTTATTGCAACACCTACCACAGGCAACCAATAGATTGTCTTTTCTCTGTGGGAAAAAAACGATCCTCTATGCCAAAGCTGAAATGTGTCATACCTTTTTAAACATAATATGAAGTACTGTGAGCCATGCTGATTTTTTGGGCCATGTTAACTGATACATGAATAATAGGAGCCATTGAGGTTTTTGCCTTAATTTTTTGGAATTTAAGTTGCATTAATCTTTGATAAATATCGGTTTAACCGTTGGCTGTTTCTGTACTTTACTTGATATGGGAGTAGCCAGGCAAAAGAATTACTGGAGTTCCAATCAATATAAATAACTATGTTTGGAGGGCAAGTGTAAGGAATTTGCTTTCATATGAAGTAACAGGGCACAAACAAGTTTTAACTAGTTATTATGGGTAATAGAAATAATTTATTGTGGCAAAGTAGAAACAGCAAAGAAAAAATGTTTAAAGTGTTAAGTAGCATCAGGTTTTTTGAAGGTTCAAGCCCTTGTTCACCTGAATCTTCATGATATTCTGTGTAGGTAGCTTCCTAAAGCAGAGGGAAAGTGTAATACTGCATTGTTGCTGATGTTTATTTACTCAGTGGAGACGGCAGGTGGATACAGCACCTGAATGTGAGAAAGTAACAAAATGTTCCATGTGTGCTTCCGCTCATCTTCCCCAGGTGAACCACCAGGAATAATACAAGGGGAAGTAAAACCCAATTACATTTTTACTCTGCAGGACACATCTGTGATAATTTTCAGATAGACAAATAAACAACCAATCTTTAAATGTCAGAGCCCTTTTTATCTAAATATGCATTTCATGACACTCTAAAGATAAGGAAGTCTGTTTTGCAATATAATTTGGAATCATTTTAAGTTAATTCTGAAATAAGTAGAAATCAGGGTCTGACATAAAGTGTGCTGGGATTGTTAGGAGAACATGTAATTTCTGTCCTTAACTCGACTGATAACTTAAGATTGTTGACTGTGTCATTGAGCCTCAATGCAGAGCTTCCTTGTGCTGGTCTGACCAGTGTTTTGCGATGAAGACATTTTACTTATGCATTAAAATAATGCAGAAATAAGAGCTTAAATGAAAGCAGAACAGAAGCACAATAACTGGATGACAAAATAGCTCAAAAATAGTACACATTTCTATCCCCTTTTCTCCCATATTCTGGTTCTTTAACTACAAATCTCATTGTACAGCACAAACACAAAATGAAAAAGAATTTATACTCTATACATATGTGTTTGACACTTAACTGCTACACATTTGAAAATTCTTTTTCTTCCCTTTATATAAATTTGTACTGGAATTGAACAAAGAAAGTAATCTAATGAAACAAATGAAATATGTTTAATTTTCTGTTCTTGATTTCTTTTAAGAGGTAAAATTGCAGCTCCTCAATTACAGGGTTTACATTAAAAAGAAATTCTGGGAAATTCCATGGACTTTTCTATCCATATTTCTTTTTCAGATTTAACTTTTAGTCATTTGTCTTAGTGGTATGCTAACGTAAATACAGGACATTTGTTGTAGACACAAATGTCTACATTTATACCAATGTACTCTAAAATATTATCATTTTATTAATACTAGAATTTTATTTAAAATGTTAACATTAATTAATAATACGAGTATTAAATTTATTATAAATTATATTGCTAGTATTTATTCACTGTATTTATGTATCATGTTTATTAACATAAATTTAAGTATAAAGTTTCATACATAGGTAGGCCAAAATGAAAAAAACCAAATCAAAATAATTCTAAAAAATTAATTAATTAAGTCAAACTTGTATTCAAAACACATGTTTGTTGTTGTCATGGATATATTCTGGATATTTTTTCATTTTTTTAAATCCATACTCATTATCTTTAATAAATTACATATTTTGGGAAGTTCTGTATGTGCACCTTGCTACATCTTCGATAGTTTTCTTAAAGACTCAAAGAAAATGAGTGGAACTGTCAATCAATGTGAAGACTTCAGAAAAATAAACCATTCCCAGCAGTAGTAATGAGGCTGCTGATAAACTCGATCTAGAATATTTGAGAATATTTAGATTATATTGAAAACAATGTGAATTCAGTGAAAATTTTACTACCATCAACAGTTTCTCAGATATGAAACCCTAGTGACTTAATTACACAGACAATTTTCACTTTGCTGATTTAAGTCTTCATGTGATTTCCCCTGATTATTTTCTCCAAGTAAAAAATAGCATTCTATTCCTTGCTAGCCAACTGATCTTCTAAAAATAAAACCAGATTATATAACCTCCTTGGACCCATACCTTGAATAGCCCCCTTCAGCCTTGCTGAAATGAAATTCTACTTCTTACCATTGCCCAGAAGGCCTGTCCACTTCCTCCTTCTCAGACCTTAGCCCCTGCCTCTCATGTCCTCACTTATTTTACTCCAACTGCTGTTCTTCATCTTTTGTTAACATGGAAGTTAGAACAATCATTTAAAAATATAAGTCATTCATGTTTCTCCTTTCTTTGTTCAAAGGCGGACAGTTGCTAAAGTCATTTCCTTTACTTAGAATATTCTCTGCCACCAGATTGTCTAAAAGTAGTCTGTCTCTCCATAGCAAGGGCTCAGAACAAATGTTATTCCTCAGAGAAGACGTCCCATGCTGCATTCACTTATTAAATGTTGAAAGAACACTTAAAATGCTAGGCAGTTGCCTCTGCAATTGGAAAATAACATTGAATGATAGACAAAAATCTCCACCTTAATGATGTTTATACCCTAAGAAGGAAGAAATAATACAACAAACTAAATCCACTAGAAAGTAGTAATTTATGGGGAGCAAAATAAATCATAAATGGAGAATAAGAAGTCTTAAGGATTGGGGGTGCAGTTTTAAAAAGGAGGGCGTCACTGAGAAAGCAATTTTTGGACAAAACCCTGAAAGAATTAAGGAAGCAAACCAGGCTGCTAGACTGAGAGCTTGCCAGACGTTTGCAGAAGAGAAAAGGCCCTGAGCAGGAAGTATTATTGGTGAATTTCATGAATAGTAAGGAGGCCAGTTTACCACGTGCAGAGTGAAGTAGAAGGAGAAGGGTGGCAGGTAAGGGAAATAACACAAGGGATGTGGGACAGATCAGGAAGGGCCTCTTGGTCCATACTGAGACTTCAGATTTTATTCTGAGTGAAATCAGAGCCATCGGAGCCTTTGAACAGAGGAGGCACGTCCTCATCACCCAGTTCGTGCTTACTCTGGCTGCTGTGCTGGGAAGAAGCTGTATGGGGGCAAAGGTGAACCAAGGAAGCCCAGTTAGGAAGATTTTCAGTAATTCAATCAAGAGATTCAGGAAGGCTTGGGAAATGGTGGCAGCAGTGGAAATGGTGAGAACTCGTAAAATACTGGATATATTTTGCGGGTAGTGTTGACAGAATTTGCTGCTGCTTTGGATCTAGGAAGACAGAAAGAGGAGCCAGGATGGCTCCAGGGGTTTTGGTCTTAGCAAAGGGAAAATGCCGTTTGCTGTGATAGGTGACTGCCCGTGTGGCAGGTTTGAGGAAGATAACTAAATTATATGGTATGTTTGGAAGTCATAATTAAGCTCTGGGCCTGGGTGAAGTAAGAAGGAAGGGTGTGCAAATAAAGCACATATAACGTACAAGAACTGAGCCTTAATTCATTCCAAAATTAAGAGGTTACACATGTGAGCAAGTAAAAGTACTTTTTTTTTCCCACTCCACTTGCCTGGCCTTCTTAATCTCTGTTACAATCTTAGTATTAATTTCTTAGAAGTTCTTAAATGTACATGAAAATCTTAATTATTTTTACATTTACATAATACCATATTTTGCACACCCTGGTTCATAAGCTTTATAAGAGCAGGAAGATGGTCTGACTTATTCACAAAACCTAATCCATGGGGAGCCCTCTAAAAACACTTATAGAAAGAATTAATTCTATAGAAAGAATTAATCTATCCTTGATTTTTAACAAGAAAAACATTCATAGCTATGGAATGATTAAGAACAGAAAATTAATAGCTAACATTTATTGAGTGCCTACCATATTTCTCTGTCTTTATGTGTAATAAAGCCATTTAAACTGCAGTACCATCCTGGAGGGTAAACACTATTTGCTCATTTTATAGATGGGAAAACTGAGGCACAGTTATGCTAAATACCTTGCCAAAGGTTATGTGGAGCCTACTGAGAGAATTGAGATTCTAAACCAAGGAATCTGGCTCCCAGTGATAAAAATACATCTTTTACCATGATAGTGATACTTCTTAGTGGAAGGAAGTAATAACAGTGAGGTCAATAAAAGGGTGATACTTACAAGGTTTGGAGGTGCTTGTGAGCCGCCCAGTTAAGAGAAAGAGTGATGTCAGCCAAATGGGAGAAAGGACCATCACCATGTTGAGTGACTGTGATATTCTGGGAATGTACATTGTCCAGGTGATCAAGTTCATCAGACTTCCCCCAAAAAACACTAAGGAGAAAAGAAGGGAATAAAAGAAGAGTAAGAAAACGTATTTGTATTTAGTTTAGCATTAATTATTTTTAGAAGCAGAACATTTTCATAAAGCTTATTGAGGTCAACATCCTTAGTCAGAGAATACTGAGGGGATTCCCCAGATTACATACACTGGCATTGACCTAAATTGGGGTCAACATCTAGAGTCCTACCTCAGCCGTTTCTTCCCCCTATTCCAGATTCTCCCCAGATGTAACATTAAACTTGAGTTTTCCTTCGAAATGGAAGAAATTACACCAAATTGTTCATCTTCCATTTTTTTTCTGACAAATAAAAATATGTCTGAATATGGCAGTATAACAGATTACTAATCCAGTTCTGTAGGGATGTGCCGACCCTATAAGAAAACACACCAGAATTTATTTTTGAGGAAAAAAGTAAGAAGTCACCAAAGATGTACATGCTTCCTAACAATAGATGATTTATCAGCAGCTACAAAATAGTACAATTAAAAAAATTATTCAGCATTTGTATGTTAATAGTTACCATGATGCATAACAACGCCTCACTTACATAGTCAATGTTACATTTTCAGGCTCGGGTATGTATGCATTTGTCTTTTTAATATAATACTTTCTGTGAGCAAAACATCTTTCTAAATGGACGTGTCATGCGGTTTTTGGTAGGACATGAATGATTACAGCCTAAAACTAGTAATACGCCTTTCTGAAACAAATATAGGACTATGATGCTGTATAATGTTGACATTTATAGCCACTTTCATAGACTTTATCTCTCATCCTTGAGTGGATATCGAGTGCACTGTATTCTGCTTTAAAGTGCCCGTGTGTGGACAAGCACAGGAACTATTCTGTGACGAGTGTTACAGACTTCGGCATTCCATTACTGCAAGTTGTTTCAGAACCAGTGGACATACAGAGTTGGCAATCCTTCTTTGCGAGTGGCAAATGGTGACCATAATCTAGCAATGTTCTCCGATGACAAACTCAACCAAAGGTCCCTATAATTAGCCTGGTAATAAATACTGTTTATGTAAGCCTTGTACACTACTAAGCATATTAAACTCAAAAGCATCATAATGGTTGCATAAATGATGTTGCCTTTCTTCAGTGTTACAGGATAATGAGGTAGTATGGCTTAGAAAGTTGTCAGGATAATTCAAGTTTAAACCTCAAAATGGAAAGCGCATTTATTTAACCTGAGGGTGATCCAAGTTCTTCTAAATGGTTTTAAATGTTCTTTGATCTTAACAAAGAATTCTGAAGATACTTTCACCCTATATTAATGGCAAAGGATCACTTATAGATGTGGTAATTATGATATAGCAATTTCTACAGTAACAGCTAATATTAATATAGCACCTACTATGTGACAGGCAAGGTTCCAAGTTTTTACATATGTTAATCTATGCAGTCAGCAGCACAGCCTTATGAGGTAGCTACTATCCTTACCTCTGTTTTACAAGCTAAGGAGCTGAAACAGATGTGAGTTGACATGCTCCTGTCACACAGCTAGTATATGGGACCCACCTCCCATCAGGGATCATTGAAGGGCACAGAGCTGAACTTTTCTGTATCTGAATTCTTTTAGGGTGGGAAATGTGGGCTGGTAGAGAGAAGCTGGGGCTTGGTTCTGCCTTTTATTCTTTATTCCCACTGACAACCCAGAATGCTGATGAAGTTGCCTTGTGGTGGCTAAATTTGGTATTTGAAGTTGGTACTAAAACTTAATCAATTTACTTAATGTTCTACAAAAAAGAAAGAAATTGTATGTAGTGTATTAAAATAATCCATCCTTTATAATGGGTTCTGGAGCAGACAGGTTGTGCCAGCTAAGTTTATTTGAGGGCCTTAGGCCAATTTTTAATTTGTTCAATTTCTCTATTCTAAGATATATATGAATATAAATATGTATTTAATATTTATATTTGATGTACATCAGGTATGTATATTTTAATTTATAGAGCCTCATCTTAGAAATTAAAATTTTATCTAATTTTCTGTGTTCTCCTCAGTGATAGAAGGTTAAATATGCATAAGGCGGTGCATGTACTGCTGGTGCGAGGTGATGATAAGGAGAACTGAGACTTACAGAGACAAGGGGAGAGGAAACTAAATGTGTAGAGAGGACCAAAGAAGCTATAATTCCTATCCATTGCCACTGTGACGTTCTTCCTTCCTTTCCGCTCAAGTTTGATGAATAGAAGTGGGTCCCTTTACATTGCTTTATAGTGACTGTTTTTTCTGGGGAGTGAAGCCACTGTGGGTAGTTTAGCTTTCTGGATTATAAGCATCAGTGAAAGCTCAGCCCAAGAGGTACCTGATGGAGCAGATCATGCTGTCTGGCCTTCAATGTCGCATTCGTCCTCTGAAATCTCTCCTGTGTCTTATCAAGCATAATGTCAAGTAATACAAACTGTGACAATGCCATCAGCTCCTAGTTGGGCAAGTCTTGTGTTGCTGTCCTAAACATCAATTTCTGTGGAGTATATCACCATTTTAAAAAATCATTCTAACCAGGGGCTTCTCTCGAAGTTTTATTATACAATTGTCTATGAGCAAAATTTTATCTTCCCTCATAAACTTACCTGAGCAATGAACATTATTTTACTCCATTGTATTGTTATTTACCACAGTCTTTTGATAATTTCTGCCAAACTTGTTCTGCTATATTTGTCACTTCTTCTCTCTGATGAATCAACATATGGAAATAGTGTTAATGTATGATCTCATCAGAGTTGTGTGTTGAGGAAAACAGGTTTTGACATATGCAGCGTGCATGGTTTAGGAAGAGCGGATAGCACCCCTCAAAAATACACTTGAAAATATTGTACTGGTAGGTTATGAAAAAGGAAGTGTGACAAGTGTTCATTAAAATTTCTAATTCTTCTTTTTCTTCTTTTTTGGTACACCTGAAAGCAAAGTATAACCATGTGTTTGGGTAACAGTAAGACTTCCGTTATTGCAAAGGTGGTTGAAGGCCTGCTTACCTGTAAATAAAAATCATATCCACCTGTCAGTTTTAAGCTTTAGCCCTGCCGTGATGAATTGGTCTTCACTGTTACTGTGTGATGTGTAGGTCAGATAAAAACTGGACAGTAGCCACTCTTTGATAAAAGGATTTGCAGGCAACATCTATTCTTGAGAGTTTGGGGTGTATTTTTGTGACTGAAGTAAATTAAGCCCACAATCTACATTGTTAGTATAATGCTATGCGTATTTTGTTTGTTAGATATTTTTAGAGGCAATTTTATTTAAGGAAGGAACTGTGGATATCACAAATCAACTGAGCTGAATGGTGCACGGCCGTGTTCCTTCCCTGCTAGACTCTATAATCACTCGGATGAATGGCTTTGAGCCTTTTTCCCTGTGTAGCCCTTGTAGTCAGCGTAACGTGTGACTCATCACTACAGTTTTCTGCTTAGCTAATGAGTGAAGACAGGGATCCAAGTCCAGCTAAAGCATGTTCTCACTCTGTGACCACGAGTAACCCATTGAACCTCTTCCACCCCCAGTGTCATCTCATTTAAGTAATATGAGAGTTTGTCTAGACTACTTCTCACTTCTCCTGTCCTTTGATTAAAGGATCTTCTAAGAAAGATTATATATCAGGAAATAATTACAGAGGAGCAAATTTCAACTGCACATATTTTCATTCTTACTTTGCATTACAGAGGGAAAGAAGTCCACCGTACACTAGGTTCTACAAAAAACGATATTGCTGTTTTTTAATTTGCAAATATTCTCTAAAAATTATGTCTTGTGAAAGATAGAGACAGAGAGAGAGAAAAAAATAGAGACAGCATTTGTATCAGTTATATAAATTAACACTTGATTTAGACCAGCCTTCTGTAATAATAATAAGATGAGAAAAGATGAAGGTTATTTACAGGATTCTTGAGCAATAAAATCAAAAGGAGAAGGGAGATAGAAGATAACTTATGGTCAATTGTAGGTACTTAAAAGTGAAGAATTATTACTAAATTGCTGGGGACCTTGAAGTGTGATGTTGCATGAGATTATGTGTAAGGATCATTTGCTCCATTTTATGACTCTGTCACTTAAAAGATCAGAACTTTCCAACCTGTGAGGCTAAAAGTTTGGCCTGGTGTGTGGGACGTGTGCCAGCTGGCCAGGATAAGTGAAAATATCTGCTTCTTCAATGAACTTGTGTTAATGTATGAACCTTAGTCTACTTTTTAAGGCAGGATTAATCTGGATATATGGTACCACCAATGTCTGGGGAACAGAGATGAATGCAAACTGTCTGGCAACCAAATTAATATTGAATTGATAAACTTATGTTTGGGTGCCCAATAAGATTTTGGGCTCTCCAGACTGGTAAGTCTAATTATTTCTATAGTTCTAAGCAAGCTGGTAGGAAGATGCAGTAGTTCTTTCCAGAAATCATTTTAATAATGAATGAAGAATTATTCTATTGGGAAGGTAGAAGAGAATAAGGAAGGCACTTATAAAGTTAGTTTATGTAAGCTTTTACATGAAACAGAAAATACATCTTACTGCATTGCCTAAAATGCTTTGCTTGTAGAGGCTATATTAAATATCACTTTTTTTCAGATTTATTAACATCTACAGTATAAAATTCTTAATTGTACTATTTGATCTACAGAAAGTATAACCTATCAGTTGAGAACTCCATAATTCAAACTAAGTCTGTAAGTTCTCCAATATTTAACTTAATTCTCTTTAATTTTGCTCACACACACAAAATGACTACTGAAATTTATTCCAAATTTCAAAAGTGTTTGATTTGAGTAAACATTTGTGCAAAGGCCTTTTTATAGACGTTTCATTTCTTTTTTGGGGGGTAGGGTGGCGTGGATAAGTACTTAAGAGTGGGCTGGCCACACCATGTGACATTCAACCTTTTAAGAAAGTGCCAAAATATTTTCCAAAGTGTTTGAAACATTTTACATTCCCGCCAGCAGTGTATGAGAATTCTGGTTTGTTCACATCCTTGCCAACCCTTGGTACTGTCAGCCTCTTAAAATTTTTGCCATTCTAATAAGTGCATATTTAAGATCCTATTTTAGTTTTGATTTGCATTTCCATAAAGCTGATGATATTGAGCATCTTTTCCTGTGCTTATTTTCCATCTGTATATCTTCGTTTGTGAAATGTATGTTGAAATATTTTATCCTTTTTGGAGGGGTGTGAGAGCAATTTTTTTAAACCATAAAGTTTTGTGAGTTCTTATGCTCGACACAAGTCTTTCATCAAATATTTGATTTGCCCAAGGAATTTGCAGATATTTTATCCCAGTCTGTGATTTGCTATTCATTCTCTTTCTGTAGCATCTTTTGAAGAGGAGAATTTTAAATTTTGATAAAGTCCAGTTTGTCAATTTATTTTTTACTGATGGTGCTTTTGCTGTCGTATTTAAGAAATCTTTCCCTACTGTAGGAGTTTGTAATCTTCTTTCTAAAAGGGCCAGATAGTAAATGATTTAGGCTTTGTGATCCATAAAGTCTCTGCCTCAACCAGTCGTTTCCCTGGTTAAGTGTGAAAGCAGCCACAAAAATCTATACATAAATGAATGTGGCTCTGTTCCAATAGTTGTTTACTGAAATGTGAATTTCCTGTGTTATTATATATTATGAAATACTACCCTTCTTTTTAAAATTTCTTCAGTCACTTAAATATATAATTTTTTTAAATTAATATAAATATAAATATAAAAAATTCTTAACTTACACATCATAGAAACATAGGCATAAGGTTGAATTTGACCTGTAGGCTCTAGCTTGCCAACTCCTCTCCTGACACATGGTCACAGTGATTTTTTTGCCTATGTTTTCTTCTAGAAATTTTATAGTTTTAGATTTTTGTGATACATCTATTGTTCATTTGAATTGATTTTTGTGTTTGATACGAAGTAAGGATCAAAGTTCATTTTTTGCAAATGGCTAATTGTTTTCAGCTCTGTTAAAATAACTATACTTTCTCCACTAAATTCTCTTTGCACCTTTGTAGAGAATCATTTGAGAATACATGTGTGACTCTATTGCTAGACTCTGTTCTGTTCCATTAACCTATTTGTTTACCTTAATACCAACACCATACCAACTTGAATTAAGTCTTGAAATCATTACTGTTAGTTCTCCAGCTTTGTTCTTCTCTTTCAAATTTAATTAATAGATATAGAGCTATTTAGGTTATCTTTTCCTTTTGAGTGAGCTTCCCCATTTTTATCTTTCAAGGAATTTTTTAAAATTTCATCTAAGTTGTCAAATTTATTAGAATAACATTTTTCACAGTATCTTATCTTTCTGATACTATGTGATCTGTAGTAATGTCACTTCTCTTATTTCTGATATAAGTAATTTGTGACTTCTCTTTTTTCTCATATCATGAAGTTAGTAGTTTCCAACTTTATTGACCTTCTTAAAGACGTATCTTTTGATTCCATTGATTTTTTTTCATTATTTTTCTGTTTTCAGTTATATTGATTTCAGTTTCTACTGTGATCTTAAATATTTCCTTTCCTCAACGTATTTTTATTTAATCTGCTCTTCTTTTTTAGTTTTCATGATGCAAGCTGATGCCATCGATTTGAGACTTTTCTTTTTTCAATATAGATGCTTAGTGCTATAAATTATGTCTAAGTACTACTACATTGACATTGTCCAAATTCTAATATATGATGTTTTTATTTTCATTTGGTTCAAAATGTTTTTTAATTTAAACTTTTATTTTCCCTTTGACTCACAGGTTATTTCAGTGTATTACTTGGTTTCCAATATTTGGGGATTTTTTTTCAGAAGTCTTTCCGTTATTGTTAATTTAATTCTACTTTGGTATCAAAACAGAATTTGTTCACATGAATCTTTTAAAATTTATTCAAACTTGTTTAATGGTCCAAAACATGATCTATCTTTATAAAGATTTAGTGCAAACTTGGAAAAAATATGTGTTCTACCCTTATTGGGTGGAGCGTTCTATTAATGCAAGTTAGTTGGTTGATTGTGTTGGCCAATTGTGTTACTGAGTTTCTCCACACTTGTTGTATCAGTTATTGAGAGGGAGGTGTTGAAATCTCCACCTGCTAAATTGTATTTGCCTTTCATTCCTTTGTACTTCTCTCAAGTTGGTTTTCATTGAGCTCTGTGATCATGTGTCTAAACATGTATGAATGTTATGTCCTCTTGGTTAATTGACCCCTTTATCACTTTGAGATAAAGTTTTTTTTTATCTTGTTACTTTTTTTTTTTTTTTTTTAGTTCTGAAATATCTCTTGTCTGATTTAATATTGTTTTCTCAACTTTCTTTTTTTCTAGTCTTGGGATATTGCATCTTTTCTTATCCTTTTACTGTTAATCTATGTGTGACTGTATTTAAAGTGTGTTTCTTATAAACAGCAGACAGTTTGGTCTTGCTTTTAAATTTAATCTGAAAAAAAAAATCTGTCCTTTATTTGGGCTGTGTAGGCCATTCTCTTCTAAGATGATTGTGAGGAGTCAGGTTTAATCATGATCTTGCCATTTGTTTTATGTTTCTGCCTCTGTTCCTTATTTGTTTTGACTTCTTGTTCTTTCTTCCTTCGGATTAATCCATTTTTTATGATTCCATTTTATTTCCTTTGTTAGCTAATCAATTCTAGCTCTTCATTTTGCTATTTTAGTTTTTTTAGGATTTGCTATATAGATTTTTAGCTTATCACTGTCTACCTTTAATTGATATTATGCCATTTCCTGTATAGTATGAGAATCTTATACTAGTATACATCCACTTCTCTCCCCCTAGACTTGAAGCTATTGATTGCAAAAATTTTACTTTTTAACAAATGCTATAAATCTAATACAACATCATTATAAGTTTCGTTTAAAAATTCAATTATATTGCAGGAGATTTGAATATTTACAAAAGCTTATATAATTACCAGTAAAGTCACCAATGCTGGTGCCAACTCTTTATGTAAATCTATATTTCTACGTAGCATCATTTTCTTTCTGCCTGAAAGGTTTCCAGTAACATTTCTTATAGTTTAAGTCTGTTGGTGAGGAATACCTCAACTTTAGTTATCTGAAAAAATGTTTAGTCCACCTTAATTTTCGAAAGATACTTTGCTGGGTATAGAAATCTGAGTTGACATTTTTCCCTTTCAGTAGTTTGAAGATATTTTACTCTTTCCTTGTTCTGTGGTAAGAAATCTATTGTGTTCTCTATTTCTTTTTATGAGGCACCATTTTTCTGTGGTTGCTTTTGAGATTGGCTCTATTACTGGTTTTGAAAAAGTTATTTATGATGTGCCTTAGTGAAGTTTGCTTTGTGTTTCTTATGAATTGGATTTATTGATCTTAGGGCTGAGTGTTTGAAGTTTTCATCAAGTTTTGAAAAGTTTTAGTCATTATTTCTTTAAATATTTTCTCCCCACAATTGGTAGCTCCAATTGCACATAGATTAGGTAAATTGAAGTAGTCCTAGGGTTCATGAGTGCTCATAACCTTTTAAAAATCATTTTCTCCATGTTCTTTATTTTGGGTAGTTCTACTGGTATCTATTCAAGCTCATGAATCTCTTCCATCATGACGTGTGACCTGATACCAATCCAATTCAGTGTATTTTTCATATCAAACATTGTAGTGTTATCACTAAAAGTTTAACTTGATTCCTTTTTATAGCTTCCATTTTATGTTTAACTTTCTGAACATATAGAAAAATAGTTACGTTAACTGTCCTAGTGTCCTATTACTTCTAGCATCCGTAACAGTTCTGGGTTGATTTTGAATGATTGATTTTCTTCTTCATTATGAGTTGTATTTTTCTACATGCCTTGAAAGTTTTTTTTTAATTGGATGTGAATCATTGTGAATTTCTCCTTGTTGGGTCTGAATGTATATGTATTCCTATAAATACTCTTGAGCTGTTTATGGGCCACAGTTAGGAAACTGTTTGATCCTTGTGAATTTTGCTTTTAAGATTTGTTATGTGGAATCAGAGCAGTGTTAATTCAAGAGCTGATTTTCCCTCACTACTGAGGCAAGCCACTCCTATGTGCTGTACCAAGTACCCCATGAATCTCGAGGCTTTCCAGTTTGGTTGGTGGCAACAAGCCTTTTTCCAAGCCCTGTGTGAGCACCAAACATGATGTCTCCAATACATTGGGGTGGTTCTTTCCCTGGCCTCAGGAAGTTTCCTCACACCTGGGCCTATCAGTGCTCTGCTGAAACTGAACGGGCATCTTTCACAGCTGTCCTTTAGACCTTTCTGTGCAGCTCACTCTTGTCTGGTGTTCTCTCTGAGAATTTTAGTCAGCCTGGGCTCCCTGGAACTTTGGCTCCATCTCCTCAACTCAGGGAGTTTTCTGAGCTTGGTTTGGGTCCCTCTCCTTGTCTTGCAGCCTGGAGAATCTCAAGGCAGTAAGATGTTGACTGTAGCTCCCATCTCATCCATTTCCATTTTCTTAAAGACCATTGTTTTTGTTGCCTGATACTGAGTGACTTGAAACTGCTATTTCATACACTTTTGATTATTTATCTTGTTTTTTTTGTTTTTTATGGGATGGTAAATCCAGTCCCTGTTACTCCATCTTGCTCAAGAGCCAAAGTTGGAGTTTTCTTATGTATTCATTCTTTTAAACATATTTGTTGTGTTTTTAAATTATATATTAGAGGAAGACATAATATCCTATAAAATAATACATGCTATGGATTATATTAAAATTAATAAAAGACTTGGGATATATCAATTAAATATTATAGAACAAATAAAACAATGTATGATAACCACTAAATGGATTTTAAGGACAAGAGTTCAACAAAATAAGAATTTACTGAGGATTATACACTTAGAGACACGTTCATAGGGAAAGTATAGTGTTGGTAAATTCTCTGAGGCTGGCATGGAATATTTGGAGAAAGTCATTCCACGCAGATAAACACTGTTAAAATTGTGTTGTATAGAATGATCAAAGAGAGGTTATTTTAAGACAGAGGGCAATCAAGGATGATAATATGTCCGAAGAATCATGTAAAATGTCAGATTTTAGAAACTTTAGCTGTATCTTTTTACATAAAGGCAACAGTAAACTGTTAACATTTTTCAAATAAGTTTGTGAAAGGATGATGAAAGCCATTTTGAACAAGAATAATCAGAATGAAGTGACAGGGAAACAAATATTAGGAAAAATAGTGAAAACACGATTACACTCATCCAATTTAAATTAATACGTGGGTAATGAGGATGAAAAGAAAAGACAGACAGAAGAAACATTACATCCTGTAAATTGGCAATAGTTGATTGTATTCAGAAAAGAGAAGAGGGAACGTTTCTGAGATGACTGAAATTTAGATAAAAAAGCACAATGAAACTATCAAGAGGAAATAGAACATTAAGACAGCTTAGTCTGGAAAACTAAAACTAAAGTGAACCAAGGAAAAAATGATAGAGTAATAAAATAATAATAAATGGAAATATTTATTAAATTTGCAATATATGCGAGTATTTTACAAAAGTCTTTACATGGACTACCTCATTTAATCATCACAGCATTGTTACGAGCTTCTGTGATTGTCTGCAATTTACAAATTAGTATATTGATGTCAGTCTTCTGCTCAAGGTGATGACAATTGTTGTCCTCAAGGGACAGGATTTGAATCTCAATATATCTAGCTTAAGAATTTAGTTTCATGTTGGAGATAATTACTATTAAAATGATGTAACATAATTTTAAAGAAAGCATGTTGGGCAGGAGTTTCTCTAACACTGTATACCAAACAGGAAAATAGAATTGATTTGTGCAATAGAGAGCCTGAAGGAACAATTTTGATAGCCCTAAGTAACAAACACTCACTTTTGCCTGTCTACAATCTGAGATAGTGTTACTATGTAACTGACTGTTTCTGTATCAATTATATCAACTTTTCTCCTGGAATAAGAAGATTGCTTTATTTTTGCTGTCACCGCATGTTTTTGCCCCTAAGCTAAACAAAGGAAGAATTTTAAACATTAATGCTAGTACTTACCAGGACTTGAACCACAGTAGATTTATGTCTTGAGTAATTGTGATTACTTCATTATGTTTATTATCTAGCTGCTCAGTAAATCTTCTAATTGACAAGACTGTTAAAGTCTCAAGACCTATAATGTCTTTCCTTTCCTCATTGGATTACTTTTTTTCTATCAGGAAGGTAGTATTCACTCCAACTTATTTGTTTTTCTACTATAAAAGAGGTATAGTTAATATCAACATAAAGTATTCTTGAAGCTCACTTAGCATTGTCACTGTATATAAAGTTTGAAATACTGATGATGCTACACACATACACACACACACACACACACACACAGGCACACATGCATACGCAAGCTGAGAAGCAGAGAAAATGGGAAGACTGAATTACTTGGTACCTATTATGTTCCAGGTACCATGCCAAACAGTTTTATTTAGATGACCTCATTAAATACTATGAACAGTTATCTCCATTGTCTGAAATTTACCCAATGTCACTCAGGTAATAAGTTTTGGAGCCAGAATTCAACCTTCACTGTCTGACTTGTCAGTTCAACTTTTTAACCCCAGTGTCATAGTTCTTGGTACTAAGATATACTGAGTCAATATAGTGTCTGCCATTTATTTTAATAAAGGAAATCCTGTGTGGTGAAGCCAGTTTTTAAAAGATGAAACCTCTTAAATAAAATGCACAGCCTATGTCTTCTTACCACATTGCCATACCTACTCTCCCGAGACCTCTGAGTCTCTTTCCTCTCCTGTACTTTTAAGTTACCTCACCTTTGAGACATGGTTATAAAGTAGTGTGTCTGGTATTTCCACAATGGTACAAAACAAACCTTCAGAACATAGAACTCATTCTTTAAATAAATGCAAAAGCATTTGATTTTATTCAAAAGGTGAATTTTACTTTTCAGTGTGGTTAAGAATTATCCAGTCAAACCTGGTAGCTAAAATGAATTTCCATATAAGAAGGCCATTTAGGGTTAAAAAAAAAAAAAGAAAAGAAAAATGATTTAAAGCACTGAGGGAAATTTTCTCATGTGGCTCATAAAATGTTTCTTGTGACAATGTCAAAAGAGTTTTCAAAAATGTTTTGGCTTTCAACCACATTGTAGAATAAATGTGCACCCTTCTTAATTTTCCACTTTTAAGCTGCCATAATAATTTGGAATGAGGTATTTTTGATAGAAAAAGTTGATAATGTTACTTATAGTAACAAAATATATATCCAGTTCTAAAAGAGAGAGATTTTGCTAAGCTTACTTTGAACAGAGATCAGCACATTGCTATACACCAGAGATTAATAAATGTCCCTTTCAATATTAAAATTGGGTTTTATATTAATTAAACTGAGTCACATGATAACTTGATTTACATATTTAAGTATTTGGATCTCTCTATGCTTGAGGAGGTTTGTTATGGATTCAGCAAATATATTCACAGAATAATTTTAGTCGCCTGCATTTTAATGTATGGCAATGAATATAAATTGTTACGTGAATGGAGAGAGGTATAAATTGAGAGTTAAGCATAAAATGCCAAAGAATATTTATTTAGAGTCAAAATCATAATCTCTTCCACAGATTTCCGTGAATGGGAAAAAGCTCTCCTTTTTTATTTCTTAAGGAGCTCAGACAGCAGAACATACCCCTGCACGGTAGTCTAGGATATTGTGATATCAGTGTTGATAAGCTCTGTAAGGGTACGTTTTTGAAACTTAGGAAAAATTATCAGGGAAATAAGAGACTGAAAATGTGATGTGGCTATTTTGTGAATATTGACCTTCTTAACTTTGGGTAAATTCAAGTAAATAAAAAAAATAAAATGTGACTACCTCAAGACCTTAGAAAAATTGTAACCACTCAGACCAATGCAAAAACCTTGTCTGGGTGTCCTATTTGGACGATTTTATTAAGTAAACAAATAAATACAATAATTATTTTAACCTGAAACAGATTTCTTGTTAGGGGACAAAATAGCATTAGTCTTTTCATTTTATTTTTAAATCTATAAAATCCCCAAAGTTGTATCATCCCAATTAGAGTAGCAGTCCACTTAGTCCATATAATAAAGACAGTCGTATTACATACTGTAAAAATTTAAAACGTCAGTAGGTACTGAAATCCCCCCGATGATGACATGGTTTTCCTTACAGTTCACCTGCCCGTTACGATAACCTTTTTATCTGGTTTACAACAGCCTCTCTTTATACTTTTATTCTAGTTGAGATAAAGGAACAAAAAGGATTGTAACATTTAGCTTGCTTTGTGGGAGGTACAAAAGCCTTTTATTTCATATCCATTTGAGGAGTCTGACTCTGTCTTAACTCAGTACAAGTTGAGAATAAGGAACTGAGTAGGTGGAAACGATTAGAGAATTGCAGTCAGGAGCAAAGTGGTGAAAGATATTGTATGTGAGTGAAGGATACCATATGGGATTCATTTCATGTGCATATCATGGCTGCTTATTTTTCTAATATCCTTCTTCCCACATGTTCTAAGATACCTAAAAAAAAAAATCTTCGAAATGTCCTTATATTTTTTTAATGTAAAATCACAGTGGTTCCCTGCTTGCTAATACTCTGCTACAGTTTTGCTTTTCCTATTGCTCTTTTACTTCTTTTGTTCTGAATGACTTTAGAATTTCAAACACAACAACGGTATATGGTCCAATAACAATATTTATTGCAGGATTATGTAAAGTAGCATTTGAACTTATTGTTTTCTCCCTGCTTTGTTTAAATTATATTTCTGGATTTTGAAAATCATTTTGATTGATGATATTTTCCCTCCACACACTCTTTTTTTCTATTTGTAATTCCTGTAATTGCTTCTTCCTGTCTTTTGTTCACTGTTGTCTTCAGAGCTTCTTTCCAATACTAGTCTTTTAAAATATTTTCACTTTGATTCACAAAGGTGATCTTCAAATGCACACCCTAAAATGTGGGAAAAGGGAAGGAAGAAAGTAAAGGAGAGAGAAAGGCAGGAAGGAAAGGAAGAAGGAAGGAAAAAAGTGAGGAGGAAGAGAGAGAAGGAAGGGATAGTTTATTAAATTGGAATAAGCTGTCCTACATTTTTATTACTCCTATGTATGTCTGTAAATATCAGTTCTTCACACAAAAGAGTGAAGCAGGCAATTTAGTCCACATGTAAAAGAATATTTGAGATATATTTTCATTATCTGGGAATATCTCAAACAAGTAACCATCTCATGTTCTTTTTATTAGTCTTTATATTTGGGATCCTAAAACTAAAGCGATTTTTTTGTTGTTATGATGTGAGAAAGCGGACTTCTCACACCAAGAAGAAAGCGAGCAAGTTGCACACAGAGAACATCCTCCTCTCACAAGTAGTTCAGGCATCTCTTTGTGCATCTCTGTGTATTTACATCCACAGTAACCAAGGGGAGTTTAAACTTACAGTCCCTTAATGTATTTTCTCCAAATAAGAGTAAGAGCTGATCCTCTGAAGATTTACAATCAGACATGCTTTTTCTTCCCCCTTGCTGATTTTCAAACTACTAACCGTCTTTTCCTACACTGACAATCTCTTGAAACCCATAGCGTAGAGAACTTTAGTTCCTGCAGTATCCCTGGCCCCTGCTTTGCTACTCACATGGGTGCAAATTTCAGGGTCCTTGAGTCTTTGGAACCAGCTGGGCCCTTTGATTAAACTTTCATCACCAGCCCTTTCACCGGACTTCATCTTTTAGCAACAGACTCCCTACTTCTGTCTAGTCCACTATGAACTGTATTTTAGCCTCAGCTTTAGCCAGTCTTTCACTTCTAGCATCTATTCTCAAAAGAGACATGGTGATATTTTTAAGATTAGCCAATGCAGGTTTCTCCACTGCACTGTACCCTCCAGTGGCTCGCCTGTTTATTCAGGATAGACGCCTTCCACTGACACTGAACACCATCCATAATTTGACCCTGAGGACTTACCTCCTGTTACTCTCCCTGTTGGTTCTACCACTTGGTGTGTTGGCTCTCCTAGTACTCCTGAAATACATCTTCATCCTCGCTTATTTTTCCTGGCTGTTTACTAGGCCAGGAACAGTCTGGCTTAGGACTCTGCATGATACTTACTCTTACTTCCTGGTTGCTTAAATCCATGACAAGTTGACTGCTCTTTTCAAAATATTCCCTTCACACACTCCCTTACTTCTTTATCTTAACAGTTTATGTTTCATTTTTCCACATTAATGACAGCTGTATCTCATGTAAAATATAATTAATGTACTTATCCTGTCCATGACTGATTGTCTATTTGCCTTTCCCTCTGCTCACTGCGCACTACAGTGTAAACTCCAAGAGGGCAGGGTTCTTTGTTTTGTTTACTGATGAATCTCAAGCACCTTGAAAAGTTTGTGGACAGAAGTATTTGATAAATTTACAAATGAGAGTGTTTCCAGCAGTGCCACGAGGTTAATGAGCACCTTAACCTGGTTACATGATTAGATTGATGTTGATCTTCTCTAGTCACATGATTAGAAGATTATTTATTTTAAAGATTATTTTTCAGTTTTCTTTTTGACTATTTAAAACTACATCGCTTAGCAATTATCATATGATGCATGACTCTCTTGCCTCTGGAATCATTTTTATTGTTAAAGAGTTACCCCACGTACACTAGCCATACTTCCCAGTTACTCACACCATTTTTTAATTGTATTCTCTTTTTTCTCTTGTTGTTATTTTCCCATTTGAAATATCTGTTTCAGCCCTCTCTGTGATTTATACTTTTCAACATGATGAGCTGTTTACCATAGCATGTGAAAATTGCTGTAGTTTAAAGGAAAATATAAAGGCCAAGAAAAGTATTATTTTGCATGACAAATCAAGCCATCTGTTAACAGAAGACAGAGTTAACATGCTGTAAGTTTAGTTTTATTCTGTGAAGATTTGTAAGGACGTTTAAAGCCCATAAGTACCAGCAGGTTTTTTGGACCACCACATAAAGTAGAAGAAAGACTATTAGATTGATACATAGGAAGGCATAGATAAAAAAGTTCTCAGTGCTACTACTTCCTCATAGTGTAACATAAATAGGTCACTTCATATCCCTGAAACCATATTAAATATCTTGTCTACCTCTATGATTCAGTCATCGTACTATTTCTCTGGGGTTCTTGACTGTTAGAAGAAAAGCAACAATGTATCTTTCCTGACCATAGTGTGGTCACCTTTTTTCCTGTTGACCGTATCAGCTCCTTAGTTGTTCCCACTTTCAGATCACTCTTTTCCTGGATTTGCTTCCTGCTCCTCACTATGTATGTCCCACCAAATTCCTTCACCCTATTTCACAGTGCACAGAATACAACTTTGGGGGAAAAAAACCCTACTTACATTTCCCCCTTATTATTCTAACAAATTAGCAATAAAATATCAGGTCAAATATAATGTAGAATAAAAATAAATTTCATGGAAAGCTATATTCCTAGAAGGGGAGAGGTGATGAAAAAATAAGAGACTACTACTGTGTGCAGTTTCCATTGATGGAATCAACTGGTACATCTTGCCAGATGTAACTATAAAACAACGTGGTCACCATCCCCATCCTCATCGTCATCATTACCAGTGGTTTTTGCAGGCTTACTCAGCTCCAGGCAATGTTCTAGGTACTCCACATTGACTAATGAATAACCTTAACAAACATATGAGAGAGAGTTAGGGTTTTGATTCCCACTGTATAGATGAAAACCTGAGGCAGAGAAAGGTTGAGTAATCTGTTTTCGGTTAGAGAGCTTGTAAATGGTGAAGCCAGAATTCTAAATAAAATGCCTGCTTTCAAAGCCCAATTTCTTAATTACTATACTGTTTTGATTTTATCCTACCCATTAAACTGTGGGCAAAGAATTTAGGTCACCTCAAGAGAATTAACTCTATTGAAATCATCATGAAAGCAAAAGTAGAGGGTGTTAGGCGACACTATGAATATATGTGGTTAGAACAGAACTCACGTTAGCACTGGCTTTCAGGACATTTAATTTTCCTTTTTCAACCATCTTAACAAAGTATCCCAGAAAGTACTCAGCAAACATATTAAAGTCCTGAATGATAGATTGTAGTTGAATTTTGGGTCAGACCTTTGGGAAACAAAGATATGGGCTGTATAATGGCAGTGAAATTAATGATATAAAACTCAGGTCTGATGGATTAGAAGACTCCCTGGCTTTTCCAGGTCAGTTCACCTAAGCTCAGTCTCGCCATCCGTTCATAGCAAATTGTGAGTAATCCTCAGAAAAGCCCCGTGGGCTTGGTCTGTTTGGTCTTAACCTTGCTGTGGTTTGGCTAGGCTGAAAGCTGAGAGTAAAAAGCTGTGTCTTCCACTACTTGTCAAGTGATACTTGCCAACTGTGAAGTTGGTCCTCTTTGAATTTGACATAATCCTTTCTAGATGAAGCACTGTTCAGGGTTTCTTTGGTTAGGAACAAAGAAATAAGTCTCAGAATTGAAAAACGATCACATGAAAATAGTTGTCTGTCCTTCTCACATTTCAAAATGTTAGACCTATACTTATAATTTCAAATTTCAGGGAATAATAATTTGGCATTAAATTTTATAATAATATATGTATAGTGCTGTAAGGGGCTACTTTCTCCTTGTGTCAGGAAGTTTGATGAATTCCAGTTTCCCTAATGCATTGTCAATAGCATAGGTTTTTAGTCTCCTCTGTGTTTATATTGTACCTGAGATTGCTTAAACCTAGATACACTAAAATAATAATGATGATGATGACAACAAATGATAAGCTAACATGAACATGGAAATAAAAAACTCCTTAAGTCTCTTGAACAGTTTTAAGAGGGAAACAGAATTCTTGGTAGCCAAAATCCCTGAGCAGTTTTGGGATAGCCTTGGGATTTTCAAGTACAGAGTCCTAACTCAAAGTATTGTGGATCATTAAACCTAATGACGACCAAAGAAAGCAAAAGCCACAACATAAATTACTAGGAAAATAGAGGGGTGTCTGAAGATACACACAAGGTGACAGTTTTAATTATTCAGGTGGTGGTGTTAATAGACTAGTTAAAAGCATAGAAAAACACAGAAACTTAATCATATAAGATACTGTTTTAAATAAGACACTTACACAGTTACTAAAATAGTAACCATGCTTATATGTGTCAGATTAGGGGTCCTCTTATTTTGGCTGTTTGCTTGTTTTAACTTTCTTTCATTTACTTTCCAAATTTCCTTAATATGATAAGTTTAATCACATAAGATAAACAGAATTTAATGAAAGATACAATGTACAATAGCACCTAGGAGTTTTTGAATTTAAAATCGATTCCTTTGAGTATGATGATTAAAAGAATATTGATTGCTTGAGTCATCTAATGAAGTCTTGGTAATGTTTAATGTTTTTGGCCTCAGTGAAGCAACCACTGAGTATTTGTTGAATGAGCATCGTGTGTTTGGCCCTGTGTTACACTGTGTGAAATGAAAGGGACAAAGATAATATAGTGTCTGTCCCTTGTCCCAAAGATCTAACTGCACAAGTGTAAAGAAAAAAAACCTACTCATGAAAAGCATTATAACAAAACCCATATATAAGTTGGGGTAGGGGAATACAGCTCAGTGGTAGAATGCGTGCTTAGAGGGCATGAGGTCCTAGGTTCAATCCCAGTACCTCCACTAAATAAATAAATAAACAAAATAATCAGCAAAGCCATGTGTAAGGAAAGCTAAAGTATACAGTACGATTTGTAAATATGGCATTACATGTATATAAAATACAAAAGAAAAAGAAAAGAGAAATTTGAGAAGGGAATCATGTCAACTGGAATCATAAAAGATGAAGCTGGCTGTGACTGAGAGCAGGGGAGCAGGAATGCAATGGAGAAGAATAAGAACCATGGAATAGGGGCAACTGAGTATGCTGAACTGAAGGTTACGCTGAGAATCCAGACTGGAGAAGTGCAAGGTAAGCAGGAATAAATCAAAAGGGAGAAAATTATTTATGGAATATAGCTAAGGGGAGATATTTGAGTGTTTCTAATAATTTGCACTCCATATTTCAAGCTGAGAAATGACATTCATCTCAACAAATATCATGAACCATCACCTACATTATGGTTGGATATAATTGGTAAGAGTGAGGTGCTGAGATGTGTGGCATGGTGGAGAGGTTTGTGTAAAAGGAGCTGGGAATAGCAATTTGAATGAAACTCAGTCATCCTTTGTAGGTAGTATTAAATTAATTAATTTAGAAGATTAATATTGAATGCAGATGCAAGATGGATTAGATAGCAAAGGCAATGGATTCAAGAAGACGTATGATCTTTTTTCAGACCACCTTTTCCATATGAATGGCCACTGCTTCCTCACCACATTATTTAGGAGGCAAACAGAGGAAGATCTTTAGAAATATTCAAGAAGCTGGATAGTGAGAAGAGAGAGTGCTGTCTCAGTAGCCAGCATCTTGAAAGCCTCGGACATGGAGAGAGTAGTGAAAGTATCAGATGTTGCTCAGTAGACCACACAAACTGCAAGAAAGTAAAGAAAAAGCACCCTTAGATCTAGCGTTGGAAGTTATTCTTGACATTAATCCCAGTGGTTTCATTGAATTGGTAGAAGTTGGAGAATGAATGGATATAAGAAAGTAGAAAAGGAGAGGCTAGAATATGCTTTCCACAGTTGTTCTGGAGACAGAAATTAGTAGTTGCATCAGCAAGTGTGGCCAGGAGAAGGGGACAAGGTGGGGATATTGTTTTGTTTGCTTTGTTTAGGAAAGTAGTATCTTGAGCCTGTCTATGAGCTGTTGGAGGAGAGGCTAATAAATGTGAGACGTCCTAGTTGACAGTGTCTAAAACAGGAGAAATGAAGATAATCAAGAGTTCAGGTGGAGAGAGGGTGGAAGAGGGAAGAAATCAGTTTTAGTTTCAGACTCTCAAAGTGTGATATTTTCTGTGATCATTGCCAGGTGTTTCAACTTCCTGACATGCATGTGTGCAAATGCACGTGCGTGCGCGCGCGCACACACACACAGAGCCCCCCATCTGTCTGAACCTTTATTAGCCTATTCTATATATTCATACACCCAAGCACTAAACATAGGTAGCTAAGTCTTTACTGTTTTTATTGTTGTTGTTATTATTATTATAATTATTATTAATTATTTCAGTTCATTTATTTGATAGCCTTCAAATAGGAATATTTTTTATTTCACTTCCAAACCTGTATTCCTCCCTGGGTCAATAGTAATTTAAGTCAGACTTCGAAATGTTCAAGAAAAATGTTTTTAACAGATAACTGAATGCAGATTTAAAGACTTTGAGAGATAATTGGGTCCACCCTTCCTTTTTTCTTTCTACACAATAAAATGCCGCCACAGAAAATACATACATACTCTGTTTCCTAATGTCACTCTCAGATCTGGGGTTTTTGTCACTCTAAGTTACAAATCTTATGAATTAAAGCTCAGAAGAAAGCTGGCTTCATTACTTCAGAATCAAGATTCTTACAATAAGTCAAATCCCTGATGGAAAGCCCACAGAGTCATCTTCAAATGCCTTTAAATTCTCTGTTCTAAGTAGAAAGTGGCACAATTTCTAAAGTGTTCACTGACTGTCTCTCAGTAGAGTTTTTAATGAGCTGATACCTGTACAACACTTTGAGAAGTTTAAACCAGGGTTTTTTAAAAAATATATAAAGTAGACGTATGAAAGTAAAAGACAAGTGAGTCAAAAGCATAGTAGGCCATGTGAGTACTCATTTTAAGAGATAGAAAGAACATACAATGTAATAGCTTTAAAGAAAAAGTAGATATTGAAGACATTATCACAATTATCCTTATAAATGCACGGAATAGTGACAGACTGCTTTGGGAAAGTCATGAAATACTTTCCTAAAAAGTGTTAGTATTCACACAGTATTTCTCAGGTACGTGTTATGATAAATTGGTTAACTGAAAAGTGCTTTAATTAAGGAGACAAAGTTTAAATTATTTAGCTCCTCTCTTTCTTGACTTTTTTACATTTCTTTTCATAACCTGGGTCTTACTAGGGTAAGACAGGAATGTATTCTGCAAAGTAAATACCTATTAATCAGTAAGGAATTCCTGGAAGTCAATACATAAAGTAAATCTCCCAATAATGCATTACTGTTAGGTCTTGTCAGCTGTTTAAATATATGACCTAGCCAGTGTAGTTGGGATGCTAGTGTTTTGTGACTGATCTATAAAGTACCAACAATAGCTAAAAGCAAATTTTAGTCTCTGGAAATGTCTTAGTCAGTCTGTAATTGCTTGTTTGTTTGTTTGTTTTGTGTTTTTAAACATCAGTGATTTGGAGCCCAGTCTCTGGAGCCAGAATGCCTGAGTTCTTACCCAGACTCCACCGTCTCCTAGCTCGTCACTTCACTTCTCCGGCATTCGAGTTCCTCCTCTATGTAATGGAGCTTGTGATGGTGCTGATATAAAGCACTGTAGTGAATATTAAATAAAATGTTAGGGAGACCCCTGGCAAATAGTAGGCACTCTATGAATGGTCACTATCATTATTTAACAGTTTATTTTTTTTCAGAAGAAAAAATATGTAATGCATAATGATCCTCTCTATGTTTAAAAAGGAAAGAGACTGTATTTCAGATTCTGAATTACAAAAAGTAAAAATATATATATAAAATGAAAGAATTTAGCTTTAACACATTTTCCTTTGTTCTCCAAGCTACTAACATTGACAAAGGAGTGCTGACATTTTGGAGAAATAGACTTTTTGGTGAATGGTACAATTTCTTTGTTCTTGTTTTTGACGCTTACTGTTTCAACCAACAATATAAGTGAAACCATTCAAACATTGGTGTCTAAAATGGGACAGAAGGTGAGGTTGTGATTTGAGTAATAGAGAAGGATTTAAAAATTCAGCATTTTGTTTCCATGTACACCATTCACTCTGACTGGAAAGAAACAAATGATAATCATAACTGAGTCAAGACATTTTCAGAATTTTCAGATGTGCTCAAGTTTAACATTCTCTTCAGTGCTAGTCAAAGGACCCCGTGGATTTAAGAGAGTCATGATCCAAGCCATCAACTGTCTCTTAAAATTCATGTTTATTATTCTGGTTTAGAGAATATGGATTATCTTTCTTCAGCAAATGCCAGCTCTGGAATTGTTTATTAAGTGCCTATATCATTAATACTTCCAAGGGGCTCTTTGACCTCAGAGTAGCCTTCTTTGGCACAGGCACTTGGGTTTTCAACACTGCATAGCTGGCAATGAAACATGGACTATTCTCCATGTAATGTCTGAGAAACATACTGGGATTTGTTTTCTGATTTGAAATTGCCAAGAATATTCAAGAGTGGCTTTGGGGATCGTGCAACTTAGGCACGGTTTTGTTGGAAGAGAGAGGAAAAGAGGGATACCGAAAATGAAAAGAAAACCCTAAAGTCAATTAAACAGCCATTAAAGTCATAGAGGGGGTGGTATGGAGCCCACATAGCTTCTCAAAGTCTTGGCACCTCAGTCTTCTCTGGTCAGCAAGTTCCTTCACAAATGTTTTCTGCTTTTACTTCTTTCAGGTCTTTTGATCACGTGTATTTGTGACCTCTGGTATTAATAAACTCAGCATGCAATGTTACTCCTTGCTGAAGGATTAAAACCTGTCAAGATTATAACAATGCTTATTATGTTTTATTTTTTATTCATAAATGTCACAAACCGTAAGGAAATTTCTTTGAAGTTGGGGAGGGTGCTTTTCATTGATAGCCTAAGATGTGAGAGTTCATTCACAGTTATGCAATTAGTGGGTTTTTTTTTTTTATTGTACTTTCTTTAGGATTTGTTACCTATGCAGTATGTGAATAAAGGCAGTTTTAAATATTCCTTTCTAATCTTGCCTTGCTCCACGAAATTTTGTCAATTTTTTTCTTGTCTTTTTCTGCTCTATCTTTAGGTTCAGATGCATTTATAGGTATATTTCTTCCCACTGTGTTTGTATTTTTATTACGCCCCTCTTTTTGTCTAATGACATTCATGCCCTTAGAGTCTGTTTTGTCTGACGTTAACATAGCTACGCCAGTTCTCTTATGCTACTATTTACGTTGTATATCCTCTTCCATCTTTTCACTGCCAACTGATTTTTTAGTTCTGAACTTAAGGTGGATTTCTTATAGACAGCATATAATTGAATCTTGCTTTTGTGAACCAATCTGACAGACTCTGCCATGCATTTGGGGTGTTTGGTTCATTCACATCTAGTGTAAAAGTTAAGATGTTTGGATTTAGGTGTGCTGTTTGTTGATTGTTTTCTACTTGTCTGAATACTTTTTTTTTCTTTCTGTTTCTCCTTGAATCTTTTCTGATTTTGTTGCACCATTAGTTTAACACAATGGTTAGTATATCATTTTGATTCCTCTATTGACATTTTGACTCCTTTATTGACTTTTAACAATACTTCTTTGTGCTACTTTTTGGTTTTTGTAGTGATTTCAGGGTACATCTCTAACTTATCAAATCAGCTTCAAATTGTTCCTGAATTACTTCTGGTAAAATAGAAAAAAAGTGTGATATTTATAATCCTCCCCCCCCTTCATCCCGTATGCTGCTGTTGTCATATATATGATAACATATATGTCTTAAAATCAAATATAGAGTCTTGTGTTTACTTTAACCGCTCATGTGACTTTTAAATAATTTGAGAAAAGATATTATAGTGAATAGTAACAGAATAGGAAAAGGGCAAAGTTATGAGACTTTCACTCTATTCTATTTGCCATTCCAGCTTCTAAATACCACATATTGTTGTTCAAAGCTGTTATCAGTAAAATAAAATGACATATTCTCTTACCTTGGGAGGTATGTATATTTTGTAAGATAAACTATTCTTGTAGAGATTTCAAATTTGATGTTATCACGGTATCAAATTAGAATTGAGCTGATTGCAATATTAATTTGAAGTTGTGTGTGCACACACACAGGGACAAACACACTCTAATGATTATTTTATACTGCTTTTCATTTTACTAAGCATTTCAATGTGCCTTTCCTCATTTGGTTATATTTAAGGGATCTGCTGTTACAGAATGTTACGTATCAGTTAAATATGTTCTGAGAGGCCATGTGCTCTGCCACAAATTATATAATCAGGTTTCAAATTCTGTCAAATTTAGTCACCTCCTTCACCGTAAAAGTATCAGCACATGGTCAAATCAACTTTTTAAGCCTATATAAAAAGCTACTATTCTGATTTTCAAAGTAGTTTCTAATCAATATTTTTTTGGTTTGGTTTTGTTGTATGGTGACACTCCAAGTATGTGACTAATTTTTTTTTCAATGTTAACTATGGGCCATGAGAGTCACATGGGGATGAATAAGATATTTTGTTCAAACAATGGGAGATCTTGACTATAGTGAGGATCAATGCTGATGTAATACAAAGCAATTTATAATGTGTTTATCAAAGATCCAAAGCACACTGATTGTAAAGTGAAAGCTCCTGGAAATAAACTATGAAAGGATACAGATGAAGAGACACATCTTCATGCCTGTGCCTCATTTCCAGAGCCTGGTGATAGTACTGCTGTTCTCAGCATGCTGCTCAGCAGTGATCTCATCGCTAACATAAGATGCACTCAGCTATCTGATACCTAGATGGCAGCCTACAAAATATAAACACAGTGCCTTCAAATGGACCATAAAGCCTGACTAAACTCTACAAATTAGGAATAGGAATGAATACCTGTTCCATCATTACATCATTTGGGTACACCCAGCAAATTACTCTCTGATGTATAAATCTGGAAAAAAAAATTTGTATATGTGTGTGTGTAAAAAATTGTTCTTATTTTATTTTATGTTTGTTAAAATGTAATGTCTTATAGCAAAAGATTGTACCCACAGAGGTGGACTTGAAAAGGACAGCATTGGGGCTCATGCTTCGATTGTGTCAGCCATATTATGTAAAGAGACATTTGGAATAAGAGCTACAGTTCAGAACTCGGTGGACAGGAACACTTCAGTACACCTTCAGGAATTAATACAAGCTTTTCTGTCCTGTGCATGATAGTGACTCACATAAATGTGTTACCATTGATCTGTTTTAGCAGTGACATTTAATCTTGTTTTAGGAGAATCTTCCCTAAGGTTGAATGAATATTGCTCTGTCTTTGATTGAGGATGCTTGAAACCTGTGAAGAGAATTTTCTTTAAAAAAATGCAGTGTTGTCATCTTAACCACATAAGCTTTCACAGTTCAGGCAGAGTTCCTTTTCTTCAGGCCTTGTCCTGGATTTGCCTCACAAATAGCTTCATGGAGAGAAGTCAGTGATGCTAAGATCGTAGGTGCCAGCAAGTCTAATTGTGATGGATGAAGCATGGTTTCAGATAAAGATTTATTCTCATTTCAGAACTTCTTGTTCTAGTTGACATTATTTCTTGAGAGTACAAACCTGGGATAGAGGTCCCTGAATTATTTCTAAAACATTGGCATGAGAAAAATATACCCATCTTGGTGTTTATCAGTCAAGGCACAGCGTGAGTGCCACAGTGTCTGTCAATTGAGAAATGAGGCAAGGAGAATGGATCAGTCATACTTTAGTGTCCCCCTGAAGTGCCTTTCTTGATACCTAATAGACACATAAGAGCTATTCTCTGAAAGGAATCACACTGAAAGAGAAGTCCGCTTAGGACCTAGTTCTTGCCCAGAGAGATACGAGGAAGAAAGCATTCATCAGTATTAACTGTTTCAAATACGATCGCTGGCACCAGAGTAAACACGGGAGGAGAAAGTCATCCCGAGTTACGGATGTGGTGCGCTAGTTTCATGGCACCAGGTGGGAATGTTAACACTTAATCAGTCTCTCTGGCGTTATTTCCTGTCCATATTGCCAGCTTTATCACCATGAACGATGCTTTGATCCTCTTCTGTGGTGTCAAGAACAACAGGCCACAGAATCAGTGACATTCCAATCAGTGGGGTATCGTTTTACATTAGCGCTTATCAGATGTGGTATTTCACTAATGCATTTTGACAACATCTGACACAATACCGGTGCCTCGCTATAGATACGGATACAAATACAGATGCAGATACAGATACAGAGACGCCTAAAATGGAGATTAACCACAAAGCCCTTTGTCTGGCCCTCGTCTAGATTTTGAAAGCAGAAGGCAGTATTCTCTCCTAAAATGTGCTGCAGCTTTCTCCTTGATAATGCTTAATCCTCTTTTATGGAAAATGAAATTCTTCGATTTTGAACACACTTGATAGTTACCTCATGTTAAAACAATGCCAACATGTAAATGCGAAGAACTGAAAATGCTCATATTGCACACACCTACCGGTTGTGAAAAATACCTTACATAATAGTAAAAGCTCTTTTTTAGTAAGTACCTGCTCTGTGTTAACACTTTATGGTCGTTTCAGTGTTCACAACCACTCTGTGAGGCAGACGTTTTGCACATGTGGTAATTGAGTTCAAAGCATTTGAATAGTTTCTTGATATCACTTAGAAAGAGGCCAAGCCCTGTTCCTCCCTGAGAGGCAACTTCACCACACTCAAACCCTCTACTGCCACTCAAGACCACCCTCCCTTTTTCTATCTATTTGTCCAAATATCAAATTATTCTAAAATTAGGATAAGCATTGCAGTGTGATGTAAAATGGTGGTCACAGAAAGTCAGTTTGAAATAATTTAAAACCTCTCCACAGTTAGATTTTCTTTTTGGAACTGCCTTTTTTTATTTTTTATTTAGTTATTTATTTTTTCCTGCTTGATAGTCAGTTAACTAAACTAGGAGGAATAGCATACGAGTGCTTTCCACTAGCAGGAAGGGAAAGAAACAACTGATAAATATTAATGTGTTATAGATCCAAGACAGACTTGGAGCATAGGAAAATCTCAGATCTGGGTGTGTTCAAATCGGGTCCTGTATTGCAAATTGGATGATCAGGGCATTACTGACAAATGGGGATGGGGAGAGAAATGTGTAAAGGAGGAGTTAAAGAGAATAACAAAATACCATAAAAAATTAACAATCCATCCACTGATTTCAAAAAGACTGCTCCTAATTGCTACATATATAGTCAAAAATGCATACACACACACACACCTCTACACCTGTAAAGCCAGAACTATGAGATTTCCTGGATAGAAAACAATCAGTTTTGCATTATAGCATCAAGAAAATGTTATGGCTGCCCCATTTCCCTTCCAAAATGTCCACAATTTATATTTTTAATAATGTAAACTATTAATATGAATGGTTCTATCAGTTCAATATGTAAAAGGCAGACTAGACATTTTTCTAAGATTATTTTTACAATTAAAAGAAGTTAGAGAAAGAACATTTTGTATCCGACCAAAAATCATTCAAACAGATGAGGTAATGCATTCTTTTGCATCACTTCTACATAAGTGATATTCTTTGAGGTTTCTAAGTGGCTTAAAAGGCGATTTTATAGGTTGAAATATTGTCCTTTCTAGCTTTATGGTCAGAGCAAAACAGTACTTGTCTGGAAGGCATATAATATTGCACACGGGGTTAATTAGGTTAGGGATGAATTAATTTGTAACAATTTCCGTTATTTGACAGGCATCAATAATATAGTATATTACTTGCATTCCAGACATCAGCATACTGCTGTGACCCAGTCAGATTCAATTTGGGAAAATCTTGGATCATATGAATATTTTATTATTGATTTTTGTAACATCATATTTTATAATCAGGCCTGGTTATAAAACACCATAATAACTTGAGGAGATATTTTTGAGAGCCACACTGTTGGTGAATGGAAATCATGCTTTCTGTAGCAAAATGAAAACGCACTGTTCTCTTCCTGGAATGAGATGTTAAGGTATAACTTTGTACATTATTAACAGCTATTAAAGAAGCTCCTTTTCTAAGCAGTCTCTCCATCCTTTGACTGGATGTTTCTGTTGAGGGGTTAATGGGGTCTGGTGATAGTTTGTATAACTTGGTTATCTGGCTTCTTTACCATTTGACTATTTTCAATTAAGTTGACTTCTTCTAAAAATTCCTCTATATACCCAGGCCCCCACTCCTGTGCATACAGTGATCAAAGTATCTGATTTTGCACATAAATGATCAGATGTCAGGCTAATTTGATACAGAAAGGTTATGTCGATGGTACCAGTGGTTAACTGCATTCTATTTCCAGATAAGAGCTTGCATTCATCAAAAACCTAATTGTAGAACTTTTGGTTATGGAAATACCAAGCTGAATCTACTCACAATGTGTAAAGGCACAGAACTGACATGGCTAAAGAATGATAGGGTTATAAAGCACAAGAATTGCTATTAAGTAATGAGTTTTCTTGTTGTATATATATTTGAAAAAGTGTAACATTGTACACAAATATTTACACTGTGTTAATTACATTTAAACAGTATTGTGGAATCAGAATCGCATACACACATTCACACGCATACATACACGTACATACATCTTCCCCAAAGAATGATAAAGGCTGATGTTCCTTAGCCTGAAAGTCTAATTGGTCAAAGCACACTTCCTCAGTTCTCTTAATTTTCATATTTTTTTCAGAATATTTTACTCTTGCTCATTCTTTTGTTGAAACCCCCAGTATCCACAGAGCCTGTGCCTCCAGTACCATTTACTCTTTCTCTAGGTTCTAAAGTGTAGTTTTCTAAATTTCTGTTCATAAATATGTATCTTTTTTCTCTATTCCTTTTTGCTATAGAATATGAGAACTTTTGAGGAAAGAGATTGAGTGGAGTCGGGGAGAGAGATTGGGAGGGGAGCTAATGTGGCATGGCATAGGTGCTCACTATGGTAAATGCACACACATACACACCACTAGTGTGTATACACGTCTGTATGTGTGTATTAGCGTTGATTTAGTTCAAGAAACATTAACCACCAATTTTGTATCAGGCAGTGTTAGGATACCTAGTATACAAAGATATATAGGATATAAATCCTCTTCTCATTGAATTTTCAGCACAATAGTGCCGAGACCCCCACAGAGAGATAATGAGTATATAATATATTGGGGTGGGGAGGGATAAATTAGGAGTTTGGTATTTGCAGATAGTAACTACTCTATGTAAAATAGATTAAAAAAATAAGGTCCTACTGTATCGCACAGGGAACTATATTCAATATGAAAAAGTATATATATATAACATTGTAAATCAACTGTATGTCAATTAAATATTTTAAAATTAAAAGATTTAAGCATAAGCAAGTGTTAAAATTACACACAGGAGAACAACATAGTACACCAGTCAGGATGGGGAGAAAACTGAAACCCTCAGAGACTAAGCATAATGGTACTGCCCATCAAAACTGCATCCAGAGGAGAGGAGTGCCCCTCCTTGTTCTGTTGGGAGACAGATTTACCCTTTGTGTGAAAATGGGGGCCTCAGATTGCATAAACCAATGCCATAAAGTGTTGAAATAGCTTCTCTCTCTCTTAATGCTAAGCTACCCTGTGGTTTCCCTATAAAGAAAGATGCACAGCTTTTCAGTTGGGGCTCATGGTGTACCAAATAATGGTATACATATACATAGATACATACATACATACATACATACATACATACATACATACATACAAAACATCAAAAAATGCCAGTTTGTTCTGTTATTGTAAATAAGTGTATGGACTTCAGCAATGGTTGTGTTCAAGATGTTCAGAATTCTGAGCCCTAGAAATTTCTTACATTGAAAAAATTGCCTAATTTTAAGAAGGGTGACTCGTTTTATTTGTATTATTATACAGCTCATTTTAGTAATATTTAGGAGAATGGTAGGCATAAATGCATGTACAGAGAATTCAAATAGAAAATAAAGGGGGAAACCAGATGCGAGCGCCTACACCCCGCCGTTGTCCTCCCGCGACGCCCACGCCTTTCACTTCGTCTGGTGCAGCAGCGTTACAGTGGCCTCCAGCTGTGGTCAGAATAGTGTTCATCTCGTGCTATTCCCCAGTGTCCCAAAGGTGTTTAATTTTCAAGTTGTAGCTGACACAGAGGAATGGAAATTCAGCAAATGGAAGAGTAACTTGAGATACGAAACTAAGGGTGACGACTGGGACATTATCTTTGCTTCAGGGGAAGCATTTTCTCCAGTGCAATCGTTGAACCATCTTGTGTCGTCTTCTAATCCTGGGAGACCAAAACTAAATGGGCAAGGAAGTCTATTTATTCTCAGATATGGGATTTTAAATTCTGTACTTTTTTTTTAAACCATAGAGCTACATGGCAAGAATTTTTAATCCCTGTTTAAACTTAATTATACACTTATTTAGGATCTTGATTAGCAAAAATTAGTTATTAGGTTACCAGCAATGAATATAGAGATACAACCCCACAAAAAGTCTTTGGAAGTCTTTTAGAACTTCTGAAAAATCATTAATGGAATATTCAAATATTCAAAAATTACTTCATTCATGTGATGGTTAAGTAACAACCTATCTCAGTGAATAAAATTGAAAAGAAATTCCTAAAACAGAATCAATATCATCCTAGCTACTGGAAAGTGAATTTTTTACCAGTAAGTGATAGAGGAAGAAATGATGGATAGTATAAATTTAGGAAGGGGTGCTTGTTTTGTTTCTTTTTCTCCACGAGGAAGTTCACACCACTGGGTTAGCGTATTAGACTGTGCCCAGTATCGGAACATGTGTATGGAGTAAAGTATTATCAAAAGCACATGCATATGCAGGTTGACATAGGATAAATTTGTCATTACTCTAGAAGTTCTGTGCTGTGAGCATAGTGGAAACAGTACGTGAGTTTCAGGAAGAAGACCTGGTATTGAGTCCATTTCCACCAACCACTGGCTGTGGGATCTGGGTCAAGTTCCCTCAGCATAAGGCAGCACCCCGCTACACAGGGCCAGTCAGGACTGGAACACAGGTCTGTCACCTCCCAAACTGCCGCTGTTCTTTCTCCAACATGAAAGGAGAGAATTGAATAAGGAAGCTGTGCTAATAGTTCAAACTAAAATAATAGCAAGTTAAAATATTTAAATATTAAGATAAAATAAGTTAAAATATTTTATATTCTTAAGAGATATTCTGAAACCACTTCATTAAATAAGCACTTCCTTTAAATTTCTGTTATTCCATTAGAAGATCCACGATATTCTACTCAGTTGTTAATTGCTTGTGATTCTGAGGAGTGTTCAATTTATTTCATTAAAGTGTGAGTAAACAGAAAGGGGTTAGAGAGAAACAGAAAGGAACACCATAGAGACTTGTAAACCAGCTTGGCCGAAGGAGCAGGTTTAGAAGTATATATAAAATTGAATCCCTAAATATTCAATTAATAGATGCCTTAACTGAAATAGATTCCATGTTGTGCTTCTTTTGAAAAATCAAAAGAATAAGAAAGAGTTAAAATAGCATCTATAAATGGTATTAGGCTTCTTGAAGGAATATAATTTACAAGGCTGAGCTGCTGCTCCTAGTGCTATGTTTTTTAAATGTGTAAACACATTGGCTTCTGTTAATTTAAAACTGTAACACCTTGTGCAGTGTGGAACTGAAGTATCTTATTTCTGAGGTTTCACTTGCCATAAGGTAAGTCTAGAATTTTGGTAGAATTTATATAAATTCTGGCATAAGCTATTAAAATGAATCTCCTTCATTGGAAAAGTCCGTGAGAGGAGGGGGACACAGTAACTGCACAAAAAACAGTCTGCACTTATTCAGGAGAGTTTCCCGTTTGGCACCAAGGAATTATTCAAATATCCATTGGTTCTTTGGAAATAATTCTGCGATCACCTAAAAAAGCCTGCCAATTATTGCCATATGTGAATGTGGTTTTCGCAATCTGGACATTTATTCCCTAGGATTTGGACTAATAGCTCTAGCCTTTTACTTCTCATTAACTGTCAGAAAAGCTATCAGACAGAGGAGACATTGGTCAGTGCCAACATGATACAGATTTGGACAAGCGGCTGAAAGTTGAAAGGATCCTATCACCTTAGCAACAGTCTGTACTTATGAGGAAATAAGTATCAAAAAAATCTAAAGAGTTTCAAAGTCAGATACATTTTGAAACTCAGTAAAAGAAGGCTCCTTCAAGAAGTGAGGACAAGATGTGGAGGGAAGTCAGCCAAGTTTGTAAGTGTTTGCAAGTGCATATGGCAGCCAAAAAATAAAAATAAAAAATTGCCAGTACTGGGGGTGGGAACAGTGAATCTATATAAAGAAGCACAGGGGCGCTGAGCTCCAAAGTCAGAGGTAATCCTTTCAGTTACCCCTGAGGAGACCCATTCAGCTCTTTCCACCAGTAAATACAAGGAATTCAAAGAGGAGTGAAGGCATTAGTCATGTGTGGTGGGATGGACTGGCAAATCAACCAGGCACCAAGGGCAAAGCACCGCTCTGGTTTGTCTGTGTTAAATGAAACTTTGTATAGGTATAATACATACACGGAACTCTCCAGAGTCACAAAGAGGTAGTTGGAAGTAGTGGGAACAGCAAAGGACTGGTCAGATATCTATCACTAATTTACTTCGACAAGAGGATGCTGTGTTGTGATAGATTTTTGTGACTACTCTGAAAAATTATAACTTTAACGGGGAAGGATATTACAATAATGTTCCAAGGAGAAATGAATGCCTAATACATTTCCAAAAGTAGGAAATTTAGAAAAGGCAGATGAGGTTTAATATTGTTCAAATACACTGACAAACCTACTGGTTTTTGTCATAGATTTTAGAAATGTTTGTATGCATTATGTAAATATTTAATTCCTTATATGAATATATAGTAATACTCACTAATTTCTAATATGAATTTGAAGCTTATTGTATTCTCATTTAATTCTTATGAAATCGTAGTAGGGCTCTTTTACTATCCCCATGTTATGGACGCAAAGAAACTGAGAAATGAAGAGGCCTTGTAGCTTGTTCAGCTTAGTAGGTAGTAAATGGGAGAGTCCAGATGTGAGCCTGAGAAGTCTGAGCATGTACTCTCAACAATTACAATATGAACATCAAAATAATATTTCCTACTGGCTTTTCAGCATTGGTGTTAAATTTTAAATTGTTGACCCAGTAGTCATGAAATATTTTTGTTGATCTGCTTGTAATTTTTCTCCTTTTCTGCTTGGTGATAGGTAATGTCTGCTAGCAAAATCAGGCAGTTGTTGGAGTCTGACATGAATAAACTGGAATCTGTTTCTTCGCAGTACAAATACTGTAAATACCACACAATTTAGTACAGCAAATGCTTACTTGGCATTTCCAATTGCCTAACTCAATGTAACATACTTTAGATTAAACTCTTGTCTTTTATTATCCATATATCCATTCACTCCCCCTCGGGAACTAGTCATAGTACCCAGTAACTCACACAAAAAGCTTGGATGCCAGTCTTTATGCTTTCTTCCACCTTATGCTCTGCATCTACACTCTTTCCAAGACCTAGCGACATTCTCTACATACCTCAAATGAACTCACTTCTTTCTATGCCCATAACTATCTTTCTATCCATGTCATATCGTCTCTAATTGGGATTAGTTCAGTAATGTCTTTTCTGCCCCATTCTTGACTCAGCTCAATGCATTTTCCCCAAAGGAGCAAGAATGATCTCTTTGAAATGTAAACCTGATTATGGTGTACCTTGGCATAAGGCCTTTCAGTGACCTCCCAAGGCCCTTACTATATAAAAATAAACCCTTCATATGACCTTGAAGGCACTGCATGGCCTGACTGGTCTGCAAGTCCCCCAGATTGCTTTGAGGCCCATGTACCCTCTGTTTCAGCTGTACTTCTTTTCCTTCACTTTCATAAACTGTCAAAGCTCTTTCCTGCCTCTCGGTTTTCACCCTCGAATGTTCTGCCTGCCGCCGTTTGCTTCTGTCTTTTACACAGCACACAACTCTTCTACTGCTTTGTACATATTACGGAAAATGATAGATTTCACTTTTAAGCTCAGGTGGTGTACATACTGTAATTATTATTACACTCAGTTGGAAATTCACTTACACCTTTTCTCTTCTAAACTAAATTAATATGTTCATTCAGGAAATTAACTTTCTTTAGTAAATATACCTCATATATTTTGTTAATCCTGGGGATATTTGCTTAAACATACTTGAAGAATTTCTTTGAAAGAAGTGTTTAGAAGAAACTGGGGAGTCTCCTAGTCTACTTTATTTCTAGTTTAAAAATATGATTTATGATTATCATTAATCATATATGTAAGGTTTTATATTATGTATATATCACATATATCATATATTTCTACATTTAACACCTAATGGAACACATAAATATGTATTTTTAAATTTTCTTGTCTTCCTATTTTTTCATTATGAAACTTCATGATTGATTCATAACATGAGACTGATCCTTTAAAGGGAAATTTGGTCTACTAAGATGCTTATGATTGGTTGAACCTAGCATTAGGGCATGGGAAATGTTATAATGGACATTGCTATGGGAAGGAGGAGAAGGCGTCCATTCTTCTCTCAGCATTTATTGGATTTATTGGTTACTTTTCATGAGCCAAGCATTCTAGGTGCTTGTTATCTTAGCTGTCACCCCACAGTAATATAACAGCAGTTGAGTTTTAAAGAGTAGAATGTTTTTTATACATGTGTATTATAAAAAAGAGGGTCACACCTTCAGTGTTTAGTTTATAGCTAGGTCTAGTAACTATATTTCCTGGCAATATGTATCAGTTGTCAGCTGAGTTGAGCACAATTTGGAGAAAAAGGGATTTCAGATAGTGGCAATTTTCTCAGTTTTATAAGCACATAGATGGTTAAATATCAAGGCAAACAAAAATGAGAACCAGACTATGAGTTTGGATTATTTCAGATATTACTGAATATGAGATTAAATTTATGTAGTCACACAATTTATTCTCCTTTTTAGGCATAGCTTCTTACTGTAGATCATCAAATAAATTGAAAGTACTATGAACCAAGATTTCCTCAGAAGGAAAATGGTATGGAACCAGAGGTTAGAAGTTATGTTAAGGCACTTTAAATGTGCCATTTTCTGGTCCAGATTAATAAAAATTTTATTGGTTTTAAACTCTGTTGTTACTTAGTTGTGCCAGATATATAATCAGAGTGACATGTACAGATTGGAGACAGTGCTAAAGGTTTTTCTAGGCATCTTTTCTGAAGTGCATCAAATCTATCCTAAAGTCCTGAGAAAGATGCTGTTTTTTTACTCTTGTTGATATCCTGAGTATTTACTCTTCAGTAGACTCTTTGAAGAACTCCAAATACAATGTAATTTTTAGTTAAAATCACCTATATGAATGTGAAGGTGATTTTTTTATTTTCCTAGGCTGCTTAGAATGCTTAATGTGTAACAGACTAACAAATTCCACAATGAAGTGGAACTGCATTAGCCCTCTTAGTTTTTGATTGGAAACGATTTATGGTATGCTTTTCCCCACTACACAATAAAATTCCTTGTTCCAGCTGGTAACAGAGAAAGGAGGAAATCTATTCTATGGCAAGCAGGCAGATTCCGCTGCATTGAAACCTAGCTTACAAATATCTTTCTAGCAGACCTACAACAGTTAAGCATGTTCTGTTTGTTATGAATAGAATTTCCTTCTATCAGAGCCATTCATCTTGCTAGACATAGGTTCAAGATATTGTTGAAAAACATTACTATTGGCAAACAGTTACTGCAACAAAAATAGAGGTAATCAATTTTCCTTGTGCCCCTTAAGATCTGTGTAATGGTTTTTATAGTCATACCATATAAATTTGTTACATTAATTTTAGGGTGCTGGAACCATTGTCAGTCCTTTATTAGTTATCACTTTTAAATTTTACAGGATGAGAAGACGATGGTTGCAAAAACACATGTCTGTGTCTTGCAATCCCTCATACTTGGGTGTAATTTCTGGTTACAACTTAATAGTGGGATAAGCAGCCAGTGCACTTAATATTATTAAGCCTCAATCATCTCCTCAGGAAACCTAGATAATACCTGCCTCACTTGACTTTTTTGAGTGCAGAACTGAAACACAAGTGCAGTATGAGACATGGAGATTTTCAGTAAATGGTAGTTATTACATTACATAGAGGTAAGATGTTCTCTTCAGGTAACTGGATCTGGGGAAGGTGACACAAACAGGTAATGCAATTTGCCTGGCTTTTCAAAAAGAATCAATGCCTCATTTCCTTCCCAGCCCCTCACCTCTCTAGCCTCGTGTACCAGATCTAAACCCCTTATGTTGCAGAATATAAGAAGGCAAACAATTATCCTGAATGAATTTCCCAAGTCAATTAACAGAATTTTAAACAGACACTCCAAAGGGTGGATGGAATATATAATGATCTCTGCCCTGAAGAAACACTTGCAAAATGCACGCTGTGGTCTAAATTAGAGAAACACAGGCACGTACAGACACATGCACTGGATGTGGCTGTTGTAACACACACCCATTCTTCCTCGTTCACTCCCTCTCCTCCTCCCTCTCCCTCCACTCCTCCTTCAAGGGTAGCAACACTGAACACAGGTGAACAATACTGTAGTTATGTGAAATGTCCAGATCGGGTGAACAAAAATGGCAGGAGTCCTTCTTCTGTTGTTCATCCTCCTTTTGTTCCAGACTCTTAATGTGTCCCATTATTTGTGCTAAAAGAGTGATATATATTTGCAAAATATAAACAATGCATTTTAATATTTCCTCTATAATATTTTCTCCTATTCTTTCTGTCTTTTGATTTTCTCCTCCTTTTAGATGGATTTAACATTTTTAGTTCTTTTATTTCATTGCATCTATCTCCTAAGTTAAATGTAATGTCCTAAGCTAATAGTCATAACTGTGAAAAAACATTTATCTCCTCTATATTTAGAAATTGATCATTTTAAGGTACTCAAGTCTGTTGCATTTTCTTTTCATAACACTGTTAAATACTACCTGTGAGATTCTTCTATATACTTTGAGGAGTTTCTTTCCATCTTAATTCTATATTTTTGTATTTTTGACATACAATTCAGAATAGACATACACATATGAAACTTTATAGAGAACTTTTTCTTTGAAAAACTTCATATTATTTTGCAAATAGAAAAATTATTTTTGAATAGGCTGGGATTAATCTTATGTGAAATTCAAATGTATAACATAATATTTTATACAGTTTTGAAGTTCAGGTCTTCCTTAATTGTTTCAAAATGAGTGACTGGTTTAAGGGTTTTTTTTTTTGAAACAACACTCTTTTAGCTAATGACTATATTGCTGATCCCAAGAGCATTTAATTATAACAGTTTTTTATGTTTTCTTTGTGAAACCCATTCTTACATGTTTTGGGAGTGAATTTCAGAATACTTTGAATATAAATCTCCTTTCTATCTTGGAGCAAATATTTACCAAAAGCATAAGAATAAATAAAAAGAGACCCTAGAATTACAGTAACTCATTTTTCTCTGTGTTACCTTACACATTGCTGTTAGCCACGAAGTACCTACAAGCAAATATTGAATACCTTTAAATTGTAAACTTCTCCTAGTTGGTAATATTTTGTGATCATAAAGTGAGTGCTCAATGTATAAATAACGCATTATAGATTTATTTTAAGTCCATTTGCTTTCTAACCAAACATTATCAAATAGTCATCTTCATAAATTTCGAACAATAAAAATGGAATGGAAAGATGATAGGATTGTAAGAATTGTTAAAGGATGCAATTGAAAGTTGCAGAGGTATTTCCTCAGGATAGAAAGTGATATTATTTTAAAATAAACATATCTAAAAAATAAAGCTGATTTAAAGGGCTTTTGAGAAAATATAATAATGTCATCATTCCTCAAAATTCTAGATGGCCATCTTCATTTTTTAGAAAATGAGTCATTAACAATATAATTAAGAGAGGAAATATTTTTGCAACGTGACTGGCAGTGTTTACAGAATAATTTTTCCTTCCTTTTCAGGTTTTCATTTAAATCCTGGATTTTAAAAATTGTGCTATTTTCTTGATAAATTTTCCCAAGTGAAGATACAAATACTTGATATCAAAAGAGTGAAATTCACATTAGTGGGGCTATCAACATTTGCAGGCAACCGTAATTCTCCCCCATGTTGCATTTTTTAAGAAGAAAGAGAAGAAAAAGGAAACCTCTAGACCAGGATAAGTAAGAGCTAATAAAAACTGTGGTGAGTGTGTGTGCGTGTGTGCACGCACGCACGCGCGTGTGTATATGTGGCATGTCTGTGTGTATGTAGGCAAAGAGAGTGAGAGTAATAATAGATGTATAGATTTAGGCCCCACATATAGTACACATATTTAGTTTTTCACTTTATATGACATGCAGCTAAAGCTCAGATTACACTCATACAAACACACACATACACTATGTTCATTAACTAAAACGTCTTGATTTTTGTGTGCATATATGCAATCTTTATGCTTCTAATTCTTGTTTAATTTTTGAGGTTTTCATTACATACATGATAATGTCAAGAAGACAATATAAACAATAAAGGCAGGATTGCAAACACATTATTTTATCCTGCTTTTTCACCATAAAATATTATGAGCATCTTTGTGAGTGAGACATAGTGTATCTCATAGATGTATGCATAATTTATTTATGAAATTGTATGAACAACATAATTTAACCACCTTTATAATTTGAGGCATTATGTTCCTTCTAATTTACCAATATTGTAATAGCGTTGCTCACATATCTTCGTGTATATAAACATGCACAGGACCTAGTTCTTCGTTGTGCATTCACATACAGTAGATCTTTGGAAACAGCATCCAAAGTTTTCATGACTTGTATCTCGAACTCCTAATCTGAGTGGCTACAAATCTATGATGGCAATTCTGTTCTCCTAAAATTGACTTAAGACAGTGGATATCAAATTGGTGACCTCTCCAAGCTCTAGCTAGTGTTCCAGTGCAGCCTGGAAAATGCTAATCCAGAGTATGGCTTATTTAGACAGGAGGAAGTGATTTACCCCCTCAAAATCCCTTCTTAGGAAGAGTTTTCTTACACATCCCAGTGCTCTTCTGGTCTAAAGAAAACTTCTGGCACTATTCTGAAAAGCTTTTTCAGGCTGTCTTGCAATATGTTCTGAGTATAGATTTGGGTCCTATACATATTATGTTCACCATAGTAACGTCGCATAAAAATGATTTTCTCTTTCATTCTCTGTCTCTATCTCTCCATTTTGAGTATTGACCTGCCATTGCATACATATTCCTATGAATGTGTAAATTTTACGAATGGGTCTCATTCATAATTCTCTGAGCACTGATAATTATGAATAGGAAAACTCAACTAGCGCTACTCCTAGAACACATAATTCTTCCTTGAAAGTTGAAGACAACTGAAAAGCTGTCAAAACACAACCTCCTTTGGACCAGGGTCTTTTTTAGCATTCTCCTGGTGGTGAACACTCATGGGACATTATTTCAGTGTTGTTACTGGCACCTGTCTTGCTAAATCTGATGGAACAACCACAAACACAATAAAGTCTTGTTGCTAAGCTATCTTTGAGCCACACTAGATTGTGATGGATTCTGTTGTGTTTAATGGTATGGTGGCACTTTGCCTTAGGCTTTTTTTATTGAACAGTGGAAGGAACAGAAGAAGGAAACACTTGATCACTTTGTAAATGCTGCACATTGCAGGCAGGGTTTAATGACTGAACGTAGCCATTTCCAGTGTATTGAAAAGCCTCCGCCTTGCCTCAAAGCATTGTACCTCTATTCAAATGGCAAAGAATAGAGTTCCTGTAAGATTGTGGAGTGCAGCTCATTTTGGGAATAAACAGTTTCTTTGACCTTGTACCGGCAAATAGACCCTGTCAGGCCTGGAATTGCAAGGCCAGGAAATCATCTGTTTAGTCAGTGCTGGTTCTGGTCATTAGTTTGTGTTTATGGCTGGGAATTGATAATATAACCCTGTGTATATAGAGCTCAGGTCTGAATACTAAAAGGGCCCTATTTACCAACAGCTTTTTTTTTTAATTTAAAGTTAATTCAAATTGAAATGAGCCTTTTAACCCTTAATTAGGACCATGTTTTCTCTTAAAAGTCAACCACATTAGTCAACTGGAGGCAAAATTCACTTTGCAATTGAAAAGCTGTCTACTTTCTTTCAACAGTAGCCACCATGGTTTACTAAGTGCATTTGTTTTCCTTTCACTATGGTAACTTTACCCGTCCTCTGTATCAGCAGAGCTCAAACCCATCAATTACAACTTAGAGGAAGAGTGTGCTGTGTGCTTTGGGAATGAGGCCAAGATTCTATCTGGAAGCTTTTTTATGATTATTATTCATTGTACAGGTAGAGCTCATAGGACTCCCTGCTTCATACTTTTTTTCTTTGCTCTTTTTCAAAGCTGGTAGTTTGTTATTTTACCCCACCACTGACCCTCAGTATTTAGTTCCTGTTTTATTGTTACCTCTTCATAAATATGGAGTCAGCAGATTCCCAAAATATTTCTAATTCATTTGCTATAAATTAGTATTATTTTGGCTTCCTTCTATTATTTTATTCATATTTTTACAGTTTCTCAATAGAAAATTAACGTTTGGCATGGGTGACATCATTTTTGTTTCACTGTGGCCCATTCTGTATTTTTCAGTAAGTTTGGGAGTTTGCTCAATAAATGAGCACATATACTCCCACTAACTGGGCACATCAACTAGGGAAACTAAAAGCTAGGTTAACAAGAAGAAGACCAATAAAAGCTCATTTCAGACTAACAGAAGGGAAATGTGTTCTCTTTTAAACTCTGTTTTCAGTAATGTGCTCTTTTTCCTTACCATTAAAAGAGAAAAATAAATCATATCCTCTTACATTTTAAAAAAATTAAAAAGAATAATTAATATCAATTTTTAAATTTTTATTCATTCCCATAAGATTCCCAAACTTTTAAACAATCTATCTATCTAAAATGTACACAAAAGGAAGGGTATAATGAAATCTATTTTTATTATGCTATTGGTTAAAATCAAAGTTTAATAACAGGAAATTGTTTGGCAGTCAATTTATCTTTCAATCCACCCAAACATGAAATCAATATGCCCTTTGAATGCATACTGCTCTGATATAGGAAAACACTGAAAATGGCAAAAATCTGCCATTTCTTTTTCAAGTATGTGTGTGTGTATATATATATATATGTGTGTGTGTGTGTGTGTGTGTATTTTTTAAATCAGAAGAGAACCTTTCTTTGTCTTGTTGCCCTATGTAGTTGTGTCATTTCGATGGCTAATTTCAATCCTTAAAGCAGGGATAAAAGTGAAGATACTTTGTTCTATTTTTTTCCTACTTAGAAAGTTCTAGGAATCCTACATATTTTGGTTCACAAAGTATTAACATTTTAGGGTGTCTAGCCTGAAGAGTTTTTAGAGACAAGTTAGTCAATACCCATTGTTTAATAAATGAGAAAACTGAAGTCCAGAGAGGACAATTGGTTGCAAGCTAATTATTCATTTAAAAAAATGTATCTCATCAACTACTAGGTGTTGGACAATGTGTTAGACACTAGGCTTACAAAATGAATAGGAAATAATTCCTGTCTTTTTATTGCTCAGAGTCTAACCTGGGAACAGATAATAATTCCTAAAAATGAAACTTCAGACTTATTTTCTAAGGCTAGTGATCTTCCTATAAGATGCTGAAAACATCATGAGGTGTTGGGAGAAAACGAAGTGAAATCAGGGACTTTCTTGGTGAAGATGAAAGTGTTGTATTGTAGTGTCTCAGCACTCCATGCTTACATGAGAAGATCCACTTCTAGAATAGCAACGCCACGTGGAATTAATTGATCTCCTCTTTAAAGCTAGGGTTGGAAATTTTATCATTTTGGACACAATAAAATGTCTAGGTTACTTTAGGGGACCAATACATGTTTGTTTTCTGGAAGTGAATAAATGAAATCCAAACATTATTTGAACAAGTCTGATTCCTAGTAAATCCATGGTGATACCCAGCAGGATTTGAGGAGGTGCTACCTCCCATTTTGAAGGGTTAATTTAGTTTCATGGCTCATCCTGCTTTGATTTACAAACACAAAATCAAAGATGAGAGTTCCTGCTACACTTACCTAGTTCAAAAATCTCCAAGACAGCAAGAGGGTAAAACTTCTCTGGGACCACAAAAAAAGTGACAGTTTGCCTCTACTTAAAAGATCTTACACTGTTTAATCACTCTTTGGTTTTACTACCTGAGGTAGAGATCTATGAATAATTTTACGAGTGTTTGACTGGCAAGGAGATGTACTACCGGGTTGCCTGGAAATCGGAATTCTGTCATTTTGGTGACAGGTTTTGAACATGTGCATTTCCACCTCAGTTAAGTATTGTTTCAATCGGTGACCAACACAGAGAAAGCCTTAACTATATAGCTAAAGTTTTCTTTCTTAATTTTAAAACTTAAAACTGGATAAATCTGAATTAGTGTTAGTTTGTTTCCTGTCTTGCCTGGTCTCTGTTCTTTGATATTCTAAGTTGACCAAGACTTCTTTTGAGTAAGAAAAGGAAGGGCAGTACACTAACATATCTACTTTCTACTGCTTCTCTGGATTTCATTTTTTGTATACTGAACTTTCTCAGTCTCCAAAATAATAGATAATTAGAGAAATGTGCACATTGTTATATTAATAGTTTTACATTCAAGGTAAGGAATGTGATACTTTCAAATTACAATCATTGCTTTTGTTACCATAAGTAAAAATAATAAAGCATAAGTACTTTACCCTTTAGAGGTAAAGTTTCAAATTTTTCCATGAGAATTTTTTAAGAATGAAAAAGGTATAATAGATGTATAGGTATTTAAGCACAAGTTGATTTATTGCAAGGGAAAGAGATTATTTCTTGGCAGAAAAAAGTTTAAAGTAAGTATATTACATAAAGAATTTCCTGTTATACATTTAAAGATAATGTTTCTTACCAGTATAATAATTTTATTAGTGAATATAAACTTTTCAGTCATATTTTCAAATTTGTTGAACAATTTGAGTGGAGGATTTAAAAATTCTGCTTATATCAAGAAAAGGAAATTTTACTTATGTACCTCCCACATATATTGGGTCACTACTCTTTAAGTTGACAGACAACCTCTGCCCTTTCAACAAAAAACATCTGCTTATAATAGTGTTAGGCCTCAAGCAGATAGAAAATCTGAGAGAATGCAAGAGAACATTAACCTTTCTGAAATGGTGTCTTACTAGGAATAGATGACAAATATTTGCATGTGTTTAATTAAATGTGAATTGGATTAAATTTTTTAGATGACTATTCTTCAATGTCATAGCAAAAGTTTAGAATAGGTAGAAAAATAATATGCTTTTAATGAGTGATTTACATAAAATTAAAAGCAGAAGTTCTCTTTCTTGTTCAGCCCGTCATTGAATTTCTTTGTTATCTTGGGCATGCTGCTCTTTCTGTTTGTGGTTCAGTTGTTCATTCTGTAAATAAGTAGATTCATATCTGCCTTGATTGTTTCAATAGAACAGTTCTTCATAAGAGTAAAGATGTCTACAAAATTGAGGATGTTACTATAGAACCTAGCACTGTACTCAGGATACAGTTGGCATTCAGTGGATATCTGCAAATTGGTGGCGAAATCCTATCAGCTAGCTAGCAGATGCCAGAAAACGCAGAGTGGATTCTGGCCCTAACTGTGCACTACATAACATCGTGGATTTCCGTGGCCTTGGATGTAAAACGCACAGACTGACCCATGTGGTTTCTTAGGATTTTTTTTTTTTAGCTCCATTAAACTATCATTATATTTAATTAATGCATCTCAACTGAATCTTTTGGTCTTTTGTATCATTTAGAAATGCTTTCTGCTGCAAGTAAAAGAAAACTTGACCACAGTGACTTAAACAAACAGGGTGTTATTTTTCTGACATCAGAAATCTTAAGATAGGTGCTCGCTGCCATCAAGTGCAAGGTACACATCTCTCTGATTTTCTTGGCCTTTAACTTAGTGTCACATGTAAGCCATTATGCCCATAATCAGGACTGGAATAATGTAGTGGGAGTGGCTTCAGTTGCATTTGGACTGTCTTGTTAGAAAAGCAAAAGGTATCCCAAAGATTTTCATCAGATCTCTGTTTGTGTCTCTTTAGCCATCTCTTCGGCCATAACCTTGGCCATCCAGCCCCATTTGCAGTGAAATCTGAGTTAGGGGGTACTTGGCAGAATGCAGTACTGAGTAAAACCAGGATTCTATTAGCAAGCAGGATTTGGATAATCGAACATGTAACCAACAGTACCCAAAACATTCTTCTACTTAACAGTTTGTCTTTTCACATTGATCTACTTATGCATTTAATTATACTTCCTACAGGCCAGCTCCTACTATCTTTGCATGATCTTTCTCAAATGGGATTCCTTCTGTGTAGTTTCTTCCAACAGCTCAGTCAGGATGGAGCACTCGCTCCATGTGGCCTGTGTTAAATGTCTTTTGTCCGCTTTCAAATTGCAAAGGCCTTTTGGGGATGGACAGAATTAGAAATATTTGTGTCTTCAAGACTAACAAAAAGGCTGAACAAGAGTAGATGATGGACAAATATTTTTAAACTGCATGTATCCATGCCTACCTGTCTTTTACTATTCTCATCTCTATGGTTATTATTTACTCAAAATTAGATAAAGTCTACTTACCAGTTTGAGTCATATTCTTAACTTCTAGGTTTATTAACTGTAGCTACTTTCAAGTTTCAGAAATCCTGTGCTGTGGTGCTGTAGCTAAGAAGTGTATTATATGACTGACTTGTCTTTTCTTTAAGTCATTACATAGTATAGCCATTTAGAGTGTTAACAAAAAGCAATTGAGTGTTTAGCGAATACCTTTATGCTAAACATTGTAAAAACCATAAAAGCCTCAAATTAAAACACACAGATAAATTTACAAGCAAACAAAATAACAAGTACATTGGAACACTGCAACTTAATCTTTTTAAAGACTCAGCAATGCCCTCTTGCAAATTTAAAGGCACTCAATGATGAGCTAAATTGAAACCAGAAGTTAAGTGCGTAGTGTGTTTATACTTTATATCATTTCCTCCCAAAGCAACATGACATGAGATATGAGTGGACATGTCTAACCCATGCTTAAGAACAATGTTCAAAAGTTTATAATCCTAACTCAAATTTGGTTAGGGCAATAGAATTTATATGAGTGGCTCTCGATGTTATACCAAAAATTGTTCAATTTAATGTAATAGAGTCCTAAAGCCATTCTTCGTAGGACCTTGAAAACAGCAAGACTAGATTAATGATTACTATCATTTTCAGTTATTTTGTTTGTCTTGTCAATGTATTTTATGATAAAGATAGTCTATAAGATCTGTTCTATATATAAGTGCATCAAATCTCAATGTAGCTTTGAAATTGACTTTTAGGGACTCAAGAAATTACTGCCTTCCAAAGATGATCTAGAGGACACTTAAAAATTTAAGACCCTGAACTCCTTCCTCAAAGGAATGTTTTTGTTAGGATTTTCACTATGATTTCAGTTCTCAGTTTAATTATGAAAATGGACCAAATAAAACACTACAGCATTTTAAATTTTATATCAGATTAAAAGAAAATACTCTATTGGAGACATTTCTGTAAAAGCTGGAAATAGATAGTGAATACTAAATAATCAGCTGAAATCAATATTTGGTAACCAGTTCATTGGGCTTCAAACAACATGTCATTCAGAGATGCAGCCAGATAGAAAGAAGATAACATAGTTCTTTTAAAAAGCATTAACTAGTAACAATTCACAAGTATGTCAGTTTAAGTAGAAATCCCTGTGTATTTGAGACACAGACAAGGAAATACATTAAAATCTTTATTTTAGGCCATTGCCATAGAAGTTAAGGAATGACACTGTCAAGGCAGAAAAAAAATATCATAACTCAGGGGAACAATATATCAAGAACCTTAAAATATAAAATCATGAGTCCTTCCTTCAGTTGCTTACAATGTGTGTGGATAAAGTTGTACACACAGAAACTAATTAGAAAACAAGTGAGTATGTGACAGAGTGCTAAGTGCAGTGCAGAGTATACACATTGCATCACGTTTAAAGAGGGAAGGACTGCATGATGACATGGCTTTGCTTTATTTTCTCCACAAATACTCCAGTGCCAAGTAAAGCTGTGAAAACACGAGCTGGAAATTTCATCACACTTGAGTGCCAAAATAATCTAAAACTTGTGGGATATTTTCCCCCTAACATTTGGTGCAAATTCAAACGTGTATGTGGAGAAACTACATGGGGCCACGTTATTTACTTCTGTGAATTCTGGGAGGAGAAAAATGGATTTTATTCATCATTTTATTCATCATGCCCTAAGCTTCTGAACTCTGTTTTACATATTTTTGAGGATATGTTTTCAAAATTATCACAGAATTTTAACAGAGTCCTTTTGTTTGTAGCTTGTCGACCAGGTTTCTACAAGGCTTTGGATGGTAATACGAAGTGTGCTAAGTGCCCACCTCACAGTTCGACTCCCGAAGATGGTTCAGTGAACTGCAGGTGTGAGAATAATTACTTCCGAGCAGACAAAGACCCTCCATCCATGGCTTGTACCCGTGAGTAGTTTTGCTGCAACCCATGCCTCCATGTTTGTTTTATTTCATTTTTTTTCTTCTTATTGTGCTTTTTCTTTTTTTTCTTTTTTCTTTTCTTTTCTTTTCTTTTTTTAAAGCATTTGGCCCATTTCCTCCCGTTATCCATGTGCAAATTGAAAGCTTTCTCTGCTTCACTCACCATGCTTGGATCACCACAAATGCAACATTTATCATACAAAATGAATTCGCTTTTCAAGCACTTCCTGCAACAGGACCCCCAGAAAGAAAGAGAATTTTCTGTATCTTGTTTTAGATCTTGCATTATGTTTGACAGGCTAGGGGAGGTTATCGGCCCGGGATTTGTGTTTTTACTTTGCTATTCCCTCTTGTTATAGGTTGGTCGTAGGTCATAGGGAAAAGGGACTAAGGTTTATAAAACTAATACTAAAGTTTTCATAACTATTCACGAGAGCATTGAATTTAGGGGTAAACCCCTTTGTTGGACTTTGTGAATGCATCTTCAACCTTGAGTCAGAACTCCCCCGTTTATCTCTGGGGGAGGACAGAGCTCTTGAATCCATGTGTCTATAATCTCATAGATCCTCTAAGGACAAATTAAAAGTATATAATAAAGACAAGATGGTTATTTACCTCTTTCAGTTCCATTGTAAATTATCTGTTTCCCTTGCAGTAGAAAACAGAAGTGAGGCTCATTAATCTTTGTTGAACTACTTTGCAGGACCTCCATCTGCACCAAGAAATGTTATATCTAATATAAACGAAACCTCGGTTATCCTGGACTGGAGTTGGCCTCTGGACACAGGAGGCCGGAAAGATGTTACCTTCAACATCATATGTAAAAAATGTGGGTGGAATGTAAAACAGTGTGAGCCGTGCAGCCCCAATGTCCGCTTCCTCCCTCGACAGTTTGGACTCACCAACACCACAGTGACAGTGACAGACCTCCTGGCACACACCAACTACACCTTTGAGATCGATGCCGTCAACGGGGTTTCAGAGCTGAGCTCACCCCCGAGACAGTTTGCTGCAGTCAGCATCACAACTAACCAGGCTGGTGAGTACGTGCTGGGTGCTTCCGGCTCCTGCCATCTCAGAGCCAAGTTTTGACAGAAAGAGTGGAAAAAAGGATAGGAAAAAAAAAAAAAGACTTGAAACAGCCCTAGGATATTCTCTTTGATCACTTCTAGACAGTTATGGTAAATTAAATAGCTCAATTTAATTCTTAAATTGAGAATAAATCAGATTTATTAGATGATTTTAAAGTAGTTGAATCCATTGCTTCCCAATTTGAAATCTTTCAACCTTTGGGGCTCTGGAGATGGTACTTACGGGGGTCCTTGAAGCGTTTTCATATTTTAAAGAACTTAACAGACGTTGAACCTAGGTTGGAAAAGCTTATGGAGGTTATATATAAAACTAAGTATCTTTACCTTAGTTATAATTCTATCAGATTTTGTATATGGTTATTCAGTTATTTTATGCTCCTCAACAGCACTGGGTAATAGAGCTCAGATAGTTAAAAACTCTTTGCTTAATTAAAAAGAATACAATAAAACCATCTTATTTAATGAATACAACTTGTATTTAAAAATTAAAAATATAAAAATATTGAGAAGTGTAGTAAAAAGAGGTCTTGGTGGAAAACTGTTGTAATCACTGATCTAAAAAATTTCCAGATATAAATATTTTGGTAATTTCACCAATTGTATTTTCCTCTGACAATTTTTTCCCAATAGAAAACATTATGTTGCCAGGTTATAAGCAAAGGACCTTTAATATAGAATGAAAAAGTTAAACAAAACTTTCACCTTTCTTTCTCTTACACCTACATTTCTCTTTACTGTTAGTAAATCCTGTTCTTTCAATCACCCTTTAAATCTTGTATGTGTTTTTCAGTTCTCTAATAATTCTTGTGATTTTGTTTTTCACTATATTTTTTAACAGTGTGGTGTCCAAAATTATTTATGGGGTTTTAGTTGTGATTCTCTCAAACATGTAGAAGGGTTATACTCTGCAGCGTTTACAGAGACATACCAGCGATGTCCCTTTGAAATAAGACAATCATTTTTCCAAGGTGATAACTGTGATGAGTGAGTAAAACACAGTTGTCTAATCAGCAAAGCTGGTGCAAAATTAAGCTGATGGATATTTATTGTGCATAATTATTGCTACAAGATATCATAATTAGAGGCTCATTCCAAGCAGTTCAGAGATATTATTGTATCACTTATACACAAACAAACATTGAAGTCAAAAAAGGGGGAAAGGGAAGAGACAGGATGGCACCCTGAGAATGCTTCAGCTAGAACTACAGGCTCTCACGTCTGCTCCCAGGTGGGCTGACCGTGAGTTAGGACTGAGTGTAAACTCAGCTTCTTTGCTGCATTTGGCTTAAATTATGGAAGTCCCTGTGCTGTCTAGGGGGACTCACTCTTAGCTCTGAGAATATGAATACTGGATGTCAGAAGAAAAGAGAAAGGAGAGATGACTAAATTCTATCAGCTGGAAGAGGTCTTAGAGCAGCCAGGTACCTAGCTGGGAAACTGAGTTCTTTCTCTCTCTTACTTGGCTAGCTCAGGGAGGTTAGTTAAACTACTAAGGGTACAAAGTTAATTGGTGTCATCCAGGGCTAAAATTCATCAAGAATGTACCTGTATGACTCTACTGGTGGTAAAATTCTGTACTTACTTCTATACTAGTTAGGATCAGGGACAGTTACTTCTGCAGATGAATATAGAAGTGCATCTGTACTGGTTAATCTCTCAAGCACCCTAAGTAGCCCCCTAAACCCAGTATATCATGTCTCCCTCTTCTTTCCCCCAGAATCCAGCAATCAAAGCAATAAATCCTGGCATTAGAAGGGTCTCCAGATCCCTGTGCTGGAACTCTTTCAACCTGAGAGACCCATGCCCCTGCCATGCCAGCTGACAGATATTTTGAATAGAACCCCTGGCAGAGTCCATGCTGAAATGTGTCTCTTCCTGATTCCAGATCCTTCTTTTGTTCCCGCTTTTCTTCTGGTCTCCTATGTTGATGAAATTCTTATAATTTTATATTGTTTCACGGCGATAAATAAAGTTTCCCTGTGGAAAAGACATGACTTTTTAATGAAGTCCACTGAATCATGATTTTAATCTTGCTTTGCTGAATCTGTCATCTCTCCCACTTGAAGCTAGATCCCAGACCAAGCAACATATGCTTTTGTTTTGCTTCAGTTAATGACATTTAAACTTTATAACTAATAATATTTAAAGACTTGTAACTTAGGTTTATTTAACTGTCTTCCATGAGAGGAAAAAAAGATGAGTAATGCTATTGCTACGTATCACATGATTATAGCTTCTCGTTTTCAATGAACACAGGAATTTTAAGAAATTATAATTATGCGGCAAATGGCTTTCCCAAATCCTATATTTCACTCTGACTTACTACCTTGTTTAAAATAGGAGCATCAATCTGTGTTTATAATTATCTCCTAAGCCAAACAAAAACGTATAAAAACAAGCAAGAGCTCCTTATTTTCTGTCTTATCATTGACCTCTGGCTTTCTGACAGTGCATTTATCGGGAAACTAATAGTTCCAGATATATACAGTGAATGAATCTAGGTAAAGTGGCAAGCTAGAGCAGGCCGAGACTTTAAAAAAATAAATGGGGTTGATGCTTTAGCCCTCGAGTTACAAATCACAGCGTAAGACGGAGATTCAGTAGGGATGATATCAGTTACTCTCCCTGACCCCACTCTCATTTTTCAGAAAAATCACATATATGTCTACAGTATGCACCATGAGGCATTTTATGTATTTCAGGGGGTCTGTATCATTTTGTGTGCCTGGGGAGGTAGAGGTCTTTGTTCCACCTTCAAATCCCTGCGGTAAGATATATAAGCGAGATTAGAAGCAATGCTGTTCCTCCAGAGAGTGTTTCATTGTTTTGCTTCATTTTTGCTCTTGTGAAGGTTAATGGACTGGTAGCCTTGAGAAATGAGCCTCCTACCTCTAGAAAGATATGGCTATGACAGATATGATGCCTGGTGTTTAAATTCCTCCTAGCGTCTCTATCTCTGACATGGATACAAAGGGGAAACGTAAACGTGTCCTTTTAATTTAGTTTGTGAGATTGAGTTTGTTGATTTTTCTCTTGATTACATTGTAAAAGCCAGGCGATGACTGCTTGATAAGGCACCTTCTAAATTGTAGAGGATTATGTTGTAAATACGGAGGTTAGTTCCCAGCTCTTAATACTTTCACAAAGTATGTCAGCAAGATAAAAAGCGTGGTCTCTACATAAAGAGTGGATCCATGAAGCCATCAATCAAACATGCACAGAAAGAACTGCAAATTGCAAAACAAAAATCTGTGTATTAAGTTATATCTTGGGGTAAAATGCTACTTCTTGTTTATTTCTTGGAATAAATATACTTACCTTTCAGTTTTCAAGAAAATCATTCCACTAGTGGAATATTTGTCTCTGTTTATTCTCCACCTCTATCAAGGGATCTGCCCTTTCCCCACTATCCTATAGCACGTGACAATCTCACACAAGAAGAGGGGGCACTAGTAGAGAATTTACAGGTTTTCAAGTTTTGAGATCTACCCCTCTCTCATTTTATAGAAACTGAGTTCCAGGATGCTTTTCCAGCGTTTAATCAAGGGATCAAACGTCTGCTTATGTCTCCCAACTCCAACTCTGCTTTCAACTTCTATTCTTGTATTCCTTCTGCGATCCTATGACTTGAGCCATATAGCTACATAAAGAAAGGCTGCCTTGGAGACAGTGCGGGGGCCTTGCTGGGAAAATCTGCTATAACCTATGCCATCTACAGTAATCTTGGTCCTTGCTTCTCAGTCATTTATCACAGGGTTCCTTAGGGGTTTTCTGCAAGAGATCTTCTTTATCATCTGACTCTTCCCCAAACTTAATCTTATCCTTCACTCCCTCATTCTCCACAGATGATTTTTCCTCTGAGATACTGTGATTTATAGTAAGAAATATATATTTGGTCTTGGTCCCAGTTTATGGCATGGAGCTCCTAAAACCCTTGGAATTTCCTCAGTGATAAGAGCAATAAAGGTGTATTTTGTTATTCATAACCCCTTTCAGTCACATCTGAGTTTATGTTAATCAAGTGACGTTTGGAAATCCCCTAAGGATGGTGGCTGTTTGCCAGGGGACCCAGCTATGTAATTATAGGGTTGGAACTCTTAGCCATTTTACTCCTCAATCCCACCTCTGGGTAGGGTAGAAGGGCTGGAGATAGTGTTTGATCATCAGTGGTCAGTGATAATCAATCATACTTATACAATGAAGCCTTCTTAAAAACTCAAACCAAAGGACATGGTTCAGAGAACTTCTGGGTTGATGAACACATAGAGATGCTGACAGGTGACACGTCTAAAGGAAGCATGGAAATTTTCTGCCTGGTATCTTGACCTATTCATCTCTTCATCTGGCTATGCCTGAGTTGTATCCTTTTATATGAAAACTGTTAACCTAGTAAGTAAAATGTCTTCCTGAGTTCTGTAGGCTGTTCTAATAAATTAATTGAATGTGAAGGGGGAGATCATGTGAACCTCCAGTTTATATCCAGAAGCACAGAAGATAGCAACCTGGATTTGAGATTAGTATCTGAAAGAGCAGCTGGGAAAGTCTTTTGGGACTGAGCCCTTAACATGTAGGATCTGATGCTAACTCCAGGTATCAGAAATGAATTGAATTGTAGGACACCCAGGTGGTGTGGCAGAATTGCTTGGTGTGGGGAAAGCCTCCACACATTTGGTGCCCAGAAATGAAGTATTGTGTAGTGGATACACACAGGAGTGTGCTTTTTCCTCTTACACCCTCCTAACCTAGTAAGACCATCAGGTTTAAGAGGGAAAAGAAAATGCTATCTCATCTGCTTTTCTAAATCTTCCTCCTCCTCTTTGTACTCACTAACTCCCGTTGACTCCTGACTGTAAAGAGTGTGCTCTAGAGCGAACCTCTTCCCTTTCCAGCATCTTGGACAAACACTCTCCTGGCTCTTTATCTTTGCCTTTCATATTGCATAGCATGTTTTTTCACCTTAGAGGAAGATACAAATGATTAAATAAAAGCACTCGAGGGTAAACTGCAGATATTATACCCCTTTACTCCTAAATACTTCAGTGTGAACTTCCTAAAACAATGACACTCTCTTACATATCCTCAGTACATTTATCAAAATCAGGACGTTAGCACTGTCCATATTATGATCTTATCTGTAGAGATTAGTCACCTTTTGTCGGTTATTCCACTCGTGTCCCTTTGGCAAAACAAGTTGATGTTCTGTTTGCCTTCAGTTTCTGTCTATAATATAGTTCTTACCTATAATAATGAATAAGCTTATCATTTTCTGTAAATTAAGTCAGATGGAAAAATACGAAGGGCAAGGGAATCAACACTTATAGGTAAGACTTTCTGAGGTGCTTGATATTACTCTAGGAATTTCAGTTTCCACTCCATTGAAAAAATACCAGTAAATAATATTATTTAAAACAAAGAGAACTTGACATGGTTTTACTTAGATTTCCTATGGAAGGATCGTTAATTTACACAAAGGAGGATAGCATTTTAGAGACGTTCTGATGTTAAGGAAAACATTCATATTCTTGATTTTAAGCAGAATGGCCCTTATCATCCACTTAATTTAATAATCAAAGACAAATCTCTTCTTTCCCTTGAAAATTGCTATCCACTATGTGAAAAGATTGAACTGGAAATCCAGTCATAATTTTTCCTGTTTTTTTTTAAATATATAATTCTAGGAGTTATAGTTTAGAACTTTGTTAACTGGTATAATTTGAATCAACCAATACCCTTTTTTTGACTTTTAAGGACAACTACCCACTGACTTCCGTTCAAGGACTTTATTTTTGGAAGTACAATCAGTTACAATGTGTCAGTTTCTGGTATACAGCACAATGTCCCAGTCATGTATACACATATATATGCTTGTCTTCATATTCTTTTCCATTAAAGCTTATTACAGGATATTGAATATAGTTCCCTGTGCTATAAAGAAGAAACTTCTTTTTATCTCGTTTTATATATGGTGGCTAACATTTGCAAATCTGTAACTCCCAAATTTATCCCTCCTCACCCTGAAGGACTTTAAAAAGCTTACTTGCCTCTGCTTTCGTGGCCTGTTATTTCACAGGTCAAAGTAACAGCATCTATTAGTAGAAAAAAATAGTTTTCTATATCTTGAATAAACAATACACACTTATTAAATGAATCCTAAACTATCAGAGCCCTTTAGCTACATTTAGAATCCGGCCTGATTTTTTTACATTGATAGAGCAGATATTTTAAAATCTTCTTTCTTCTTTATTCTGAAATACATTTCCTCTACTCACCTTGTTGTTCTACTGGGGTTTAGAAACAGCATATATAGAGTTGACAGTGGAACATCTTATGTCAGAGACAGCCAGGTAGGCTTTAGAATTTCTGAAGAAGCAAACATTTCAGAATAAAAGTAGAAAAGTATACAGCTTGGGTCTGCTATTAAACTGTGGACACATATTGATAGAGTTTCTATAGAAATGAAGACTGCCGGGTGATTAAGTACGCTGCATATAAACTGGACACCAGCAGCATCTACGTGCATTCTTTTACAGCACGAAGCGAGGTGTTTTGTAGCATCAGTGTAGTAAATTGGAAAGTTAAAATATAATGGAAATCAACTAGGAAATAGCGGAGATGAGATTCCAGTAACGCACTCCGATGAATCCTCCCCTTGTTGTCTCACTTGTGTGATTAATAAACCTTATGAATTGCCGTCTTCACCTTTTACTTCTCTCAACAAACAAATGAGGTCTGAATTGATTACAAGCGAATGTATACGTTATAATTTTCCCGGTGCATTTCGCTTGTGTGGTAACCGAGCTTCTTTCTCTCCTATTTGAAATCAAGGCAGAGACCTGTGCATCTGGAAACATCACTCTGCTGTGGTGTGTCACAGTGTGCCTGAAGCATTCCACATTGTTTAACACATTAATGACGCCTTTCAGTCACCACACCCGGGTGTGGAGGCGTATTACATATCTGCAGCATGAGCAATCAGCTGAACAAAGGCAGACCCGGATATTGTCCTGACAGTTATTCAGAACCTCTGTATGAGCTTAAAGCCTCATTTAATCCTTACAACAATTTTATATGACCATAAGTGGTTAAATGTCTTGTCCGTGATTTCACAACTCCCAAGTTCCTGCTCTTTTAACTGTTAGGATATTCTTTTTCCTACGGCTTTGTATAATTAAGACTGAAAAAAAAATATGTAAAGATGGTTACCATATTATTGTACAATCGTGGCTACCTGGCACACAGATTGTATTTTTTTCTTTGAAATCAAAATTTCATATGGTTTGAGCAATGCTGATAAGAACAGAAATCCGAATTGCTTTGTTGGGAATTTATCTATGCAAATCTTTTTTCCCACAACCAAAAAGTAAACACCTATGTAAAGTAGCTTTGAAAGATTACATTTACTACTAATCAGTATTAATTTAAAAGCATTTATCTTGACAAATTGTTATCATTAAGAATTAACCTCCTACTGGTTTTCACTTCTATTCCAGTAAGAAAAAATAATAATACTTATAACAAACCAACAGAAGAAAAATCTGTGTCTTGTCACAGTTTTGTCCAAGAAATAGCTTTAAAGGGGAGGCTGTCTATCAGAGTAGGAAGAGTTCTGGAATGTGTATCAAAAGAGGCAAATACTCCTCTCTGCTCCGACTCTTTGCTTTGGGACTCTGAATAGAGTTATCAGAGTTACTGTTTTATCTCTTTTGTGAAGCTAAACACTTGGACTAGATAATTTCTAAGTTTCCTTCCAGTTACATATTCTAGGGAACTAAACTGATGCAAAATATATCATGTAGTCATGAAAAAATAATCCAGTATTTACTCATAATTGAAACAACTATGATGGAAAAAAAAGTGTTTGAAAGGCAGAGTGGTACAGGACAGTGTCAAAAGCCCAGCTGATGCCACTTAATGGTGAAGTGATTTTTTTTTTAATTTGGTTTGTTTATCCATTCATTCCCAATTTTGTTTAAAAATGAGTTTAAGGCAGTTTTTAGACTAACCTGGAATCTTTGAATCCTTTATGACATGGATGCAATAACACACACGGACTGTTGTGAGGACTAAAGAAAATGAGAGAGATTGTATGGGACAGAGGAAGTGCTTAAATAAGTTACTGAGCCCTGCCTCATACATGACCATGTTGCTCTTGCTCTATCTGGAGCAAACAGACAATCCTTCTCAAAACTGAAAAATTATGAATAAGTATTAAAATATGTGAAGTCAAGCTCTGAAACACCCTACTTTGATGTAATTGGTTTAGGCCCCAGTTCTTTCAAAATTGGAATTCATAAGTGTGGTGTAAAACAACTGTCAATATAATAAACCATTCTTACTTCCCTAATTACCTGCACCCACGTATGCATATATACTGACCTAGTGTTAGCACTGAGGTGCCCATGGGAAGGTCATATTTGTCTATAACTCTGAGACTCTGGCTAGGCAAGACCCAAAGGCATCCATAAAAAAAAAGATAGAATTGGGGGTCTGACATTTGCAGGTGTTGGCCACTGTATGTAAAAATAGATTTTTTAAAAAAGTTTCTTCTGTATAGCACAGGGAACTATGTTCAGTATCTTGTGATGGCCTTTGATGAAAAAAGAATATGAAAATGAACATATATATGTGTATGCATGACAGGGACATTGTGCTGTACACCAGAAATTGGCACATTGTAGCTGATTATATTTTAATTAAAAAATGCTCAAGTTTTAAAAAATGATTGGTAAGAATAATAAAGGGATAGTAACATAAAGAATGTCTATAAAGATTAAAGAAAAGAGATACAGAAAGAAATCAGGTGACAAATGAATATTCTAATAGTCATTCAAGATACAGGGTTAAAGTAATACACTTTTACCAAGGATCATGTTGTAACATAAAACAAAGATTTTGCAATTACTTAGAAAATGCTCACCTTTTACTTTTAGTCACTACAATGTTGTTTTTTTAAAGTACATTTTAGTAAATTTACTATATTCTCAAGATGGGAAAATTTTAAATGCCCCCCAAATAATTATGCTCACTACAGATGTATTAAAGAGAAATGTTGCATCTCATGTAATTTTAATGGTTTGGTTCATCATGTTATTTGAATAGAGTTTTGGGGCCGAGTTTGTCCATCTTTGTTCATCTGGAGGATAATTGTGTGTATGTCATCTAAGAAGGAGCACACATAACGGTTACTCATGTAGATTTCCAGCATGCCAAGGAAAGAGAGTCTTTATTTCACTTTCATTGAGTAGAGCATGTTTTATTTTCCTTCTATTAAAATGTTTTCAAAAAAGTTTTTCATAGTTGACATCTGAAATATATTGCCTAATATACAATTTACTCCCAGTAAAGAACTAAGATTTAAAATGTAACGTACATCTTTCTTGATTTGAATTGATATGGTAAAATAATTTGATTTAATTTAAAAACTTTATTTCTGAAAAGTTTAAAAATGAATCTCATCTGTCTTACTTGAGATGTGTTTCCATTCTAAGCTATTTTCATAAATTCTTATTATTGCAGATGGAAGATAGATGTCATTATTAAAGTCCCAATATAAAACAGCTAGATTAAAAACTAGATTTTGCAGCAACTTATTATTTATATGTGTACATGTGTGTGTTTTAAGTCGTTTGAACTTGTACAGTTTTACTCTTAACTATGTTATTTGTTAAATAAGGATTATGTCTTAATAGAGATGTAGGGGAGACCAGAACAGATGCCTATGGAAACACTTACAGTGTTTGCTACTTGTAAGTGATCAATACTTGGTAGTTAATGTTTTTAATGAACATTTGGAACGTTTAGCAACAAAGATACTTTTGAAGATCAAAATAACTTTTAGATAACTCCTGGTTTTCTTTGGCAATACGTAACACATTTAATTAGTAATTGCTTTTTTCTGTTTCCTAAGCATTGACTGAGCACATAGTATGAACCAGGTACTATGGCTGAATGCATGTGGATAAAATGATGATTAAGATGTGGCTACTATCTTCAAGGAGCTCTCAGTTTAGTAGGAGATCTTAAAGGTTTTAAGAAACCAGCATGAAATTGATTGGTTTGGCCAAGAAAAGGCAGGCAAAACCAGCTGCCAAGAGACTTCAATAAGCATCAGCAGCTCAGTGAAGCCACACAGTGAAACATTTATCTCGAATTCACAGATAATGCCAAGTTATGTATAATAGCTTCAGCTTTTTTTATTACTAAAGGAGAGATTTTTTAAAGTATCTTTTTGTGATTTTTTTTGTTACATGATGCTAAAAAAAATACACTATACCAAAGATTTTCACTAAGAGGAGGAAAGAAAAGAAATAAAATATTTTCAATTATGTGCAAATGAAATGATAGTTGTATGTATAGTTTAATGATATCACAATTAAATGTGTCTGGTTTGTAGAAAGTAATTAACCAAGATATGTGAAGTTATAATAATGGAAAGAGAACAAATATTAAGAGCTGTCTGGTGAAATTTTCCACATCTGTCTGACTTGTTTATCAATTTGTCTGTCTATTCATTCTCCTATTGCCCAATCAAGCTTTTTGTTATTAGTATGGAATTAAGTATTTATTTAGTTAAATATGCAGATTTATAGGCAGTTACCATATAAGGTGTACGAAAGTAGGATCAAACCAACACATTATACACCTCAAACTTACACATTATGTGCAATATATCTCAATTTTTAAAAGTATATGAAACTAGAAAGCACTAAAATATAGTTGATAGTGATTATCATAAAAGTAACTCTTCATCCCAGGTATTTAAGAAAAGGTCAGAATTTCAGAAACGTTCATAATAATCATTGTAAACATAAAGGTTCTAATTGTTCTGGAGATATATGGCCATAATTTAGCACTGATGACATAATAGCATGCCAGGTTTGATTACTCTTTCAGGTAATATTTGTGAGGACATCCATGATTACAAATACTATTTATAAATGTTAAAAGGTATTGCTCACTCTCGCTATTAAAATTTTAAAACTGTTGAAATGAGTTTCAAAAAGAGAAATCTATCAGAGGAATTAGATAGAAAGAAAAAAGGCTCCATTCTTTACCCAGGTCAATCTTTGTATATAATTTGTTAGGAGATACGAGTTTAACTGTCTTCTTGGGAAGTACTTAAGGAGATTCTAAAATTTATGCTCATTCCACACATAATGCTGCTATTTAGACAATTATTTGCTACAGTTTTTAGAATACTGAATGAAATTTTAAAAAAGATTTTATAGATATTTCGATGAGAAACATTTCTCTATTATCAGTAGTTATTTAAATGAACTGGTAGGCATTTGATACTTTGTATTTATTTGTGCGTATCTTTGGGTCGTTCTAATAGCTTAAGGGTTAAGGTTAACGGGCGCAAAATCGTATTTATTATTTAAACAATACGGCAACCAGGTGTGGAATGCCAGGTATTTGCCAAATACTGTATTAGGTATTTTACAGGCAACATTTAAGCCTTAAAACAAGCCTGGAATTTGAGCACTATTAACCTTATGTATAGAAGAAGAAACTATTTTCAAGTTTAGTTAACTAGCCCCATTTATCTAACTTACATGACTAAGGAGGATCTGAACCCAGGGCTTTTCAATACAACAGTATTTCCCAATTTTCAGTAAACAACTGGATGCTTTCAGGAATTTTGCTTCAACCGTTTACCACCATTTTAGATCAAAATCAATGTACTTAGTTAAATCTCTCTTTTTTTTTGCCTAAAATGTATTTGAAAACTTTACTCCTGTGTATGGAAAGCTAATATCACTTACTAAATATTTGTCCGTATAACACCTACGATCCTGTCTCAAACCACCAAGGGTAAATTTAGAACCCTTTGAGAAATATACTGCTGCCCACCAGCACTCTCTCATTGACTGTTGTCAATATGGAGTCAATAACCCAGAGGCCTCCCCAGTTCAGGTACTGGTGACTGCATCCTTCCAAGTTATCCATATCAGAGCTGGTGAAGTCATCCTTGACTCCCCTCTCTCACACCTTACATCTGATCCATCATCATATTCTATAAAATATACCTTCAAAGTCAGACTAGAACCAGACCACTTCTTACCATATCCATTGCTAAGGCCCTAGTCCCTTCATATCCTGCCCAGATTATTTAAAATACCCCCTACCTCAATCCCTTCCTCCCACCCATGCCTTCTCTACACAAACAAACCTGTCATAACTATACTAGTGTTCATTATCATTAATTATCTCGTTATGTGGATTAATGATATTTCTTTTTTTTTCTAAAATACTTCGTAACTGATAGTATTTGCTAGTACTTTCAAATGTTTTATTCCCTTCTCCTGTTTCTTTTTAAAGGAGATGGGCATTATTTTTTACATGACTATTGAAAAGATGAAAGAAATAGCCTCCTATGACCAGATAGGTTTATTTTTTTTAAAACCTCAAGCAGGAATTGCTGTTAATAATTGTGTGTTCCTAAATGCTGCCTTATGGTTTTGATGACTTAATATGTCAATAGCTTGACACTTGGCATTTTTTTCCTCACTTAACTCTCACATGTAAAATATTCATCTACAGCATCTTACCTAGAGTAAGATTTTGAACCCAAAAGATGACACTTAAGACAATTTTTAAAAGATGCCATTAGTGTTGCCCACAGGCACAACCCAGGTTGTCTTGTATCCTTTGCCCTTTGGAATAAAGACCTATGAGTTCCTAATCTATACTTTTTTTTTAAGTTTTTAAAGGGGTGTCATGTGTAGCCCAAGATACAAGCTTGAAAGTTGATATGAGCAGTGCTTTGTGACAGAACCACAGATGTTCGGTGCATGATATATTTATTTTTTACCCCAGTGGCCCTTATAAAAAGGGCTAGAAGATCAGCTTATAACAAGTCAACTAATGACATGATATAGAGAGGCCCCCGGTTCAGTGGCTGTTATTACAGCTGTGTCCCATTACATATTAGATACCTAGAACATGGTTGCATTCCGAATGGCATTATTTATCTTTTGAATTTCAAACATTCCTGCCATAAATAAGGATTTTATGCTTTTCAAAAATGTTTCACAGTTTAGTCTAGGGAATACTGAAAGGTTGCTTTTACTTAATGAAATTCCCCCTTTATGGGTTCCTGGAGCAAAGATGAGCATTTTTTGAGCACTCACCTCCCCAGACCTGTGTCCTTCTCCCCTCTGCCCAATCCTTGCTATTCCCTTAGCCTGGAGAGGTGATAATAACTTGAGTTTCACAAGACCAGCAGTGGGGAAACTATATGAGAGTTGGCCTTTGATCATGGTTTAATAGTTCTCTCTCTGTGACTTCTTCTGACAGGAGGTATCTGAATCTGTCATAGAATGATGACCTAAGTTAGTGCTACAGGGAAAAAAAAGATTTTAATATGGCCTTTGTTCCCAGAGTAAACACTATGTTTTAAATATGTTCTAAGTGAAAGTATGAAGAGTGAAGACCCCTCCCTCCCCAAGGTCCTGATTATAATTTGAAGGCGCTGAAGACCCGTGCGTTTAAAGCATAATAGTATAAAACCTTAAGAAAAGCTATGTGAGATGACCCCACTCCAGAAATAATAAGCACAATTATTCCTTTCAAAAATAATTATAATGATCCATCTCATCTTTTTGAAGTGGGACGAGCTGCTATTAATCAAGTACGTGTTCCTTTCTTTCTGAGATGTACGCGTCTCAAATCTTGAGGAACGAACCATGTAAAGAAGGAAATTCATGACGTATGTCCTTGATTCAGGGAGAAACTCAGTCATTTTCCTTTTGTTCTCCAAATAATTGTTTATTCTTGCTGGTGTGACAACTGCTGCCTAGGAGCGAGCCCTGCTCCACCTCGATGGAAAGGAAGCAGCTGCCTTTCTACTGCAGTTGGTGTCAGACAGCTGCTTTTATTGTCTGTATTTCTTTATAGGGCCTCTCATTCTAGCTGTAGTCACCTGCACACAGCCTGCAGTTTTTTTTTTAAGTCATAAAGGCTATAACCAGAAAGCTTTGTATGACCTCTGTACTGAGCAATGCAGAAAATAGAGTGGAAAGACACTTTCCCAGAACATTGAAGGAGGAGTGGACACATGCGTATGTGTATGGGGTGGAGAGGTGTTGGGAAGTGGGACACAGGGGAAAGTGCTTAATATGTGTGATGGCGTGTTTGTGAAAAGCACCAGATTGACAGATGGCAGGAAGTGCACAACATGGGAGGGATGGCAGGGAAGCTCAAGCCATCCGAAGAATAGCCGCCAGAATGAGAGCCAAAAATATGCCAGGAGAATGAAGTCTTGCATTTATTTGTTCAGAGTTTAAGAAAAAGTTCTCATTGACCAGGATTATATTTATTAACACAAGCTAAAACTTTAGTCCAGTCCATTTCAATTGCCATTTTCCTCCTAGAATTTTAATGAGAGAATTTATACAAGCCCCCACTGTGAGAAGAATTGCAAGATGGTGGCTGTGACACCAAAGGAAACAGCTCTATCAGTTTATCCTAAATAAAGCTATGTATCTAGATTTGCTTTTTTTTTTCTTTTGGTCTTGTAGTATCTTTGGAAAGGATTTACTGAGTTATATTAATCTCTGTATTAGTCAGCATTGTCCAGAGAAACAGACCAATACGATGTCTGTCTGTCTGTCTATCTGTCTATCTATTTAGAAAGAGAGAGAAAGGAAGAGAGAGAGTGGTGTATTTTAAGAAATTGGGTCACATGATTGTGGGGACTGGCAAGTCTAAATCTACAGGGCAGTCTGGCAGGCTGGAAACCCAGGGAAGAGCTGGTATTGCAGCTGAGTCTGAAAGCAGTCTGGAAGCAGAACTCCCCCTTTCATAGGAAAGACTTCAATCTTTTTTTTCTTCTTAAGGCCTTCAAGTGATTGAATGAGATCCAGCCACATTATGGAATGCAATCTGCTTTACTCAAGTCTACTGATTTAAATGTTAATCTCCTTTGAAAAACACCATCAGAGTGACATCCAGACTAGCTAAGTTGACACAGAAAATTAACCATCATAGTCCCCCATGGCAGTGGTGTGTGCCTGTGTGTGTGTGTGTTTGGGTGTGTGTGTGTGTGTGACTGCTATCTCTCTTTTGAATAAATTTCTAGACCATACGTGTAAGGGGAATGCCAGAATAAATTGTTACACAGACAATAAGAATCTGAATTTCACCCGCTGACAATACTGAAATTCTCTTTTGGTGAATCTTGATTCTACTTTGGGTGTCTTTTCTGAGGTCTTCCTTGGAATACAATGCCTAGTGCATCAGAGAACATCACCCCCACCCCCAATCCTATCCCAAATATGTTGAGTTTCAAGACTTGTGTGTGACCACTTATCAAGAGCAATGTACTGTTTTTTATTGGTAAATATTTTCATATGAACATTATACTTTGGAGATTACTTTCTTATGTGTCTCCTTTGGATAGAATTTTAGGAACATTGTCGGGCTTTATGAGACAGCCTTCACCACATATCTTCCCCTTCTCAGCCTTTGAGGGGCATCTCTTTGTCTGGGACAGTGTGTGACTGACACTAGCATCACTCAGATGGTGTGGTTATCATCTTTGGGTTGTGATATCAATGAAAAACCTCAGCTTAGTGATTCTTAAACATGAAATTGCTTTAAAAAATGCTCAGAAGCTTTTCAACACACCAGTATGTACCAATTTCAAGCTAATCCTATAGGATCAAACTCTCTGACATTAAGTGTGGGAATCCCTAGCACTGAGTAGCTGAATCTGGTCCACGAGCACTTATAAGTTCTTAGGAAGAAACTGTTTTCCCAATTGCCAGGCCGCAGACAGGTAGAAAATCTACAGCCCTCTCACATTTGATGTCTCTACTTGAGTTTGAGCTTAGATGAAGTGCTTGGCCAGAGGCCAGGCATATTGAATTTGTAGACCAGAAGATGAGTAAGGCTTTGGGTAAAAACCAGACTTGTGGATACTAATATTACAGTGGCCTCAAAATGCAACACTTATTTTTCTAGATTTTATGCAAATATAAAAGATTGTCATTATTTTGTCAATATTTCTTGAATCTATTTAATTCTGAAGGATTTTAACATTCATTTGTATTTGATTTTTCCCCAAATTTGTTGTAGAGTAGGGCTGAGTCAATCAGTGTGACATATAGATCCTACCCCAAAATATACATTAACCAATGTTGAGTTATAGTTTTCTTCTGCATTTCAGTCAATCTTTGCTGCTTTTAAATTTTTTTCTTTAAATTCATTTCATAAAGTGACTGTACTTTTGTAACAATAATTTTTTTATTTATTCAACTTAATTCCAAAAATATTTATTGAATACTGTAATGTGACCAACATTGTGCTATGTATTGGGGGGTATAATAATTAATACATGCTTGCAGAAAAGAAATTTATAATGACTTCAACATTTAATCAAATAAATATAGTTGGTGCAATCAAAATGCATCAATATAAAAAAGGAATGCTTATTTCCAGTTTGAGAATTGAGAAAGATTTAATTGAAGGGGTGGAAAATGAAAGGTAAACAGGGACTTGATAGGTGCAAAAGGGAACGAAAACATTAAAGACTGGGAACAGAAGCAGGAGGCTGGGGAGGTAACTGTCTCTTCAGCAGAGTCCATTCAGCTCAAGCCTAGGAGAGAGGAAGGCTGAGTGGGGGATGTGGGCTGGAAAGGTGGTTTGAGGTCTGAGGTATTCCAGGGGTTCAATTTGCCTAAAACAGACGCACGCTCACTCACCTGCATTTCCAGACATATTTAGTCAGGGATACAAAACTTAAGTGAAGTGAGAGAGCTACAGGCACAAGAGCAGAGACAGCATATCTGGGCTCAGCTTTGCACCCTGGCTCCCGGAATTCTGATAGGACAGCAGCCTTGGGTGAATCTCTGTGCAGCAAAGGTCCTGGCCGACTTGGAGACATACACTACCCTTGCTGCACCCTGCTCTTCAATACTCAGTTCTGTATTATACATTCTGGAAAAAAGCACCAAGAATCTGCTCTTCAGTTTCAGGAATATTTACAAATATTGAACCTTTTTGGTTCCTGAACCAAGTCAACAACAATATCAATAGACAGAGGGTCATGGGGGCCAAAGCATGGTCAGTCTCCCGGTGTCTTTGAACAGTATCTTTGCCTCCTGCTTTCCTCTGACATGGAAGTCCCATCTCCCTGCAGAGTCTACCATGCAACTTCTTGTGGGTCAAGCATGCATGGGAATTGCTTCTTCATTTTCTGTGTAGTGGTGCTTTTGTATGTGATAGATGGTTGGGGACAGGATGGGCAGAAAGGCATGTAGATTTCTATGGAGGTGAATAACATTGCCTGATCTATGATTTAGGGAAGTGAATGAAATTGCAAGGGAAACCAAGTGACAAACTAACAGTAACACAAAGAGAGATAGCAAGGTCTAAACTAAATTTGAAGAAAGGAGGAAGATGACCTTTAGAGATTAAAACTGAAATGTACTAATTGAGCAGATGTGAATTAAAGAGCAAAGGGGACTTGTGGCTCACTCAGACACGAAAATAATTTAAACAAGTGTGGCATAAAGCATGATGAAACCATTGATCAAGATCAGGAAAGATGAAAACACATGATAAGAGTATTTTGGAATTGATGAGATAAGGCAACATATAGGTTGTTCATCCAAATAATTGTATGAGTTTAAACAAATGACTATTGAAATCAGATTCTTCGGAAAGAACTTAAATATAAATTGTATATTTGGATATCATGATTTGAAAAAGAGTCAATATATAGAGTATAGAATTTTTTTTAAAAATGGGACCAAAGATAAGATCTTGGAGAATGGGAATAGGTAGCTTCCAGCATAGAGGAAGGAGGCGGCTTTAGAATATGTGATTGTAACTTAAGAAACCATACTCTCTTTTTATCCCCTCTTTTAATCCACCTCAAGAAATACAAGCTTTATGAAGGCAGGGAACTTTTGTCCACTTATATTCGTTGATGCATCGTTGATATATTTCTTCAGAGCTTGAATTGTAGTGGGTATTAAGTAAATGTCTATCAAATGGCTGGATGGTCAGTTATGCCCTGTTGGCCCTAGCTGCACAAACTCTTTCCTTATTTCTACAACATCCTTTCTGTCTTTGCTGATATTTCTAACTTCAGGTTCTCATCATCTTTTATCGGACTATTATAGTAACCACTAGTCTGGACGTCCTTCCACCTCATTTGTTTTACAAAGCGCCTTCAATCTGAATGCTTTTCTGTGGCTTACACAGCTCCACATGACCCGCTCCATGCCCACTTGCCATTTAATACCTTTCCACTTTATGCTGTATGAATATAATTTATTGTCATCTTCATAAACTCTTTTACCATTTCACACCATTTTGAACATTTTAGCTATTTTCACTTGCAGGATATTCTGTTTTCCTTCTTCACCTATTCATTTCTCATCTCACGGAAAATCAGTTCACGAGTCGCTTTCCACAGGAAGTTCAGTAAGCAAGCCTCCCTTGGACCCCTGTAGGAACCCCTTCATAGCTCTGTCACTGCTCTTACCCGATGCTGTAACTTCTCAAAAGCAGACACCCAGTCTTATCCACATCTGCTGAACTGTAGTGAAATCATGGTGAGATTAATCTTATTGAGTACAGTTTTGATCATGTTGATTACTTGTTCTAAAAGCTTTAATGGCTCCCCATGATACACAGGAAAAAAGTCAAACTTCTTAGCCTGGAAATTAAGACCATTCTTGTGTAGGCTTCATGCAAATCTCCAGCCATAGTCAAAGATAAGTTTAACTCTTTCTTGTTCTACAGGAAGTTTTGCAAATTTGGTAACCTTCACCTGAGATACACTTGTTTAGTATTTATGTATTCATCCTATAAGACCCGAATTAAATGCCAGCACCTCTGTTAATTTTCTCTAATTCTTCTCCGTGAGAAGGAACTGTGCTTTCATCTGACCTCCCACAGCGCTGCATTCTCAGCTATCGGTGTCTCTTACGGTGCGCCTCTATTCTAATTGACATTAGGACGGTATTTTGTATGCACTTAATCTTCCCTCTTGTGCTCTCCATTCCTCGAGGGCAGGATCCAGGCATGGCCCACATTTGTCTCCTTCCTAGTGGCTAGCTTGGTCCTTATCCAAATGGATACTTTTAGATACTTTTAAAGTGAAAGATATAAGAAGAAAGGAGGGATGAGCAGGGCATTTGAATACTAGGGGTTGGAAGAAGTAGATCAGAATGCAAAAGCTACTAAAGTTGGTAGTGGGGGAGGTGTGCTACCACTTGAGACAACTGAGAGTGACAGAATTTGGGGACAGAAGTTGTATTGCAAATGTTAAAGGATATAGTCTGGGACAGGCACCGTGCTAATGGTGTTCTGTGTATCATTGAATGCAGTCCTCATGAAGAAAAAACCCTATAAAGCAGAAATTCTTATTTTCCCAGTTTTTCAGTGCAAGAAACTGAGGCAAGGACATTAAGTAATGTACTGTAAATTCACCAGATGTTTCTGCATCATGATTTGAACTCAAGTAATCCGACAGCAGGGCCTGCATGCTTAACAAGCACTTTGCCCTCGGTGGAAGCAGGCCATTGAAGGGAAGAAGAATGTGGGTTAGCAATGTAATGGCCAGGTCAGCAGGGTCTTGAGGATTCAAGTAATGAGGGGAAGGAATGGAATCAATGACAGGTATTAGTCATGAGAAGAAAAAGGAAAACTTGTTTCTCTCAACCCTAGGAGGAAAGAAGGAAAAAGTGGGTGACTCTAGAAAGTCACTTTGCCGAAACAGATCATGAACTGAATTGGATGAGGATAAAGAAATTGCTAAACCACAGGGTAAAAATGCGATGCGCCCTTTCTAACTGCTCCAGCTGTTGTTCATCTCCTTTGTGCCATGGACCTAGACAGAACATCACAGCTCTACAATGGATATAAAGTAAGAGCGTAACAGAACAACCAAGGGATTAAGGAAGCCAGTATGGAAATGGTATTACATCTGCTCTTAAACGGTATGAAAATAAATGATTCTAGGTAGCCCATTCTCTGTAAAATCAATTTTTGTACAATTATGGCCCTTTTCTGAGGAAATCCTATGTGTTTGTTGTTCATATATTTTTTCTTTATTTCAGTGGTTTTTTGTTGTTGTTACTTCGTTTTGGCTAATGGTTTTGAGATACGGCTGTGGCCACAATTGTCATCGCCTTCTATGTATGCACATTAACAAGATGTCTTCGTTCTCATGTCTTTAAGTTTCCCTGAAAGATTAGCTTCCCTACTTACTGAATGAACAGGCCCTTAATTAACATTCACTTCTTGTACAGGAATCTTTTATTCAAGGCCTGTTCTACCAGGTAAACTGAGAAACAGTTCATAAAATCAGAGAAAGTATGGGTGATAACTTATCAAGGAGATGTGTGGAGTTTCCCTAAGTACGGCAGCCAGTGTCTTCTCTAGGTCAGTCATCTGCAGCTCTCTTGTCTGATACATTTAGAACTTTTAGGGGCAGTCTGTTGATGGGAAGAATTTGTTCTAGTTTGTGTTCTTCTATTTAGTTTACTATAAAGCACAGTGATATGAAAGGGGAAAAAAAAAGACTGAGATTGACAAGTAGCAAAATTTTAAAACTGGAAAAAAATGTCTTTTCTGAAAACTTCTTATATCCTGGTCAACCTTGGTTATCTATGTTGCAGAGAAACAGTTTCTAAGTAATTGAATATTTGAAGAGTTCCTAGACTATGTCTGGTGCTGGGCTTTAGTAATCAAGTTCACTGTTTCCGTAGCGCAATTGTCTATGATTCACGTTTAGCCTGGGAATTACCTGAAAGCCGTGTTCAGTTCTAAAAATGTAAAATCGTTATGGCGTGAAGAGGTAGGGAAGAAAATGTTACCACAAGGTTCTGCATAATTTGTAATCAATCTGTTCTGAAAGATTCAGATCAAATTGGGATTGATTTCTACCCTCTTAGAATCAAAGACTGATCCACCTCAAGTTTTTGGAATCAGTCAGTCCTAGAAGACTTTGCAAATAAGAAGACAAGGTGTATCAATAGAAGCTTCTAAGACAATTCATAATTTCACTAGTCATGCGTGACCTAGAACTTGAAGAGGCCTGAGATACAAATTTGGGCCTCAATGGCTCTGTAATGTGATAGAACATACTGACTACTTCTGGCAGTCCCCATGTCACCCTCATGCTTGGGCTGAGGCTTCTGTATTCCAAGTTTTTTTTTTTAAGCAGAAAACCCCAAAACCATGCAACAGCTTTTATTCATATCTAGCAGACTTTTCATTTCTTCTAATTGCAAAAGGCTGATGCATTGGCATACATGCCACTTCCAGGAATGCTCTTAACCACTTCATCAGACTTGGCACTGTCTAGATGTTGGTTTTGATTGCCAACCTACAAAGAGGAGAATCACAAAAGGGAAAATTAACAAGTGTGCACAGTTCCAGAATTTGTTCTACAAATGTGTTTTAAATCAAATGAATCATCCTTTGGCACAAGCTGTTCACTTTATAGCCACTCATTTGAACGGCTTAGTCTCTGTCTCCCGAAGACTGTGGTTAGCATTACTATTGATGAATGAGACAGTTACCTTAAATCATAAATAAAACAAACAGAATAATTTAGCATTTGACTCTCAGAAGAAGGTATGTTATCTCACTTTGCACTGGCAATATATTTTAAAGGGAAGTATTCAGAAAAATCTGTTTAAACCACAAAAGGATCAAGGATGTGTCTGCATAGAACTCTTGCATGAAAAGTAATTTGATCCAACAAATGCATCTTGATTTAGAAAATATGTGGTCCTTCAAAATATTTGATCACTTTGCTTTTCTAGTCTTTTTATTACATAAAAGTGATTTTAGTGCTCATCCTTGTAACATTCTAATTTGATTAAAGGTCTCTGGCACTAAATACAACTCATGCTTTGAAATATTTAGCCTTAAGATCAGTTTTTTAAATTAATGTCAAATCTTTGCAAGGGTAAAGATTTACAAAAGTAAATAATATTATTTGTAAGTGAGTAATAAATATTAACTCTCTAAGAGATTAATTGGGCTTTTTTTTTTCTATCTCAATCTTTACTTTTAAAGAAGTTCTGTTGCTCATTTATAATTTCTTCAAGACCATTTTTTAAAACTGGAACCTTAGGCAAGATAAAAACTTAATCAATGTGTGTAATATTTTCCTCATATTGTGTAAGCTATCTGTAAATAAGCCTGTGCATTTCTGCATCCCTGTCTAACATCTGTCTTACAAAACAAACCTTTGGGGGTAATAATCATGAAATGGCAATGTTATTTCAGAATGTTCTTATAGCAGTGAGTGGAAACTGAAGAAGTAAGGATGGAAAAGACTTCCCTGTGAGCCCACTTGCCTACATTTCTGTGTGACAGGTATCCGTTCTGGTGAAGTGCGCTGGACAAGGGGATAGCAGGATATCATCGCCTTGCTCTGAATGGTCTCTCCCAGCAGGGGCTTGCTTATCTGCTCTTTCTCTGATTCCTACTGGACTCCAATTTTCACTCACCATGTGAATTGACAAGAAGGATTTATTCAGAGAGATATTTTACCTCACTTTCAATCTGAGTACAGGCTTCTGTTTGTGGGCCTCTGTAACATGTTACCCCAACATAAAATAAAATTGAGTTCTGTAAGGCTTTGAGAGGTCTAGGGTGGAGAAGATGTCTTTACTGGGTTTTATTCATCCTGGGTTCAAGAATTTAACTCTAAGATTAGAGTTATTTGGTGCAGTTATTATGATATGGGTATTATATAGAATATAAATGCTGATAGGAAATACCAGCATTTATTAAGACAGCAAAAGGATTTTTAATCAATGAGTTTCCACAATAAAAGCTAAAATATGTACAATTACACATACTACATATACATGTGCATGAAGTTCAGCAAGATATTTTTCTGTTGTTTGGAAATTGGCAAGTAAGATCACAAGATAGGGGGAAAAATGCACCAATAGACCTCATTCAAAAGAGAACTGCAGGCAGTTAGGGTCAGATTTCTGGAAGGTGTTTTAAATGGCTCCAAATGAGTCCCTGCAGTATAGAGACCTATAGAGTCCTCTGAAAAAGTCATGAGCACATATAGGAGGTCAGAAAACAATCCCAAAGCCTGGTATCAGCCAAGAAAACAGTGAACTCAACAAATGCAGTGCAACTGTGTGCACAGTAAGGATAAACTTTTTCATTTTTCCACAACCTCTCCATGGTGTCCCCAATATCAGAAGAGAGAAAGAAGAATAAAAGTGCAGAGTTTCTTCTCTCTCACTCAGGAAATTGCTGTTTTATAATGGTGTACCATGGGCATGAATAATGGAAAGTGAGCAGGAAGCCATGAGATATTCTAGCAGTGTCATCAAAGAACAGGGAAGCAAGGTGCAACAGATCAGAGGAGCTCTGTTCTCTGTACTTCACTTAAAAAATGGCATGAGTCTGGTCTGCATTGCAATGTGTGTTTCTTGTTTGAGGGCTCATTGTCATGATATGATACTTGCCTTGGTAGTTTAGTTTGCTGGGGAATCCCCAAGAAAGGCTAAATAATTAAGTGTCTCTGTTTTTCTAACTTAGAAATGCTATATTCTGAGCTTAGAAGGACAGAATTTAAAAAACACAACGCAACAAAAAAACAGAAAAATAACCATTTGGCTCAGAAGAGTCACACCTACCTAGAGTAGACAGAAAAATAGGGGCCTCAATGAACAAAAATGAGTCCACTAAACCATGGTATAACACCACAAACCATCTTCTTACCCCACTGTAGCGACTGTAGTCCTATTACTCAAGTAATTTCTAATATTATCTGTATTACAACTTCCAACTTTCAAGAGTGAGATTGAGGCACTGATGATGCTGAGGTAGGAATATGTGTGTTTACATGTGTGTGTATGTGTGTGTGTGTGTGTGAGCTCTGGGTATCTGCACACTTATTATATCCTTTTGTGTGTCTGTGTTTGGTTTTCCTAAGCTCAGACCCAATGGATACCAGGACTTCCTGTTGACAGTGTTTGCTGGTAACTAGAGTAGGCACAAATTGTCCAAGTGTCTTGAAAATCTAGATAGAACTCAAGATGGTCTCAGCTCTCATCAATATTTTGAGTATCTTCAGAGACCCAAGGTGCCTTACTTTGTCTTCTTCTAGAAGTCTTAGTTTGCCTTCTTTTACAAGTAGGGGGATGTGAACATGACTAGGGAAAGGAAGGCAGCCGATGAAGGGTCAGGTATTGGTCATGGTACTCTGGAAGAGACTGGAATTTAATTCTGCTGTGGAACAGCAAGAACCAGTATAGAACATTTGCTGCAGAGAAGAGAAAGCTTGAATATTTATACATAGACTCCTTACCAGTCCTTGCCTGAGGGCTGTCCAAAGGATGAGGGGTAACTGAAGGAGTATTAACTCTTAGAACTTCCAACGTGATGTGTTTGGGCAGAGCTGACTCCAAAGGCCAAAGAAAGCCCACAGTCAAATGAGTGAGGTGCTGGCATCTTGAAATAGGAACCTTAACCTACAATAGTAAATTCCAAAGGGATTTTGTTGGGATGCCAGCAAAATACGCCCATTAGGTGTCCTGAATGAATGGAAGTACTTCAAATCAGCTAATCTCTAACTGAGATGATAGGTTCCATGTGCATTAGGGGAGCACGGGATATCAGATAGTAATTTGTAAAGAAACCCAACTCTAGTGATGAGAGTGTTTCACGGGCAGGCTCCATTACACTGCTTTAACCATTGTACGTGGCTTTAACCATTCCACCATGCCCAGACGGTAAGGGACACAAACTCTTCTGGAATAAAATCATTTTATGATACTTACTTTTTTACCAAGAAATTAATCAGAGATATGTAAAGAGATATTTATTGCATTATTAGTTTAGAAAGGACCGTTGAACCACAATAAGGAGAGCTATAACGTTGTTTTATTGAATGATAAATAAAATTCTGCTGTCTCAAGCGTCTTTTTAGAGAACGACTTGAATATTGCTTAATCTTATTTCAGTAGGACAGTAGGAAAGGGAAAGAGTATAGGATTAAATAAGTACTCATCACTAGCTTTTTTTCTTTAAAGATTTACCGGTTTTAAGTTTCTATAAAATTGAAATAGAAATCATCTTATTGTTTATATTACAAAGTGTAACTGGAAAATATTAGTGGGAGAAATTCAAATGAGAGAAGTATGTGAAAATGAATGGGAGTACCAATACTTGCTAAATGTTTTAGTTGAAGTTCTTAATATTTTTAATTCTGGGTCTCCTTTTATTTTCTGAAATCAAAAATAATTCCTATTTTGTTAAGATTGCTATTAGAATTAAATAAAATAATGTGTGAATCTAATATATTAAATGATCAGTAATTGAGCTTTATATAGGGTGTGTGTATATAAGTATATACACATAAATATGTGTATATGTACATGTATATACATACATATATGAGAGTACATATATTATATATCGAGTGTACATATAAATATTTTTTTGTGTTGGGTTTTTAAAACTAGTACATTCAGGTTTTACATTTCAGTGGTTTTCTTTAACTATCAACTATAGGTATATAATTTTCTCACTAGTGTTCTATCTGATGAGTTATGTGATTTAAATAATTTATGTTCAAATTTCATGTAATATTTGTATCCCTCAATATTTTTATAGTTTTATATTCAGATTTAATACTATAAACATAGCTTCCTTTATACTACGTGTTTTTCACCAATAATTGGGTTGAAAATTTGTCGATTTAAGGTTTCAAAGCCACCAATAAAGTTGACACTAAGTATTCAGATGCCAGTTTTGCAGTAGGCACTCTTGGGATATTTTGTCATCAACGTGATTCGTCACTTCCCTAAATGAGCATTGCTAGTTAGCAATTTGTAGTCCATAGGGCCTTTTAATTTGTCTTCAAATAGTGAGTTTGAACATATGTTATTTTGTTAAATTATAGATGTTAGCTGAATAAATTCTTTGGTTGCATGTTTTCTTTCTACAGTAAGTTGATTGTTTCCTGTAAAACCCTGCTGACTTTTCATGGAATGTGTTGGAAAAATTTTCTCACAATTTTCCTTCTGTGTCTGTAGTTTTTGTAGTTACTTTCTTTATTATAAGCTTAATTTCTATGGGTTTTGTAATATGGACATGTTCTTTTTTTGTTGTTCAAAACTTTTGTTTTATTTGGGTTGATTTTTTTTTCTTATCTGATTTCATGAGCCACTGTTTCACTAGAAAGCTACTGGTGAATTACCAAAAGCATTTCCCAACCTATCTTTATACATTTAAAAAAAATTATGAATGAAGAGAACACATACATTATATTGATTATGTGCAATTACCTCTGCATTGGAGGGTTTATATTGAACACAAATGTTAATAGAATATTCACTCCACATGTACTCATTTGCAAATGTTATACATTGTTTAGAACCCAATGTCTGGTCTTAGAGGATTCTTATTTCACGATCCCTTTTCAGAGGATTAAACCAAGCCATTAGAGCCCAAAATCAGTTTGACAGTCAGTTATTCCTAAGTTTAACAAAGAGTAAAAGTACCACACTTGAGCCATCCAGGAAAGCAAGATGTATTCATAGATCCATAAACGTATATATGAAAACCAACCATGAGACCCCTAGAATGTAACAAGGGTAGGGAAACTCAGTCGTGTTTGGAGAATGGACTGCCAGACTTCTCAAACCTCAAGTTTGCTTCGCCTCCAGCATTTTTCCCTCATTTTTTTTCCTAGCTAGGTGCATTTTGAAGTAAATTTAACTTGAAAAGCATGTTTCTAAAGCTAAACCACAGACTGTGCAATGTGAATAATAATGATCCTGGGCTTATTGTTTTTCAATTCCAGAAGAAATCTGACAGATCAGGCCAGTTCTTCTCTCTGTATAATAATTTACACAGATTTTTTTTTTCAACAAACAAGTCTGAAAATTAGATAAAATATATGGAACACGGCAAAAAAAATGTTCAAAATCATTCAAAGTCATACAATGGATTTAACTAGCTCTCAGTTCTGGTAAATAATGTATACTATGTTTTACTTCAAGTTATTCTTTTTTGAAATATTATTTTATTGAGGTATATTTTACATCTCATGAAATCCACCCAATTCAAGTATACAATTCAAAAATTTTTAGTAGCTACTGACTGATGCCACTGTCACCATAAATCAGTTTTAGAATATTTTTATCCCCTCAATAGGTAATGATAATGAACCCATCACTGCATTTTAAGACAGTTTTTAATATAATTCTAATACAAGAGTTTTCATGTTGAATGTAATTTTTCATAACTAAAACCCAACACAAAGTGACTTCAGTTCACAAGCTTGGGAATGAATGTTTAGAATTTTTCCCCACATTAGTTAAAACATAGTGTCCCCTGTAAAATCTGACATTTATGCAGCATTATCTGAGAACTCTTGTTCTGTGTAGGCAAAAGACATTTTTTGGTTAGCTATTGGAAATTCGAAACGCAGGAACCTAAATATACACATTGGAATAAAAGCCAAACTCTTAAAAGAAACAAGTATTACTGTATTTGTAGCCACATAATTTTCTCTTTTTTTTTTTTGCTTTTCTTATGCAATCCAAAAATGGAACAACTTAAGACTATTTTTTTCTAATGTGCTAAAATTTTTATGGTGCATGTAAAAATTAATCCGCTCCAGTTCTCAAAATTCTAAGGTCGATTATGTGAAGTTTATATAATTGCAAAAATATGTGTTGATGCATTTTCCTTATTTAGATGGACTTGAGAACTAGCATTACTCCAAGATTCATGGCTAGCTAAAAAGGTATTTGACAAAAATCCTTTAGATAAATTAATCCTGTTCCTGGAACTAAAGAGGTCAAGCCACAGGCATCATGGAAATTAAGCAACAGGTAGTCTGTCTCTGCAATTTCTCCTTTGTTTTCTGTGTACATTTTTAAGAATCTCTGTATGTGGGGAATGAAATGTTAGTTATTGAGACTAGATGTTTGAACTTCTTAATCAAGTGATATGGGACAAAAAGAGATTGGGAAGTGTATTAGTAACTGCAAGCATGGACAATGAGAATTTTACAGCCAAATTAGGAATTTTTCAAGTATGATTGCTTTTGGAGACTCTAAGTCTTTGTTGGCAATTCCACTGTTAGTGCAACAGAGACTAAATAAAGCAGGGAGGGAGGAATAGTGCTTATATAAATATTCAAACAGACCCAAATTAGCATATCTCCACCTGCATCTGACAAACAGCTAGACAAGAAGAAATTAATAAACACATCTTTTTTATTAATTAATTTGTTAAATTTTAATTGATCATGGCTTTGGAATGCATACTCTGAGAAGATGTAGAATGAATATTAGGATTCATGTAGCTTTTTCCTATTACTTAAAACTCTCTCAGGTGATTTCTTTTGAATTAACAAATAAAGACGATCATGTTCTTTAACAGTGTATCTGTATTAGAAGTAAGTTCCTAGCATCAAGGTAACAGGGAAGTAGGACCACTCAGAAAGATGATTTCAGGTCATCAAAATATTTTACTTTCTATATAATGACCCACCAAAAATGTTCTCTTTTCTGGAATACTCCCTGTCTTTTTTTTTTTTTTTCCAAGCCAGTGAGTCTTTCTGTATGTAAGTAAATTGAAAAGCTCTGAGCTAATTCAAAACTCTGATTTCCAAATGTTTGACCAGACTTTGCAGATTTCCTGTTCTGGGAGGTTTGAGCTTTTACCTCCTTAAAGGAAGGGATCAACCTACATGAATCTGAAAAAGGACCTCCCTCCCTGCTTCATTTGGTCTCTGCTGCATTCACGGAGGAATTGCTAGACATATCCAAGCCATATGGGCCGGGCACGTACAAGCCACATGCTACGCAGAATTTCTCAACATTCTGTTCTGCTTCCACACACAGGATCATTACTATTTAGATGCAACGTATACTTATATGGTGTGCATTTATGGGGGTATAATGCACTATAAAAATTCATGATTCATGCAACAGTGAAGAGTAAAGTGATGGCTGCTCACTCATGCATGTGATACTTATAAGGACAACTGTCATTCCTTCAGGAGTAAATTATAAAGTTATTGTAGGGCCACATTTAAATTCATACAAATGCACGCATAAATTTGTCTGTACATGTGTGTAGGAGTTTCAAATTTTGGTAAATCAGTTAAAGCTAGCTATTTATTACCTGTAACACAAACCCCAGTTGATCCTGCTATAACAGGGTTTATATATGATGCCTGGAAGAATTCTGGACTGTTACAATTGTGGTAGCACCTCCATCTTATTTTCTTTCCTTGCTTGTAAAAATGAAAGGATCTAGCAAAAACGGAACAAAATTATTTACCTTGGGCCTATAATACCAATGAGGAGTAGGTCCAGATAAGTGTCAGCTTATGTTTAGTGTCTAGTATGTAACTAACTATCTAAGCATGGAGTTAATGAGCAGAGACACAGGTGTTCAATAGATAATAAACCTATAAGTGCTGAAGTACCTATCCCTTAAATAGCATAATAGGTTAAAATTGTGCTTTATCAAAGCTGCTACAGGTAGGTTTTAAGCCTGGTGTTGCTTAAACATCAAAGACAGTGCATGTTGGAGATCTCTGGGTTTGAAGAAGATTAGACCAAAAACAATTATAGCAAGATTGTGTGTATACCAGGCATTTCTATAGATGGCTCATTAGCTGTCTGTCAAGAAGAGTTCTTTTACTTGCTGGAAAAAACTTCTAAATGATATTCTACTACTGTGATCATTTTATAACATAGTTATTATTATTCAGGTGTAGTGAGGCCAAAGGTTAAGGAGATGATTGCTATTGAAATGATAGTTTGTTATTTACAATTCCCAAGAGGAGACAGCATGCCACACCATGGAGGACCAGACAGAGGAACACCAGGGTCAGTCAGAAGGAGCAAGGAGAAAGCACAGGCAAGAGCCTTTATTGTTGTTTTGTAAGAAAGACAAAGCAAGGCGAGATAAGGGAAGTGTATTTGGGACTGGATAGTTTGAGTCATTCCGGCAGTAGGCTCTGAGGTATAAGGACTTTCTCTGGTTGTCCGGTGCCGGTCTGGGGATGCTTAGTGCAGAGGAACACAGCCTGCTAGAGCGTTAGGGCCAGGTAGAGAAGGCACTGGGCCGATTGGTTTGTGAGATGAAAGGCACACTCCTGGGCCAGTCTTTGCTCTTTCTAAGAACTGGCGAACCTGGAAGAGGCAGTCTATCCGCCGTCAGCAAAGCTCCAGACGACAGAGCATCAATAAGATAGAAAAAAAGAAAATATATTTAATAGTGTGACATACTAAGATTTAATTATGAAAATTGTATATTTTACTTCTTTTTAAATTGAGGTCACATTTATATGTAGTGAATTGTATTAACTGTAAGTAAAATTAGACGACTTTTAACAAACATGCCTACCCCGGTGAAAGCATAGAATATTTCTATCAGTGTCCCTTTTTCTTCTGTAGTTATAGTTTGTGAATAGAAATTTGATTTACTTAAAGGCCAGTACATATTTTATCTGGTATCTGAATGTGACATACATAATATAATGTCATTTTTCCCCTCCTTCCTGTTCTGCTTAAACATATGAACCAAGCAACCCAAGAACCAAGAGTGTAGCCTTTCAGACTAGTTTTCTTGCTATTATCTGTAAAGTGGAAACTGGTTAAGTGGGGTTCTCTTTTGTTCTAAAGGTGTGTTAAACATTGTGTCTATCCCCTCTAGCAGCAGGCCCTTTGTTACAAGCTCCGCAGAGAATGCCACCAGAGTCCAGATTTAGTCCCATCTGCCCTGTGCTGGAATGTGGCAACCCTACCTCCAGAGGACTCTGAGTCAGAGCAGACCTATTACCTCAGCAGCCCTTTAAAACAGACAGAAACTTACAATGTAGTTAGCCTCTTCGTTCTTGGCTGAAATTTTCTCTTCATTCATTTGGGCTTGATCTTGTACCATCATCCTTTCCCCACCACCATATGTCCATTAGCTACATTCAACAGCTGCCCCTCTCAAACTTTGGGGCCATCTGTACTAATATAATTTTGTCTGTACTAAGAAGTTGTTAAAGATATCATTTGATTTTGCCCAAGGCTTCATATTTAGTATGTAAATTTTGATTATTAACTTTGGTTTTGAAATTTCTACTTTATTGTCTTTCTTTTGTGGAAACCACTGAATTAAGGCAATGAGGAGAGGATGCTGTTATAAACAATAAACAATCCTACATTGGTTGGGAACTTGGGATATTAAAATTCCAACAATATAAATTCTCTAAATATAATAACTAGGAAACTTATCCAAGGAAAACTGAAAAAGTCTGGATTCAGACATATTGCTACTCCCAAAGCCAAGTTGTATCTTCTGGAAATTTTAAGATATTTAGAAATCTTATGAAGTGAGGAATTTCTCAAACAACTTTTGTCTCTCCGGGAGGCTAGTTTCTATGCTTTCTGTGTAGATTGTTTATATTATCTCTGGAATGCATTTTTCTAAACTTAGGCTCAGAGAAATACTTAGAATTGTAAAGTATGGATTTTCAGAAATAAAGAATATCGTTTATTTAAAAATAATGCATACAGAGCTAAATGTCCATCTGTGTAGCAATTTTGAGAGTACTTTATGCTTCATGTGTAATGATGAAGAAAAAGAATGCCCTAGATGTAATTAAATTTCAGTTATCTCATATTAAAACACAATCAGACCCTCCAATAGTATCATGTTATCTTTGTAAAGAGAACATTAGGCTAAACAGATACACACACACACACACACACACAAATACTTAGGTGAAGAACCATCTGTCATTTTCATTCCCTTGTATATCAATGCATGATGTCCTTGTTTAGGGCTCACTAGACTCTGAAATGGCAGACATTTGAGAATCCTCACAGCCCTCCAAAGGACTTAAAGAGAGAACACTATCGTAGCGTATCTCCGCAAATCCAAGGAACATTATCTTTTTCTAAAATGTACTGATGCTATAAATGTATATAATCTCTCTGGGAATCTCAATATTTTATGACAGGTTTGCTGGTATACTGCATTTTTCAAGGACAATTAGTTATGAAGAAACCTTTATTTGCTCTAATTTTTGTTATTCCTTATCTACATGATTTCTTATTTAGAATTAATCAATTCTAAAAGAAGAGTTTTAAAAATAAGTATTTATTATTAATATTAACCTCTTTCACAATGAAGCATATTTAGAAACCTCTGATTACCCTCATAGAATGTCAAAGCCATATCACACACATGAGATCATAGAAAATATGCATGTATTGGTCTCTGTACCCTTTCATGGCACAGAGCTCCTAAAACTCATAATTTCCTAAATGATGAGAGTACTAGGAACATCTTTGTCCTTCTGCCTTTGACCCTAGTTCCTGACACCAGATCCCCGAAGCCCTAGTAATTTCCTGAGTGGTAGAAGTGTCTTTTGTTCTAATGAGGAGACTCAGGATGGGTTCCTGAATGGCTCCTGGACAAGGGCTAGTCACCACAAAGACCAAACCTTCATTAGGAGCCTGGATTTCAGCTCTGCCCCATTCCCTTGAGAATGGAGAAAGGCTAAAAATGGAGTTAATGATCTGTCATGCCTACATGATGAAGCCTCCATAAAAATCCCAGGTGTATGGAGTTAGGAGATCTTCCAGGTTGGATGAACACACCCCAGCTCCTCAGGGACAGAAGCTTCTGCACTCCAGACCCTCCCAGACCTTGCCGTATGTCTCTTCATTGGGCTGTTCTTCTTTATCCTTTATCATATTCTCTGATAAACTGGTAAACATAAGTAACTGTTTTTCTGAATTCTGTGAGCCACTCTAGCAAATGAATTGAACCAGATCAAAGAGTCATGGAAACCTCCAATTTGTAGCCAGGTCCTGCAGAAATTGTGGGTAACCTGGGGAGCTCCTACTTGTGATTAACATCTGAGGTGGGGGAGAAGCAGTCTTGTGGCAGCCCTTGAAGTGTGGAATCTGACATTATCTTCAAGTAGATAGTGTCAGAATTGAGTTAAATTATAGCACACCCAACAACTGGTGTTGCAGAATTGATTGGTGTGGGGAAGCCCACATGTTTAGTGACCAGAAGTGTCAGAAGTGTTGTAAGTGTGGTTGGAGTGTGAGAGTAAAGAAGAAACACAGAAAGAACTAGTTTTTTTTTTTTAAAAAAAAAACAAAGTATTTATAGATTGATCAGATTCTGTGAGGATACTGAATGATACTTAAAGAAGGAGAACTTAATGTTAAAAAATGAATATGAAGATTAATTGAAAAAATGAAAAATACCATCTCTTTTGATGAATTCATGCAATAAACTTATATATTGCTACTGTTTATTTTTCTCTTTTATTGCTCCATGCTGAGATGGGAATGAGATTATAAATTGTAACTATATTCCCCACTCTTTAAAAGTACCTTGGGGTCTTCAAAATTCAATAATTAAAGTTTTAGAGTTTTTTTTTTTTAAAGAAATTTAGAGCTGAAAAGCCTAAAATTTTGGCCAGAATTTCCCCCCATTATATTAAATCTATTTTAAACAAAAGATAGGGGAGGAATCCTGCTCAAAATTCATTTTCAATGTATGTTCTAGAATGTTTCTCTCTTGGCACTATTGATTTGGTTTAGAAAATTATTTTTCTCTTTACTATAGAAGAGAATGATATAATTTTATAAAAAAGGTTATCTCTGTTTAACATACTATAATTTTCATTTTTGTTTGCATTTTATTATGTTAATAATCAATCAGGAGCTAAGTAGGATTATTTTTCGTAGGAACTAGCCACAAAATATATTGTACATTGTATTGCAGAGCTAACCAAACTGTGTAACTAGATTTATGCAAGGTTGTTCTGATGCTAAGCACTAAAGACTCTGAGAAACTTACAATCTAGTGGGAAGACACACTGTTAAGCAAATTGTGTAATTACCACACAATGGGATGGGATAAATAAGAAGAGAAGGAACAACCACTATACATCAGAACAGAGGAAGGAATTGATTATTGCCTAAGGGACTCTGAAAAAGCTTTATGGGAGAATTATACTAGCAATGGATTTCTAAGGACAATGAGTAGAAGAGATTTTTCTGGTGGAAAAGGAAAGAGATTGAGTTTTCCAGACAGGGAGTATATAGCAAGTACCATTGTAGGCAGATAACCAAAGGAATTGTCTTTAAAATTTTGCTTTGAAAGGAGAGCAATAAATGATAAAGCTGATATGTATGTTGCAGTCTAATGAGGACTCTTAAATGATAATGCAATGAATTGCAAAGCACACATCCTCTTGTCATCCAGAGTTTTCCATATGAACAGTCTTAAGAGTTTTCTGATATCAAATTCCTAAAAATATAGATTCCTAGACCTTTCCTTTGAAGCTTATTTTTTAGTTAACTGGTTTAGGAAAACTGATGTGAAATTGTTACATTTTTGAAGGAGAGGAGGTTAATAGCTCACTTGCTTTATAAAATGATAAATCATCAAAATTTGTAGAAAATTAAAGGAAAGGTTCTGGAAAGATTGAGAGGAAAGGCACAGAATCCAGTGCTGGTGAAAGATGGCAAGGATTTGAACTGAAGCAGGTCTGGAAAATTAGAACTGGGTAGAAAGAAAATTCAGCAGCTTTCAGATGCTGAAGTTGATTGGCTTGTGGGGTTCTTGGTGAGGGAGAATATATAAAGAAGTGTAACTCTGAAATTTCAACTGTTTGGGCTGTAAAAATGGTGCGTCCTGGGACCAAAACAGGAAATTCCGGAGAACAACATGTTGGGGAAATCAGGGTAGGGGTGGGGAGATGGAGAACATTAAGCTAGGAAGGATTATGTTCATTCAAATGCGAGTGTTTCTGGATTTAATAGAAATGTTCACTTCTGAAAAAACTGAGACGGAAATGTTCTTAAGCGGGCATTATAATGAATGGTACAAAAAAATAAGAGAGAATGCTTTTAAAGGCATGCCGGATTCAAAGGAAAAGTCTTTCAACCATTTACTACATGATATTTTCCCATGGAGATAATTTTTAAAAGCTTTGGCTCACTTAGAAAAAGAAATACTGAGGCCTTTTTGTTATTACTTTAACTTGTCCAATCTCTAAACCACAGAGATACCTCAGAGGTTCATTAGAAATTCCCAAACCCAGAAAGAGGAAAGTCCCAATAAAAACAAATGAACCAAACCAGATCCTTGAGGAGTTGAATTTTGAAGTTTTGACTTCCTGATTCTAAGGATGGGTCATATTTTAGTTGCAGAATAATGGTAAATGTAGCTTAAAAACACCATAGTTAAAATAATGAATCCCTTCCATGTCTGTCAGTAGATTTGGCACGCACAAGGACTGTGTGATTCAAATACACATTGTGAACTACACAAGCCCCATTTCTAACCAGATCCCTTTACAAAGGAACCTTTCTTAGCCTGACATCTTCACTTCCCCGTTGTGATTCGCTTTTCCATTATTGCATTAGATGCAGTCAGTGGCTCAGGTTTTGTTGACAATGAGAGACAATCTCTTCCTCTTCCTCTTCCTCTATAAGTAAATAACCCAGTGTTCAGTTATGAACTATCAACAGTTATACTTCTCTGTCTGTCCTCTGGACTCATTGCATGTCTCTGATTCAAGAGATTGCCATTACAGTGGTCTGGAAGGAAGAAAATACTCGAGGAATAATTCAACCCTCGGTTGCCAAAAAGTTATGTCTCCTTAGAAGAGAAATTGAAAAGCATTTTGATACCAGCTTTCACAAAACCCATATTACTAGCGACCATGGAGTGAAAATACCTGTTGAATCCTATGTCATGACCTAAGAAAAGTTTTAAAGAGGAATGCATTGACAGAGCGATGAGCAAGTTCACTGTGACACCACAAGTTAAGAAATTTTTTAGCATTTGGAGTCTTCAGGGCTTCATGGTGCCGAGTAAGTTTAGAAAAATTTCCCGGAGGATGATTAACTCTGTGACTTATGGACCTCTTGTTCCCTCCTAGCCTTGACTATTTTTCTCTTGTATTTGTATTCTTATAAGAAATATTTCAATTAAAAATAAATTTCACCCATAGAATGACTCATCCACAAAACTTCATGATGATTATCAGAAATATTCTCCTGAGCAAAAGAAACCTGACATAAAAAAAAAAATACTGTATGATTCCATTCATATAAAACTCTAGAAAAGACAAATTGAATCTGTAATAACAGAAAACAAATTAGTTATTGCCCATAGCCTGAAGTAGAAGGATTGCCTGGGATATGGTACAAGGAAACGTTTTGGGGTGACAGAAATATTCTTTCTCTTGATTATGATGATGGTTACAGAAGTTTTGGATCTGTCAAAACTCATTGGAGTGTACATTTAAAATGGGTCTATTACATTGTTTGTAAATTACATTATAGTGTATGTAAATTGTAGGATTTATATAGCTTCCTGGAATGTAAGCTGTGAGAAGGCATAGATTTGGGGGATTTTTTGTCTACTGTAGTAACCCCAATTCCTGGGACAGTCCTTCAATGCCTACCACATTGTGCATTTGATGAATGAATTGGTAAATCTGATAGACATTTGAATTGAATAAACGTAAACATTTCCTTTTCAGTAATTTTTCCTACAAAAAAATAAATTTCACTTTACCGAGTACATCATATCTCCTTATTTTCACAAGGACACATATATTGGGTTGAACCCAGAACAAAAGCTAAGGATCAAATATTTACTCCCTCTCAAATACCAACCCAAAAAAAATGTATTTTAACACTAAGACATTATTTTAAAGACAGTCACTGTCTTCCTAAAAGTTATTTTTCTACTAATTTAATTTTTCTTCTTACCAGTTTCTCTATTTTTTTTCCCTGCAAAACTGTCCATTTACTAAACTGTGTAAATTCCTGGACCCATTTCATAGCAGCCTACTTAGTCATTAACTTCTTCCTTTTAATAAGAGAATCCTTTTAATAATACATCATTTAAGATATATAAAAGAATCACCAGAATAAAATTCTAAATCTTAGGCTATTGGAGTATTCACAGCATCTGCTATTTTAGCACATACACCAGCATTTTGCAGGGAAAAACTGTGCCTCCCCTTAATAAGTAACTTTTCACTCGACTTATGAGCATTTCTCTAATCTTAAAATGGTTTTTAATCCATGTAACTATTACCCAACACTCTTTAAAATCAGAAATTTAAAAAACAGGGGAATGAGAATAAAATAAATCAAATGTATTATATGATATACATTGCAGTATCACATTCTTTATAAAAGAAAAATAAGACATTTCTATGAATTTTGAAAATTAATACTTTAATAACCAAAAAAAACCCCACAGATCTGTTTCTCATAAATATTGCAAATTATAATACAATGCATGAGCAAGTCTGGATAAATTATACTTCAAGACACAAATTAAAAAGTGTTCTATAGAATAGATAAACAAGATTATACTGTAGAGCACAGGGAAATATACATAAGATGTTATGGTAACTCACAGAGAAAAAATGTGACAATGAATATATATATATGTTCATGTATAACTGAAAAATTGTGCTCTACACTGGAATTTGACACAACATTGTAAAATAATTATAAATGAATAAAAATGTTTAATAAATATATAAATTAAAAAAAAAGTGTTCTAGAAAACCTTTTAGGAAACATGGACGCAGGGGAGTGCCCATGGAATTCATCCCTTTCTGCAGTATGTTTTATTATATCTTAAAATTATTTATTAGGGGAGAGGAAAACAATTTCTGTGAATTATTTATTAATATTAAAATATTGATGAGCATTGCCTAAATGTAATGGGATTCCAGTTGGTGCATTGGATTGAAACTGCTGAAACACAGCCAGCACAAGGGGCGTGTATTAAAAGAGCAGAACAAATGACTTAACAGGGGCCTAAAAGCAGCAATCAGAAAAGGTTCATTTAACTTAGAGATGGCACAAGCTTCGAGCAATTGCCTCTACTTAAGTAAGTGTGGAATTACAAAAGGCTATTTATTACAGTCCAACAGGGCCCTGCAGCTTGCTCAAAGACCTTTGAAGAATTTTCGACAGTTATAAAGCCTCGCTCAGCGCAGGAGCAGTAGAACTTAGGCAGATCCCCAGAAGAGCCTGGAAAGCTTTCATTAAAAAGTTAACACGATCTTCTTCACAATTGATCTTGGAAATGAATTATTTTCTCTCTCCTTTTTTAAGGAGAGATGCTATACCTAGTAATTTTCAAAACTTCTTTGAAAATGTGCTTTAATTGTTAAGAAAAATAAACCAGTTTCACAGTGATATGGGATGAAGGGAGGGTCTCCATGGATTTACTAAGAAAGTGTTCCAACATTCAGCCGCTTTGACATGCTCTGTAAGCATACATTAGAAGTTACTCTATTAATGGATTTTCTGCAGGAGGAAATTGGTGGAATTTCTCTCTTTTTTTGGTAAAAAAAGGAAAAATTGGTTCTAAGGACATTGAAGCTGAAATTATTCTATTAGTGATTGGATAATAAATTGATTTTTCTAAGTATTAGGGTAAATTTAAAAAATAATTATTAAAAATTTAACATATCTGTTATTTGTTTCTAACTCAGTGACATGTTTATAAACACTGGATATGTTTATAAAATTTCAACTAAATATAACCAAAATAACTTATCTTTTGCTTAGAATCTATTTCAGAGCAGCAAACTGCCTCGGAGTGAGGGTTGAGAGTGTTGTGAGCCGAGTTTGGGAAATAAAACAATAATATTGAATAGATAAAAAGCAAACATAAAGGTAAATGATATTAAGTTACATGGAAGGATATTGATTGTTAATGGGAGCAAAATGTGAATAAGAAAATGAATTTACTTTTCCATCAGAAAAGCAACACCTACATTTTTCTTTGGAGAAGGTTATGTAATCATTCCCAGGCCATTAACGTAGTGAGGCTTTAATTACAAAAATTTATAAGAAGATATTACAAATAACAGAAATAGAAGGATGGAAACTTTATTGCAATAGATACTTTGTTTAGCTTTACACTTTCCAAAGAAGTGTCACAAGACAAGCTTACTGAAAGCTCTGTTTTTAAGTGAAGAATAAAAACGAAAGGCATTTGTAGACAGGAACAATTTAAATGAGAGATTGAATGCAAAAGTTGGCGAATGATAATCATAGAAACATCAGGTCAACAGATAGGTACTGCTAGATGTTGTTGGGAATATGAATAAACCAGGTGCTAACAGTCCTTGATTTGAGAAAAAGATCTATTAAAAAATAGGTCCCTTTAGGAATGAAAACAATTCAACAGTTAATGTGCCTAAGAATTCTTGATTTTTATTTGTTTCATGTTTGTAAGTTATTTTGCTGCATTCCTTTAGGGCAGAATGCCACTGCGCCCCACACTGAGGTATTTTGGTTGGCCAGTGTACCAAGACTGAGATTTGAAACCAAAAGTGCATTGATGGATAGTATGTATTTTTCTTTTTAATGGAAGGATTTCAAGTAAGATATCACTTAAAACACATTTAATCTTCCACTAGAAATGTTACTGACCCTATGATATCTGATCCAAACAGATTTTTTTTATTCATATTCTATTCTTTTGATAATGCATAGCAAAATGTAGCAAATACAGAGTCACTACTCAGTAAGATATCTCAAAATAAATAGAAAGAGGTGACACAAATTGCACTCATTACTGGGTACTTCTGACTAAATTTTTTTTTTGAGAAGTAAAAATGCAAAAGCAGAGATTGTTGTTTCCTGATACGTATTTTTTATTCATGAGAGATTTTTGTCAGAAGTCAAGGTCTACTATAATGTGTCCTAAATCCTATCTATTTTATGATACACTAAATATTACTATTACCTATGGATACCATGGGACTCTATGCGTAATGGATTCCAGTCCTCTTACAGAGTTGCATATGAAAATGTTATCAATGAGCTGAAGAATCTGGCATTAATAACTTTGCAACATTGTAACAAATAGGTAGTCCTGATGTTTTGTTCTTTTTTTAATATATCAAATATATTTCATTGCTTACATTATAGTAGCAGATTGAAAACATCTGCTCACTTGCCACTACTCCACCAGCAGCTGAAAATCTCAGCTCATTTTCCATAGGCTTGTGTGTACCAGGGCTATAATCCAGCTGCTGAGGCTTGATATGGGGCCAGATTAATACTCACGAGCCTTTGAAATGGAAATAGTGCTTTCTTGCCAAAGATTAGATCAATGATAGACTCCATTTGTTTGTTCCCGTCCCTCTCCACTCTTCTTTACCACCCTTCCCAACCTGATTAATCTGCCTTTTCCCATCGTCCCTCCCTTCCTCTCTTTACAGCTCCATCACCTGTCATGACGATTAAGAAAGATCGGACTTCCAGAAGCAGTATTTCTCTATCCTGGCAAGAACCTGAACACCCTAATGGAATCATATTGGACTATGAGGTCAAATACTATGAAAAGGTGGGAGATAATGTTAAAGGGCTGAGTTGTGTAGGAAAAGGGGTTACCTTCTCATCAGTGTGCTCTTGCAAAGAAACCAGTGGCATTGCTGGGAAGTGAGAGCTCTGTTTAGAATTCTGGTCATGGGACACCTTTGATTTATATAGAGAGGGGTGTTTAGAAATCATTGTGTCAGATATTCTTCAGCAAAAAGCCATAGCAAAGTTGTTACTACCAAATTTAAGCTATCAAGTTGTGATATGACAGATGACAATTGTGTCCTTCCTTGCTGAGACCCCTGTTATACCAGCTGTTATCTAGTGATTCCTTCATCTATTGATGAACCATTCCTTAGTTCATTGCCTTAAGCATCATTTGCTGACCTTCACACTCAGATAAATTTCATTCAATACAGATAGGAACCTTGAACTAATAACAAAACCAGTGTATTATTGAACTGATGATGGAAAGCTTTCTTAACTTGTTACAAGGAAATTTAGAAGGTGGGAGTGGTTGGATACATTTGCCTCACATCATAAAATTGTGGTTCAGTAATATAATGATAAGAAATAGGCACACAATTATTTATAAGTAGAATATAGGCCATGATATTTCATACTGTAAATAGCACTTATTTCTCCCTGAATATAAATTATGGTGAGATTTGAAGGCAAGATGTATTCAAACATTATCATTAGAACTCAGTGATTTTATAGCTACTAATATGAGCACAGCATATTTGTGTATCTGCTGCCATTTACAAAATATTTTAAAGTGAACTAAAAGCAAATCGTGTGTTTTATAGTTTCTATTTGCACAACACTTCAGCATACGTTATTTCGAGCTGTCTGATAGTCCGATGAAAGTGGGCAGATAGGTTCTTTTATAAGTAAGGAAACTGAGAGTCAGTGGCATTATTTGAATTTCTCACAACCTCACAGCTATTAAACATTAGATTTCTGTTTGAACTCTGGCAGCCATGACTCCTCGTGTAGTATGATTTCCCCTGTACCGCATATGTCCCGCTAATGAAAAGGGATCATTAGAGACGTGAGAATTAGTGATATGGTCAGTTGTGCAAAAAGACATAATGCATTCCTTTGCATCATGTAGTTATTCTGTTCATTGAAGTTAATGTATTTCACAAGTGTGATGCCATTTTTCTCAAAGTGCCCCCTACAGGGAAAAAGGTATGTCTCTTTCATTAAAAGAAAGTGAAATCTAGTAAACCTCACTGTGCCAAAATCATTCTCCAAATAAGTGATCTCCTAGCTTTCAGTGATCCACTGTGGTATCATCAAATGCTCGTTTGATCGTGATCTTCCATTTTTAAGTGTTACAAGATGGACTGGGCAAATATAAGAATCCATGTTTTATAGATGATGATGCAACAAAATAAAAAGGCAATTAATGATACAACTCAATTTAGACTGGATAGGAGAACCAGGGAACACCCAACTCTTAGATCTATGGAGCTGATTCAAAAATACTATTCATCTCCATTCACATCTTTCACAAACATAAAAAGTTTTCTGAGCTTATTTCAGATTCCACCAACCAAGCACAATATGCATCCTTATTTTAAAACAATATTAATCAATACAGGTAAAAAATGGCTGAACCTTTTTATTATTCCCTAAGCATTTTAAACTTGATGCATACCTATGTGTAATATCATTTTTATATACTTTATAGAATTACTTTTTTATATCATGCATTCATATATTCAAAAGTATTTCCAAATATATATATGATGCTTGGAAATATTTTGGAATATATTGGAATTTAAGCTCTACAAGGCCTAGCTTTCTTGACTGTTTAGTTCATTAATGATGATGAACGGCAGCAAGTTTGTCTGGGTATATGCCTAACAATCTTTTCACACATGAAATAATAATTTCTGTAAAATAAACATATTTGTCCCTCTTCCTTATTTAACATACTAATTCAAATGCTGTTTGATACATAATCAGTATCTTTTAAAAGTATCTGTAATGCATATTTTTTCTGTAATATTCTGTATAGTTTTGGTTGAGAATATGCATTGTTCTATATCACAGACTCCCGACCCCACCCCACATGCAGCAACATTTCACCATTATTTGAAATTAGGTTACCCACCAAGTGCTCAGTGTGTATTGACATGTGTTAGAGGAAAAACACGGTTCTGTGTAAATCCAATTTTTATAAACAAGGCTTGACACAAACAGTCTTTATATTAATGTGCAGTGTGAATCTTCTGATGTACAATGTGAATCCATTTGGGAAAATTTCTAGACTTTTATCTGAAGATTTTTGTCTCTACTAAGCCACGGTGACTTAGATTAAATACAGTGCGAATGTAGTTGATGCTAAGAAAGTTATTAATGTAGAACTCTGCATAAAACCTGGGCCCTTTTAAGTTTAATATCTTATAATTGATAGAAATATTTTCTGAGAATCAGTAGGACATTCCTGTTAAGTTTAATTCAAAGGGGCATTTTCCTCTTTGAGAGTTTATTCTTGGAATTAGACTGAAGGTTTCATTCAGCTGTGGCTTTGAAGAGAACATATTTTCATCCATATATTAATTGGTAAGACTGAAAACTAATTTTTCCTGCCTATGTACAGGGCACAAATTATTTATCCAAGTTAGGAAATTCTGTAAATTGTTTTAGCTTAAAAATGCCTCTAGGTTACATTTAGAGAGTTAAATGATTGTCATCTCTTTTATCAGTCCTATGATCTGAGTTAAAATCCAGAAGAACTGGTTTTGAGTGGCTCACTTTTTTACCATTTGATAGCGTTAGGAAGGTTTGATTTTAACATGATTTTTCTTACCTCAAAGCAGGAACAAGAGACGAGTTATACCATTCTCAGGGCAAGAGGCACGAATGTTACCATCAGTAGCCTCAAGCCTGATACTACATATGTATTCCAAATCCGAGCCCGGACCGCCGCTGGATATGGGACCAACAGTCGCAAGTTTGAGTTTGAAACTAGCCCAGATTGTACGTATTTTCTCAATATAGTGTATGGTGGGAGGGCTGTTGCAAATGTGTCTGATAATTCATTCTCACTCTAAGTTTTAACTAAGTGTTTTACATTGAAAATATATTGCTTGAGGACATTTAATAATTGTGCATAGCATTGGGACTGTGTCCTTGTGTTTGTGTAAGGGTACATCATTTTTTTTTCTCTTTTACAAATCAAACATATTCTAATGCCTGGAATGCTTCTGGTCTTCTGTTGGCTATAAATTGCTTTGAGGAACATTATTTAATATAATCACATTTTAACTTCCAGTACCTGTTAATCCAAATATTCTACGCTCATTGCATGATTCAATGAACTACAAAAAAGAAACTTGCTGATCCATGAGGAACTTAATATTTTAATCCTTAACACAGTTAATCTTGTATCACTTGGAGATTAAGGATTTTCTAAAACCTGATTCATCACCTCATTCACATTCACAAGCAATTTGAATAGCCCTGTGTCTCTGACACCAAATTTGTCTGAAATTGGCAAACATTTTCCCCATGACATTTTGCTTTTCCTCACATGCATTTGCTTCATATTAGAAGAGCCCCTCTGCTAAAATATAATTTTCAAAAAGGCAAAATCATAGCTGTGGTACTAATGTAAAATAAAAACAAGTTAAAGATTTTATTCAACTTATTAATTAATGAAGAGACTAGTAAGAGATTAAATGATTTAAAGGGAAATTTGAAGAACAGATACATATACACATATATATACACATTTGTATATGTTTGTGTGTGTCTTTGTGTATGTGTGTATGCATATGTAGACAATCCAGAATACTTAAAAAAATTGATTAATTTGTCCAAAACTGGTTATTATACTATGGGACAATAAATATACTGATTGATGTCATCTCTTGCAATGCACACAAACTAATCATATCTCTAGTGAATATATCACTCTAACTGTAATGAGAAGGATTATTTATATCACTATCCATTGTCTGCAACTAATTTCACAGCTGTTAAAACAGGCTAGAAAGACAATCAAAGATAAACATCCTTGTAGGGAGGCTATAGCTATATACAGTGGTAGAGCACATGCTTAGCATGCATGAGGTCCTGGGTTCAATCCCCAGTACCTTCGTTAAAATAAGTAAATAGCCTAATTACCTCTCCCCACCCCCCAAAAGAAAGGAAAAAAAATTTAAAAAAAAAGATGAACAACCTTTAGAAACAGATATCCAGGGAGAGTCTGACAATGCCCAGCCCTCCACTGAAAGGAAACCCAATATTCTCTTTTGATGGTTCCAATTTTACCATTTCTCCCTGGCATCTATATTTTCCATTTTCTAAATATTATATTAATAATATAAAATCACATTGTTGTTGATATGCTAATATTTTTATGCCCAAACTTCATATCTCATTGAAACATTCCAGATTAATAAAAGCTGTTAATATGATAGAATAAATATTTTATGACATACTTTTTATCTGACAGAAATGCTGCTTAAAATAACAATTTCTACCTTCTGCAAGGTATTGAGAATCTAGTGTTCTTAGAAATTATCAGCTCACAGCTGAAACATGGCAGTCCTGCTACCAAAGGAAAGTTGCCATCTTCAAAAGCACAAATTTATACATTGGTCCTCTGGATCCATGGGTTCAGCCAACCTTGGATGGCAGACATTAAAAAAAAAAGTTCCAGAAAGTTTCAAAAAGCAAAACTTGAATTTGCCGTAAGCCAGAAACTATTTAGATGATGTTTTTATTGTATTTACAGCTATCTACACAGCATTTACATTGTGTTAGGTATTATAAATAATGTAGAGATGGTTTAAACAATGTGGCAGGCTGTGCTTTGTATGCAAATACTACACCATTTTACATAACGGACTTGAGCATCCTCAGATTTTGCTATCCGTGGGAGTCCTGAAGCCAATCCCCCTTGGCTATGAGGGACCACTGTGCCTCAAGACCTCTCCTAATCCTCCTGTGATGGAATGAACATGGAGAAGTCACTCTTTGAGGACATTAGAAACAAAATGCTGTATAAAATAACTACAGAATCTGTGTGAACAAGATTTAAAACAAATTTAAAATTTTATAAGACACAATATCAAAATATAATTGCAACTTAATATTAGTAGTTCTGAATCTTTTTGTAACTTTTAAGTGGTGTAAAGAAAGTTCCTTGTTTTGAAATGACTACAGATTCAATTTTTTCAAAGTATTAAGTAGTTATTTTAATTAACAACAACCAAACCTATATTTTCTTTAGCAAGGAAAATCACAAATCACAGAAATAGAAAAATCAAATGTTTATTATATCATATGGTAGAAAAAAAGCCATACTGAGGGACAGGAGGGACAGAATACTGTTAGATAAATATTTATTATATTGATGCATATTTTGGAACATCAGTCAGTCTAACCTTACATGATCTTAATTAGCAGTTAACCTTATCTGATAAGTAAATTTGCAAAAACAACAATAAATTGTAAAATTCTAATATGATTCCAGATTTACCACAGATATCTCTATGATAGTGTTATATATGATCGTCTAATGAGTCTTCAGTGTCTGAGGTTTAAGAAATACTCCATTTAAAAACTTTAGTCTTCGGACTTTTGCAGATAAATTTTATATTTGCTATATTTCCATTGTTTGATAGAGAAGATGGAAAGAAGAGAGAAAAATAACTTTTTTAACATACACTTTGATTTATAAAAATCTTTGAGTTTGCACAGTTTGATTTTTTTTTTAATCAGTTTACTCTTACTGCTTTACCATAGAATTCTTCCCAACTTTAAATATAGAGGAGGAAAAAAGTACCTTTTGTCTTAGGAGGAAAAAGACAAAAATCAAAACTCTCACTCCATTTTTTAAATCAAAATGATATATTCGTGAAAACTCTAAGGATTTAGAAGTCTTATTTGTTATAGATCAATATTTAAAAGATATAAAAAAGGCTCTAGCTGTATTTCTTTAATGGTTTGCTTCTTATTCTAGGTTTTATTTTTTTTAATTATAAACATTTCATCCATAATACATATACATGCTTCTTAGTAGAACATAGTGTATTTTTACCTGGAATTTAGATAGTATTTTTTGGACTTAGTTTACAGTAGCAATATGAAGACACAGTGGAGCACATATTTTCTTAAGTGTTTTAAAGTTTCTTACTATTTATAGTCAGTGCTTCTATTATGTACAATTAAATTTATTATCATTTACAGAAGAGGAAACAGAGGCATCGAGAGATTAAGTAGATTTCTAAAGTTACACAACTGGTAAATGATGGGTCTGATTCCAGAACCCATGTATTTTTGTGACAGTATAAATATTTTCATAAATATTTCATTTGATTTTGCTCTATAAGCTGTCCAGATACTATTATATACTTTTGGTCATGGTCTAGGACACAGAATTTATGTGTTTTTTCTGAGATTGCATAGATGTTCAGTGGAGTCAGTGGACCTAGAACCTCCAGGTTTTGGAGGACTGATCCAGTGCTGCTCTTATACATTTAAAAAAAAAAGTCATGCTAAGACCCACAGAAAGCATGGGCTGTATAAAAGTAAAAGAACTTTCCTAGAACAAACACAACATCCACTAAAGCAAGAGTCCAGATGATATTGTTACCCCAAAGGTAAAGACCTCAGTTCTTGTCATACCCGAAAAATAAGTTTTAGTCAGGAGACAGTTTGTAGTGAAAGATTTTAGATTTATTTAGAAAAGGGAAAGTACACCTCCAAGAAGGGGAGGTGGGCTGCTCCAAGGGGAGAAGAGCGGTGCTCTCTGTTTTGCCTTTTCTCTTATACCCTCGCTGAGAGGTGGTCTTTTGATTGATTGATGGCTCTTGCCCCTTGAAAACCTAGTCATGATTGTTTCCTTTGCACATGTCCTTTCCCATGGTATACACAGAAAAACCCATGTGGGGCTAAACCACAATGTTAATTGTGTTACAGTGAGCACTGGGTCATGTCCAGTTATGTTTTTTTCGCTACTGTGAGGTCATGACTGTCAGGTTCTTACCAGTTCCTTACTGGCAGCCATTCAGAAGAAGTAAAGCCCCTTTATGCTGGAGACAGGCGTAACACCGTCTTCCAGACCTTCCTCCCTCTCCTCCACCTTGTTTGCCTGGTGCCCCCACTTATCTAACTGGCATGTTTGGGAAAGCAGACAGTCCAACTGTCTGGAAACCCTCAGTGGGTAGAAACTGAGTCCAAAGCCCAAGAAAGGCAGGCACAACGTAGGTGTTAAGAGGAAGGACTCTGGAGTAAACTGACATGTATAAGAGTGACCTTGACAAGCCACTTCAATTTTCAATGCCTCAGTTTCCCTGTCTGGAAATTGGGGAAGATCATTGTGCATTATCAATAGGGTTTTCTGTTGCTTGAATTAAGTGTTGTTTGTAAAGTGCTTAAAATATTACCTGGCATAGTAGTATAGTGGGCACTCATGCTGTGTGTTTTGTGTTTAAATAAATAGTACATAATTTGAACATCCAAGGAATTTCAAATTGATATCAATTTTTGACAGTATGCTAGGTAAAATTATGAGACAACTCTATAACACATTTAATCAATACTATTTATTCAAAGTTTTGCCAATTTCAGTAACAAAAATGGTCTGATGTGGTCATGTGTTTTTAGGTCATCTCTTGGATTCATAGATATTTAGAGCTAGAGGAAATTGTAGAGAAGTCTAGTTTAATCCTGTCTTGAACAGAAAAAGGAATAGAGAATTCTTCTTTATTCTATCATGCCTCATAGCCACCCCCTCCCCACCAGTTTCACTGACCTTTATTTCCAAAACTGGCTAAAGTTTACCAGTGAATTCAGAACTTGTTGCTCTTTACAAGTTATTACAGTATGCAAAATGAAAAGCATGAGACAGAGCAATTATTACATGTTCCTGAAGCATTATTCAATTGCAAGATTAAGTTATTTTACAAACGATTCATAGATCTATAGCCAATGGCTAGGGATGTATCAGTCCAGGTCTTCCGGGAAGCAGATACTAAGGTGGAATTACAAGAGCTTTGGGGCGAGAAGTGGATACAGATTAAAAAATAAAAGGGGAGGAGCAGAAGTGGCCGAGCAGAGCCTCAAACCGAGCTGAAGAGAGACAGAAGAAGGGTTGAGGAGGAGAAGCCTCAGAGAGCTCCAAGCGGCTCGCCAAGCCAGTGGGGAGCTCCAGAGTGAAGACCGCCCTTCCTCCCAAAGGAGTCCCACACTGGGGGGAAACGGTCTGGCTCCAGGCCCCTTGCCAAGTTTAGTCCTTGAGGAGAGCCCGGCCGCGGCGGCTCCTGAAGGTGCGGCAGCTGGAGGCTGTCTGCCCACTGTAGGCTGGGCAGGAGGGAGATCCCAGCAGGCACCCCCATGGCTGCCACAGTGCTGTGAACAACAGTTTTGTGATAGTAAAGAACAAAGTGCTTGTCACAGTGTATATTATGAGTGTACCATCCTGCCTCACTCTGAGATCTTTTTTTCAGATGCTTGGAAAACTTCTAACAGCCTATCTGCCATGTCTCTGTATTGGCATCATTTAACTATTTCCTAAACTGCATTATTTTAGAGAAAAGCTTCCAAACTTAGATTTTCATCAGGTTCAAGATGGGATGTTGGCTTCCAGAGAGGTGATGGTATACTAAACCCTCTCTTCTAAGCTCCTCTTTTGATACCTCGCTCATTCATTTGTTTAGTCAGCATTTACTACAAGAGCAATAAATGTTGATGTATGAGTGTATGAGAAGGAATGTTCCAGGAACTGCGTATATTTCAGGAAGTGTAGAGATGAGAACGCTTTGGATTTTGTTAGCAGATGAGGCTGAGGATTTAAGCAGAGAACAGATCCGAAATGGCTTTCCAGGTATTTTATCCGGAAAGTGATAGAGAGCCCTGCAAAACTTTTATGCACGAGAATGACATAATCAGATTCAGGGCTTAGAAGGAATACTCTGGTGGCCAGGTAAAAGATTGGAAAGGCCTGCACATAGTGATCAATTGGGAATTTCTAATTGTAATCCAGAAGAGAAATGAAGCTGGAAACGAAAACATTTAAAAGAAATTGGTGATTAATTGGATATAGAATAATCAGGAGAGGGAGAAGACAAGGTGACTTTATGTCAATGGTTTGTTACTCAGAATGTTGTGGTCTGGAATCCGAGGCATCAGCATCACTGGGAGCTCATAAGATATGCACACTCTCAGTCCTCCCCCCAGACCGCCAAACCAGAAACTGCTTTGCCCAGAAGATCCCCGAGTGGTTTGTATGAACATCAAAGTTAAGAGAAGCACTGGTCTAGGTCAAGGGTCAGTGAACATGTTCTTTAAGGGGCTAGAAAATAAACATTTTAGGCTTTGTGTACATGTCGTCTCTGTTGCTCCTGCCCAGCTTGGCTATTGTTTCCTAAAAGCAACCGTAGACAATATGCAGATGAATGACTGTGGCTGTGTTCCAATGCAGTTTTGTTTATAGACACCAAAATTTGAATGTTATTTAATTTTCTCATGTCACAAAATCTTTTGACTTTTTACAACCATTTAAAAATTGTAAATTGTTCTAAGCTTCTGAGCTATACAAACACTGATGTCAAGCTAGACATGGCTCCTGGGCTATTTTTGCCAACACCTTGTATAGGAGAGTGAATGAGTGATGGGCTGTTTATAAAGGAAGGAGATGCAGAGACAGGAACAATTTGGTGGTGATGTGTGTTGAGGTCCACAGCACAGGTGTTACACCAACTCTAAGATAAATTTGGATATTGGAGGCTAAACAAGCTTAATGAGAAAGGCTGTGTAATTTTATTCAGGGAAATCTTACCTATTTCCTATGTTTCTCTGATAACTTCTGTTTTATATGATGGTTTCTTGCCAGTGAGTATGGAGAAAAGCAGTCCACCTGTTTCACGCCATAGGCACTCAATAGTGTTGATTGATGCCAATGAAACAGAGTGTTTCATCTTACTAATGAGAAATTTCAAGTAAAATTATACAAAATATCTCCTTTTTTACGCTGAGTGAAGAATTATTTTTTACCTTGTATCAGGCAGTAAGGCATATTTCAGGTAAAAGCAGAATAAATATGACTTAATTTATCAGTGTTTCCATTTTGATGTTGGTTATGATGTGTTAATGCCTGGTCTCTTCTGACTTTTTTCCTCTTCAACCTCACAGCTTTCTCCATCTCTGGTGAAAATAGCCAAGTGGTAATGATTGCCATTTCAGCGGCAGTAGCAATCATCCTTCTCACGGTCGTCACCTACGTTTTGATTGGGAGGTGAGTTCACAGTCTGTTTTATGACTTACTTTCAGCACCGCTTTTCATGCTCCCCCCAATTGCTATGAAAATCTGAAGAGTGTGGTCAGTAAAGTACTTTAACAAATAAGAATGTCTCCACTTGTGTTCTCCATCTTTCTCATTTCCCTCCCTTTCTTTTGATGCTCCATCTTACGTTTTGAGTTTCTTTTTTTCACTAAGTTCCCGCCCCCTCTCCAACACACACCACTTCTCTCTTTTGACCTCACTCCTAGTTTCTACTTTCTTTTTACCAATTATCCCTTCACTCTTCAAATACACCCCAGATTTCTCTGACACTTTCTCACCCAGAACACTGGTAACACTGCACAGCACTAATCACTAACAATGGAAACTTTACCCTTCATTCATTTGAACAGCAGTTGTTTAAAAAAAATACTATAAACACTTTCGAGGGCCATTATAAAAACCGAACTGAAGGGGTCTGCACGGTGGGGAAGCAGCTCTACATGTCTCCTCATTAGGCAGCCTTCCAGGGTCCCCAGAGAAAGAGGCTTTCTATAGAGGATTTAGAAAATCTGAAGTCATTAAACTTTCACTAAAGCATTTAATTGTTTGTGGGAAATGCTCTATTTTTTGTGTTTTGCACATTCTGAGCTTAGATGATTGTTTTAAGTATATTTTCTTTCTGTGTTCTCTTCCTTTGATTTACCTCCAGGTTCTGTGGCTACAAGTCAAAGCATGGTGCAGATGAAAAAAGACTTCATTTTGGGAATGGGCATTGTAAGTTTCTAAATGATTTTTGTTGTTTTGGTTTCACCATTTCAATTTTAGCAGTTAATAATTTATAACTGGATAACTGACTGCCCCCTGACGAAGAGAATCCAAAAATGGAACAGGTTAAGTTTATTTTAAACGGAGATGGGAATGCACGGCTCTGCATCAGGTAACTGTTACATGGCCACATTTCAGCAGACTTGAGCAAACGTGAAGGGTAACTGGTGGTTTATATTCAAATAACGCACACGATGGGGAGTACATGCTATAGTCTGCTCTGCGTGGCTGAGAGGCAAAGCGTATCTTCCGTTTCCTTATTAACAGTCCTTTGCTAAAATCTAAATAGGAGCCTTTTCCCTTTCCTAACTGCCAAGTAAATATAAACAACCTCTGTTTATGTGGAATGCCTTACTCCATTTTGTCAACCAACCAGGAAAGAGCTTTTAGAATAAACTGTTTATTTTGGAGTTACATGATATCCAACTGGTAGGAAAGCCAGCACTTTCCGCCCTTATTTTAATACCAACCATTGGCATCTCTTTTTTAATATTTTCTAAAAGAAATACTCTTTTCAGAAACAAAGCATTTGTATCTAATATAAAGACGCAGTTTTGTTTTTCTTTCTGTTTCTTCTGGCGAAACAAATCATTCCAGGTGTTTTGCTTTTTCAAACTATAGCTCAGTTTATTGTCATAATTGCTAATCAGTGGCCTTGAAGGGAACAGCATGTTGTCGTGGAAATTTGTACAGAGGCTCTCCTCATGCCTATATTCTCTCAAATAATTTCAGCGTAACTAATACAGTCTTGTAAGCCTGATTTTCTTTGGCCTTCACTTTTGTATTTTCTGAAAATACGTTTAGTTCAATGTGATACTTCTTATCCGTCATTGGCTTTCCATCTAAAAGGTATAGCTTTAGTTATAACTCAGATCAAAACTCAATGACCTGTTGCTACCATGCAGGAAGCATTCAGTAGATTGAAGAAAGAAAAGAAAGTCTTCCGAAACATAGGTTGAAGTAGAGTGGACAGAGCAGTGGAGTTTGTAGAGAGTATTGTTTGTTTTATCTATCTCATCGAAGTCATAGAAAAATTCACAGACAGTCCCAAGTATCATCTTCCTAATATCAGTATCTCATTCCCGATTAGTGAAGTTGCCAACTCAAAAGTCTTACCAGAGTGCATGAGCCGATTACAGGATGTTTATCTGGCTTTTTCTTCATGATCCCCTAAAACACTGAGTCATGGTCGACCATGCATAAATTAGCCAGGGCAGGTGCATTCCTGTGGATTCCGTTGCTCTTAATCTGAGTGGGACAATGGATGTAAGTATTGTCTGTAGAACAAGACCATACTGATTTGGCTCTTTACATAGGAATTATGAATCTCATGACTTTGGAACGTTGATGAATTCCTGTGTGCCAGTTGTAGGCAGGTTCCTCTGTCGCCCCAACTGCTTTAGCTGTTGGTCTTCATGGTGGAGTTTGTGGAAACTTAAATTGTCTTCAAATGTGTAATATTCTTATGATAGCCAAACAAAAAAGAAATGTTTTATCCTAGCTGTGAGGGCATAAAGTAACTTATATGCATGTCATAAACTTTCTGCGTCTTAATGCTACAGCTGGTTTATTTCAGACCATTTATTTGGTATTACTTTGAAAAGCTCCAGCTATGAACTATTCCCTCCAGCCTTGTTACAAATCCTATAATATTGCTTCAAAAGGAAAGAAATGTGTTTCACCTCCTAAGATCCTGTCCCCTTGCCCTCTCTGGCTGGGCCTTTTTACTTTTTTGCTATCCTTAGGGCAACTCATGCTGGTAAAATGGAAATGGAAATTACTGTGTTTGCAAGAACGAGCTGTAAAGTAGTACAGCTTAACACATGTGCATGTGTTTATTATCTGGTTTTCTTGACACAGCCCAGTTACTCTGTGCGTTGCCCTTAATTATTGGTGTGAAGGGATTATGTGCCTCGCATCCTGAATCACCTGATTCCTGGAACCTCTGGGGGCGGCAGTTAAAAATCAGCAGCCAAAGCTCCCGCAGTGAACAGGCCATTTTTCTTGGGGATGTCTGCATGTGTGTGTGTGTTTGTATTTGTATTGTTTCCCTAACTGTTATGTGAGTAGAGAAGCAATTTACTTGATTTTAATCAATCACAATGAATTTGATTGATTTTATTGGGGAAAGACTTGAATTTTTAGATTATTTAGTAAAACATTTTCTCTCTCTGGGGCTGACAGGTATGCGAGGGTAACTCTAAAGCACACTTTCAAGGCTGTTTAATGCCAGTGCTTATTTGGAATGTTTGAGACATTGTTCCCAACAACTCATTTTATAATCATATTTGTAAAGTCCTTTTTTTGAATTTAAGTATAGTTGATTTACAAGATTATATTAGTTTCAGGTGTACAGCATAGTGATTCAGGAGTTTTACAAATTATAAGCCATTAAAAGCTATTACAAGATAATGGCTATAATTCTCTGTGCTGCACAATATATCCTTGTTGCTTATCTGTTTTATACATAGTAGTTTGTATCTCTTAAACCCATACCCCTATTTTGCCAGTAAGTCTCTCCCAAACTGATTTCCTTAAGTTCAGCAAGGTAAAACATTTGTAATTGTTTACCAGAAAAACAATTCATTTTTATCTTATTTTTAAAGGTCCTATTTTTTTTCTTTGAAAAGGAATGCTAGATTTTCTTTCCTTACTGTTTCCTGACCTTACTATGATTAGGGGAAAATCAAAACTGGATGATCATGTATTCTCACTTCCATTTGATGTGCCTTCTTTAAAATGTAACCAAATTGACTAAACAAAGAGATTCTGAGAAGACTTTTTCCTAATGTCTTTTAGAAAATCTATAGTTACTTTTAGTGTTTTCCTTACCCCAAAGCAAAAAAGTATGATAGCTTTCCTTGATCTGTTTGCTTGTTTTAAGGGTAAAGTGTCTTAATACTGATAATGTCAGAAATAGTTTCAGTGTAATAATAAATTATAGTGGGCCACTCTACTAATGAGTGACTGTTTTTATAGGAAGCAACATTTATAATAACAGCAGAAGCATGCAGACCGATGTGTGAGCTCCAAAGAAATGGGCATTTCTGAGCCCAGATTCTATCTCCAGGAAACCTCCATAATATTCATATTTGTGAATAAACATTCTTAACATGAAAATACTAATAATGGCAATAGTCTCTATCGTTCCCCGGGCACTGACCACGTAACAGGCACTCAGTGCGAGGCACCTGAATAGCAAGTTGCCCAGGGCTTCTTTCTCTGATGCCTAGCGGATTCTTTGTGCTACGCTATTCAAAGTAGAAGAACTGAAAAAGCAGATCAAAAGCTACTCCACTCACAGTTTGCCCAAAGCAGGGGCAAAATACTTGCCATTTTCTCATTTCTGTGGATGTTGACTCCCTGAATATGTGTGTCATCTCACATCACATACTCTCTGCCTCAGGACGGAGAGTGGCTGCTCCTTAGCAGTGTCAGGGTCAACACCAGGCAGAGGTGACAAAGGAAAATGGGGCACAAGAGGATGGCCATGTCCCAGGTCCCAGGCAAGTCCCCATAAAGTGAGGGTCCTTGGCTTTGTGCAGGAAAGAATTCAAGAGTGAGCCAAAGTTGAGTAAAAGCAGATTTGTTCAGAGAGATGCACACTTCATAGACCAAGGGTAGGCCATCTCAGAAGGCCAGAGAAGCCACAAGGCATCAGGTGGCTGTTCCATTTAAAGTAAAAGTAGATACATACGCCATAGACAGAGTGCAGGCCATCTCAAGAGGCAAGAGAAAGGCCACAAAGTGTGAGGTTGTTAGTTTTTATGAGCTCAGTTATTTCATATGCTAACAAGTGAGAGGATTATTCCAATTACTTTGGGGAAGGGGTAGGGATTCCCAAGAGCTGGGCCACCACCCACTCTTTTACGTTTTATGATCATTCTTGGAACTGTCATGACACCTATGGGAGTGCCATTTACCAAGCTAATATATCACAATGAGCATATAATGAAGGTTAGGGTCTGCTGGAAGTCAGATCTTCTGCCACCTTGGGCCTCGAGGTCCACTGGGAGTTGAATCTTCCGCCATCTTGGTGCAAATTGCTGTGTTATTCTCTTAATGGTTGTGCCCTGCCCCCTTCCCTCCTGTCTCAGAGGTAGGAGTGGCGCTAAACTGTCTTCTCTTGCATTCTCCATTTGCTCCCTCACCCCCTAATTCCTATTCAGCTGTCTCAAAATTACCTGTAGAAGTAGCTGGGGAAAGTAGAGTTTACTTCCCCTCTCTCCCAGCTACCATATCTCTTTTATAGTCCATTTATTCTCACACCTTTATTTCTTCACTCAAAACCTCTAAGCTGCACAGGAACATAAGTGTGATGTAACATGGCATTCACAAAGTTGTCCTGTAGATCAGAAAGCTAGTCATTTCTTAGCCTAAAACTCTGAAATCCTAGACTCACTGGCCGAATGTCCATTGTGCTGGAGGCTCTCCAGAACAGCTGCTGTCATCCCAGTCTCCACACCTATGTCAGACAGACTACAAAACTGGCTCAAAGAAATCTCTGGTAATCCCACAGTGTTCAACAAGATTCTTCCATTAAAAAGTGGTATCTTATAATAGATAAACAACAAGATCCTACTGCATTGCACAGGGACCTATATTCAATTCCTCATAATAGTCTATAATGAAAAAGAATATGAAAAGAAATGTATATATGTATATGTACAACTGAATCACTATATTGTACACCAGAAACTAACACAACACTGTATATCAACTGTACTTCGGTTAAAAAAAAAGTAATAGCAGAAAAGACAATGTGATTTAATTATTTTAGAATTAAAAAATCCTTTAATGGTATAGTGTGATAAATGAAAAAATATATCACCATTTAGTATCCATGTCCCTTGCTAAAATAATTTTACCAATTTTTTTTTTTACCAGTGTTACCAAAATAAAATCAAAATCAATAATGTTAGTACATATACTGTGGGAGTTAAATTACAATGTCTTTTAATGTTAGAGCATGTTTATATACTTTAATAGATTTTAGATTCCCTTTTTAAAAGTCTTGTTTTCTTTAGAGAAAGAGTTTCGTGAACATTCCAAATTGTCTCTAATATGAATTATTTTTTCAAATAATAAGAATTTAATTAATATTAAATCAAATCCAAAATGATTATTCTGTATCTTTGGTCTGTGTTTCATTATAGAATATCATGAAATTTTTTAACCTTCAGAATAATTAAATATATAAATACACTATGAAGAAAGTTCTATTTAATAAGCTATAAATATGATTTGTTTGGAATTTAGCTCCTCAGCACCATTATTAAACTTATAAAGAATACTTATATTACCTTTAACTATGTTGAAAAGTTACACAATAAGGTTTCACTTAATTGATACTATATTAGTATATACATTTTACACCCATATTATATATACATATCCTCACAGCTTAAAATAGATCTTTAATTGTAGTGGGCAGGAATTTTGATTGTGAACGTTAATGAAAGCCGAATAGTGGCAGACAAAAGACATGCCCTTTTATATCCTTTAATTTATCTACCATTAAAGCAGCTATCCTACCTTATCTAAGTATTTCACAAACTTTCGTTTATTGTGAGATGTGGTGCTGTCACAGATATGTGGTTACTGCACTGTTTGTAGAATCATAAATGTGTGATAGTGTGATGGCATTTAGTCACTACTGTGCTGTTTGTAATTACTGGGCCTCCCCAGTTCTGAACCACCTTTCTCACCTTAAGATTCCCCTCCTTGAATGTCCATTTTCCTTCTAATGTTTTTGCAGAGAAAGTTTATTGTGGTGCCTCTTTATGTTTCTTTAGGGGGAACTTCTTTTCTTAAATTATTCAACACTTATTCCAGCCTCTTTGCCAGTTTCAGTGATACCTCAGAATAAGCTGAGTTTGGCACAGTTTGATGTCATGGGGATTTTTTTTTTGAACTAATAATGTTATCATAAAATTTGCTCAGAAAGGTTTTATAAGTCTAACTACAATAATGCCTTTCTTCTGTTCCTTAAACAGTGAAACTTCCAGGTCTCAGAACTTATGTTGACCCACACACATACGAAGACCCTACCCAAGCAGTTCATGAGTTTGCTAAGGAATTGGATGCCACCAACATCTCCATCGACAAAGTCGTCGGAGCAGGTAACCACTGCTGTGAGCCCACTGCCAACCTTGCATGTTAATTACAAGCTTACAACCATGAGTAAAAATGCTGCTTGAGAGTGATTGCTTAGGTTCACAGGACTAAGTACATTGCTATGAAAAGGGATATTTTCTGATTTCATGATGAAAGGTAGGCAGTAAATAAATGAAGGGGCATTTAATGGAATGTAGTGATTTCAAAGGTGTCAGACTTACAGGCCCAGAGACCACAGCCAGCTCTTTATTTATTGAATTTCAGAGGCGGCAGCCGTGGCAGCTCAGTCTCCCCGGGCTGATCATGTGTCACTCTGTTTGGCTAAAAGGGGGTAACAGGATAAAAATGTGTCTTACTTTAAATTAGCCTACTAAGTGGAAACTTTGATTTGTAGAAAAAAGTAATTTTACAATCTTCTTTGGAATTTAAAAAATAGCACAAAATAAAGTCATACAGGATATGTTTTACACAAATTCCATCACAACTATTTTGAGGGGATAGCTGAAATAATCTGAACTACTCCATTTTAATACTTGTCTGTAATTGCCAGTCTTAAATTATTTGTATTGAAGCTTGTTTTCATATAGACATCTTTTTCTTCTACTTATTAACTTAACCATAAACTCATTAACATAAAACACCTATGGAGTGATTATTTATAGTGGTTGCTTATTTCCAATAAGATTATAGATATTTATAAAATTACGGTATTTTATACATTTACACATAAACACATGGACATTCACAGTGTATATAGCTTGCATTTGAATACAATTACTACTCAAAAGTAAGAATAAACAATACTATGCAATAGTTTTACACAAGCATCTCATTCTTCAATATTCTTCTAAAAACAAACACAAATTAGTTACGTTGATATGGGAAATGGAGTGAAAGACTGAAAAATGAGCTCTTTGAATTATGCAAACCATATCAGATTACATTTTCTGCAAGTACCATATATATGACTGATGCTTCTTTGTACAAGTGTGCATATAATTTTCTCTGTTTCTTTTTCCGTGCACCAAAGCAGTATTTAGAACTCAAGCAGTATTTATTTTTCAAGCAGGCTAATCTGAGTAATTCACATATTATCTAAATAAAATGATAGTTTACTAAATCTTCTCTTCTAATTTTCTTAGTGTTGTATCCTAAAACTGACATGTGCAGGTACTTTGATAATATGAAACTAGCAATTTATAAAAGTAAACTAGAGTAGGTACTTCTCTTTTCACAATCTAAGACAAGAATATACACATTCACTGTTCATTTTAATGCAGCTAAAATTAATCCGCATTTGTATCAAGGACTGTCATGTGTATGGTGAGCTTCATCAGCTGCTCCATGGTGTGGAGGGTTTCTGTCATGCTGGTTTTAATGTTGCCCCACAAGAGTGCACTGTTCTCCAGCACGGAAGCTGCAGTAGCATATGCAGCAAAGGACTTCGCACACTCAACTGGAGAATGTCATGAGAGGAGGCGAGCCCACTATGGTCAGCCAGCATCCAGAAGACCAGACATTCACATTGTGACCTTGAAATTTGGGACACTCTGCATTAGTAAAAGCTTATAGACACGGATGTTACTGACAAAGCCAGATATCTAAGACACAGTGGGGTGAGGAAAAGCACACTCGTTAAAAATAATACCTGATCAATGAGATAAAGGGAAAGGCTATTTGTACTGAATCACTTAATAATCCCTGAGGCTCATTAAAATTAGGACAAATCCTCTATTTCCTTTCTCTCTTCAAATATATATGCAAAAAAAAATTAGGCATATGCTCCATTTTCAGGGTTTTACAGCCAGTTCTCTCATTTGCCACATTAAGGGCTATACAGTTGTGCCCATTTTTGTTCAGAAACACATGTATCTTCAGGGTTGGTTATCTTCTCCTGAAGGAGTGCAGTATAATATACATACCCAATTCTGTCTGTCTGGTTAGCCTTTAAGTGATTTGTCATTATCAATGTAGAATACGAAATCAAGATTTTGAAAGCTATAAATTTTTAAACATTTTTTTGTAAAATGTTAAATATCTACAAAAATAGATGAAATTGTATAGCAGTGTAATGAACCTGCATGTACCCATTTCTACAACAACTTCAGTAACGATCCACTCATAACCAGCTTTCTTTCATGTATACCCTTACCCACTTCCTATATCTTTTTAATGTTTAAAAGTTATATTGTCCACAAAAATGATAATAATCATGTTAAACTGATTAGCAGCTATCTTCCATTGTTAAAAGGCTGAATCTTTCATTCAATGACAGAACTTTCCCAGTCAATTAAATATTCAGAAAGACTATATATGTGGAATATGTCTCTAATTTTATGTCACAAATTTTATACAAAGAAATACATACAATGGAAACTTTCATTTATGCATTGAATAATCAGAAGAATTGTACCCATATTGCAAATTACAAAATTAAAACTGAGCCATGAGTTAATTTTCTCAAAGTAGTAAATTTTCATTAGTGAAGAATTTATAATGACTAAAATTCCTAAATTTAGTCCTCGATCCAACCATTATTTCAAAAATCAAATACTGAAAATTTCTGAAGGTAGAGAATACTTATTTAATTCCTATTCTGTGCTAGGCATTCACATGATATTTAATTTTATTAGCCTTTTAAGTAGGTATTATTATCTCCATTTCACCAGAAAAAAATCTGAAACTTGAACAGTTCATGATCACATAGTTATTAATTAGGAAACTGAAATTTGAATCTTGTACTTTTCAACTGTAAATCTATACTAGACACTAATGATCACAATAGTGCCTTCTAAGACTTTTTAAAGGATTAATTGAGATAATCCATGTATACTGCTTAGCTGACACAGCAACATTGTTCAATATACATATTCTTAATTCTTCTCTTGTTATAACGGTGGAAGGAGAATGGGCTTTGAGGCTAGTGCAGAGGATCATTCTACTTACACACAAGTACATCTTCCTCTGTTTTAAATGAAATCAGTGAGAGTAAGAAATTTTATTTTGAGCAGTTGTGCATTGCGTACTTTATATCAAAATACCGTTTACCCATTCTCATAAAGCATACTTTTTTCCAAAGAACAAATAAAAACTGATGCACTTACTGAATTTTAAAAAATCAGGTAGTGTCTTCTCAAATGATCTTTTTGTAGCTGTACTTTTATTTAGAAACGACAGGATCTAAATTTTTTTCTTATAGGTGCAAAATTAATCAAATATGACCATGTAAAACTTGGCCAGATGGAAAGATTGGGCATTGCATTTGCCCAGTCTTTATTTTTTCAACACTATTTTTTTAAAATAGTTATTATAAAGATAATTGAATTAATAGTTAACATTTCTATGTCTAGTGTAATGTATTTGTGACCATTTCTTAGGATTTATCAGAGTAAATAGTCACATTTGTAAATTTTGTGATTTTTAGATACTAGACTTACTGAAACACCATGTTCTGAATTTTGAAGGTAAATGACATGTCCCTATATCCAGCTATCCAACTGAGCACAAAAGGAGAAACACAAATTGGCCCACTTGAAATTCTGCCTCTTTCCCTTGGTCTCCCTAGTGAGGTATATTCACAACACGCTTTCTCTTACAAATACTCGGCCAATATGACAGCAGCCTTGTTATCACCATCATCATCACAACCATCTCTTCTTACATTCATGCAGAATTTGACATTTTAAAAGCACCTTTATACTTATTCTTCAGTTTGATCTATCTCTTAAGAGGCAGACAGATAATTTATCCCTCTTAAGATGGATCTGAACTCAGAGAAGAAATAGTGACTTACGCTTAGATGGCACTTACTGTGAGTCTGGCACTGTTCTAAGTGCTTTAAATACTGTAGCTGCACAAAAAATCCTGTGATGTAGACATAATTCGTGTCCGTATGTTATAGATAAGGAGGCAAAGGCACAGAGAGGTTAAAATAGTAATTCAAAATCACACAGATAATAAGTGACAGAGGCAGAATTAGACCCTACACAGTCAGGCTCCAGAATCTATGCTCTGCCCCACAGTTCTGTACTGTCTGTCCTGTAAACTGACAAGTGGCTTGTCACTTAGAATAAATGGTCCTGACATCCAAATGTAAAACACCATCCTTACACCACATTGATCATGATAATGACAGAACTTTTTTTCAGAAAACGAAAATTCATTATGGATGCTTCTTTATGATTTACCCAAACTTTATCATATCTTCTCCTCCTAATCCTCACACATCTACAATGACATTAAAAAAGATCATTGAACATTTCTTAAGTTCTGCCCCTAATCCTCCCTATAATTCTAAAAAAATAACACTCTAGCTGCAGATATTACTGTCTTCTCTGCATTTCCTTGAAGGGAAGAAATTAGATCTGCCTTTATTACCATTATGTCTCTGTGTGTTGTTCATACTATCTGTCATACTGTTGCCAATTGGTGAGTATTTATGAAATAAATGTATAAATAATGGCTTTTGGACCTTAAATGACTTTGACAAGTTATGGTGTAAGTTGTTGTTTTGAAAATAGTGGCAAGACAGGATTCCTGAGAAAGGATCAAGTCCAGGGGAGTTTAGGACTTCCTGAGAGAAAACCAGTCACTTGGCGTGATACAGTTGGTGAATCCGTAGGACAACCTGCTGCTTTTGTGGGCTGAAGGACTTAACTTGGACAAAAATTAGAGAAGCAGCATTTGACTTCTTGGCACCTCTCTCTGGCTGACCTGTGAGGCATGGACTTGTACCAAAACTCAGAGTGAGAGGGTTGGACCAAGAATGTTTTTCCATTCCATAGAGAGCCTAAAAATTGATCACGTAATTTTTCTTTTCAGAAAAATCTCTCATTTGCTATTAAATGAGAGATTTTTTAAATGTTGTACAAAATCCATCTAGTAATCCACACAAGATTAGAATTTCTTCTATGATCTAGGAGCATCCTATATGTGGCACTACTCTGTGACAATCACGATGGCAGCAGTGGAGACAGAAAAGAATGTGAAGGGTCTCTGCTCTCGGAAGCTCAAAATCAAAGAGTTGTGGGCAAATCTTCTCAAACACCATCTACATGAAGATGGCGCCCAAAATAGTTCTAGGCAGTATTTTATCATTGAATTAGAAAATGTAAAATCAGCAACACTCCATATTCAACAAATTCTGATTAACTGTTCATTTAAGACAACTTTTTTTTATTGAAGCCCATAGGATGTAAGAAAATATTTCTACAATGATTCTATAAATAAGATTTGATACTGTTGGATTATTGTGTTCCTTTCAGAATCCCAGAGAACTTTACAATTAGTATGTCCATAATGCAACATACACTACTCCAGTAAAATGCATCGATAGTGTATGCTTTTATTCTCATTTTCAGAGAGCCAGAATACGTAGCTTATTGGCCCTCTTGGTAAAAACAGAAACAGTGAGAAATGACTGAAATTTTATCCAGTGCTTGACTCATTATATCAGGGCTAGTCTGTTGATTAGCCCCAGAAAATGGTAGCTATAAGAACAAGAAGTGAAAAGTCTAAAAGATACAGCTCTCAGCTTCCCTCTTTTTCTTTCATATTTCATTATTCACAGTAAAGTGCGTCAAAATGCATGCAGCTTATCACAAGGTCCCTTTTCCAGCCAGTGTATGTATTTCCTGAGGTTTCTTAGGGAGTCTCAAATTACCACCATCCAAAATAATTTGGAGGCCTACAGTGTACGTCTTGCAGGTCAACAGTGTAAATACTTTGAATGGAATTGTTGAGAGGAAATAGTTGGTCTGTACTGATGACTTTTTAAGAATTCCTTACCTTGTCTTGTTTTGATCTTCTGCATCCTAACAGGTGAATTTGGAGAGGTGTGCAGTGGTCGCTTAAAACTTCCTTCAAAAAAAGAGATTTCAGTGGCCATCAAGACCCTGAAAGTGGGCTACACAGACAAGCAGAGGAGAGACTTCTTAGGAGAAGCAAGCATTATGGGACAATTTGACCATCCCAATATCATTCGCCTAGAGGGAGTTGTTACTAAAAGTAAGTAAAATCATAAGACCGATTTTGTGTCTGTTGAGTCAAGGTTGTTTAAACCCAAAGTCAATAATTTAAGAATTTTGATTTTTTTTCATTATCACCTGATAGTCCTGACCACCCCACACACACCGCCACCAAAATGTTTAGGATTAACATGTATTTCTTTGACAAGAGATCAAAGATATTTAACTAGTATTAGGTTGACAGTGCTATCCTAGATCTTAAAAAGCTTAAAAAATTTAGGAGCTAAACATTGGACTATATTAAGACATGCTGATTAAAAAATAGTTAAGTGAATTGTGTGGAACTCTCTGTTACATGAGTAGCAAGGAAAAACGATGACTCAATTTTGACAGAAATTGCTGGGAACTCCCAGCTAGCTGCCTTTTCTTTCATTGTTCACCAGTTTTATTTAAGCTTCCAAATCTTTACCCTCTTGGCTTTAGAAAAATTATGGGAGTTTGGGGACTGCTTCTGAGCTGTAAAGATTGGGATCACATTAGACCCAAGCCCTTTGCTCGGGTCTCTGTGGATTTCAAATAAGTCTGATCTAGAGTCCCAGCTGGATTCTTGACTGCTCTGGGGAAGCTCTGGCTCACAGCCTGTGGAAGAGAGCTGAACTTATTTCCATGATGGTTTCTCCAGCCAAGCTCAGAAGGCATCCCGTGAGGCAGATATGTGATTTTTGGCTCTAGTCCCAATGAAAACCTCTTGAGAATGCTCTGGGATTTGTTTTTTTTCTCAAGGTTTTGGACCACAGGATGAAGAATAAGCTAAATTGGCAGCAAACTTCCTAGAGTGAAAGACAGCATATGGCAGGGAATTTGGCATCCTTTAGGGGATAATTCATTGGCACCACATTTACATATTCTATGGTTACCAACAGACATTACACATTAAATTCTTCACAATGATGTTTTTCTTTAACATTACATAGAGCACTTTCCAAATGGCACTAATATCTATTCTCATTTTAGTGTGACTAGAAAGGCAATTCCTTACTACAAGAGCATGGTATAATTGAAATAATACTTGGATTTCCTTTAGAGTTTTTTAATATAATAAATGGGGTTAAGAACTTAACAATGTAGAAGTACTTAACCATAAAGTATAAGTCCATATTAAGTCTTGTAAAGCATATTTTTTCCCTCTGTACTTCTAAAAATTAGGCCATATTAGTAGTAACACTAAAATATTTTCTGATGAAAAATATCTTTTTAGCTTTTAAAAATTAATCATAAAAACATTGTTAGTGGTACTAAGGATTGGAGGTGTAAGTATGTGTTCCTTCAGTGCAAGATCATATTTATAGAATATCCTACTGAATGTCCATAGAATTATAGAATCGTGTCTCACAGGGGTTTTAATAGTCAGTTAACCATTGATTCTTCTGCATGTCATCCTTACCGAGAGGTTGTCCTTCAGATCTTGAGCCCAACTGGGAGAGGAAACTCATTCATACTTGTGTATCTTTTCTTCTTTAAATTCCCAAATTTCAAGAATTCTTCTTTTTCAGTTGACCAAGCATTGCATTATAAACATTACTTATTCTTATTACTACCCTGTGAATTAGATATGGTGATTCCATTTTACATTTGAGCAAACAGTAACCTTAGATAAAAGCAAGTCACGTATCCAAGTAGGAAGTCCTGGAGATGGCGTTGGAACCAGTCTGTTGCTTTCACCTCTGTCCCCAACCCCAGACGTAATGGGCTTTCTTCTTTTTATGTTTGAATTCTATGAATTCTTTTGTATCTTCAATTTTTATCTTCCCTAATAATTTGGTCATCCATCAAGCTTCAAACATTTTCTGGAGAAAATAATAACCCTTAACACCTAAAACAAAATGTTAACTCTCATTAGGGGCAAGAAACCATGCTATTTGATAATCAGTGACTAAACAGAACCTGGATCAAAGGAGGTGCTGAATTTACCAATGTTAATGAATACAAAATTGATGGGTTAATTGATTGAATATGAATAAGACAACAGTGTCTTCTAAGAATAGTTCTCTCTTCGGTGTTGGTTCATTAAACTGAATGCACATTTCAAAGCAGTGCAGTTGTGTGACTGATTACATCACGTAGGGAGTGGTGGAGAAAGTGACTGCAGTTTAGTGTGTACAGAATTACCACCTAACTTCTCCTACCCCCACGACTAAGAAAAAATGAGACAGCAGTGACTATCGAACTAAATATTAGGTTTAGATTTAAGCTGACTGATAGTCTATCATCGTTTATCAAACATGAGTTGAGTTTCTTGTTTCCAGTGTTATGAGTCATTGAAAACAACTTGTTTTACTTTGCTAGCTGTTTCCCATAAAATTATTTACTGATTGACAGGCAATATTAAACCATAATTATTGTGGCAGATTTTTTTTAGATATAAATATGGAATAATTGATATGAATTATGGTCACTTGGCCAAGAAATCCATAAAACAGACCCCAAAACCAAAATGCAGGAAAAAATGCACTAAGAAATAAATGACCTTTAAAAATCGCAGGTATTATGCAGTAAATGTCCTGTTCAAGGCCGAATCTGTAACATTCTAGTATGGATTACAACTGCCTTATTCTTAGAGTGAAAGTTCTAAATTTGATGTATCTCCTGGTCAAGTAATCATGTAAGAGACTGCCAAATCTGACTATATAAATCTCAGCCATCTCATATATCGCAAACATAATAGGGTAGCAAGCCTAGAATTAGATTCTGAACTCCTTTAGTGGCATATTTAAAAGCTTGAAGTCTCGCACCCTGTTACATCTGAGAGGAACTAGAAATGCGTCAGAATAAAGTTACTGTGTTGCATTTAAGATATAAATGAGGCAAATTTGTCACCAAAAGGAGTTAGTTAATCAACTTCTATTATTTTCTTTGTTTCCTGAGACTCTGTGACTACTAAGACAATCTCCTGGCAGCGTTCAGAGACATACACACACATGTGCACAATCAGAGTTGTGAGGTATGGAGCTGGTGAACAAATTGTAATGAAAGAAGAAAAGAGAGCATACTGGCACTTGGATTACGAATCCAAGGTTCAGAGATCAAAGTCTGACTCAGCTCTACTGGTTGGGAGATGTCTGACAAATCAGAACACTGCCAGAGACTCACTTTGTCCACTTGTAACATGGAATTAGCAGTTCTGCTTGACTGTTTCCACATCCTTGTAAGGTCAAATAAGATTCCATAGGAATACACTGTTAGGTGGACTAGAACTATGCAAATACAAATTACCACTTCTGGTTGAGTTTGAGAAGATTTTACCACTTAATCTGGGGATATAGAAGAAAATTCTTCAGAAAAATTCCTTTTTTGCTCAAAGATAATTTTAAAATTATTGCTATTAATTATGTGCTCTGAAAAACTAGGTCTATTATAATGTATCATTTTCAAGTTAGGGAAAGCCTTTTCTTCAGTCATTATATTTTCATTTATTTGAACTGAGCCATAAACAATTTTAATGGTATGTTTTAAGCCTGATGGTCTTAAACAAGAGAAGGTGAGAGAGTCTCTGATCTTCAAAGTAGCAGAAAGCTGGGGTCACAGTCCTACTCAGAACTTGGTACTAACATGTGTTGTCAATTTTAGCTGAAGTACAAAAAGTTGGAACTTGTTTTTAGCAAATGTTTGATATTTCTGCCATCACACTATTAGTCAAAGGATGTTCCAGCTTCATCCAAGAAGACTTTCCATTGGTCACTTTTCACCTAGTGAAATAGAAGGAATTATATTGGATGGGATTGATATGCTTTTTGTTGTTATTTAGGGATGGATTTTTTTAATTAAAAAAATAATAAATGCAATTTAACTGTAACCTTGTATTATTGAGGAAAGTCATGGGCAGAATTTTTAGAGGATTTCTCATACTGAAAGCATTTCTGTATTGGTGTGGGTGTCCACTGTACACCAAAAGATAATCATTTGCTTACATTTCCTGCACATATGGTGTGGAAATCTTACTGGAATAAGTCATTTTTTTAGTGAACAATGTCAAATTAGTTCTATTTCTTGTTTGCCTTTTTCTAAAACTTTTCTTCTGCGCTTGTCTCAAGGGTACTGCACTCTATGTCATATTTTTAATGGGCACTATATGTTATATATATTTCATTAATTTATAAAAATAGTTTATGATAGATTTTAGAAACTCTGATGAAACAAGTTATCGTGCATTCATGACTGTATTTTGATAAATGAGTTGAAAATTCTTAAGTTCCCTTATCGACCAAACTAGGAAAATCTCTACTCAATAAACTAGAGGAAAAAAATAAGGCAGGGAATGCTATTTTTACATGTATAAAAAGCTTTCCTTATTTCCTCAACATTGTCCACTCACTTCTCTTTGTTAAATTGGCCACAGTTGAGTTACAAAAGAATGTGTTGCTGTGTATTCCCCCCAGTCATTCAGATAAGATAGGTTTTGATATTTTTGAAAAATTAAATTCAGTTTACAAAATTTTAGTGCATGAGTTGTATGTGTCCAAAGATTGCCTCTCATAGAGCGCTGCTTTAAATCTGCGATAACTCTCCTAAAGGAAGAAAAATATACCCTTGTTTCATAATTGTCTAAGTAATTTTGGTCTTACACAAATTCTTGCAAAGAGGGAGAATAAGAAACACCCCTACCTCATGAAGCTAGTGATACCTTGATATCAAACCATACAAGAGCATCATCAGAAAGGAAAATAAAAGATGAGTATAGCACATGAGCAAAAATTCAGTATCACTGGAATAATTATGAAACCATGACTAGCAATGCTTTAAAAAAAGATACTATATCATGGTCAAGTTTAGTTTATTTCAAGAATGCAAAGTTGGTTTAATATTTAATCATTCAAGAAATCCACAAAATTAATAGAAAAGAAAATCAACCTCAATAGGTGTAAAAAATAAATATTTTAATTTAAATTTATTAACACATCATGCCTAGAAAATATGTACACCTGATAAATGTATATAAACACCCCCAAAACTACAACAAACAAGCCTGCAAACATCATACTCAGGAGTGAAACCAAGAAGGCATTTCTTTTAAAGTAGAAACTAGGAGTCTGCTGTTACCATTTCAATTCATCATTAGACCTAATGTCTTAAGTTTTGAAATTAGACAAGAAAATAAATAAAATGTAGAAAGTTTGAAAAGGAAAACTAACCAAGCTTCCTTATAAAATCATACTGGGCACATTCGAGTATTATTCTCAATAGAGTAAAGAAGAGTAGAAATATTGTTCCTATCTTTTAAGGTATTAAATTTTGTTTCAAATTAAGTGTAAATAAATTTTAAACTTTTAAAGTCAACTGCATATAAAGTATTCCCTGTGCTGAGATTCATAGAGTAGAGTTGGTTAAAAAAGGGTTGGAGAAAGCACTTCTGAGGCTGATTCGAAGAGAGAGAGCGTCCCTACCCAGCCTGCGACAGTAGACGCCACACGGCCGGTTCTCACTGGCGCTCTCTTAGGTGCTGGACTTAGAACTACAGACAAAATAGGTTGACTCCTGCTGTTATTAACTCATTGACTAGTGGACAGAAGAGGGATCGTTCTTAACATAAATAATGTCTTGATTAAAATGGAATTTTCAAAAGATTGCTCTGTATGTTTATATGATTTAATGGGAAACCTGCTGTAAAATACTCTAATTCAGTCTATTCCAGTATTTCTCTGTCTCAGTTAGTTATAGCACACGGTAATCTATAACTGAAACATTTTCTTTCTAATCCAAGGTGATTCAAATCTTCTTTCCTGAGAACAGTAAGGCATATTTTGTCAATTTTATTTCATTTTCCTTCTCCTGTTTATGCTTTTTTTGCTTCCACTCTGATTCTGATTACATGATACCAATAATGAATACTTGCTGCCAAGGTCAAAGGTTTCAATTTTATAAATCACACTCGTGTATTAGAGTGTGTGTGTCTTGAAAATAAGGCAGTTTATAAGACAAAATTACCTTTAATAGGAGTTAATAGCATTTCCTTTGGAAATGAGTTAAATTTCAATAATTTGTAGCATTTAAATCTTTGATAAATAACTTAGGCTTGAATGAAAATATTTTCATCTAAGGCCAACATTTATTTGATAATTGCAATATAGATTCCAAGCATGGCTATATGTTTGTCACATTATCCCACCCTCTTATTTTAATAGAAAATGTGATTAAGAAGGTTATGGTGAAACAGATAGCGCAGAACCTGGAATTCTTAGACATTTTGAATCACGTGTCTTCTGTCAGCAAATAAAATGATTAGTAGTATCTCTGAGCCACTGGGGAAATTAACTGATTGTAAGAGACTGGTGTGCTTCCCTTAACCCTTTAATTATGAAAGATCATGATGTTATCTATACTCCTAAATCAATATAAGAACAAAAGCAAAACTCCACTGCGCATTTTGTTTTACTGATTTTTGGTGGACTTTCATTTTGCCCAAACAACAATAATTTCATTGATTTCAGTTTGTATAAGCAGATGTATTTAAGGATCTCTGAGGGCAGTGAATAATATAGGCCCTTAAAAAAAGCTGGTAATGTCATTTCTAATTCAAAATACACAGGAAAGAGCACACGAGACTTCGATAGGAATGCACTGCATCCTGTGCAGATGAGATGGAATTTTATAAATGATTTCCAACCACATTCAATACATGTTAGAACTAGTTCTCGCCACTGTTGCAAAGTCTCTTTTCCTTTAACCCTGTTTACCATAATCAAAGTCACAAGGAGAAGTAAGTGAGGATACTGCTTTCCAAGGTAGAATAGTTTTTATTCTGTTTACTCTGTCTGTACATCTGGGTTTGCTGAATCTTTGAACTTAATTCAAAGCACATTTGCAGACTTTCCCATCTTAACTGATGTGTTTACAAATACGTAAATTATAGAGCTAAATGCAGCCTGATCTGATTTCTGAATGGTCATGGGGCTTTGGCTTAATTGACTGGTTTGATTTTCCAGCTACTTTTATTTCCCTTGCCAAACATTTTACTAGACATGCTAACAAGAAATGAAATGGTCATAAGGCTGCGAGCCATAAGGAAAAGAGTGATAAGCAAAGGTCTGGTTAGTACATAAACGTGATAAATGGCCACTGTAACTGAGAGTTGGCTGAACGAAGCTGTGTATCTGTGACTACATTCAAGTGCTGCATTGAGTTTTTCTAGCATATTAGTCTTCCAAGAATTGTATTAAGGAAGAAACATAGAAATGTAGAGTGATTTATGGAAAACATGCATAGGCAGGGTTTCATTTATTTATTTGTTTGTATATTCATTTTATTTCAGATTAGTTTTCTAGGACCATCCATAGACATTTGATTTACTGTTCTGGAGAGACAGAAGTTTCCAAAGAAATGTTGAATCTTCCTTTTTCTTCCTGAACATTGTCATGTCAAAGCCTAGGTAAAATTTTGAAGAAGCAAGTCTGTAGGCTCAAGGTTTTGGCTAAAATGACTTTTCAAACGTTACTAAATTTCATATATGTGTGTGTGTGTGTGTATAGTATATTTGATATGTTACTGAAAATATATAACTTAATCAGTGTCCTAATGGACAATGAATTGATGTGTCAATTGATTTTTCATATATGAAAATCTGAGAATTTATAGAATTTAAATAATTCTCTCACCTCTTAATAATAAGACATATAGCTTGGGATATATGCATGTACTAAATGTAGTAAACATAACGTTCATGCAACTAAGCTATAATTCATAACCAAAATGAATTAAGAGTTTTCACCTATGAAACAATAAACAAGGAAAGAAATATATTTTCTGGCATCAGGATGGCACACGAACCATAAAATAGAAGGAACACATGAGGAAAAGAAATTATGTGTGCTCTACAGTTAGGTGCACAGGGATGTTTGTTAAAAATCTATTATGTGTTCAAGGTCTTTGACCTTGCTCAGTCAAGATTTGTCTTAACTCAGGTCTTCTCGACTTGGAAGAGGAATGATTTTTTTTTCTTTGTGTAACATGATGGATTTATAGTTAAAACAATATTGTAGCAACAATAAAGGAAGTGAATTATGGGGTAGTAATCTGTGTAGGCTTTGAAACTGTAGTTACATTTTACTGTAACAATTGTCGAAAGTGCTACCCTCTTCAGTCATCCTTTCAATTCAGAATGATGCATAGAATTGATTCCCAACAATTGCCTCAGTTATTATCTGTAGTTGGAGATTTATTCTATTTGTTGATCTATATATCAGTATACCTAACACTTTTGCGTCTTTGCGTCTAATGCTTTTTCATATTTTAAATGTTTCCCTCAGTGTACATTTCCAAAAGTAACGGCATAATACATTCAGGTTGCAACTTCTGGTTTTATAACTTAGCTGTGTGACGTTAAGTTTATTACCTTCTATATATCAGTTTTTTCATGTAAAAAGTGGAAATGATAATTAATAAGTTAGTATATATAAAATAATTAACACCAATATTCTGCATACGCTAAGTACTGTATAAATGCATTTAAATGCTTGTTAAATGTTTACCAGTAATTAAGGCCACATACTTCCAAAATGGTTATTACAAGTTACTACCAATAGCAATTTTAATTTTATTTTCCCTTTAAACATAACATGGATTTTATCATTTTTAATGTGCTAATTGAATACAGATTTTAAAAGTTTTAATTATTAGTCTTAATTGTTTTGTCCGGTTGGCACATAGTATCCATGAAGGTAGGGACTTTGATTTACCTACTGCTGACTAATGGGCACAGGAGAAACACCTAGCGTGTAGCGCTGTAAATATCTGCAGTAGTTGTAATGATTATGGAATTCCTGGCTCTGTCTGGTGCCTGAAGACAGAAATACTTGATTTTACAAATCAGCTAAAACGCAATTAGAGTGAAGCAAGGGGCATATTTTGTGTTCAAGGAAAACCATGCAAATAGGCCAATTTAGGTATCATAGGATATGGGCCCTTGTTCTGAAAACCAATCTTCTTCCATCTTTTTTATTTTTTTGCTTTTGTTTTCTATTGAAAGCTAGTTTTGTTTTTAATTGCAACTTTGTAGATTTGGAGGACAGAGAAAACTTTCAGTTTTTAGTTCATCAGGTGTATCAAAATGCATATGTTCATTGCATATTTGTTGAACTCTGCTGATGGTTATACATTTATTATTTACCATGTATCTAGGTAAACCAGTTATGATCATCACAGAATACATGGAGAATGGTTCCTTGGACAGTTTCTTACGTGTAAGTAAATTTTACATGCATTCACCTATCTCTGCCTTATCTTTAACTATCTACACGTATATAAAGATGGAATGAATCACTGAAAATGATTGATACAACCTCTAATATTGTGCCAAACAATTAGATAATCAGTTTTAAGAAAACTGAACTTGTTAGTACAGAATAGCAAGAGGAAGACTGTAAAATTTCATCTTTGTCTTGCAGCATCCAAATGTTGATGGTTTATATTTTTAAAACAAATTTGTGCAATTTTCTTCAGCCTTTTTATACTGACAAGTTTCACATTGGTTAAAACAAAAATTTAAAAATTCTAAAGTAAGACATAAATAATATTGATATAAAAATATTCTTTTCTTTATATAAAGCAACTTCCATTTATTATAAGATAGAAGACCTCTATCTTTCATATAGTATTTTCCACTCAGAAGCTAAGCATGTGCTGTAATGTCAAAGTATTCTCAATCCAGAGAAATCATTACTTATATATCATAACATATATATACATGTGGGTACATTTCAGTTGTTTACGTTTAGAAAATTTATATTTTAATAATATCAACAATATTACATTCAAAGAAATTCAAAAGCTTTATGGAATACAAGTCTGTCAATCATTAGTCATTGCAACGGATTAAAAAAAAAATAGACCCTGTCCTCATGGTGCTTTCAACAGTATATAAATGGGAACTGATAGATAGATTGATGAAATATATGGTATAATTCATAATCATGGAGGAAAATTCTAGTTTTTCTATGAATTAGAAGTTATATTGTTTACTTTAATATTCACAAGCCAAATAAAAATTTTAGTAGCAATTATTTTCACAAACATATTTCAAAAGCAAGTATTTTACAAACCAGTAATTAAAAATATTATAATAAATATTCATTTAAAATTATCATTTGTGTAGGTATTGCCTAGACATGAAATTTTAATTTTTGTGTATCTATGTATGGATGCATTTATCTGTCTATCTATCTTATAAATCATATATTTCTATTTTAATACAAGTAGATTGGAAGCTTTTCTAAATCCAGGACTCTTTGTCTCTTGCTGCTTTCAGTTTTATGACATACAATTCAGGGTTGGGTAGAAAAAGAAATATTCAGTAAATCTTTTTGACTAATTTTAAGCAAATTGTTTATTATGATAATTGAATATTTAATGTCTACCTTATTTAAAGGCAATTAATATGTCTGGAAAACAAGAAGAAAGAATAAATATTCAATTCAAACCAATAAATAAAAGTCTAAAATAGCCACAGGAACCATTTCATTTTGTTATTCTTAACCTTAAAGTTTCTGAGAAGGAGCTTGTCATCTAAAGACCACAAAATTCTACTTTTGAACCTGAATTCAACAAATATTAGGCTACTTCTTGCTACAAACTGTTTGGTAATGCAGCTACTAGGCTATTCTGTTTTACTCCTGTATCCGTTTATTCACACGTCTTGTTAGGCTGGTGTGTTTAGAGCTAGAATGTATATAATCAGTCATGTTATGATTCAGTATGTGACATTTTAATCAAGATATGGCTTTAGGAAATAGCAACACATCTTAATTGTACATTTGAAATCCTTCTCAGAAACACGATGCCCAGTTTACAGTTATCCAGCTGGTAGGGATGCTTCGCGGGATAGCATCTGGCATGAAGTACCTCTCAGACATGGGCTACGTTCACCGAGACCTTGCTGCTCGGAACATCTTGATCAACAGTAATTTGGTGTGTAAGGTTTCTGATTTTGGACTTTCACGTGTTTTAGAAGATGACCCAGAAGCTGCTTACACAACAAGAGTGAGTAATTCATTTTTTTTCTTTTATCTTTGTATAACATTTTGTATTATGTTGACTAGCAAATGAATAAAAATTATATGCCAAAATTCTTGGTCAATTATATTTTTTCCCAAATGAAACTTATCCTTTAAAAGTAAAATATTGTGACACATTCTGGGGAAATAGTCACTGTTCATAAGGTGAATAATGTTATTAATTCTGAAATTCTATACATTGGTTTAATGATTCTCCAAAAAAGGCAGCAAGTTTCACACATGTCTGAAGTCTTGGTATTTCTCTGCTTATCCATCTTTTTATCATGGTTGAGCCACTGTTAGGAAGCAGATGGGATAAATTCTCAGTATCTGCATCCAACTAGATATAATTTTAAACCATGTTAAAATTAATATTCACATGAGTAACACATGTTTACATTATAAAAATTTTAAAACAAAGCCATAAAAAGGAGAAAAGTCATCTGTAATTTTGCCACCCACAGAGAATATTTTTGACTTTGTGAGTCAATTCTTCCAAACTTTTTTGGCATCCCTATATACATAGACATATGCATGAGTAAATAATTAAAATTATTCTTAATACAAATTGGGTACTGTTTCTTTTCTTAGCAATATACCTCTTGAATATATTTCACTGTCAATAAACAATTTTTGTTTTCACTTTTAGCAATTTGCCATATTGTATTTTCTAGTTGTGTCATTTTTAACCAAACCTTAACTAGTGGACAAATTATTATTACATCTAGTCTTTCAAGAACTTTTTACAAATTTGTAAATAATACATCTGCATTCATAACTGTTTGAGCCTAATGATTCCCTGACATACTCCTAAAAGTAGATTTTCTGTGTTAATCTGTGTCTACTTTAAAAGCACATTTCACCATGCTCCTAATAAAACTAGATATTATCATTATTTTTAGTATTTACTTATTAATTGTGAGGAATTTTATCTAATTATTTTCATTTGCATTCCTTTGATTCAAAATGCATTTGATTATTTCTTCCTATATTTGTTGGCAAGATTTCTTTGAAATAACATTTCTTTAAAGAAATTTTTTTGCATGGAAGAAAATTTAAGAAATGAAGATATAATAATCATTGCTAATGATACTACTTAAAGATAACCAGTTTTAACATTTAATTTCATCTTTTCATATTTTTCTGTGCATTTTCATATATATTTCAATTCTGAATATAGTTTTTAAAAAGATCATACTATATATACTGATATAGAAAATAATTTTACTTAATAAGTCTAATATTTTCTTTATATATAAATTCAGTACTATTTTGTAATCTGCCCTTTTTAACCTGAAATATAAAATATTGGATTTTTCTAAATGATCAAACTTTCTTTTTATAATATTACTAAATAATATATGGTACTCCATTTTATTCATATAATTTATTCAGCAAATATACTATTAATTGGGTATAATTTCAATGTTTTGATATTATTAGCAATACTTTGATGTACATCTTGATATATTTAGTTCCTGTCTTGGTGTCATTACCACCTCAGGATAAATTTCTAGAATGAAAATTGGTGAGTCAAAACGTGGACAGATACGTGAAGATTTGATACATGAGTCGCTTGACAATTTTCCATATAGTTTGTTACCACTTTTCATTTTTAGTGACATTGTGTAAAGGAGGCTGTTCCTCTATACTCTCACCATCCAAGAGACTGGGCAGTTTTTAAAAAAAAATACAGTCAACTTCTGCTGTTTTCTTCTTGTTTAATTCTGAAAGTTTATTCCTGATTAAAAAACAAACAAAGAAACAACAAAAAAATTCTCATTCTTTTCTGAAATGATCTCAATAACTCTATTAACAACTAAAGTTGTCAGTGGCTTCTAAATCACACTGTGTGAAAAATCTCAACCTGCAGACTGAGTTCCATCTGCAGGAAAAGCCACAGTGATAGAACCACAGAAAGACGGAAGCACCGTGTCCCTGAGATTTCCCTAGATGTGTTGATTTAGGAGTTGGAACTCTCCCAATGACTTCCACCCTTGTTCGCATTTGCCCTTTTCAGTTATTCTCTGTAGATTACTTTTGTTCATGAATCTATGTATTTTTCAAAACTGCGTCCTGCATAAAAAGATTGCTGTTCTTAAGAACACAGTTCATTAGATTAAGAACAAGAAAAATGGAAGACAATGTTATGTCTTGCAGCTAGTTGAATTAAATTTAGCACGGTGACTACGCCTACTCAGCTCTGAAAACTTGATAAAATTGCAAACCATGGGTAAATATCTTGATGGTGCTTTTTATTGCTCCTTCTCTGATCTCCAGGAAAATTAGTGAGCCAACATACTGCAGCTAGGCATTATTTTTATGACTAAATTATCATCCCAGGAGGCAACATATGCAACATACGATAATATATTTGTTGTTTGGAAGAGAATGTTTTTTATTCTACTCACTGCTACTCTCTGCATTTTAAAGATATTTTTCATAACCTTCTGCTACTATATGAGCTTTTAACATATTCCATGAAAAATATTCTTGCTGGCATTATCTCTGTTACAACAATTACCTTATCCAAGAAATATTTCCAGTTCTAATAAAAAGTATTTGGTAAAAAAGCCTTTATTTGAGATACTAAATTTTCCAATAATTCATTCACATTCTATTCTCTATTCTATGTCCCATTTTAAACTGAGAACATCTTTGTTCTCAATCCTAGCCTTGATTTCTGGTATTGGGGAGAAATAATTTTTCTCTACCCTTCAAAGTTTCTTTTAGCTGGTCTAATAATCAAATCAACATGAAACAGATTAACAGGAGAAAAACGAATTTAATTTCATATGGATGGGAATCTCAGGTACATGAGAGAGTCAAAGACAGAAAGGTAAAATGATGGATAGATGCCATCTTGAGCTAAGGAGTAGGAAAGGGGGTTTGGGGCTTCAAAGGGGAGGAGGGTAATTCTCATGTTGATAATAAGAGTAGACGTGGGGTAATTAGATGTTTGCCCTGCCGTATAGGTGGGCCACTCAGATAAAATTTATCTCTGGTAATAATTCCTATTCTAGAAAAGGACCCTCCTCTCCCCTCCATGCCAATTTGAATTCTTCCAGGTAGTTAAGGGAGGGGCAGAAGCTTCTCTTAAACTGGCAGAGTCTTTGATTGCCTTTGGCTCAAAATAATTCACATGCCCAAGTGGTACATTTTGGGGAGCAGGATACTGCAAGGAACAATTTCTCTTGTAGGAAATTGAAAGATTCATTCAAACCTAGATTATCTGCTCTCTGGAGACCATATCAGGTTAACTTTCAGAGCGTCATTTATACTGATTGCTACTTTGTCAGGACAAAGGGGTCCACAAGATCACTTCTTGAACCTTAGTAGAAGAATGGTGTGGCTATGTCAAAGTTCCTCTTTAGCATTTGTGAAATAAAAGTGGCACAGAATCTTTGCATTTATGTTTCATTCCCAGAAGATTCTTAAAAACCACACGAACCTCAATGAGCTCATTCAAGACCAATAAATTGCTGGTTAGAGTTCTTCAGTGTTCATCCTTATATTTTCTTGGAACTGCTTGAAATACCCATGGAGGTCCTGGCTTCCTTCTGAGAAGCTGTAATTTGCGTCTGCATTTCTAGAATAATTTAGATACCGTTGATTTAATTTCCCATAATAAACCTTGTTTGGTACAATAATTTTATAATTTACCCTAAAATGTGAGGTATGGCTATAAAGTAATAGGTCTGCTGTTTTGTTTTTTACACAAGCACACTGAAACAATTACATGAGTGTTTCCATACTAGGTTGTCTTTTTGGGAACGTGTACTCACTGCACATTCCTGCAGGAGCACTGCACAGCTTCAGGAACATTGCTGGTGCACAAAATGTTTTGGGAGCTCTTCTTTTGAAATTATCTCTAAAACTAGATTGTGAATAAAACTACCACATCACTCCAAATTGTTTAAGCATATAGTATTTTGGGAAGCAGTCTTGACTAAGATAAGTTTATATCTGGTCTCAATAAGTTTAAAGTTAATAAATAAGGAAAGTAGTGTTTTGTTGCAAAGTCTGTGTTTTTTTTCCTAACCAAAGCAGTATTATTCAGCTTAGACATCCACTTTATTTATTTGATTTATCATGCTATGATATGGTTATTTCAGAAAAACACATTTATCATTTTAAAACAGTGTGCCAAGGCATTCTTTTTTGAATAAACATATCCTTGTTAATCTGCTTTACTGGTCATATTACTTTAGTCACACAACACACTTCAGAAGTTAGCATTCAGTGCCTCAGTATATTAAACCTTTCCGATTGCTCCTCTGAAAGGTGTTGCCTTTAGGTAGAGGGTAACTGCACTAAGGAATCATGAGACACTTGATTCAATGCCCCTGAATGAATGCAGGGTGTCTGATGTTCTCATTTTTAAAACATCTCTGTTGTCAACAGCTAAGGTAGAAGAGCGGAATAGAAATTATATCAACTAATTCTGTATTTTAAAATTCTTAAGCTGGAGGGGACATCTGAGGAGTTGAGAAAATCCTTTGTCTTAAAACTTATTCAACAATTTATTAGACGTTTTCCCGGGCTGCTTTTGATAGTGTCTTAAGTGTACCACAACTTTTCCTTCCTTGTATCCTCAGAGTATGCCTGAAAGGAAAGGGTCAGCAGAGATAGTGATAGACATTTTTTGGGTGTTTTATCTTTTCCACAAGAATATTCAGGAGGAAATCAGAAATTTTTTCTATACACACTTCTAGTTATTTCTCTTGATTTCTCACTATTGAGTTACACAGAAATCCCAGACATTGACACTTTTTATTATATAATATTATTTTGCATGCTGTTATCTTTATAGAATTTATGACTCATGAGATGTTGAGAGTGAGAAAGGTATAAAGTTTTAGTATTATTGTAAAAATAGTTCAATCTTGCAGATTCCCTGAAATGCTCTTGAGGACACCCAGAAATGCTTGTATGACCCTTTGAGAATCACTGTTATAGATATTTTATAAGGAAAAATACCTTAAAAACTAAATAAATATTTGAGCAGTTATTAAATTATACAAAATATGATATGATATATAGTATTATTTGATCTAACATGTTTGAAGAAATATCTTGAAAGCATACCTGTGGCTTCATACCAAATCCATGGGTATACAAATCACCTGGAAATCTCCTAGATTTCAAATGAGACGTATATGATTGGAGCATTTAACTCCGCAAATTAAAAACATCAGGAAATCTGTGTTGTTGAGAAAAGCAAACAAAATATGAATCACCTCTTTTTGGTTACCCATAATGTGAATATATTTCAAAGTATAATTATGGCATGTTTTCTATTTTTTTTTGCACTGAACTACTAATTTGCTTTATTTTATTCGAACAGAAACATAGTATTATTGGTGAGACTGTTTTCCACTGAATAATTTTTCAATCTTTCTCCTCATGAAATTCCACTTTAGACAAGTTAGCATTTTTAGATGTCCATGCACACATCTGTGCATATGAACATTCTTATATTCATATGTTGAAATACATGGAATCCAAAGCTCCAAGATGACAGTGCTCAACCTGCTGTTTTAAACAGCATTAAGTTAGAGAATAGATAGGCTTTTATCTAATTTACATGCTTTGTCATATAAAGTCAATCCAATTCTCAAGTCCCCAAATTCATTGTAGGGGCATGATTACCACACAAACTCATTTGGGAAATTTGTGAAAACCAAATGATATGTTCTTGGTTATATTCTTCATTACTGGTTTTTTTCTTTTTATTTCTGTCCTGAAGATGCATACTGAGTAATTACCAAGTGGATTTTTGCATTGCATGAAAAGGTTCTGTCTTGTGTCACATTGTTTTATAACTAATTAACACCTATTTAATTTTTAGAAGATAAAACCAAATGAAGTTATCACAGGCATTGTGTGTTAAGTGATAGTAAAAAGAATTCTTATTTTACTTAATTTATTTGATTTTTCTTTCTCTATGACTCTGCCAAGTTGATGCCAGAAGTATTCTAGTACGGCTTTGTCTTATCACATTTCATTTGCAAGATAAGAAGAAAAGAGTGGCTAAACTAGGAAGTTAAAAGCTAAGCAGTTAAATACTCCAGTTCAGGATAACTCCATTCTAAGAAACATATAATAATAGAAAACATGAGCCTTAGTTCTGTAGAATTCCCAAGGACTAAAAATTATGCATACCCCAAACTGGTGTAATATAAAAAGATAATTAAATTATTTTGATGAGTAATATATGCCATATATAATTTATACATGAATAAAAAAATAAGTATCTAATCAGTAGCCTTCATATAGTAACTTATTTCAAGCTTGAACCCAAAATACATAATGTCAACCACGAATTTATTTCCTACTCTCTTAGAATCAGTACCAATACATCTGTAGCTTCACAAAGTAAAGGTATAGATTCAAAAATCAGGAAATTCTAGATTTTACAGCCTCAGTTAATGTTGCATCAAAGTTATTGAGAGCTCTAGTAACTTTCTAGGCACCCATTGTAGAGAGAGAAGTAGCATAAACATTTTACCATGTGAAAATAATCCATCCACATTTATGTGGAGAAAAATCACAGCTAAAATTTTGGAGTGGAACACAGGAGTGAGGATGTTCTATGTAAATCGTTTACACACAATCTCTAGCAGGAACTGTTTTCTCTACAATGTATCCGTAATTCATTCATTTATTCATTCGACAAATATTTGAGTGCCTACAATGCTTATAAGACACCGTTCTAAGACCGGAGGATCCAGAGGTGAATAAAACAAACCCCTGGCCTCATGAGCTTACATTCTAGTGTGGGGATTCAGATAATAAACAAACAGGTAAAGGTGCAGCAAGGCAGAGAAGTAAGATGAGGAATGTGGACGGTGTGAGGGGGCTGCTATTCTAGTTAGAAGGATCAGAGAGTTTCTCTGATAAAATGATGTGAGAGCAGAGAATTGGTGAGAGTGAAGGAGTAAATAACATAAAGATTGAGGTTAATAAGCCAGATCCATTTTGCTTTAACAATAATCCAATTTAATAAAATAATTTTAAAAAATTCTCTAATTCCAACAGGCACTCTTTACAAGGAGACAAATTATGTACTTGGTTTAATGATATAACTCAGACTAAACACCACGCGAATAGTGACTGGTCCAGTCTATAGTTTTGGTGAGCCCTGGAAGCTTAGTAAAAATCACTTCCTAAAGTTATTTCCCGTTGACTTGTGAAGATTCCACATTTTCTAATACGTGACGACACACTGCCTAAAACTTTTCCTGTGTGCCCTGAAGCCAATGACCAGCCCCAGACTACCTCGGCTTGGGGAGGGATAGCAGCCATGATGTCCTAAGCCAGTCTTACTGCTTGATGCCTGGAATAGCTAATAATTTGAATCATTCCTGTCCTATGACCCTTTTCAACCAAAATTCTGTATGTCATGGTTCAAGTCCACTCGCATGATTTTGTACCTTTTATTTTCTAGCCATTGCTCTGAAATTGCCCCAATATGTCAAGCAATTTTTGCTAAACATAGCCATACAAGGGAACCATTGCCATGCTGTCTGGTCAGAATTGTTTCATCAAATATTTATGAGATTCTCAACCTACCATTTTGTGTTTCCTTATTTTTCAAATTATCATATTAATAAATCCAAGCTTACTCAAGTTATGTACTTGTTTTGGTTAATTACTAGGATGAATCTAACATTACTTCTATTTCATTATTTGTATTGTAAATATATAGTATTCTTGCTATATTGAATAGGTCTCTCTGACTTGTTTACTTATCAATATTGCTTTTCTGGAAAATTGTGTTCAGAGTACTAAAAATTCAGACTTTGAGATGAATTTCTATAACCTTTTAAAAAATGAAATAAAGATTGAGTATATATAAAATACAGGTTTAAGATTTAAAGCCTCTTTGAACTTTGAAAGGAACTGGACCCACATTAGGATATATGTTTAGTGTTACCCCTAAATTTTTGCATTGTTTTGGCTGAAGATAGACATTATACATCAGGTGCTAATTTATATTGTGTTACATTAAGTCTGAAAGTAACAGAAGAGATGTTTATTTCTAGTTCATTTCCTGGATAGCCATAAAGTACCGTAGAAGGCAAAGTGAAGATTTTCCTATATTTTAAGAAATTTATAAGCATCTCACATACTGTTGAAAAATTTCAAAGGTCCAGATTAATGGCTCTTGCTACCTGAGAGATCATCTGTCTCTGGTCTTGTGTGTCAGTCAACATCTGCTGGCATAATTCTCTCGATGGCTTTTAGATTTGAACTATGGGGAGTCAGAACAGATGCTTCCCCCGGGAGTGCTCTTGGATTGCCCTTCACCTTGTCATGTGCTGTTGTCTACAGTGAATGAAGTTCAGTTCCTGACAATAGATAGATCCTAAATCCTTGAGTCAAATGATTTATCTCTGTAGTCCCACTTCCAACCTGAGAAGCCAATATTTGCCTCCAGGTTAAACACTCAATTACTCAGGGTTTACTAAGATAAACTCTCCAAAATCCTTTGTCACTCTAAGTATGACCTGACAGAGCTCACAGGCAGGCAAATGGGAACTAGGGATCAACAAAGCATTTCCTAAATCGGTAGGGAGAGATTTGTATATGTAATTAGAGAAAAATTAGGGCAGACATGAGATACTATGCCTCAATGTCCAGAGATTTCAGCAATTACACTCCTTTCCTTTAGGAATCAAGACCTGAAGCCCCCTAACCCATAGCAAATGAGCTGACTTCATTAAGCACCTGAAAAATTCAGGGCTTCTAGCCAGATGTCTGCTTTAAACTGTCGAAATTCATTAAGCTTAGAGAACTGAGTTGCAGGATCTTCCAAGAACAGGTTTACTGTATGATTCCTACTCGAACTGCTGTTTCTGGACAAAGTGAACAGGTTTTGGACTACTTAAATCCTGGATTAGAATTTAACAATTACGTAATGCCTCTGCCCTGAGGATCCCTAGTACCTTTACTTGCACCGTTTTATTCACCTTTAACTTTTCTATAAGAATTCTGTGGAAGTAAATCCAGACATGACACCCAATAGACATGCAGTTTAGGCCAGAGTTAGGATCATCTTTGAGAGTCCAAAATAATTAACATTAAAAATGTCAGCATCCTTGATGTTTATGTAGGTTCAAGATAGATATTGGAAAGTTGAAAACGCTAAGGTTTATAAGTTAGCACAGCTGTTAGAGATGATAAAACTTAACATAAAGTCAAGTTTTATGTTTCCCATGACCCTCAACTTATGAATGATAAGATATCTGCACTGCAATCCAAGTTTCAGAGAGGCTAAGAAACTTGGCAAAAATTAAATAGTACAGTCAAAGTTAAGCCTAGGGATGACAACTCCTAATTCTCACTGAACTTAAGAATCCAGTGGAACAAGAAGTGACCATAAATCCCCCTGCGCCCTCAGTCACTAAGCTGTGCATAGACAAGGAATCAGCAACTGGGGGATCTGGCTCTGGGTCTGGCATTGCGAATACGAGGAACAAGCATTAACTTCTGATTCTGTTAAGTTTGGACTGGAGGTCCCACTGCAATTGAAGCTTTAGACACAGTCTATATACTGTGGATCTGGGCTCACTCCAGGCAATTGGAAACTTTTCCCAAATACACAAATATCTGGGGAGCTTACATGTGGATCTAGAGACCACCTTAAGTAAATGCTTCATTTTAAGATCTGTTAAAATATTGTAAAAAGCGTATCTTCATAAATTATTTTTGTAGTAACTATTTGTGCTTTATTTTTCTGAATGCCTAGTAGCATTTTACCAATCAAAATTTAAATTGCCAACTGATTTCAAAGTTTTAGCTCACTAATAACAGTTGCCTTAGAATAGCTTTACTGTGGCAGGAGGGAAGTAAGCCAAATGATGACACCATTTTGTCCTGCCAAATCGAAATTTTTGGATAGTCCATAGAAGGGTAAGTTTGGCAGGTATTTGAAAAGTATCTAAAATTTTTAAATGCCCCCCCACCACATTCATAAACTTAAAAAGCAATTTCTGAGTGTGAAAAAGAAGGAGAAGAGAAAATAAGTCAAGCAATATGGGCTTAAATTTGTTGGGGTGGGAGGCAGGGAAGAAAGAGGAATGTTTGTGGTCCAATAGGAAGCAGAAGTATGAATAAATTTTGCAGTGCATTACTTGTGGGAAATTTAATGAGTCAGACTCTTGTATGCTCAGTTTATTTTATTTTGATAGTCTTAGATCTACAGATGCTCAGCTCGAAGGAGGAGAGCCTTGTTGTGAAGTGTGACTAAATTAAAATTTATGGGCCTCAGCTTCTTCTTCCACCCTTATTTCAGAAGCAAATTGAGCCCTCAAGGACTCTTATCCAAGGTCTCACGATGCCAAGGAGATTTATGTTTTTGCAGCCATAGATGAATAAAACAAAAAAGTAGAGGGAAAAACCTCAAAGAGATACTAGTGTATCCACCAAAATCCAGGTATCAGAAGATGAGCTCTGATGAACTTTTCTAGACTAGAACAGAAATGAAATATCCATGGGAAGTGTGCTAATGGTTAAACAAACAAACAGATACAAAAAAGTACTAATTCCCCTTTGTCTACACAAAATCTAGATAATCCAGATAAAGCCTGGACCTCATTTGAATTATTTTCCCCTGCTGATCAAGATTTGTCACCAACCATCTAAAGCAATAGTTACCCAGTAGGGGTGATTCTGCTCCCCAGTGGGTATTTGATATTGTCTTGAGACATTTTGGCCGTCACAATTGGAAAGGTGCTAATGAGTAGAGGCCAGGGATGCTATTAAATTTACTACAATACACAGGATAGCCTCTATGGCAAAGAATTAATCTGGTCTAAAATGTCTACTGTAGAGAGACCGTGTTCTAAAGTTACCCAACGTGTATAAAAAATGAGTAGGGATCAGATCTCTCTCTCCGGTACTTTATAATTCTTCAGTCCACACTGGACTGCAAGTTGCAGGGAATAATGTGGAATATAGTGCCATTTGTGGAAAATTATGCAAAAGACTAACAATCTGCCATCAAATCTCCTAGAATGTTGAACTTTGGGGTATCAAACTTACCATAACAAATACTATACCTTTTTATTCTTGTTAAATTTCATTCTCATTTGCTTTTGATCTAACACTTGAAATTTATAATTCTTTTCTGCTCAAAGCTCTAAATTTTAAGCGTGATTACTTTATTTTTGATGTTTGATTTCATTTATTAAAATGTCATTGGTGTAAACTCATGAATAAGTAGCTTATTTTTAGCTAGCATTTGAGTCTTACTTATGCATAGTTTTTTTATGTTTTAAAATTTTACTTATCTTCATCTTACAAAGGAATGGAGTAACATTCATGTGTATAGACTAAAAATATTTATTAAATTATTGGTGGTATTTTTAGATTGGTAAAATATCTACAACAGTCATATTGAGACAACTGATATAGAATGCATATTATTTATGGAGTCAGATGAAAATCTTTATAGCATTCTGCAAAATCTGAAATGCTTAATCCATACAATAATCCCATCCTATGAGATATTTTAATAATTTTATAGATACTGTCAAAAATTGATAATCAATGATTCTTATACTTACTATCATTATGAGACTAATAGAATTATTAAGTCATAGCATGAGGGGAAAGAAGAGTATATTAGAAAATTATATGATTTTTAAAAACTATTATGCTAGATATTAGCTCATTCTTATTTGGTATTTACATATATTCTAAAAATTAGATTTAATGTATTGTTTTCTAAAAATGAACTGTATGTTTTTTTAATTCTCAAAATTATCATAGATCTTCAGTAAAATCTACTACTCTAAGTCTATAAAATAATTAATCGTATTCTCTCTCAAGAAAAACTACACACTCCTCCAAGAAACAAGGTATTGTAAATATGAGAGCTAAAAAGTCAGACTCCTGTTTTAAACTGTGGGTATGCAGAAAGGAAGGGGGAAAAGCAGTTACTTCTTTGGACATCCCAGACTAGTCAGGATAATTAAGCAGTTGAAGGATCACAGAAAATGGAGTTACCGAAGTGGCCTAGAAGAGCCTCATGTGTTCTACCAATGAGTTCACAATTGACCAGGATGTTCAACCAAGAAGTGTGCTAGTTACAGAAAGCAGACAAAAAAGCCTCCCACAGAAAACGAATAGCATGTATTTAGGGAAAAGGGAATTCAGTGCAAGTCAATGAACATTCACTGAGTTCCTCCTCCGCACAGTTGCAATATAGTATCTAAACAACACAGTTGCTCTCTGCAGTGAACACAGGCCCGTGTGGCTTCTGCTCACTATCTTCACCTTGTAATCTATTCAGCTTTTCATAGGCTTATGATTTCAAATTATAGTCTGGGCACACTAATTTTATTTATGGCAAAGTATGGGACAGGAGCTACTGAATTTAAAGATTTTGTGATGACAAGTACCCTCACCCTTCCTCAGTCTCTATAATAATATTACGAGCTCAGAAGGAATCTTTCCCGCAGTTTGATTTCAAATGAAGTGTATACTATGAATATTTTTTTTCTCACTTAAAGCTAGAGTGACTCCTTGTTGTTTGCCAATCATGGAAAATGTTTTATATAATGCTTCTTACTCTGATATAATTTTAGCAATAATAGCAACAAACGCTATCCCTTACATCTTCATTTAATAAATTCTTTATGCAAATAATACAAGTGCGCTAAAAAATATGCTCTCCATTTGAAGGGAATTGGAATGAAAGAAAGGGCAACACATTTATTAAGTACTCTATCAAAGATTAGACACTTTATTAGTTGCCTTAAGTATATTATAAATCTATTGCCAATGACAAAAAATTCCCTAAATAATAATGAATAATCCTCAATCACCTTTATTCTCTTCCTTCTCCAGTGATGGATGGTGTCATTTATAAGATGGCAGGCTAAGGGCAGGATGAGAGTCTGGAATGTATGATTATCACTTCATTCTCAGAGCAAAACCAATCAGTCTAAAACACTACCTGGAAGCAGATAACGAAAGTCATCTGATGAGAAAGCTAAATGTTCCAGGGTTAAAATTCTAGGGTTAAAAGCTAATTATCTAGGGATTTGAACGAAATATTGAGCAAAAGCAAACAACACTTACTCATTGACACTTTCTTCTAAATAAAGAGTTCAAATTAGCCCCAGTTGTTCATTTAGAATGAGTTGCATGGATATATGGGAAAATATGAATTAAGAGTTTCCTATTTGTAATTAAAATAAACATATTTACTTTTGAGTATATGAACTTACTGAACAGTGACCTAGAACAGAGCCCAGCAACTAAGAAATTGACTAGTACACTAAAAAGTTGATCAGTGAAAAGTTCTAGGAAAGTTCATGAAACATTTAATTTGCAAACTGATTTAATTGTTGAGCTGATTGAATACCACTTATTTACCTTTCATGTGTTCAGAATAATAAGTTTGGAATCAAATGGAAAATAATCAAAATTTCCCCTTTCCTTATGCTTTCCTATAAGCAAAGCAACAACTCAAGCTTTGATGCAGTTAGGAGCCAGAGCAAAGCTTAGAGTAAAATCCTTGATGACAAACTAGTGAATAAGGCCATGACCTGCACTTCTCAAGCTAACAAATATTGTAATGAAAGCTCTCTGTCATTTCCCAGTTGACTACTGTGCCAAAGCCAGAATATTCTGTTAAGAATTAGTCCAAAGTTAAAGATAATGTAAGAATTATTAGATCAGCCAATGAGTTTCAAAATTGTTATATTGAAAACTTTGAAGCTGCTATTCTAACAATTGTGTGTGCTTGTGTGTGTGGTATGTGAGGCTGCAGCAATTACAAAACATATCAGCAAGAGAGGAGAATTCAATATGTATGTGTTTTGATTAAAATAATTTACCATACATTTTCCCAAACATATTTCTTCTTTTGTGTGTGGGTATTAAACAATGTTTTAACAAGATTTGCACAGTGAAAGCAAATAGACAGCGTTTGATTGGAAAATTGGTCTGGAAATAATTTGCTTGAATCTGTAACTATGTGCTGCGTTAGAAAACACACTGCACAAGTCTCAGTCAAGGACTGTAAGAGCGAAGCTCCCACTGAAGAGACGGGCGTGGCAGCAGTCCCTCCAGTGGCATTCATGTCTGTATCCAGAACCCCTGATGAAAAGACTCCCCTTCCAAGCTGAAACGTACGTGTGGCTGTGTCTTTCCTTAAAAAATTAAAGGAAAACAAAAAAAAAATTTATTAAAATAGTCTCAGCAGGCTTTCCCCCCTTGAATCAGCCTGCCTCCCATTCTTGGAGATGTGCTTTTCCTTTTCTAAATAAATCTTTAAACATCTTTTTGCTGAAAAAAAAAAAAGTCTCAATAGTCTCCTCTGGAAATCAGGGATGAAGCACTTAAGATGAAACAGCTTTGTCAGGTATCATTTTAATCCTGGTTGAAGTAAAATACAATAATTGGGCTTCTTGTTCGTGGTTGTCACCAATCTATTGGGTTTCTTTCTCCCTAATGCCTATATACTTACTTCAACCAGAGATCTTAATAAGGTGACATGTATCTGTGCCTTACATTTCCTAAATATATACAAAATTTTCAACATGGAAAGGACTTTTCTTCTTTCCTTCGGCTATTTTTATGCTTTTAGTAATTTGCTTCTGGGCAAAGTGTCTGTAGCAGAGAGAAGACATTCAGCTGAGATTTGAAAATGTTATCTTTTCTTTGCCCCATGAATACAATTTGTTTGACTGCTGTTAATTCTCAGAGTTCTCCAAAAAAAAAAAAAAGGAGAGAATATATGCCCAGTGATTCCATTTGGTATCTTGAGTAGATTTTGTTTAATGCCAAATGTATAATTCTATTTCTGTCAAAATTAAGGGATAATATTTGAAATCTTGACTCCTTAAAACCCAAACTTGGACTAGACAGGTACAAATAAATTAACTTGATTCTTTAAAAAGTGTTACTATTATTATTTTTAAGATTGAATGTATTGGCAGAGAATGGGCAACATTAGGCTGGGGAAAAGAGCCTCCAGATTTAAACATGAGAAAGGATCTTGTAAATTTTTGTTGAAAAAATGCAAACTATAAAGATGAGAGTAAATGAATGAGTGTAAGTGAGACAAAAAAGAAAGGGGCAACTTCTAAGACTGTATGCCCCCTCATCTCTGTGACAGATAAATATTTTCTGTTCTGTTTTTCTGGCTCTAGGCCATCTTTACTCGGGTGCACATTGAGCAGTGTAGTGTTTCTCACTAACTAACTCCCAAAGCTCTTTTAGTCTGGCAACCATCCCCTCCAACTTGATTTCCCATCACCAGTATAAATCGCAGTACCCTTAGGCTGGTGTCTTCTCAAGAAGGCTGTGCTTATTCCTCCTCTCTGAATCACTTTTCTAGTTTCATGCATTCTTCAAAACCCAGTGTAAGCCCGACCTCCTTCAGAGACCTTCTGACAGCACTCATTCTGGACAGCTCACTTGTATGAAAACATTGAAGAGAAGTGTTGCGTATACTGAGCTAGCTGCAATCCCACATGCCACTCTCCTCTTCAGGATAATACTTGCTCAGTATACTAGTAATTAAATCCCAATTCGACCTTCCCCCCACTTCTTATTATATGCCTCTGCATTCTCTGTAGTATTACCACACCTAGAAACCGTTCCTCCAGAACATACATTTTCCTCCTCTGTGCTTTGATTTATGCCATTTCCCTCAGAGTTTGGGAGTATCAAGCTAATGTTTCTTGAGACTTTCCTATATGACTGAAACTATGCTAGAGATTTTACTGAAATTTGTCATTTAGCCTCACCAGCACTATTAATTTCCAAATAACAGATGAGGAAATTCAGGCATAATGAGGTTTAATAACTTACCTGCCAAATTGCCAATCCATTTCTCTAAAGCAATATATTGACACCTTTCAGCATTATTTAAGAACCAGTGTAGTGCTGTGAGGTACCATGTCAATGAAATACATTGGTGAATATGGCATGAGATTGGGACATCCATCCCTTTTTTCTTATTGTATCAAAAATTGACACATCTTACAAGGCTCAATTCTGATGTGAGTGAGAATCCCAGCTCTATGCTCTGCATCAGAGTCTCCACTACGGCCTTCCCATTCAGCAGAAGGTTGGTAACCTGCGTGATTAGCATCACCTGGAGTTTTTCAGCAATCCAGACCCTGGCCACACTCTGGAGCTACTGAATCAGAATTTCCGTTTTCATGAGAGTGAACCCCAGATGATTCTTATGCGTTGTAAAGTTTGAGAACCAAAGCGCTAGATACTTATTTCTTTCTGCGTTATTTTTCACAACAACTAATTAGCATTCCTGTTTGCCTGATATTTCCCAAACAGAAGGGCCAGTATGCTATTTATATTTGTCTCACCCAGAATGACTAGTGTAATACTTCCCATATGGTTGCTACTCAGCACATCTTTATTAAATGTATTTATTAAACTGAGAGCAAATTCCATGGGAGTTATACCTTTGTATCTCCCATAACTCATAGAAGCAATATTGTCCTTTAGACTAAGTTCTCAGAATGTAGTTATTATATCTTCCTACCTCAAATGGTGCCTACCTAGTACATGGAAGGTACTTCACTGGTTAATGATGGAGTGAGGCGCTGAGTAAATTAATTAAGATGACTGATGAATGTATTGAAGAGTTTTTTAAGAAGTATAATTTTATTTTGTATTTATTCAATTAACAAATACCTATAAGAACTTATGTGTCAAGGAGTGGTGTAAATTCTTTACAAATATTACCTTGTTCACATTCTGCACTAAAGATTGTTTGTGCATAAATCTATTTTAAATCAGCAGACGTTGATTTGAGATACCTCGTTCAATTCTAATGTATAACACAGCATGTCTACTTCAGGTTGTTTTGTTGCAGATGACCAATAAATGTGCTGTAATTGGTATAAAATGTCAGCATTTAAAGAGTGTTCAATTTTTTTTCCTTTCGTCATTTCAAAATCTTCCCAAATTGATTGGAAGTAAGTATTGCAGTAAATAGTATGCCACTCACTCCTGCTTGGTATTAAAATAGGAGAATATAAAGATATATCAGAAGAAACCCATATTCCATTTCAGAAGAGAAATACCTTGAAAAATTCAGTCTAATTTCAGATATAATGTACAGTATAGGTTTTAGTCATTCGTGACATCTGTATACATGATTTTATATTCCAAGGGAGGGAAGATTCCAATCCGGTGGACATCACCAGAAGCTATAGCCTACCGCAAATTCACATCAGCCAGCGACGTATGGAGTTACGGGATTGTTCTCTGGGAGGTGATGTCCTATGGAGAGAGACCATACTGGGAGATGTCCAATCAGGATGTAAGTATTTGTAGTCGATGAGTTATGGGTTCAGATTAAGAGATCAAGCTGTGCAGGGAAGTGGAGCATAATGAAACCAGGTGGCTCCCAGTTTGTGACATTGAAACAGAATACTTAGAAGAAATGAAATTGTTTCCAAATCTTGCAAAGATATTAATTGAGTTGCTCTGAAGGCTTTACAGTTTTCCCTCAAGCAAGGATTTAGAAATGAGACAAAATGAAGACATCTGTAATAAAATGTAATGAAATAAGTGCATAACAATGTAATAATAGATACCAGGGAATGGTCAAAGTATTTCTGCTACAAAATTGTTTCACTGTAACTTTAGTAAGTTGCACGTGTCTGCCATCCTTTTAGAGTTAATTAATTCATCTCTGCCAACATTTTGTTTACTTAAATATAGTATTTCCCAAAGTCAGACAAAACAATCTCTAGCATGTTGTTTCTCATAATGTATTAAACTTGCACGTGAACTTAGGTATACAAACTGAAGTCTTTGGATGGAGAAAAAAATCTTTAACTTTCTCGTTTAACTGTGATATGATTTTTCAAAAGGATCTTTGTTTTCATAAGTTGTGTTTAGCTAATGCTCAGTGAAAGGATGCTATTGGCATAGGGAATCAGCACTCAGAGATTTTTCTTTATGCTTAGCCAGAAACTATGAGCATGATCTCAAAGATACATATGAAGGAAAGCTGAGATGCTCTGAGTCATTTCCTACTCACCACATATAAAGTCGCTTTTAATGTATTTGGATATAAAACCCTTTTTGAACTTCTTCAAACAAGCCGTGTTTTATCATGGTACTGGGAAAACCAGACTCACTTTCCACACCTCTATTTTCTAAACGCTTTCTGTATTAGAGGATCTCAAAATGTGATCTCTAGACCAGCAGCTTTAGCATGGCCTCGGAATTTATAGGAATGCAAATTCTCAGGCCTTCCCCAGAGTTTTGGAATCAGAGGTTAGTCCTCTGTGTATTAGTAAGTACTCCAGATAATTCTGATACACAGTTAAGTTTGAAAATCATGGCTTTACCTGATTTAAAAATGCTAATGAACTTATGGGGACTTAATTGAGCAGCACAGGGGCTTTTCCCAAAGGAGCTTACTACAATTTGGACGACACCATTTAAACTGTGATAGAACTAAAATCTATGTTGATTCTTCCTACATTCATTCACATATAGTTTCCATAGTATTCTGTATTACCAAATAATAATTTTCTTTATAATTTACTGAATTTCCTGTATCATAGAACATTTCCTTTGATTTTAATCTGAGAAGTCTCTTTGCAAACTTTTCTTTCCTAAATCCACTTTCTCTGTCTCAGCATTCCTTTATATAACATTTTGGGGCATGGATAATATTTATTTAGTGAGTTGTTACCCTCTTAAGAAATTTAAAATGAAAACTTTTCCATTTAACTTTGAAATATTCGTGTAAGTGTGCCCTGCCCATGAAGAAGTAAAAGAAATTCCACCTCTTCAGTCTCTGGAAACTTGGCTTTTCACACAGGTAATTAAAGCTGTGGATGAAGGCTATCGACTGCCGCCCCCCATGGACTGCCCAGCTGCGCTGTATCAGCTGATGCTGGACTGCTGGCAGAAAGACAGAAACAACAGACCCAAGTTTGAGCAGATTGTCAGCATTCTGGACAAGCTTATCCGGAACCCAGGCAGTCTGAAGATCATCACCAGTGCAGCAGCAAGGTGACACATTTGATTTTATATCCTGCACTCACTCCGAAATGAATGTATTTTCTATATCCAAAGTGTTAATTTTTTTCTGCCTCTCCCCTCACTGCATACGTGATACTTTTATTGCTCAAGACTAGAGAGGCATATTTTCTTTTTCCTTTTGAATCTTTCAGGAGGAAATCTCATGCTATTTAATGATAATGATAAAATTCTGAGTTTTTTTTTTTTAAACTTCCATCTTGACCAGAAGTGTGTATACATTCAGACTTAAGTCTTTAGAAACTAGAAACCCTGGACACATAGCTTCTTTTCACTTTATGCCATTTAAAAAAAAAAAAGGAAGTCTAGAGGTGGGGAATTCTAGCAAAGTCTTAATTTATTCCTCGTTTACAATAAAGTTCCATAAATCATAACAATGTCTTCAATTTCCCCTACTTGATTATACAGATGTTTTCTTAACCCATAACATGTGCCAATTACTTTGTTAGATACTGTGGAGGATAAAACAAAGGGTAAAATAATGTCAGTGTTTTCGGACAGCAACACAATGTCAACACATCATAGCTATAATGCAGCCCTGAATGTATGATGTCTGTTAGATATTATGCATAATCCTCCCACTAAAGAATCACTGAGTTGTCTTAGTCGCTTTGAGAAATGTCAATTATATTCTCATTGTACACATAAGAGAAAAGTGGTTCTTTGACAGTTTGATGATGTGTGTTTTTAAAGGAAAATTACAAAGTTTTAGTAAAGGAACTACATCTAGTGTTTGCAAAAATTCACAGTATTAATTGACATGCATACATACTATATAATGATGATTTACTATGACTCATGTGTGAGAGACATAATATCAAGCCCTATTGGAAAAAAAATTCATTTTCTTGTTTCTTTTATGCACATCTGTTGTTTTTACTGACAGTTACCAAGATTTGTGACTTTCAAATTGATAGAGCATTTGCTAAGGCACTTTATGATAGTGTATTTAATTTTTTACTTTATTAGGAGCAATTATATTGAGCCTACATGATCCAGTTTCAATATTATATTTGAATAAGAAGAATAAAGAAAATTTGAATCAATGTCTTAATATCAGTATGTAAGAATCACAGGTTATTTGTTAGAGACGACGTTTAGGGAAGGTCACTAACATTGAACTGAATATTCATTCAGTTGGTAAAACTACTGATACCATAGCCTGTAAGGATGAATCTCTGTTCTAAGTTGCAGAGAGAGACTGTACAGACTCTTTTGGAAATCCACCTGACAGTTTAACAACTAACAGAATAACAAACCTGTCCTCCCCTGGGCCGTATGGTCCTCATTTGCACCCTGAAGCCATTTCTTTTGAGCGTTACTCAATAGCAATCAAAGCAAAAAAGAACATCTTTTCAATTCTTTCCATATCATAAAAAAGCATTCAAACCATTCCCATTGGATGTTATTATCAATATAAAGACTAACTCATGTAATATAATCAAGAGATGTTTAAATCCAATTTTATGTGGGTAAACAGTCTTAGTATCAGGTCATAGTTTGTGAGGACATATCCTCATATCCAAGTTTTCTTTAATTCATTCTTATTGAAGTGCATTGAATATTTTTTTCTCCAAATATAAAGTATTTAATACTCTAATAGATTCCATGTATTTTGTCACAAAACATGTAATTTTAAGGAAGTATTTTTCTAAGACTTGCCATCCACCTTAATTCACTAAATGTAAAAGTTTTAGAAATTGTGTTTATATGTTTACTTATTGCCATTAAAGTATAAAACTGGGAAGATTTTGCCATTATAAATTTATTAACAACAATCTCAAGTTGCCATGCAACAATGTCAAGAGATCTTACTTTCCTTTCAAAAAATTTTTTCCCATTTTTGCCAATGATTGTTTTATTCTTTTTCATAGAAGATTAAACTCATTCCCTTTCCCCTTTAATTTTCCAATGATGCCCTTGCCACACGTTTTATTGAGACGATACAAGTTATCAGATGGGAGATTCCAGCAGAAAAACAAAAACATACTGGTGCCTGCATCCACCCGCCTTTTTGTTCTTTCCTCTAATTACAAGTGTGGAAAGTCCTTTTTTTTTTTTAACATTTTTTATTGATTTATAATCATTTTACAATGTTGTGTCAAATTCCAGTGTAGAGCACAATTTTTCAGCTATACACGAACACACATATATTCATTGTCACACTTCTTTCTCTGTGAGCTCCTTCTTGCCTCTAATTAGAAGAGAGAAGGAGAGGAAGTGTTCTTCCAACGTCAGAGGCAAATGCGTCCTCTCTCCCTTTCTCTATTTCTCTCTCCCCTCATTTCTGCGATTCCAGGAGAGGAAGTGTCCATCCAATTACTGTCAGAGGCAAATCCTCAGTCCCTCTCTCTCTCTCCTGCATATGCAGGCTCTTTATTTCTGCAAGATCGTTACCATAAAAATAATTACACTGTTTCTCAAATTTCCCTAGCATGAGAATCATCAGGGGAACTTACTAAATGCACAAATATCCAGGTCTATCCCAAGCTACTGATTCAGAATCTGTAGGAAAGGGAAATGGAATCTGGACATTTGATTAAAACCTCCAGGTGACTTATCATCAGAGGAATTTAGAAGATGCTGGTTGTCAACATCACCTCTGTGGGCCCCACATCTCTGCCAACTACTTCCTCATTTTTCTACCACCCTTGAGAGCCAAACTTATCAAATAAGAGTCTCAAAGACATCTGAACTGTAATATTCTGTAATTTTATCTTTTTATGTTCTCCTGGTAGTCTCATCCTTCTGGTGCCTTCCTAATTTAGTTGAAGGTCGGCACCAATTCATCTGCCCAGTCAGGCTTAGAGCTCATCTTGGCACTTCTTTCTTGCCCTCCAGACTTTGACCCAGGTGATCGTTGGATCAGCATGACGCATCTCTCTCCCTTTTCACTGCAAACATTCTCTTCTACATTTTCCCCTCTGACCTCGACCACTGCAGTAGCCTCCTAATGTGTCCCCTGCTTCCATTCTTGCCCCACTCCAAGCATCTTTTCATGAACCTTCAGAGTTTTCTTATCAATCTATATTGATTAATTATATATTGATAAAAAAGATATTGATCAGTTTATATATATATATATATATATATGTATGTGTGTTCAGTCACCTTTTTATAACCAATTTTGAATTCTCATTATCCTTGTGAAAAAAAACTACCTTCTTTTTGATGATTTAAATAGCTCTGACTCTCCAATGTCATTTCTTTTATTCAAACATTAATTTCTTTATTTTTCAACAACTGTTTATTATATGCTAATCTACCGTGTGCTTGGTCTGTGTAGACGCTGGAGAACAGTGAAGAAGACAAATACGGTTCCTACCATCCTGGAGCTTGCATTACAGACATACAATAGACAATAGACAGATTACAGGAAGGAAATAAAAAGTTGTGATGGATTATTACAGGGTGGTTGGGAAAAAGCCCTCTGAAGAGATGATATTTGTGCTGAGAACTCAAGAAAGGAAGAGAGCCAGCTGTTTAAAGACTCCTCCTCCCCATAAAAAGAGAAGTATTCTTGGCATAGGAAAAAGAAACTGCAATGAGTCTGGAGAGTTCTAGAAGTAGCAGAAGGACAGCACCATTACCAAAGAGCAGCAGGGAAAGGGAGAGTCCATCGTGAGTCTGAGACGGCAAACACAAGCCAGGGCACTTGAGGTCACCCAGGCCGTTGTAAGGACTCTGGATTTTTTTTTTTTTTGAAATGCAAATGCATGAGGAACCCATGAAGGCATTCAAAACAGAGAAGTGATGCTATTTGACTGACACAACTGCTTTGTGGGGGGAGGGGCGCTTCCACCTTTCAGCCTGTGCCACTTTCACTGAAACACCACTCTAGCCAGAGTGACCAAGTCCAAGTTCCTTCAGGAAGCCAGAGCTCTTCAGACACAAGGCCAGCAGCACACGCTGTTCTCCTTGTCTAAGAGCCTCCTTTGCATCCAGCTTCCCTTAGGAAGCAACACCTACGTCTCGTCTTATTTGAGTCATTCTCTGACTACATGGCTTAAAGATCAACATGAGTATTCCTTCACAGACCACTGTCTCTGTTTTAATCATGTTAAAATCATGATTTTTAATTCAGTGGTGTGTGTTTTCAAGTACTCTGTTCCTTCAGCTGGCTCAAGCCCTATGCGATCCGAGGCCATGCTTCCCTCGGGTTGCCAGTGCCAGGCTGATACTGGAAATGCAGTAAATATCTGTTAAACAGGTGATTACATAATTGCTGAAATAATAATAAATTTCCATTTCAACAGGCACACAATTTTTAGAAAAAATATTCTCTTTTTTTTTCTATTCATTATACCGATTTCTGCAGACCTTCGACATAATGGTAAAAGCCTAAATTTTTCACCCAAAGTTTCACGTCTCTTTCTGTCAGCTCAACTCCAGAAACAGTCTCCTCAAAACACACTAGGCAACTGTGTCTCAACCTGAGTTTGTGGATGGCACCAAAGATTCAAATTTCTGAATGACTTCTTCGTTATTGGGATCGATGAATGTATAGAATTGTGTCAATAGAGTCCTTTAGGAAAAAGCAGCATCGTTCTATCATTTTTATAGGGATGTTATTTTCCAGAGTCTGCCTGAGTCTAGTTAGTTTTATGGCAAATTTTATTTCATATACTGTTACAGAAATCTTTCTATAAGGCATTATTTTACTTTTCAAACTTCCTTAGAGTTATTGATTCATGAGAGAATCATTCCCAAAGAACCTTCCACTGAGAGCATCTTTGGGAGTATCATTGCTGGATGTGGAGAAGGTGTTTAAGCAGATGGCCAGCGTGTATTGGATTAAAAACTTACTTAGCTGTTGCAAAAAGTGGTGAGAAGTAAAGGGAAGTTATATTAAATATTATTTAAGTTTGTTTTCTAGTAAGTGATTTATTTTCCTAAAAGCAGAGTAATTGGAGGAGACCTGCATACATTTAAATTTTGACTGTATATCAATAGGAAGATACGAATGTTTAGTTAGCAGTTACTTTGTGCGAGGCATTATACTAGGCCCAGTGATGATTATACAGGTGAAGAGACACAGCCTCCACCCTCAATGGCTTACATTGAAAACTGGAGGGGAAAAAGTTCAGAAATACTTCCACAGCTGACCCTTGAGCAATGTGCATTTGAACAGCATGGGTCCACATACACATAGATGCTTTTCAACTGTAAATACTATAGTACTACACAGTTTGTGGCTGGTTGAGTCTGAGGATACAGAGGAACCATGGATATGAGAAACTGCAGATGGGGAGGACTGACCAAAAATTAACCCTGTTGTCATTCAAGGGTCAACTGTAATATCCCTCCGAATATGTATTTATTGGAGCAAGAAGACAAGGTGTTTAGGGATCATGAAGGAAGGATGACTCTACTTTTAGCTTTGAGATTCTCTGGCAGTTGTAGAGAAGTGGCTTTTGGATGATGGGTGAAATTTATACGAGCTGGTAACAGGATAAGATCGTACCAGGCTAGGGGGACATTGTCCAAAAAATCAAGACACAAAAACTTAGGATATTTCATTTACATTGCATAAGACAATTCTGCTGTAATATAGGATAAGAAAGGAAATTATGAGGAAAGAGCCTGAGAGATTATTTCACCAGATCACAGAAGATTTAATGTCATCTCTAGAAAGTTGGGCTTTTGTTCACGAGGAAAAGAGGAGCCACTGAAAATACTTAGATGATATATTATACTGTATCTGTGAAACGGTTCTCTGGCAGCTCTCCCTAGAAAAGTGGGAGGTAAAGACGGTCATGTTAAGGAGTAAGGAGGTGACTTCAATAGTCTTGGAAAGGACTTGTGCTACTGTAGAGCAGAGAAAATGAAAAGAAAAGGTGTGAATTCAGAAGATTTTAGTGACATGAGTATTATAGGGCACAGTGATTAAGGAGATGTGCAGAGTGACAGCACCAGAGAGCACTCCCCGGTGAACAAGGAGCACCCTGAGAACAGTGCTCTCACTGCCGGGGGAGGAATGGCAGAGGGAAGAACAGCTCTGCTGGGCAAATGAGCATCTTGCACGCAAGACTGAGTCCCACAGGAAGCTGGAAATTTACATCTCAAGCTGGCGGAGAGATTAAATCTAGGGATCCAATTTAGAGCTTTCTCTCTGGAAAGAACATTTTAAAAAACAGTTAAAATCATGTTTAGCAGGTACAAACCTCAATCTAGTCATGCTGATTGCAAATATATCCATCTCTATTCTTCTAATAAGAATGTAATTTCTGGTTAAAGCTGTCCTATCCCATGGATTACCAGGAGACTTTAACCTGTGAGTGGCAGAGGGTGTTTGTCCACATAGGTTGACACTGAGACCTCCCCCCTCCCAATCTCCCAGATTGAACTTCCCAGCTTCTTGCTGCTTCGGTGCTGCCCTGCAGCTGGGGGGTGTTTCTGAAGTATCTAAATGCCTCAATCACTTAGTGCAGAAGTCATGACCTCAAAACTCTACCAGAGCCGAGAAGCTGATTGAAATGAGTGAATGCTTCCACAGTGTGTAACAGGATGTGGTGGTAACTTACGGAGATTTCAGGCTCCTCATAAGGGGTCTACAGAGCCAATCAATGCCAGTGGATGGCAATCCTAGAAGGAAAAACGTATGAAACATTAGTTATTATCTCAGAACATTAACCCTACCGCATAGACCTCCACCCAGAGAGAAAGAGAATGCTCTCTGTTTAGAGCTTCGGAGAACAGTACCAATTACAGAGCAGAAGAATGTGACATGGTAGGTAGGAGCAGGGAACAACCAGAGTTAGGAATGAGACTTGGACCATTACAGAAACCACAGCTCAAGGAATTTTCTGAAAGTGCTTAGAATGAACTGTTTTATCAAAAGTTGCGAAGAGTGAGGGAAAAAAAGACAACTGAGGAAAAAGGTCATTCCGTAAAGCAATGAGAAGGACATTGGGTTCTTTAGTGAACTATTTTGACTCTTTTAGAGTGATAAATGAGATATGGAATTTTAAGAGATTTAGTTATAATTTGATGATGAAAAGGAAAAAGCAATGTGGAAAATAATGCTTTTGAGAAGTTAAAAAAAAAGAAAGAAAAGCATAGTCATAATGTACATGCATAAAAGGGTAAAAATAAAGCTCCCTTCCTCTTTTTAAGAACTGGAGAAATCTTTCTCAGAGAAGTTCTTGATAGCAAATGCTGCTATAAAAATAAATAGGAAATAGTAATGATAAAATTTTGTCTTATTTCACAACACATTTTTGTTATACAGATAAAAATTAAGCAAAATTCATGTTTTAAAAGAAACTATTTTAAAGATTTGTTTTACATTATACATACTTATATAATACTTACATATTATTTATCTTTCATGTAATACTAATATAAAAGATAATTAGTCTTACATTATGTATAAAATATAGCTCCTGGTTTTAAGTAAACTGATTCAATAACTTTCCTGAATGTAACTAAATTAAAATTTTTTAATTTTAAAAAAAATTTAAAGACTAAAAATAGATAAAAATAACAGATGAATTAATTCATTTCTATTTAGGCAGTAAAGTGCCTTTTTATTTTTGGATATTTATATCTATAAAATGAAATAGAGAAATGACTTGTTCTTTAAATTCACAAAATTTTCACACTCCAGGTCATTGGATTCCTCAATACTATTATTGTAAATTTGAAGAACATTAATTTGGGGCATAAAGAATTAAATAATACATTCTATATATTTAGAATGAGTTTCTAAAGTGAAGGTAACCAAATTGAATGGTATAAAGACAAACAATGTATTTTAAATACTTAGAATAAGATTCTGAAGACCCAGTTATACTTAGTTAATATAACTGAAATGATTTTAAATATACTGCACCATTGCACTGATTGCTAACTTTGTAAGGATTTATCTTTATTACATTGCAAGATAAATAGGAATAAATATAAGTAGTACTTACAATTTTGCCCTGTTAATGGCACTGAATTAACATTAATAAAACTCTTTTGATCTCTAAGAGAACAAAATATAATTCTTTTTAAGAATAACTGCTGTTTTGACAAATATTATATCCTTTAAGAGAAATCTAATGACCAAAAAAATCTGTTCCTCAAAATGACTTTGACCTCCAATTCTGAAACTGACAAGGTGACTTTTCTCACTGAACAAATATGGTACAGAACCTTCTAGAGGGAAGCAAATATTCCAAATACCCAGGTGATTTTTTTTTTAATCTTAAAAATCAAAGCAGTAATTTCACCACTGGGAGAAATTAAACCAGATGTGATATCTATAACCGCTAAGATTTTTGTCCTTAAGGCCTCAGGACAATTAAAATAAACACAATGACTTTATTCCTCCTTAATGTGTCATTTATATACTAGTCTCCTGTTGGGAACTGTATATACTCAAAATTATTTTCAGTTATTGATGACAAGTTAAATTCATTTAATTTTATCTAGAATTTCTAATGTTAAAGATAAAAAGATTAAGATTATCATATATTCTCATTTAAAGAATTGGCAAATACAATATTTTCTCCTTGAAATATATTGACACCATTTGAAACAAAAATATTAACAGTAAATTATAAAAGGTGTTGAAAAAATATTTTCAGGCATTACTCAAGGTAAATACACTTAATATTTTGCCTTTGAGAAATTACTCTTAAAAGTTAACATGGTCCCTGAAACTACTCACAACAGACAAGAAACAGGTAATTACAGGGTAATAGAATAAATCACTGATATTATTAATATTTACTTCTAGACTCAGAAGGCATCTACTTATTCCTTAAAGAAATGTATATTAATCATTACTTTAATGCATAAAAAATAAAGCCCTTTGTAAACACAAAGGAGTCTTTATGTTATAAATAAAACAACATTCAATTTTAGTGAGTTAGAATTCTAATGCAATATTGAAATAAGATTATTATGAGAAGATATTCTTGGGACTAGCAGTTATTTATTAACATTTGTTCCCCAGTATCTGGTGCTAATTGGTATGAGCATTTACAGATAAAATAGAAGTTGATGGGAAGAAAATATATGTGTACCTCTTTAATGCAACCGTATGGAAATCCACAAAAGAATAATTCACAAGCCTCAATACAAGGAAGGAGAAAGAAAGGGAGGAAAGTTATTTTTTGCTTCCCCTGAGCAAACATGTAATTTCCATGATTTCTTTTTAATGACTGCAGTCTGCGGCCAGTAGGTACTGATTTATGAAAAGCTGTAAAAGATCAGGTGGAACTCTGCAGGACATCGTTTACAGCTGCACGGATTGAAACCCATCTAATTTGTCTAGTAAAAGTGTGAGCTCACGGTGCACATCACCCAGCCTATAAATTTCCCCTTCAGACCCAATGTCTGGGGCTGGGTCTAAAAAAACGCCAATGCCTGCAGCTGCTCAAAAAGCCCACATTCCCCTGGTGCGCATGAAGAGACATCACAGGCTCTTCACAGTGAGAGACAAATTCCTATCCATTGATAAACTCTCCAGATGTCCTCTCGGAGGAGGAAAGGAACCAATTTTTATTTGAATTCCCCAGAGAAATCCTGGAAGTGGAAAAATGATACTTTACAGGGCTGGTTATTCTGAGGTCACTGGCATTAAAATTAGGTCATTCTTTGTCTTCCTTATACTTTGATCCAAGTAATAAATAGAAAAACTCGGTTGGGGTCACTCTAATCCCTAATCCGCACGTCCTGTCTTATTTCAATTTGTTTATACTAATTTTCTCTAAACTCTTGTTGAGTCTGGCTATTGCACTGAGCTTAAAAATACAAACGATTTTGAGTTGAGAGGGAAAAATTCTGCATTTTGCTATAGGCACACTTCATAAATATTCTGCATAAATGTCCTGGGGTTTGAGTCTTCATACCCACAAACCTGTAAGTATAAAAGTATTGCTATTCATGGGACCAAGAGTCGACAAGAGGCAACATTAGATTCTATACTGTGGCTACTGTCGAAATCCAGGCTGTGGGGTGTAAGTTTGCCTGTGTGTGTGCGTGCACGCCTGTGGATAGTCTAATATTTAATTGTCTCCTTTCAAGGTCTCACGTCATTTTCCTTATAAAATTTTCTCATACCTGATTTAATGCTATTCCTATCCATTTTGTTTGCTGAGTCAATGTCTTATGCAATGAGTCCAATGTCATATCTAATGTTGACCAGTGACAAAGTCTTTCACTCACAATGGCCATTCAAAATAACCCAAGAATATCATGTACACTTTGGAACCTGCGTTGTGTATCTGTATCTGTAATTCCTCAAGTTCATAGGAAGAAAAGAAACACAAACAAAGAATTTTCAATTATTTTTTAAACTGTTTTTTTCTTTTTCAGATGAGCAACTTAAAGAATCATAGAAAATTTTTTCTATATACGTTCCAGAAGAGAATAACTTCTAAAGTATTATGTTTGTATTTTGAAGTGTTCTAGATATTCCTCAAAGGAAAATTAATGCTTCGTAAAATAATGCCTAATTTCTATTTCTTTCTTTCTCTTAGATCACCTGTAAGAGTTAGTTAAAACTAAACCGTAACACATAAATATAAATTATAAGCTCCTTAATTTCAATTTTTTTAATTTATAATTCAAACACATGGAGTAGAGAGGATTGAGGTAGCTTAGTCTAATGGAAGGAAGGTTGAAAAGTCCTGTACTTTCCGCTGTCCCCGCTTCACCGACCAGGAGGAGACTAGCTATTGATCTGCATTTAACACAGAGTAGGCAAATATAACAGAACCAAACTGCCATGTTCTCAACGTTCTCTTAAACTCAGCATTAAAATTGTGTTAAAAGTTAATTTTTATCAAATAATCAAACTTATTTTAATTAATTAAAATTTTATTTGTATCAAATAAATTGAATTGTCCACATAAAAATCCAGATGAATATACATTCCTTCCATGTCTCCCTAGCGACAGCATGCAGGTCTAGGGCATGATACACAGTTGTTCAGGTTTAAGAATCTTAACCTCACATGTAAGCATGTCTCTTGCATATTAGGGAGTGAGTTGAAGAAATATCATCAATAGTAATGGAAATCTCCCAATTAAATAGTCCTTTTAAATGTGTACAGAACTCTGATTTGTGACTCAGCTTTGGTTTCAACTTTCACATGTATTATAGGGGCGTAGCATCAATGCGTAACTAACTTAAGGATTAAAGCCCTTGGTATCTGCGTACTATGCTCAGTATAGTTGCTGGCACACTGTAAGTTCTCATATATGTTCAATATATCATCATTGTTACTATTACTTATCTAAAAGCAAAGGTCTTCATAACTACTTTTTACATAAACTCCCTTCCTAAGAGGAGAGCATAAAGAAAAGGACAGTCAAGTGTCCACCTGGTCCATGTGTTATGAGTCCAAGGACAATTAAAGAAGTCACTGAGAGCTGACAAAAACAACCCAAGGCAGTTTATCAATCGGCTGCTTCTTTTGGCTCTTCAGGGATGCAAATATGGTCCATTTCTTTCACATCCCTTTTGATTCCTTTTATGTTCCTTTGATTGACCAGAGCTGGGTCATAGATCTGCAGTCATAGATCTATGTCGTTGGTCATAGATCTAAGGTTAGACCTGTGATTATATAAAGCAATCCTAGAAGTTCTCTAAATGCTTAATGCATATTCTGCGATAAAAATCACAGTCATATCTATCTATCTATCTATCTATCTATCTATCTATCTATCTCTGTATCTGTATAATAAAATCCATTTGGTGTTGTCACATATGTGAGAATTTCACTTATTACTTCCACTTATTGTTACTCATCTACTTTTTTCAATTCCTTTTGTAATTTTTACTTTTAATGACATTGTGACGTTATGTAAATCTGTACTGACTTTATGCCCTGCTGTAAGTTTAGTCCAGGTTGTTCAAAATGTCCCTTAGACAGCAACCTGCACATTGTCTACGGATGATCGTCCAGTAGGCAGGATTTAATATTGGAAACCAAATCCATCCACCAAAGCAGGTAGCAAAGTGTTCAGTGTGTCATGTCAACTATAACTGAATCCTAAATCACCACCATCTTCACTAATGGTTAAACAAATCAAATTATAAAGCTATGTGTGGATATATTTATGCTTGTCACTGGCAGAGTTTCAACAATTTAAAAAGCAGTCGTGGGTGGAGAAGGGGAGCATTGAGACAAGACGATTGCAAAGTATTCTTGCAAGCTGCCAGCTTGAGCAGATGAAGCCTTCATGGCAGATAAATTTCACAAATAAACAGGAGCGCCACATGAAGTCTGGAAGTTCCTGCCGATGTTGGTGTCAAATTTTGACACGCAGCAACTCTGCCAACTCCTGACCTCTCTCCCTTTGGAATTTTCTTTTCTTGCAGGCCATCAAACCTTCTTCTGGACCAAAGCAGCGTTGACATTCCTACCTTCCGCACAACAGGTGACTGGCTTAATGGTGTCCGGACAGCACAGTGTAAGGAAATCTTCACCGGCGTAGAGTACAGTTCTTGTGACACCATAGCCAAGATTTCCACAGAGTAAGGAATGTTTTTAAGACTGAACGATTATGAACTTTCTGGTGGGCATATATGTTTTGGATTAATGTATTATAAGTATTAGGTGAATCTCTGAGGTACTTAACTTTCTTCGGTAACCACTGAACTGGCTCCTGGGTCTCTGTCAAGGACACCTTCTCAATTGATGAGTGTTGATGTGTCTTTATTCCTCATGCTAGGTCCCCACAACAGGTGTCTTCACTGAACTATGACCTCCTTCAAAAAGACCAACAGATACATATCCATACCCAACCCTAAAAGATCCAAGCACCGGATGTAAAACATAAACCAATTTATCACGATGATTTATATATCCCTGCATTTGCAATTTTCTGCTATTAACAAAGCTTTACCTCTATGCAAATGGCAAATTGAGAAGTAAGTGGATAATCTGGTATACAAGGAAACATGCTGAAGTCCAAAAGTAGTTTTCACAGCTACTAAATAAACATCTTATATCATCATCTATTATTGTGTGATCTCATGCTAGAGAATAAAGTTATAAATAGGGTTAAGACATGATTTAAAAGGCTTCTTGTCATTTTGGAAAGACAGAATATGCATAATTAATATATATTAATATTAATTTGTGACGTCACGTGTTAAAAGCTAATGATAATTAAGTGTAATATGCTATATTTCTTAGACAAGGATCCTGTGTTATGATAGGTCTCCTTCGGTAATAGGAATTCTTTGATATGAGAAATCCATGGGCTTAAGGAGGGGCGTTTATAAGGGATCAAATGAATCCAGTGAATAATCCATGAAATTCACCCTCATTCACAAACTATGCTAAATTGGGAACACGAAGTGAAAACCTGGAAGTCACATTCTCCATCTCTCTGTGAATGAGAGAGAATTTACTTTCTAATGAGATAGAATCCTTTTCCATAGCTGAAAATGGCTTTCTCAACCTGAGATCATACAACCTTGGTATGCCACTCAACTGCCCAGGGTCCAACTTTCTTTGTTCCAATTCCCCAGGAGAGACATTCTGCTGGCCTCAGCCCTGCTTATAGATTGGCTTCTCCAAACGCACGTTTGTTTGCCACGAGCTAATCATTTCTGTTCAAAGGAGGTGGAGTGAGAGAGCATAAACTTGGCTCTAGGGGTCCTTTCCTGAGGAAAAGATAAAGGACTGCTCCAAGAGGTTTTGTGCTGGGCAGATACACCAAAAATTGTCCACAATTTTGTAGCTTGTATCGTCTTTTTGGAAACTGTATTCATCTTTGAGTCAGACTCTTCTATCTTTGATCTTTGTAATGTTAAATAAACCCTTCAGTGCCCTCAAGTTTCTTTAAGTTATATCCAATATTTGAATATGTAATTTTTGTTGAATATTTAAGGACTTTCATCGTCATCCTGTCAATCATTTAAACAAAGTCACCTTGGAGAGTTACAGATTAGATGTCAAACCAGTAGTGTGTGACATAGTTAATAAGAGATACGTGTACCTAACAAATAGGTAAGAAGTTTATCATTTGTGGTATAACATTTCAATCAGAAACACATAGTCACAAAAGGATCTAGAGAAAGGGTATATTAGTATAGAAGAGGAGAATTTGTTCTTAGAAAATAAATTCATTCTAGTCAACTTAACATGTGTTGGTATCCTTGTTTAAAGAGGAATGTAGTATTTCTTGAATAGACTTCTGACCCAATCGACAATATGCTTTGAGTTTCTGTTGTGTATATTTTGATCAGACACAGACCTAGGATATATTAATGTATTTAAATATTGTTATAAATTCTTATTTTAATAATGTTAACAGCTTGGGTTAAGATATACAAGGCACCTGCTTTAGAGCACAGAAGCATAGCAAAGAACAAACACAAAGTTGACCATATCTGCACCACTGCCAGATTTTCAAAGGCAAAGCTATGCAAATGTTTATTCTCAATAAAAACCTCAACACTCAGAGCTTTTAGATAATGGAACGCTATTTGAAGTGGATGAGGCAGAACATTGTTAATATGATTAACTGCTAGCTCACAATTTAAATATAGTTAGACATTAAAATCTATTTATGTGTTTAGAAGGCTATTTGCTTAAAAAGGTAAAGAGGCGGCATTTGCTATACTTCCAAGGCAGGGATGTATTCGTCTCAACAATGCAGTGTTAGAGAGTGAGCTCTGTTTGGCTGGCTAGAATATTTTCACTTAATTGTTATTATTATTTAAACAACCTGTGAGTGTACATTCAAGATGAAAGCTGACTTTTCCTAAAAGACTCAGCTCTTTCAGGTTAGCCCTTTACACTGAGCCAGGTGGTCTCAGATATCTTTGTATTTCAATCCCCACAATGTGCTTTCCTCTGTCCCTTCTCCTCAATTCAGACACAACATCGAATTAACATTTATTGACCTAAAACTCCTTGAAAAGTGTTGTTTACTTTTTGGGTCTCTGCAGTGTGGTGTACCTCATGCCCCTAGTTTATGTTACAAAAAATGAGATTTAAAAATACATTTAGTGCACTAAGAGTCTGTGGAAATCTAGTGAGGCAACATTCTCACCTTAAATACTATACAATATTTAACTCAATATTTCACTCTTTCTTTTGCAATCTTGGGCTTATTTTTTTATTTTTAAATAATGCTTTATTAAAGAAGCAGTAAAGAAAATTAAAAACAAAATACAAGAAAGGAAAAATAAAGCCTTGTGATTCTGCCACCCAGGAGACAACTCCTGCTATTATTGGGCTTATTGTTTAAATTTGATTCCTTTCCACCCCTATTTTCTTTGTGTCCCTTGACCAAATAACTCTAGAGAGTCTCCTAGAATAAGACAGAGATACCTATAAAAGGGTTTTCCATTTGTTTTTGTTTTTGTTTTTCTATCCATAATATCAGTCACAGGGAAAAATCAATAGAGCTTCATACTCAAATAAATATTAACTTATTTCAATTGTTTAGGGATTTCATTTACATGCCAGCTACTCAAGTCATCTAATTTTCAATAAAATCTAGAAAATGTGCTGTTGTATTCAGTCAGCATATTGAAAAATATATTTCATTATCTAAAATGGATTTTTGGAAAGTTAACATGAGAAGGGAAGAGAGAAAGAGAAAGGGCATGAGACTGCAGAAACTGGAGACAGAATTAGGTGTGTGGAATGAGTATTAGGCAGATTAATGGCTGCATGTCATTATCCTGCACCCTTGGATGCCATTTTCAAAGTGTCATCACCTACCCTTTTGCCTTTGAAGTACCAGATCGCTTATTAACCTCTGGTCTCAATCTTGAGCTGCTCTTTAGTCTTGAACTTTTCCACTGCTCTTCTGAACAGGGTAGTGATAACGAGATAAGCATCTGGGGAGCGCTATTGAGACTAGAGCAGCTGGATGTTTAGAATGATTTTGGACATGGCAGGGTGGTGGGTAGAAGATACTTTGGCAGGGGTAGAGAGGGACATAAAGACCCATGCTAAGGCATAACCTAAAGGGATATTTACTGTAATTCTCTTTTCCAGTATAATTCTTTGCAATCAATATAAACAAAATTATGTATCTCTTTGCTTACGTTGGGTTCCCAGACACTGAATCTGAGACAGTTTTATGCAGGAGATTTCGTCAGCTGCCCTTGGGACATAAAGAAGTGATGAGGTGGGCATTGGGCTAAAAGAGAAGACTTGGTCCTACCTATTGGAGTAAGAGTCCTAGAGCTGGGCCGGCCCTCAGATTTGTCCCAGATTGGTCTGTGAACTTGCAGCATCTGATTTTGTCCAGCAACCAGAGTATCGGTGCTGTAGTTCCAGAGGGGAAAATGGGGCCAAGCGTCATAGCATGTTACCACTCTCTCACTACACTTAAATTTCCCAGCGAGCTCAGGAAAGTAGTATACTACCTTGGAGCATTTTTCCCTTGCTTTCCATGATTGTTGTTTTGTTTTTTAAGCTTGTAAAGAAAGGGGACAGGAAGAGATAGAGAAAAAAAATCAGCAAGTCATAAAAAAATATGATACAGAATGGAAGACAGATGAGAGAACGCAGAACCAGTGAGGCTCTGTTGATTTGTGGGCATGTATTTATAGCCACCCTGTTTTCTGGCTCTGGACTCATAGCCTGACTTTGTTGTAGTTTGAGGACAAGTAGGGAAATGTGTGTTGTTCTTTTTAAAGATGGATACATGGTATCTTTATAAAAGAATCAAAATCCTGTAGAGAGGACATTCTCAAAAGCAGGGATCAACATAAACAGACAAAAGGTTCATTATCCACAGTTACACAAAGGGGCACAAGCTTGTATGTCACCCTACCTCCCCATTAGCTTTCCTGGTGAAGCAAGGTAGATGAAGTGCCCAGAGAGGACCTCAGGCAAGAAAAATATACGTTGTCCCTAGAGAATTTACCAGCCCCTTGAATGGCAGGCAGCAGGGTGGTAGGTCATCAGGATTTAATTCCCATCTCAGGTGCTAGGAATGCAGCTGAGCCTTGGTTAATTTTATGCAGCTGATATGTAAATAACATCTAAATTACTTCTTAAATGGTTACCTGCTGTCTTCTTGCACACCTTCATTGCTTGGGAACTCACTGCTTAAGAAATGAATTAACCCATTTCAATGTAGTTGAACTCCCAATTTTTCATTCCTTTCTTTATGCTCAACATAAAGGAGCCCCATCTGTGTGAGTGTGCTCATATGGGCGTGTGTGCTTTGTCTTCTTGCCATTTTCAATTTGCCTAGCACTCCTTGCCAAGTGATGCTTAATCCTCTGTCAGCTTCCCCAGATAATCACATTTGGGACTATCGATTCATTTTTTAGTAAGTACATATTGAGCCTCTACTGAATGAGAGCTCTTGTTCAGGGTGTGATTGATAAGCAGAGTACAAAACCGACCAGAATCCCTGTTCAGATGGAATTCACCTTCTTGTGGGGCAAGATAGACAGTAAATAAAGTAAACCAGAAAGAAAGGCAATATGCTGGGTGGTGGTAAACGCTTTGGAAGAAACTGAAACAAGAACAGAGAAAGTAAGAAGTGCAGGTATGAGTGCAGAAAAGTTTACAGTATGAAAGAGGAGGGTCAGGGAGCTCTCTTAAGAAGGAGATGTTTCCGTCAAGATCTGAAAGAGGTGACTATATGAACTAATTGCTTAAATCAAGAATATTTAGTTAATCATTTGCACATGTTTAGCTAAGTCTTCCCCTCCTCCAATGAAATTCCGTATGTTCTTACAATCTTTATTTTAATACATGGTTTCTGAGTTTTCACTATTTTAAATTTAATAATTTTGATACCTAGAGATATATCCTTGCCATTTTTTCTACTTTGAAAAAACTTTATACTTTAAAGAAATTGTTCCAGTTGTCTATGACTGTGCAACAAACGACCTCAAAACTAAAAGACTAAAGCAACAACAATGTTATTTTATATCACAATGTCGTGTGTCATGAATTTGGGCAGAGCTCAGGAGGGTGATTCTTCTGCTCCAGAGTTGGTGTTGACTGAAGTATTCACCTCCTATGAATCCAGTCTAGTCTGGAGAGCTTCAGACGGTTTCATTCTTGTCTGCCCTGGTGCAGACAACTACACAGAGCTGGGACTGGAGACTGAGTGCTTACAGATGGCCTCTCCAGTATCCCCAGTCTCAGGGTAGTCATAACCTTCCATGGCAGCTCTGGGGCCGAGAGAGGGTGTCTCAGGAGATAAGAAGTGGAATATGTTAGTTTCTTAAGACCTGAGTGCAGAAGCTAATACAGAATCACTTCAAGCATGCTCTGTGGGGTCAAAGCAGTCCCCAACCTGGCCCAGGTTTAGGGGAGTGGGATAGTGTCCCACAAAGATTGTGTGGCCGTCTGTATTAGTTTCCTAGGGCTGCCATAACAAACTACCACAGACGAACTGGCTTGAACAACAGAAATGTACTTTCTCACAGTTTAGAAGCCAGAAGTTGGACATCAGGATATCGGCAATGCCACACTTGCTCCAAAGTCCAAAAGAAGAAGTCCTTCTTAACTTCTTCCAGCTTCAGATGGACCCTGGAAATGTAAATGTAACTCCAGTCTCTGCCTCCATCTTTACTTGGCCTTCTTTTATGTGTCACTGTGTGTCCTTCTCTTTCTCTTATATAGTCTCATTGGATTTAGAGACTACCCTAATCTAGTGTGACCTCATTTTGACCCTTGCCTTAATTACATCTACAAAGACCCTATTTCTAAATAAGGGCATGTGGTGAGGTTCCAGATGGACAGAAACTTTGACAGAGACATTATTCAACTCACTACATCATCTGTATTCTTCCACAAGGATAAAGGTGGAATGGTTGAGATATAAGAGGTAAATGATGCAAAAATCAGAAAATTATGTCTAAAGCACTGGGATATATAATTGCACAAGTTTTCTAATTGAAAATCTACTTACATACTATACAGGAAGCCATGATTCTCACCAGAAATCTTTTTTTTTTTTTAATAGTGACATGAAAAAGGTTGGTGTCACTGTGGTTGGGCCACAGAAGAAGATCATCAGTAGTATTAAAGCTCTAGAAACCCAATCAAAGAATAGTCCAGTCCCAGTGTAAAGTGCTATTTCTGGAAGGAAGTGGTGGCTCTGGAAGATGTAGTATCACTCTGCAGACAGATGATGACGCTGGAAGTATTGGTGGAAGTTCCAAGCCCAATAAGACACTCAGATAAGAGTACAAATGCCTTAAAATGAAATTGAAAAACTCTTGATTTCCCCTGTCATTTAGTGGATGAGTGAGTGGGTGTATTTTGTTTTGTAATTGCTTTTTTATATTAGTTGTTGGATTAAATCAAAATTCTTCAGCGTGAACTGATGAAGAACTAGCATAGAGCCATTGATCATAAACTGACTGTCATAAAAGCAAAACAAGTGAAATAAGGTAATGAACATGGTGGCTCCGTTTACTAAGAGCCACAAAAGAAAAGACTTGTGATATTTTTATACACAGAAGAAATCTGTAACTGGTATTTTGTTTCTTTAAAAGCAAACAGAATAGAGGAAATCATACCTCAAACTATCTGGCCATATTTACTACATTTTCATTGTATTATTCTCTTTTATCTGTTAAAAAGCATATAGAAATGAAGTTTGTAGTTGTGTTAAGTACTACACATTTTTAATTGTTAGCTTCCTTAAGTATTACCATGTAAAAAAGTGTTTTAATTTTGATGAAAAGTATGTATTTATTTTCTTCTGAATTGTTTTTATTGTTTTCTATTTATGCCTTGATTTAATTTGGATTTGTGACAGCCAAGTGCCAAATGCTCTCTCAAATTGTCAGCAGTAGGAGATGTGATAAACTAAACATAGAAAATGATGGGTTTCTTTCCAGATTTTTGGAACCATCCACTTATATATATCTATATCTATATATGAAAAGAAAGAAGCCAAACCCTTCCCTTGTTCATATACTAACCAAATCTCTCAAAGTCTGAATTATCCCATTCATTTTTGTCTCTCCATTTATTATTAACTGTATGCTCCTAATTTAGTGTGATGTACTGGCTTGTGTGTAGTGGATTCTCAATGACATACCAGCCCTGCTCTGGTGCTTAGGAGACCATCAACTCCCTCCATTAGTAAAAGATCCACATTAGAGCCCCTGAATAGAGAATAGCTACACTGGAAAGAATTGGGATCCTATTTAGATTGCTGCATTAATTGGCAACAGAGCCTATAAGCCGATGCATGAGTCAAAAAATCACTTGCAGACTGGCTTTGAAATGCCACTTAATATCTTTGCTTAAACTTTTTGAGCTGTCTATAGGGAATGATGGTAACTAAACTACTCATCTGTATCACAGGGTTTTGTTAAATTAATTAAACATTGTCATCATCAATAACAAGTATTATTATCTTATCTCAAGCATCTCACTGAAATGCACCTATTGTAATTTTGGTGTATATCTTAGAAGCATTGAACTTCTTGACACTGATTGAACATATCATTTTCAAAATAGCTGGTTATCCAGCAAGACTCAAAGTCTGGAGAGATCTCTCATTGCAGGAACTTTGACTATTCCATAAAAATCAAATATGAGCATACTTGCTAACATTTGAAATATGTAGATGGTGGAGATCTAGCCATAATATATTGTGAAGCAACATTTTAGCTCTATCTATATTCTTTCTAATGCTGATATGATCATGTTACTGGAATAAGAAATGCATATGTCACAAGAATAGAATGGATAAAATGCTGCTGCAACCTTTATGTTCTTATGCAATATTCAACACTTATACAGCTTACAATCACAGATCAAAATTCACAAGTGCTAATTTGTTGTAAATTTAGGGTAATAAGGCTTAGGTTGTTTTCCTTCATACATGAAATTATTTCTTCAATGTCCCTTATAGTCAAATCATCCTACTAGAAATCCTGTATTGGGTATATAAGAGCATGAACTTTTTAAAAAGATATATGAGATTATGAAATTAATTACAAATTTCACTTAAGCCTGACATGAAGCAGCTAAAAATCATTTTGTAAATCAACATTTTGTGTTGTGGAATGTTGGATTGAGATCTGAATCTGGCTTCAATCTCATTTTTTTTTTCCAGACTAGCATTTACTTTCTTAGGTACTATTCTCTGCATATTCAACAAAATCTGTGCATTTCATGAACTATAGAAGTTGAGGATTGTTGAATCTATTTCATTTATTTTGGCTGTGGTTTCCATTGAAAAGTAGAGGTTGTATACGCAGTATATTGCTCTTCACTTTTTCACTATTTTTCTATCTGACCTCTTGTTGACTTACTTTACACAATCCTTACCCTGTACATATGTAAACATAACAGTGTACGATTCCTAACTGTGGAGTAGAGGTACTAGAATGCTCATGGCCATCTCTTTGTACAGGAACTGCATTGAATTTCAATCAACATGAAACCATACAATGTTATGTACCATATTATCTGTTTTGTATCTTAAATTTGATTTACATATATTATTTATTTCTGGAAACTTGCCCAGTTTTTGCTGTACTAAGTATCAAATAAGCCATGTATAAATGTGATATGATTGGCGATATGTATGTACTTTAAATTTGTATTTTCAAAACAGTACTCATTTAGTTTATGTTGTACAATGTAGATGGCCTCTTACTAATGTAAAATGATTTGTAGTGGAAACATTTATATTTTTATAATAAACATAATGAAAATATTTTTTACAGATTGGAATACAGAAGTGGTCTTTGAACCTTTTTTAAAATTTATAAAAAATATGTGCTTGTTTAAATAGCAAAATAATGAAATTTATATAAGTCAAGAATAATGTGCTTCTGTTTCTTTTTTCTCCATTAGTGAGGAAGGATTCATGTTATGTTAACCACATTTTTGTCTAAATCTCATTATCAATAAGCTAGAAAAATAATCAGTAAATATCATCTTTATGGTTAAAGAACACAACTGTATTAGATAGTTCTCTTTTGATTATAAGCGACAAGAAACAAATGGCTTAAAGAAAATAAAATTTTCAGCTCATGTGACAAGAAAGGCTGGAGATAAACTTCCTAGCTGAGGAAGCAGGCACACATGGTTCTGACCCTATTTTTCTCTCAAGGTTCTGACCCTATTTTTCTCTCAACTGGGTTAATTTGCAGACTACAGGTGACCTTTGAAAAATATGGGTTTGTACTACATGGTTCTACTCATTCACAAATTTGTTTTGATCAACACAGGTACAACACTACATGATCTGCAGTTGGCTGAATCCACAGATGAGGAACCACAGATGTGGAGGACTGACTATGGGGCTTGAGCATCCTGGGGTTTTGGTATACACGGGAGATTCCAGAACCAATTCCCCATGGATACCGAGGGATGACTGTATATCTTAAAATTTCCTGTAGTTAATATGACTCTACATTGTAATTCCTGTGAGATAATTACTGTCCCTCGGTTGTTCCAGTAGAAATCGTGGGGTCTTGCTTGGATCACAAGCTCAGTCTGATCACTTTGGACAAGAGGAAGAATGACTTACGTTGGCAGTTCTTAGTCCTGTGCTGGTCCTTGGAGATGGTAGGTGGGGTCAAGTGGAAGTGATGATCCATAGGAACTAGAGGTGTCAGGGTGGTTTCTATCCAAAAGAAAGTCAGAATATCATTTATGGGAAAAGAAGGAAGGAAGGAATTCTGAATGGGCTCAATGAAACAAAAATTAAAAACAACCAACCAACCAAATCTGCCAATAACACTATAAGAAATACTTGATGCATTATATAAAGTAGATCCCAAGTCATCTGAAACCTACTCAAAGACAGCGGTTATAGAAGAAAACTAAAAAAGCTAACTCACAATATAAGGCTAGATAAGTGATCAAGATTTCCATAGAGATGAGGTCACAAAATAGATCAGTTTTGAGCTTGCCTTCGAGGAGAAATAGCATCTTATCATGTTGAGTGGAGTAGAGATTAACTTGCAAGCAGGAGATAAAGGGAGAAGATAAAGAAGAATATATTTATTCATTCCATAAATATATGTTAAGCAATATCATGAGACAGGTGTTCTACTGTCACCATTTACAAGTTACTTCATTAAATCTTTGCAACAATCCTGTAAATAGATTAACCCACTTTTACTAGATGAGAACATCAAGAGTCAGAATGTCAAGGTCACCTTCCCAAGGTCACCCTAGTAAATATAAGAATAAATATTTCAAACTGGAATCATCTTATTCTGTACTTTTCCCATAATATAATTGCTACTGTAATCCGCAAAATGCTCTGGGGACAGTGACAATGCCTATCCGTAAAAATGACTTGGGGAGGAGCTGAAAGTTAAGGAGACGAGATGATGTTAGAAATGTTTTGGTGTTGTAGGCATGAAGCCGCACTTACTCTAGGATGGTGGTAATAGAATGTGGAGCATGGAATGCATACAAAGACACATAAAAAAAGGAGAATTATCAGAATTTACCAATTTGACCTGAAAGTTGTTCAAAATGTAAGAATCATAGGGAACCATAAAGTGTCCAGAGTGTTTGTGGAAATGATGGAAGTATTATTAGAAGTAGGGACTAAGGAGAAGTTAGTTTAACATTATGAGTTTGCTAAATTCATACTAGCCAAACCTTACTAAGTTCATAGGTATTGAAGATGTGATTCTGAAGCTTCAGAAAAACATTCAAAGGAGAAAGATGTCTCTGGTACTATGTAGAGATCGATATATCTTTATGTGTGATATACATACATGTTTATGTTGAATCACTTTTTTAGATCAATGTTAGCTGCTGTAATAGTTACATCTCCAAATGCCATCAGCTTAAAAATAATTTTTAAAATGCTATTTTAAATGCAGAATGACCCAAATTACTTGTTTTTCAGGTGGCCTTGTTTGCAATGATTCAGATCCCACACTCTATCTTATGAAGTAAAAGGCTTTGGAATCCTTTGTTTCCAACCAGTAAAGTGAGAGGGGATTGTCCGTGGTAGATTTTATGAGCCCTGCTTGTGAGTGGCACTTATCACTTTCTCTCTCTTTCCATTGACTAGAACTCAATCATAGGGCTCTACGAACTGCAAAAAGATCTGGGGCACGTAGTGTGCTTACATAGAAAAGGAAAGAGCTTTTGGAACTCATATAGCAATCTCTGCCTCAAGTCCTTGTAACTTACATATATAATGCGTAAGATGCAGATACTTCTAAAAGGCAATTCAGGAAACATCAGTCTCTGGCTAAATCTACCCATTTCTTATGCTTTATAGACAGCCATTTTTAACTCTTTTCTCTCATTACTTGAATCCAATACTTCCATTAATGCACCTATGTCCACTATGGGTGGGCACTGTTCAGATCTCCTTTCCAGAGAGAATTTATGTGAAGGAGAGCAATTAGCTGACAAACTCAAGCTGCTGTATTTTCAAAATCCCCGGCATAGTTTACACCAGGCCGTGGAGCAGGATGGGAGAAGTAGATCCAGGCCATTTCTTCCCCAATGACAGACTCCTTCAATAAGCAGTCTTGGGTCTCCTGTTGCAGTCATCCTGGCTGCCCTGCACCCTGAGCCTCCTATCCAATCCCCCATCCTTTTCCCTTTCCTTTCACAGGTGTCGGAGGTGTATTTCAACCTGTAAACTGCCTATGCCTCTTTTTCTCTGTCACAATTGTTCACAGGTGAGTCCAACCAAAAACTACTGTGCAGGTCTAATTCTTTCTTGATGTCAGCTTCTTGAACATCCTAAATTGAGACAATGACTCTCAAGTTGATTGACCTGGAAATTACAGTGTCATCTTTTATTCTTTCCTCTCTTATTTCAAATCAGTAAGTCATGATTCCACATTAGGAATGCTAACTTCTAGTCTTTTCTTTATCTTCTACCACCATTTCTCTTGGTCCCTCATTACTTGGCTGGATTATCTGAAAGAGTCTCTTAAATAATTCATCTGAATCCAGCTCTTATATCTCTGATATCAGTCAGACTGGTTCAACATAAACATGTATGTATATCACACATAAAAATATCGAAGCAAATTTAGTTTTGTACTTTCTCCTTGGGAGCCTTGCAAATGCCAAAACCTCAAGGGCCTGGCTGGGTACGTAAACGAGGGAAGCAATTGGAATGTGGGTGGTGACCTATAAAAGCACTCTTCATTCCTCCAGAAGCAACTTCTCGGCAACAAGGCTACAAGGATTCAATGTGAATTTGTGATCTTTCAAAAGAACTTTGAATCTGAGTCTTTTGAGAATTTTTATATATTTTAAATATGGTGACCCATCTAATAACAAAGAAGACTCATCCAAGAACTGAACTTAGCCTGTGGCTAAGTTGTTTCTAGAACACAGAATACTCTTTAGTATTGGTACACGGGACCTGCCTTGGGTAAGCCCTGCTCCTCTGTGCAGTCTGCCCACTTCCTCCCCGCACCGCACACGGCCACGGTGGACTGCTCATAGTTCTCGGAATATGCCACGCTTGTTTTTCTTTTTCATGCATCAGAGCCTTTGAACTTTCCATTCGTTTGTCCAGAATCATCTAACCAATCTCCATCATTCTTCAGGTCTCCCTATCTCCTCCAGACATCCTGTCTCTTTATCTCTGGTTTAGGTGTCCTCTGTGTGTGTGTGTGCATGTGTGCGTGTGTGCATGTGTATGTGTGTTTGTGTGTGTGTGTGTGCACGCAGAAAAAGAGCGTTGTGATTAAGCTGGCATAGCATGTATCATCTCGTACTGAAATTCCTCTTCTTTATGCCCCAATCTACTCCTGGCTGAGGGTTCCTTGATGCTTTATAAATCACGATATTTTATAAATCACAATGTCCCCTTGCCCATTGTAATGCCTGGTATGTAATAAACATTCAAAATTTTTTGACTTAGATTAATGTATTAAAACAATTTTTGACAATGTAATAAAGACGACTATCTCTTTTTTTTGTCCTTATCGAAAATAAAAAGTCAATAAAAGTAGTTAATGTTCTAGTTGTGTATCTTGGATCATGGAACATACTGATTTCTGCTAGAACTAGTTCATTTTCATAGAATTTTGTGGACTCTTTTCATAGGTCTCAATGCTCCCATTTTTCTTAGTGCAGTTAAGTCGTTTAAGTAGATCCTTGAACCAGAGCTTAGCTATAAAAATTTAACAAGGTAAATGCCAAAGCTTTTCTGATTCTTTCTCCTCTCTTAATCTGTACAAATAATGTCAACATGCCTACTCAAAACTACCCTTCTTATGGGGCATCTGGGATACACATTCTATTGACCCAGGGGAATCTAGACACAATTTGGGAAAATAAGTGGTAGAATTAAATACACCATAAAATGAAGGTTTTAGAGTTTCAGAAGTCCTCACCCTGAAATTCTCTGGGAAAACCCGGTTACAAGTTGATAAGAATAGTTATAATTAAATTACATGTTCCCACTAAGTGAACTATCACCTTTCTTCTTTGAAGGAAGATAATTTTCCACTTAGATTGGAACTAATAAAAGTGACAATTGTACTAATAACAACAAATAAGAATTTTTAAACTGCTTGATAATTTCTCTTGCATATACATCCATATAAGTGTATTAGTATATTTATCTGTTCCAAATAATAACTGTAATCTGTTGAACATCATCATGTCCCAAGCACTTAATATATATAATTTTCATTTAACTTTTCCCAACAGTCTTATGAAATGAGTATGTTATTATCTACTTTATAGATTGAGGCTTAGTGTGGTTAATAATCACACACATATATACAGCAGTCAAAATCAACTCCAGCATCCTTCCTCTGAGTGACTACACTCTATTACCTGTCAGTATAATATTACTAGTGAGGATGAAATCTGAAGATCAATTATGAAATGCCCGCTGGATTTAAGATCTTGAGTAGTCTCCATTTTGCCACTTTTCAATATGCATGATGTTAATCAGTGACTCTCTAGCAGAGACACATTGCTGCAAAATCCTTTGATTCTTACTACCGTGGTGGAGGAAGGAACAGGCGGTTACCCTTGATTTCATTTCTGTGAACTCCATTTCAAGAGCATGAGATTTGTCTGACATATGGTGAACCCTTCAAGCAAACATGCTCCCTTGAACATTCAACAAATAATCTAATTTGGAAACACCAAATACCACAAGGAAAAAGTAGTACTCTTGTGCTATTTTCTGACAGATTTCCACACCAATGATTTATGGAAGTGTGTTAAGTTTGGGATTCTTATCTGAAGCCAAGAGAAAAGCCCTTACATTTTGAAGCCTATCACCCTCAATGATGGAAGCCAAAACCTTGGAATGTTTGCTAAAATCAAGGATGAGAGAACACAGAATGTCATGTACTATCAAGAACTTATTGACTTTCATATGGTTCTCATTTATTCTCGTACATGGCAAATCAAAAGCCTTGGGAGGAAGCCAATACAAATTGTTACAGATAACACTATCTGAATTTAACTGCCATAGGTATGCTTCATATAATAAATATATATTTCATATCAGCAACTCAGCAACAGAAAAATGGAAAAAGACTGTAGTCAAAATTCATTTGGATACTCTCCTTCAGAGAATACTCAATTTGCCAATATTATTATTTATCTTGGGCTGGAGATCCCTTAATATTCAATTTGTTTCATGTTTCTGACTCTAGAGATCATATATATATATTATATATGCATATACATACTCTATGGAATATTGGAATCAAGTTACAATGATATTTTAGGGTAATAAAATTAAATTTCAATACATGAATGTTTAGTATGCACTTGCAGGATCAAATAGATTAAATTATTCATATTTTCACATTTTCAAAGACATTTTGCAAATAGGAATTTTTTCTTTATTCAGTTAGCTACATTTGATCATGGAAGGCTCTAGCATGACACATAATTTTTAGTGTAATTCTGACAGATTACTTATCAAACGCCTAATACAATGTCTGGCGCAGAGTAGGTAAGTAGGCACACAGTATTTGTTGAATGAATTTTAAATGTATTGTTGGAGGAAAAATGAGTAATACTGCCTTTTTCAATTACTATATCATTAATAACATACAATTTAGTTCAACCTAGATTACTGTGTCTCTCTCAAATATTTAGAGAGAGAGCGTGTTTTGTAAAGACAAATCTAATCTCACACATAACCTGCTTCATGGCCTAGCGCATAGAATAAACTCATTATTATTTATTGAATGATAAATATTTTAAATGCAATATCACTACAAGTAACAAAAGAATGCTATTATATCTTCTTGTTGTGAAGGAGAATCCAAATATAGTAAATGACTTACTAATATTTAAAGGATTAGTAAATGCCAAAGCCAAGAATAAGATTAAAATTTTTGAGAAATGCTTTTTTCTAAAACAGCACGTAAACAAAAGAGATCAAGAAATTTTAAAGCAAAGTGTTTTTATTTGTTTCTGTGTTTTTAAGGAATGGTTCAGTTACTATGGTTACATAACTTCATTAACTGGCTTGAAACACTAAGTCTCTTAAAGTCACTTATCTCTCAAGTTTTCTGTGGGTCAGGAATTCAGACATGGCATAGAGCAGAGACAAGTTGTCTGGGCCTCAGATAGAAGACACAGTCCTGAGGATTGGAATCATCTGAAAGCTCATTCACTCATGTCTACTTACTAATACTAGCTGTCATTTTGGGACATAGCTGGGTTATTGGCTGGAACACTCACATATGGCCTGTCTTTGTGGCCTGGGCTTCCTCATAACACGGTGGCTAGTTCCAAGTACCAGCATCCTAGGAGAGGGGGAGGAAAAAGAAATCAACTGAGAATTGTAAAGAGCCTGAGATTTTGCCCTTTTTACAAGCGTCTCACGCTTTCATGGATACTAGTAGAAGATGTGACGTTTCAGGATTAGGAACAACGGACTGTTTGGCACTTTTGGCAATAACAGTAGCCTCAAGGTCAACATTTTCAGTGCTGGTTTCCCATGCCCCGATTTCTACAGACAAAACAAAGAGAGTCAGGTCATACCTGCATATGCAGTGGGTTCTGTTGTTGGAAAAGACACCTGAGTTTAAGGAAACTTAGTCTATATGGGCTGCAAGCAAACCTGCTTAGTGGGAAATATTTTTATCATGCTGAAGAGTAGACATCAACTTCCTTGTCTTCTGCACTTGTTTGGTTAAGAGAAACTATATAGAAAAATTGGGATGTAAATATCTTCAAGGATATAAAATAAATGATGCTTTTAAAATAAATATTGCAATTTGTATAAAATGCATATGTAATATGGTGGAATAGATAGGATTTTTACTAAATCTATAGATAATTTGTGTCTAATTGATATCTTTACTAACTTGAGTTTTCCAATCTATGAGCATGGTGTGTTTCTCTATTAATTTAGGTTTTTTCTGATGTCTTTCATCAACATTTTGTAATTTTCATCGTAGAGATCCTGTATAGGTTTTGTTTAATTTATATATAAGTATTTAATTTTCTTTGGCATAATTATAAATAATATTGTGATTTTGATTCATTTCCACATGTTCATTGTTGGTTTCTAGAAAGTGATTTTTTGTTGTTGTTGTTTTGATTTTATATCGTACTGCCTTGTTGAACTCATTTATTACTGCTAAGTTTTCATTTTTTATAGATGCTTTGGACTTTTCTATGTAGATAATCATGCCATCTAAAATAGTAACAATTTTATATCTTCCTCTCCAATCTATATGTCCTTCATTTATCTTCCTTCCTTACTGTTCTTGCTACAACTCTAGTACTATGTTGAATAAGAGTGACAAGTAAGCATCCTTGCCTTTTTCTCAGTCTTAGGGATAAAGAATTGTCTTTCATCATTAATAAATTTTTGTGATACTTTTTATCAAGTTGAGGAACTTCTCTTAGTTTTCTGAGTTTTTTCATGAAGAAGTGTTGAAATTTTTCAAATTTTTTTCCGCCCCCAGTTGGTAGGATCATGTGATTTTCTTCTTTCTGATATGGTGATTATACTGATTAATATTTTTAATATCAAAGCAGCCTTGAAAGCCTTAAACAAATCTCCCTCGTTCATGGTATGTAATTATTTAATACACTGCTGGATTCAGTACTAAGATTTTGTTGAAAATGTTACATCTGAGTTCGTGAAAGACATGTAGATGTTCTTTCCTTTACTTCACTTCGTCTTCTTTGTTGGGCTTTTGATGTCGGGGCTTTTCATAAAATAAGTTGAAGATTATTTCTTCCTCTTTCATTTTTGTATCCATTTGCCAATCTCTGTCTTTTAATTAGTGTATTTAGATTATTTATTTTTAAATTAATCATATTGTGGCTTGTCTGTCAATTTACTATTTTTTCAATTTTCTCACTGTTTCTCATGCTGCTCTTTCTCTTTTCTTGACTTCTTGTGAGATAATCTTTTATTTAGAATTGCCTTTTGGAGGTTTTTCCTTTGTGTTTAACACCGTATAGTTTTCTTAGTAGTTGCTCAAGGCATTATAATAAACATTTGTAACTCTGTACATGCATATAAATTCTAATGTTTAGGCGAACAAATGTATCTGTTTTTTGCCTATATGAGATGAGTATTGGTCTAGATGTTTCCTATAGGTGCTTCATGTTCTAACACTTTTTAATATATGATAAATATTCAGTATTACGCATTTATTATCATTTCAAAATTGTAGTGCTACATATGGAAAAATAAAACTATATGTCCTTGCTATATGTGTTTATTTTTAAGTGAAAAAGAATGCATATACGTGTAATTAAGATAAGAAATGATTTATTATGCATGCTATTAAGCAGAGTTTTTTGAACTGCCCAGTCGAGAATTTAAGGAGTTAACTGAGAACAGTGTAGGACTCTCTTGATTGGTTGTAATAATTCTAGGTTATTTTATGTGTGGGAGGAATTCTGTTAATTCTCTCCTTTTCTAAAAGAAAATTATCTTCATTTGTTTTTTTTATTTTTATATCTTTACTATATTAATAAAGGCATCATCAATAGCTTTAAACTTTGTCAGAACCACTGCTGTAATATAAGTTCACATCTATGATTTGTTTATTTGGTTGTAGAAGCAACTGAAACAATAGAAATAAAGGCATGAAATTATCTGAGTTATCTCTCAGTACTAACAGAAGATAAAAATGCCTATGCACTTATGTAATACAAAAAATAATGTGGGTTTTTTTTGCTTTTTGCCCTGGATATGTGGCTGAAATAGAGTAGAGAAAGTAATGAAGATGGATGTTGAAATTAATGTTGAAGCTTGAAAACATTTTAGTCCTTTTTGACTCCTGTAGAGTTCAGATGCTAAGATGATTTGTTTTTCCCATAATCCATGTGTCATTAAATAAACCCACATTCATTGAGTAAACTGCATTTTTCTGAGCCCACGAATAACTAAACTAAACATTTCTTAGTTCTGAAACTGTCTAAAGGACACTCAGTTACTACACTGTATACTTGTAGAGTATTGGCTAAAAATTTTTCTGTTTGCCCTCTGGTATTTTGAACACTAAAGAGTTTTTTTCACGTGACTATTTTTGAATGGCTAAGTGAGTAACGTGAGTCTCATCAGGTATTATATATCACTGTGAGTACTTCCTGTTGGGCTTGTTAAAAAGTACTGTGGTGGAAAGGAATCAGGATTCCATGTCAAACTAACCTGAGTTCACGATCCTTAGCTGTTTTTATTAGTTAAACTCAACGCTGGTTGAATTCTAGAGATTCAGTTTATTCATCATGTATTATATAAAAATAATTGTATCAAGCTAATAATGTTAGAAAGATAAAGTGGAACATTATAGGTAGAGTGTTTTTCTTAGTTTACATACTCAAAAAGTACTTTTCTTTGCCCTATTTACTTACCTTCCTCCAGTGAAAAAGCCTAGTTTTAGGATTTACATTCACCAAAATTGAACTCTGAAGGAAGTGAGTTCCAAAGGTAAATTTTGGAAAGTCATTTGGGAACCATTGTTCAATGTTTGGCCAACTCTGATAATAATTTTTTACATTAAAACTGATCAACAATTATTTTCAAAATACAGAACAAGCCTTCTCCTATTTCTTACTGTTAATAAAATGACTTTTGTTTTTGACATTTGAAGTGTGCAATAATAAAAATTATATAAGGTAGAAACAACTTCCTTTAGTGAAACAGAATATTTTGACTTTGTATGGAAGCTTATTTTCAATCCCAACTTAAATAATACAAAACTTAATTTCCGTTTCCTAGTATTAAATTATAAGCCATATATTCCTGTTTTACAGTGGACTACATACACTTAGAGGCCTGGAAATATTGCTTCAAATGAGGAGATGTTAAGTGTGGTAAATGGCTACTCCACGAGCATAGTTTCCTGCTATGTAGGGCACATAAATATTAGATTTAGTCTGAAATGGTTGAAAATGTTTCCAACATCTTTTAACAATTAAAAGAAAAAATGTGAGGCTCTGAGAAGATCTGATTCATTCAGCAAATTTGTATTCTGATTAAAAGAACTATTTGATCCTGCACAGTAAGTGCATGGAAAAAAGCTGGCTAGCTATTTGATTCAATGTGGTTGTTAGAGAAGAAAATACGGCTCTTATGCAGGGTTTTAGCCTTGTGTAGCTTTGTGATTGTTATTTGTTTACCCATGGTGGAAATCTCCTTATTAAATTGTGGGCAAGAGGCACTTTTATTGGTTTCCCGAAGAGTAACTGCTTATTTCAGGAAGCATTAGATTAACATACAAGATGCAGATCTCTGGAGTTGATCTCACAACAGAACTAGAGCACACTGACTTGATACTTAGACATGTGCAGGAGACAGACAATTTCCTAAAGGGCTGGATGCAATTTCTTCTTTTAGTTCTAAAACCAATTTTAACAAATTTTTTGACCCATCGTAAAACTATGGGCACATACATCAAAAGATGAGGTTCGATAAAGTCTCCTCTTTTGTTCTAAGAGTAGGCAGCAACTGAGATTTACATGGTTATAAAACACTACTTAAAAATAAAAAGCTCAGTCCTGTACATACAGATGTGCCATTGTTGGTCAGAATATGCTCTCATTAGCTGTTATACTATCAACACTGTTATCAACATGGCGCTGATCTTGCACTATTTCTTCTTCTCCACTCCTGGCTCTGCACTCCTATTCCTGGGCCACTTAAGCCATACATCTTGTGTACTAAACCATATGGAGCATGTTTTTGTATGAACTCTCATGATTAAGGACATCTGTCTCAGTTTCTACATTAGTCTTCAAGGGATCTTTGCATCATTTAATGGTATAGCAAACAGCATGATTTTTATCATGAAGTTGGCTACATAGCTTTACTGGGGATTCCACTGTTTTCTTTCCTAAAAACAAACACATGGATGGATATGTATTTTATCTTTCTCTTTTCTTCTTTCTTGCTTTTCTTCCTCTTTTCTTCCCTTCTTTCCATTCTTCCTTATTTCTGTTCATACTTACTGGATGTCCACCACATGATAGGCAGGGCTTATAATATTCCAGATTGCAGGTTTTCAATACTATAAAGACTGTCTGCAACTCTTCCAGAAGATTGAAAGGAGGGAATACTCCCAAACTTATTCTATGGAACTACCATCACCCTGATACCAAAACCAGACAAAGACACTACCAAAAAAGAGAATTACAAGACTGTCTGCAAATTCTAATGCAATTCACTTTTTCATTCAATTGCTTGTTTGGGACATAATTTGGATTCCCTGAATGGTTTTTCCAAATGTTTTATTATAAGTAACATGACTCAGATTTGACCCAGATTTCCTGAGAATATTATTAAAGAATTTATCCAAACTGTCTACATGCCTCATGAGATAGCAACACAAAATGTTGATAGTCCTGTATTGAAATTCTACTAATTCTTCCTGCTTTAGAGATGTTCATCACAATTTATTCATAAGTATACATATTCAATATTACCATTCATGTGTATGATAGTATTTAATTCATATAAATTAAATCAAATCAATGTTTAATCACTTTTAAATGGATATAGTAACTTAAATAGATAAGAAGTACAGTGATATGTCATTAAACTCCTACAAACACTAGAAAACAGATATGAAATATGTAGCTTTTAAATCAATTACATTATATATTGCTGTTGATTTCAGTTTGTAATTTGTAAAAGATCCTCTTTCTTTGTTGACGCAAAGATAAACTGTATTGAAAAAACCTGAATAAGGAAAAAGTCTAAGTTAATGTAAACTACATTGCAGACTTTAGTCATTGTTTGTTTTTTCTCATGGGTAAATTATCACTAGTCTTATTTATTGCTAAAAATAGTTTTCAACTATGTCTGAATACATTTAGGAGTCTCAGTGAAACAATATTGACTAGTGAATACTGATTATCTCTGGATGTCCAGGTACTGTGTGTAATATGCTAAAGATACAGAGTCAAACAGGATATTGTCCCTGCTCTGGTGGAGGAGTCTACTTTTGTTGGCACTGAGAGTTTTAGAGGACGAGATAGAGGCAATACTGATAGACTTTGTTTTCAAAGGTTTAGTTTCATAAATAAAGTAGCAGCCAAAATCAACACATTTAAATCACTGATGTGAAGATATTAATAGTTCTCTAATGCAAACATAATTTGTGCTGTAACTTATATTTATGTCTCATTGCCGAGATAAAATTCATCCATATCTCAGCTTTCCTTTTACTATGAAAACTGTATTTCAGGTGGCATTTTGAAATATGGAACACTCCTTTCGACTAAGAACTTTCAGGATGCCTAAGAAAGTCATCATCCATCTTTATAGAAGAAACAAATGGAGATACAGGTGTGAGGGACATTTTGACTTTCTGTTCTAAAACCCTGAATGTCCTATTTTCCCCATAATAGACCATGCAGAAACAATACCATACAATGTTCAGTATTTGATGTCAGAATTGAAGTTCTCAAATTTTAAAGTATGATTCTACCAATTTTGATTTCAAGTCTTTTGACACAAGGGTGAGAAACTGATATTTTATTGACTGTCTTGTGTGGGACAACACTCTACAAAATATTTCTTTTAATTCTTTACTATAATTATGATGTAGATATGATTTTCTTTATTTTATAGATGTAGAAACTGGGTCTTCTAAAAGATCATACCTTTGCCTAATGACAGCGCTAGTAAATAACAAAAGCAGATCAGTCTAATTCTAAACCTACTGCTTTAGTTTCTCAGAAAATTGAAACACTTTAACATTATATACTTATTGGTGGTGACAGATATTCTTTTTGTTGTCCTGTATTGGTTACCCATTAAGATCTACAATATTGCTCAGCATACAGCAGAGTTTCAGTGGTTTGTAATCAGCTGGTCAATCATTTCAAATTATTAAGCACTCAAATACCAAACCCTATGCTAGTTGTCTGGGATTTAAAAAATAATAGGAAGTGAAATGAACACCTATGAAGTTTCCCTTGTTCTTAAAAATGTTCCCTCATAATGTATGTCAAGTCACAGGAAATTTCTACTGTAAAATTTTAAAAATCTACATTCTACTTGGAAAAGGAGTCATTTTTGCTGCCCTCTCTCTCTTCTTTCCCAAAACCAAAGTTTATGCCACTTTGCTGTGCTCATTGATATAATTTCTATTTGGTTCATAGATTCTATTATTGTTTTTCTTTTTTGAAGGACAGAAAAAGTAAAAAGTGAGTTAGTTTAACTATAGCACACCTACCACTCTTCAATTATTAAAATTTTTAAAAAGTAAATGCATTTATAATACATTCAAGTGCAGTTTGAAACTCTGCTGGGAAGTGATGCTTTTAGAATAAATTTTCCAATCTGGCTTACTGGAAATTTTTAGAAATAAGTAAATCTTAATGAGTTTCCATCTGTAAGATTTTCACATATCAGGTCCTAGGGAAATGCTGAATGTTAATGCCCTCAAGTTTTGCTGAAATGGTGTACTCTTATAACTCTTCTCATATTTAATATTTCACCCACTTAACTTCACCAGAAGTGGTGTTTTCATAATGCATGACAACAACAAAGACAGAATGACAGGAAGAGAGAAAAGTGCCATCAGGTTCAGAGTCAAAAGGAAAAAAAAAAAACTCTTTTTTTTAAATAAAGAAAAATTAATACATTTGCAAAACACTTTTTGAAATTTACTTAAATTCTTTATTTCCGTCTTAAATCCAAAATCTTATTTGTGAAAATCTTTATGTGTGTGTGTGTCCATATGAGTATTGTGGTAGAAAAGACATATATCATGTGCGGTTGACTTGTTCTTAAAAATTTACTGTCAAAAATATGCTTAGTTAATTGATACCAGCAATTGAAAAATTATATTGATAACTGATACTTATGATATTTGTGCCTGAACTTTTCTTGTAAAATTCTCTCTCATTGTCTTTCATTCTTTTCCTTTCTTTCATGTATTTAATAGGAGTTTGGAATTAAGTCATGTGACCACATGATTAAGTCTCTCATTCAAAATCTTTATTAGGATGTTGGAAATTTAAAAGTGACTTAATTCATGAATGTGATGTCAGAGACGAAATATGAGAGGAAGGGGTATTTCTAAATGCCTTCCAGTAACAATGAAAAAGCGGAAGTTATTTGGGATCTCATAAGATGGTTGAGGAAAAAGTGAAACCTGAAACTAAGGAAACAAAAGTTTAGACAAGATAATCCCAACATCAGAGAAAGCATTTGTCATTGTCAGAACTCCAAAGAGCAATAAAGCTTTAATCCATTTCATGGACCCCAGGCCTCATGGTCTAGTAATTCTTATGTCACCAAACCATCTTATGATCTGTATGAAATTACAGTGTGTCACCACTCTACATCTGCAATCTTAATGTTTCCGTCCTCTGATTGCATGACAAGAAAACTCTTGAACCAGAGCACTCCACTTCACAGGAGTTGGACAGAACCAGCTGCTCACAATTTTGGAGTTTTACAAGGGCTTTTTAGTTCCTGAGTCCCTGTCTGACCTGTGTCCATTTTCAGAATTCTTCAGGAAAAAAATTGGGGTTGTCTTTTTGTACCTTAAAACATTTTTTAAAATACTGAGAAAGATTTCCAAAACTAGCTAGAGACTCACATTCCTCTTCCTATTTCTTTCAACTGTGTAACAGCTGTGAAATCTAAAAAGTGACCATTTTAAGTTATATTCACTGATTTCAAAACAAATCAGTTTTGATGGTTTCATTGCCCCCCTTCAAAGAAGCATCTACCAAATTAACATCTACCAAAATTGCTGTCATAATGGATTATGTTTTTTTTTTTTAATTTTTGTCATGAAGCATCAAAAGGGATTGTTGACTTTTTACCTGGTATGAACAAACTAAGGGGAGTTTGGAAATGTAATCAATGGAGAAATAAATTTCAAATTATACCTATCTCTTCAAAAGTCTTTGTGCCCACCTGTTCTATTCCTGGAAATATGAACTTTTGCAAAGTTCTCTGATAGCCCCCTGAATGGCCAAGGATATTTTACTTGGCATTAATTCCCCTCCCACATACTGTTCAGTTAAAACAGAACTGGTAGCTGAACAACTGCCCCTGGTAAGAGCTGTGCAGTTTATATGCTTTGCCTAATCTTTTCTGTAGAAAACTTTGCAATCTAAGTGTGTTAGAAATCAAATCAGGGTCATTAGGAAGTCTCTGCTCAAAAAAAGGAAATTAAACTCTTACAGTCATGTACCTGTGCTTCCTGTGGCATGTGATTTTATATTCCAAATTGTGCTTTCATTTTTTTTTCCTACTGCAGACAAATAGTACTTATCACATCAACTCAAGTTATAATTGATTCATTACCAAGGATCACAATGAATGTGCCTTGCTTGTAATTATAATCTAGTACAAATTACGTACATTTAAATGAAAACACAAAGAGCTCCTGGGGTGGCAGAAAGATGCCGGTTTACACAAAATGCTCTGCTTTGGAGAAAGCAGTAGTGGGGTTGTGACTAATTAAATCTGGAAAATGTTACATGCTTCACTCCTCCAAGTGGTGAATCTTTATACCTGTTCCTCGTTAAATTCTCTAGAAAGTGCAGCTCTAAACATCTGTTTAACTGTGCTCATTCTATATCATTTGAATTTATTTGAACACAGAAGACTTTTCATTAGGTATTTGTTTTGCAGAACACATGCTGGGAAACTATTCTGAGTCATAGCACATTTCCTACCAACCTGATGGTCAGAGTCTGAAATAATTTTGTGTTTGTTTTGTGTTTTATTAGTTTAGAAATTCTATGGTAAAATACATCGATTGTTATCTGTTATAGTGTGTGCAAGTTGTATCTTTTCAGAAGAACTATTGATTTTTCCTTCAATCATGTCTTAGTAGAATGGAAGCTAAGATTTCTTAGAAGTAGTTTAATTATTGAGGAGTGAATTAAATGCCCACATTTCCCAGGACCCAGCTGGCATAGAACACAATTTTTATTTCATCAAACCTAAATTAATTCAGTGCTATGTGTCTTTTTCATATTGGTTATATAATGCATAATGAAATTCTCTGAGAATATGAATTATCTCCGATCTGGTTGCCGTTATGAAACACTTCATACCAAGTGAGTGTGAGGCCACCTTGCAGAGAACAATGGAAAATAAGTAGTCAGCTTTCATTGGAGGAAAATGTATAATTATGAGTTAACCTTGAAAAATAACTCTTCAAATAGAGGGATACTCAGTTTTCTTTGGAGTGAATCACTTTATCCTGAAATTGTGTCCAAGACACTAAGAGCAGACCAGCCCCAAACAGAAGAGCTTGCAAAGGCATTGGGCTATAAATCACCGTGGGGCAGGACTGACCTGGAAGCAGTGCCAGGATGAAGTTTCTTTGATAATTTACAGTTTCTCATGCCCTGCTATAAACTATGAGATGTGATACCCCTTATGTCAGTGAAATGTTGACTTGCTTGCCTTTCTCTGCATGGCTCCAGGATTGATCCAATGTCTCTTTCGTGACTTAATTAGTTTGATGTGGCTAAACATGTGAACGGTAAATATTCTGACGTCCCGGGAGGTCCAGAGGAAGGGAAAAAAGAGGCAAAAGGAATCTATGCTGCTTGGGCCAGGAGTTACCTCACTGTCACTTCCAGACTGGCAGAGAGAGAATTAGCGATGTTCCTTCTGCGGCCATCAGCAGGTCACGGTGCTTTCCTGCTCGCCCACTGGGCCTGCGGCTGTAGAGAGCAGCCACCTGGCTCTCTCTGGGGAGCTGGGCTGCATCTCGGGATGTGAGACTCAGAAGGAATGGAATCTCAACGTTTCCGACTACTGTTTAACTATAGCCGCTCAGTGCTTGTTCTTTGGTTGCCAACATACACTATGTCAGAATCATGATTTTTGACAGAAAACGGAAATGCAGGAGATGACATAAAATTGAAAGCAGTGACATAGATCAGAATCGATTTGGGGGAAAAGCATCTTCATATACACAAATTCTCCCCTAAGACGTGATCTTTATCTATTACTTTTGACCTCACCCTGACCTCTTTTTAAAATCCTGTTGCCACGAACTAAAGCAATGAGGTCACCTCAACTCTTCCTTGACAGCTTCCTGCTAACAGTTTAGATCTTTAAATAGTTCTGCATGTTTCTCCGGGCTGCTTCAGCCAGACCAGCCAGTCACCCTGAGGTCTGCAATATAGATGCCATATTAAGGCTCTTTATGGCTAGAAAAATGACACGTGGTACTTATAAAGTCAAACTGAAATATGTCTAATTTTGTCACAATGTTTGGGAAAATTGCAACTGAACATCTTCAAAGAGATTTTAGTGATTCCAAACAGTCTCCAGCCAGAGGCATGGTCAGGGATAGAAGTAAAACTGCTTGAATGAAGGAAAAATGTGAGAATGTTAATTTACATCTACATTATCAGAGCTGGTTGTGAAAATGTTTGCATACAAGACATTTTATTAAGAATAACACATGGCATAGACTGAAGAGCAGTGTTTGTTTTTCAGTGAGGCTAATTCCAACTCATTTTTAATATGTATCTTCAGGCAACAGTACAGCTGGCTAGTGACCTCTTGCAAAAATACTGAACAGAGTTCTTCATTTGTCTAATACAAGAGATAGTGTATGACCCAGGACTAAGGCAAATTTATCATCCTGACAGGAAAAGATAAAGCATCTAATAACTGAGTGATACCATATGTAGACTCTTTCAGAAATATTTAGGACTTCTACCCCGTATAATAGCTATCTCAGTTTTATCTGCATCTTCTCTTTTTGATATCATGTTGTTGAAGTCAACAATATAAATTCAATGACTCACTGAACTTCTGCTCTTGAAGACCTGATGGATGGTTCTAACAGGGAAAAGGTATGTGCAGGTGGGAGCTGAACCTTTATTTTCAAGGAGCATCAAGCCAGACACAAATCAGTCAAATCGGAACTTGCTGCTGTGCAGACGGGGAGCTGTTCGTGGAGAACAGGATGCTTCCACATACCGTTTTTATCTCCTATCAGGAGATGTAAGTGATTCCAGTCAGCCTTGAATAAAACTGTACAGAAGGAAATGTTTATCACATTGTCTCAAAACAAATTAACCTTTCAAAAATATTTAAATTCTATCAAATATAAATTTTCCCTGATACACGTGTAAGGGAAGGGGGACTTCCCGGCACCAGACTTTGAGAACTACCTGAGTTAGAGCATTCCTTAAACGTCTTCTTATAGGACCTCACCTGGCCTCATTCCTGCCAAAAATAAACACTTCTTAGGTCTCTAGTGCCACAATTTCAGGTCCAAGAAGCACTTGATAAAACTATTCTGATTTTTCTTTTGGAACTTTAAGTGTCAGACTTGAGCTCTGAAACTCAAGTGACAACCTGATTATCTAGGGAATTACCTCAGAGCCATGAGAAAGGAGTTCTCAGTAGCAGAGTTTCATTTTCCCAAAATATAAGATGAAGAGTGAATACAGCAAGAGTAATATATAATATCGCCGCGTGTGCTCTAGGTTGGAATGGTATCTGATGAAAAGATTCAGGTTTAGAAATGAGCAGTCATAACCTCACAAGTTTTGATCATTCATAAGAGTGCAGATATTATTTCAGCGTTCGTAATCACAGATCAACAAAATTAATTTTTTTCATATAGGAACATTGACTAAGTAAAATTATATCGGGGTTGGTTTATGTGTGTGTGTGTGTGTGCTTCTTCCTGCTAAACTGCAGCTAGCTGGTACTAGAACAAAAGTGCCTCTGAAATGGAAATGCGGATGTCTGCCGGAGACACGGCTATACGCTGCCACTTGCTAATGTGGCCTTAGAGGATGCTGTGCAAGAGGGTTCTCAAACCTCAGAATTCTTATTTTAGTAAATTCTTTCATCTATTGTACTTTTGCAGTTTAAATCAGATGACGTTGCTGCTGGTCTAATATAAGACGATGCATTAAGTTGAAGTGGAAGAAATCCACACAGTGACAGGGATACAGCGAAAGCTCAGGCTTCCATTTAATAACTGAGTGATACCACATGTAGAACCCCGAATGTTTACAAAACTGTGTGGGTGGGTTTATGGAACCAGGCCTTTCCCTGGATGTGGAGACCTGTTTACAGACTTACTCCAGTAGAAAGAGAAAGATCACTGGGCTTGATCAAAACACCCTTTGGGAAAGGCTGGCCAACTTGGATGAGCTTTTAATCTTCAATTTAAAAACAATATTAGTATTAAGTTTGTTTTTTCCTATTTCTTCATTGGAAAGTTGACTCAGTTATTATGTTGCCATTTCACACTTGACTTGGGCTGTGTATCCTTTATGAATAGACATGCATTTTATTATATTTTAACATATTACAGGATTTGTGTTTAGTATTTACAAATGTGATAGAAGAATTGGTCAAGTAAAACAATGATCACATTATCATTGCAAGGCACAAAATGGTCATGCAAATAACGTCTCATAGGTGATGATCAACGCATTTCACTTCAGTCCCCCTTGGACTACAAGCATACGTCTTCCTACTTGAGCGGGCAGGGAGTTAGACCTCTGGTTCATCCCCCGCCGTCCTTGGAAGAGTGCTCATGAAAATTGCTTGGAGAGACTGTGTGACAGGACCCCCATGCTAAGTTCAGGGTGTGTCTGCCAGTTGACTTTTGTATTCTTTTTTTGTTTGTTTTGCTTTTTACATAAAATATTGTGAAGAAATGGTTAGAAGTGTCCATCAACTGAGAGTGTATACTGTTCCATAATCATTCAGCCTACATACTCGTCTTATCCCAGGCTCACAAGAATGATTTTAAGGACTTCCACAAAAGAAGATTCTAGTTTCCATAAGCAATTTATTTTACTATTTAACTTCATGAAGTGCATGATCCTGTCTGACATACCGTCTTAAAGACGTAAATTATTTCCATATCCTCGAGATGTAATCTGGGTGATAAGAGGGAATTTTTAAATACATACTCCTATAAAAACTGATGAATTTAAAAATAGTTTTTAAGGACTCATTTAGCTTTCACCTACCAACTTAAATAACCCTGTCACTTTAGAATCCTTTTTTAAATAATTAATTTTAATTAAAAGTCTAACAATGAACACACTCTTTTGTAATACAAAATGAAAAGCATTACATATAAGGTTAATATCTGCTTTGTTCGTCACCCCCAATTTCCCAGAGGCAGTCACTGGTATCAGTTTGGTCTGTAATCTTCTAGCACTCTTTCTCAGGATTCATGTAGACCTACAGAACCCGAGAAGGTATGTATGTATGTCTAAATATGTGTGTGTGTATGTGTTACTTACACATGAGATTTTTGTCAATTGCTGAGTGTGACTGCTCAAGTATTCATTACAGAACTAGGAAGGAACCCCAGAATAGGTTCAGGGATCTGCTGGACTCACTGTCAGATGGACCTGAGCCCAAACTCCCTTGATCACTTGACCTCCACAAACAAACTCCTACTCTGATTTGTGGACCACATTTTGGGTCTCTACAAATTAGTATCAGGTCAGAGCTGATGTACAGTAATCTGTGAAAATTTCAATTCTTTCCCTTTCCCCAGTGAACAGTCATCCTGGTAAAGGGCCAGAGGTCCTTCGGGGAAGTTACAACAGTATAACTTTTATTTTGTCAGTGTAGCGGGGTCCTTCCTCCAGGAGACCTGCCCCACTTCATTCAGGGCGTTCAGAATCTGTGCTTATTCCCTAATAGCAACTCTCTAATTTTGTCAGGCTAATATATGAAGATTTATCCTATTATTCTGGAACTGTTCTGTAGTGTTAAACAGCCATTCCCATAGTAACAAACATTTTTATTATTCCCAAGTTTTTTTAACACACTTATAATGTACATTAATGCACATTTCCTCTTGAACATATGCAGGTGTTTCTTTTGGTTACAGCCTAAGAAATAAAATACTAAAACATAAAAAAATTTATAGATTTCCAGTGTTGTACCAAATTGAATCACCACTAGCACTCTATAAAACCAAATTTTCTTACCATTGAGAGCACTGAATGATATAAATGGAAAACTGGAAGCATGAAAGAGTGGCATCCTTGCCAATGTGATGTCCACTGTACATGAAAAGAGCTAGTCCTCCCAAGATCACAAGCACACACTTCCTGTCTGAAGAAGCAGGGAATGGTACCTGTGGTCCCCCACCCTTTCTCCTTAGAAAGGGGCTCAAGAAAATTGCTTGGAGAGACTGTGTCTTAGAGGTTCCTAAACCATCCTCAGATTTGATGATTCACTGGAAGGCCTCAGGGGATTTTAAAAAGCTGCCACACTCTTAATTATAGTTTATGACAGTGAAAGGATGCAGATTAAAATCAGCAAAGGGGTAAGTTGCATGAGGTGATGTCCAGGAGAATCAGGCACAAGCTTTCAGGTGTCCTTTCCCAGTAGAGCCACATGGACTTGCTTAATTCTCCCAGCAATGCTATGTGACAACCTACACAAAGTGCTGCCAACCGTGGAAGCTAAGCAGAGTGTTGGTGTTTAGGATTTGTCCTGGGAGCCAGTCGTACAGGCATGTGATGTCTACTTGGACTGAACTTAGCTATTCAGACACCAGCCACCCAGACAAAAACATGCATTCACTATAAATCATATTGTTAGCATGCATTGTCTAAACATACTGCTACCTACAGGCTCAGTGCCTCAGGCGTTAAAAAAACAGTCTTATCAGTTAGAATATTACAAAGACTCAACACTCACCTCCCAGGAGCCAGCCAAGAGCCAGTCCTGGAAACAGTATTTCTTGGAAATGTGCAGATTTGAGCAACTCACATCCACTGAGTTAAATTTTCAGATTTTTCATTGCTATTATGTATAAATACAGTATTTTTATAATGGTCTTGTATCCTACAACTTTGGTAGAATCATTATTACTCTATATTTTTTTCTGTCTTTTTTAGCACCTATAAAGACACTTCTCCTTTAATCTCACAAGTTACTTTTTAGTTATATTGATAGTTATCTTTATCCTAATGTTCCATTATAGTCTAACCTTTAAATTCCAGGAAAACTTTTTTTAGTATTTTTATTTAAATACACTGCTGGAAATGATGTGTTAATATTTAAAGAATTTTTGCATTTTTGTTCCTAAAATTAGATTGATCTACAATGTCATTTTGTTGCCCTATATTTTTCTCATATTAGTGTTGATTAAAATCTTATCATAGTCATAACTTTCCAAATTTTCACTCACCATTAAGTTATAAACTCTCTGGATTTCTCAATCAACATCTTCTAAATTATGGGCTTTAGAAAATGCTGTAATAGTAAACTAAGGGATCTAAATTGTGCTTTTTAAATTTACTTATCCGTCTGCATTCACAAATTCATTTTGAGTCCATGATTAGTATTATTTACCTTAACTTAGAGATCCATTCTACTGTCCTAGTATATACTCAGCCATCACATCTCTTTCATTTTTATATGTTCACCTTTCATAAATGTATCTTATGGCATTAATTGAGACCTCTTCTTTTTGTCATAAAAATACAACTTTTATCTCAATTTGTGTAATTGTGTAATACCACACAGAACATGAAAAAGATGACTAGCTGTGCTTTTTCTTCTATGTTTTTTACACATAATTCTGATATAAATTTAAAGCTTGTAAATGTTTGATTTCCATTGCACTGACGAGCTCACTTATACTTAAGATATGTGAATTAGATATCCAGTTTATATAAAGTACATTCTTTGAAAGAGAAGATAAATGGAAATGAGATTCACAGTAGGGAATTCCTAACTTTTCAGCCAAATCATTTTCTTCTTTTCTGAAAAAGGGAACTCAAGAACATTCACTTAACACTTACCTCCAGAAAAAGACTCACAAACTCAGTAAAACATCTATTCAAGGTCTTTTATAATAGGAATGACAATAGTGCCTTACATGTCGAGCTGTAGCCAGTATTTCTGTCCTCAGTTCAGCCACAGGGCAAGAAATTCCCAAAGAAGCTTCCATTTGACTCCAGTGGGATGTAGAAATGATTCTTCCTGTCCACCCCAAAAAGATTATGATGAAAAGAGAATTAAACTAGGAGCCAGAACACCTGATTAGTCTCTTATCTTCATCATAAATGTTGTGAGACATTGAGCAAACTGCATTTTCATCTCTGTTAATATTGCTTCCATGTAAGATGAAGGGGTCAAAATAGATATCTCTAAGGTCCACTCCATATCGAGAATTCTATGATATTATGTTGATTAGAGTCATAGTATCTAAGTGTTCCTTGATAGCTTAAAACTGGAAGTTTAACCTTCATGCTAGAAACACATTTGATGTTGAAATTAGCTGATTTATTTTGAAAGAGCTTAGCTTTGATCTAATGCATAGATTCAGGACATCATGATGTGTTTTAAACACAATTTAAACATTAAATGACAGTCTGAAGAGAGAATTACTGCAACATCCAAATTTTTAAAAAGAACTTGTATTGCAATTTTATCCTTAATTAGCCAAGTTTCAAGTAAAGTCCTTACAAAAAATAAACTGCTATTTGTTTATTTGCTTTATTCCAAAGAGCCTTTACACAGAGCTTCAACTAATAGTGGTAACAGAATATAGGTAAAGCTTTAATTTATCACAAATATATATTTTTCAATATTTACTGCAACACATTATTAGATATTTATTTACATGATTTAAAATTAAGTATAAAATTTCGGGTTTAATAATCACTGGATAAAAATACATTTGATATAGCACAAGGAAATACATTCAATAGCTTATAGTAGCTTATGGTGAAAAAGAATATGAAAATGAATATATGTATATCAATGTATGACTGAAGCATTGTGCTGTACACCAGAAATTGACACATTGTAAACTGACTATACCTCAATAAAAAAAAAAATCAGATTTCTATATTGAAGGATCCCCTTCCTAATCTAAATGAAATCTTAGGAAAATGATTCAGCTCTGGGATACATGGTTTAATCTCTGTTCATGACTTTATTATTATTGTTGGTTATATTGTATTTTATATCATTTATCGAGTAATAATCCCTTGTGCTTTTCAATGTATATTTTAAACTCCAACTAAAATAATAATGCTAAAAAAATGAAAAAAATAAATTTTAAAGTTTTAAAATTAAAATTTTGATAGATCAATATAAATATAAGATTCACCAGCCAAAACTGGACTCATTTTTAGTGTGGATTATATTTCTCTCTTTTGTTAATCTTCATTGCAGAGGCAAACTTCTTACTATAGCTTATGTTTTAATTAATTTTTTCCTTCCATTATATTTCTGTGGATGTTGTGTACAAATTATTTATATTTTGTACTCAAATTTAGTTTAACAAAATTAAAAAACCCAACATACCCAATAACCACTTGAAAACATTGATCTAAGTTTTGGAATTAAAAAGATTATTTAAAATGGTGGTTCCAAGCCCTAGATCTGATTCACTCAATATAAAGTCTATATGAAGTTAAAAAAAAATGAGATGTGAGAAGCAATTAGTGATAAAATTGACAAGCAAGTATTAAAAAAAAATTTTAAGATATATTGCCAGTTTTCTGAGTTTAATTTTACCTAATATAGGGTAATTTTAGAGGAATTTGTTGAGATATTTATTGTATTACTGGTAAGAGCCACCTATTTTTTCTTTCAATGTCTCCTTTCTCTTTTTTATTAATTTTCTTTTCTTCTTTAAGAGTGTAGAATGTTTTAAGTTGACATAACAAAGAAGAATATGACTAAGTTCTTGCTTCCAAGAAGCTTAATATCCACTTGGAAACTGAGAATATTTACCAAAAAAAAAAAGAAAGAAAGAGAAAGAAAAAAGAAAAGGAAACCAAAAAGTATAAATTAGTTAGTGATTAGTGCCAAATTAATTTTCTCTATTATAAAGCCAGGAAATTTAAATGAATGAAGATAAGACATTTCTGCAGTGTAAAAAGGAATTCAAATTGACAAGATAATGTATATAAAAGATAAAAAAGAAATATACTCATTCCTCCTGTAGTGAAGAGCTCAAAAATATAGATTCAACTAGGCAGGTAGCACAGTCAGATACTAACGAGTAAATCATATATCTTTTCTGTAAGTAGAAAGATATCGATTTTAGAAGTGTATTTTTAAATATTAAGAAAATAGTGTTTGAACCGTTTTCTTGAATACAATTTTATCTGTTTTTAGCAGAAGAAAATAAGGTTGAAAAGAAATAAATTTAGGGAGATGAATAAATCCAGTCTTGTTTTGCATAATAGGAATGTTGGAAATTTTGACAAACTTTTTGCATGAAGTGATGTATGCTAAACTAATGCTTTCAAAGGTTCTTCTGCCAGTAGTGTGTACATTGTATTTAAGGGGGCAAGAAGACAGCTGAGAAGATCATTAAATCAGCCATAGACGTATGAGTCGAATGCTTGGACTAGAAGATGATAATAGCACTGGGAATGGAAAGAATGGGAAAAACGAAGGTAGCATGCAGTGGAGGGACTTCCTGAATGTAATAATTAAGTAGATTAAAAAAAGTCACGAAAAATCACAAGAATGTGAGCTGAAAACTTAGAAAATGAACACTCTACTAGGAGAAATAAAGCTGCTGGTGGGAGAACCAAGTCTGGGGGAAATTTTGATGTATTTGATCAACAACAAGCGTTTAAGACAATGATTATGCATTTCTTTGACAACTTTTATTTAGGGCTGATCCAGAGAAATTTGGCAAATTTAGAAACTATTTCAGAGGGGTTTATAGCTGAAATCATTAGAAGATATGAAACCTCCAGGGGAGAAATAAATGAAGAGCAGAGAGGTAAAAAGTATAATGCAGTGGCATGATTTAAACAATGGCTGATGTGAGACGACCCAGGAAACAGAAATAGTCAATGGAGAGTAAGGGAGAACTGGAACCCTCTAATGCTGTGAAATCAGTGAAAGGTTTCAAGGAGAAGATGTGCAGTGTCACATCGTTTGAAAAAAATAGGACTAATAATGACAAAGAAGAGCTTTGCCATTTACAAAAGGAGATCACCGGTTAACTTCAACAAAGGCACTTGTTAGAAGTCAGAAACCGCATCATGGGATTAAGTCACGAGTTAGGAAATGGAGGCATAGCAAGAGTGGAGTGTTCTTGAGAATTTCGTACTGGGAGAGAAATGCATATAGGTCTCTTTGGGTTTAGGATTAGAAATTGTTCAAAACTAGAGTAAATTTCTCATTTCTTTCAGTTGAGAAATTTGGTTCAGAATGCATTTGGTTCAGAAGTAAAACAGAAACAGGCAAGGAACAAAGCAATTCAGAACCAGGCAGTTCTAAGTAACTCATTATCTAAGTTGGACTTACTGACATATCTGGGCTCTGTAACTATTCTCTGTACTGTGATTATCTACCTACATCCAGGTTGTAACTTCCCAAAACTTAAAGAGTAGGCAAGCAAAACAATTGACTATAAAGTGCGTTGTAATTTGTACTTACCAGCCAAGAAAGGGTATCCAGGGAAGAGGAATAATCTAGGGAAAATGTATGTGTTAGCGGGGCTGGAGTCTCCAAGAAAAAGCCCCTAAACCTTTCAAAGATGGAGCAGAGCACTACTGGAGTCGGGCCGTTTGTCAACAGAGAAAGTTGTAAGTGGTAAGATGAAAGGTTTACTTTCTTTATTCCCATGACCTTTGAGGAGTGTATAATCTAGGATCTTCGTTTTGTCCTCAAACCATACCAATGGTTCTAATCAAAATTCACTTTGGGGTGATTGTTTAAAAATAAACTTTTGGATGATGTATTGTGAATTTTAAACACTGTCACCTATTATCATTTAGGAAAATGTATATATTTGTATTTTTTTGTCTCATTAAACACTGTTAATTTTTGTGTTCTCCAGCCAGAAGTTTCACTGGAATGATGACAGGGAAGGAAACAGATGCCCAGATTAAATATGTTATGATATATCACACAATATTGATAGCCAAGGCCACAGAGCCTGTCAGTGGCAGACTGAACGATTTTGTTAACTCCATGTTAAGTTCTAGACTCTAAATCTGATGCAAACTGAAAGTGTCATAAAAAGTTTAAAGGGCTGTAAATTCATGATATGCGGCAAATAAGATAAATGAGTTAAAACCTAAAGCATATTAATTTAAATTAAGACAAAAATTAGTATAGAATACATGATCAAAAAGTATGTAAGAGAGAATTCTGGGCATGAGGGGTTTCCTATGCTAATTATTATTTTAAACAATTGATCTCATTCATTCAAAATCACTCGTACAATTAACAAGTACAAATGCTTTATTTATATATTTGTTTAAAGTCATTTTCTTAATCAACAGATTTAAAAATAAGCTCACCTTGATTCTACATTACCTTAACATTATAATGCTGAAAAATACTTCTGCAGCCTGGTATTTGAAAAATACAGTGAAATTTACCTTCAATTGCCCAAGAAGAATTACATTATCACACATTTAAAGTAAAATTTTCTGAAATTTGAATCCAGGAAACATCCTTCCACATTTTAAGTAAACTTCCATTAAATACCTATTAGATTATCTTAATAAGAATAGTTAACTTCTATCATCTTTTCTTCTCTTTTTTTTCCTCCTTTATCTATTTGCCTTGTACCTATGGTAGCTGGATTTTATATAAACTCTCAGTCAGTTTCTGCTATCTTAAGGCATAAATTATGGGTTTGGAAGCAGATCTAAGACAACAGACAGAATTGTAAAGTAGGGAAGTAAAAGTTTTGATGATATAAAGACGTTAACATATTCGAACTTAGTGCTGTCAATGATCTGTCCTTAGGAAGCAAGAATGAGACACCTAAAGGTCATGATGCTTGCGTAATTCAGGAAATGTTAACAAAAAAAAAAGAAGAAGAAGAAGTAAAGACAAGAAAATAAATGCTTGAGAAGTTATTGCAAGAAGATAAAATAATGATTCTATGGTATGTCATTCCTCACAGATACCAAAGTAATGCAACCTATGAAAGGCGATTGTCAACATATGGTAATGTGTAGACTGATGCTAATTAGACAGGTTTTTACTCCACACATAGTCTGGCCTTTGCAGTTCTTGGTAGTCATAAACACAAGGAGTTACTGATTTAACGACAGGCAGAATTTCCTGCTGAGCCAGGAAGAAGATAATGGCTTAGATTGAAGTTTAAGTGTTAACTAGGAGACATATTCAAAACAGCTAACATTTACCGATTTTTTAGAGGAAGGACATGCTTGTATTAGTTCAGAGATATTATAGGAAGCAATGACACTATAACTTCATTTGGTTATTTACTAAGCAACAGAAACTTCTGAAATTTTCCCAGGTGCAATGAATTTATCTTTCATTGCTTTTTTTTTTTTTTTTTTTTTTTACTGAGATAAGCACTGCCACAAGAAAGTATTAAAAAGTATACCATCAGGATATCCTACCCAACTCTTTCTGCAAATTAATTTAGGTAGATGAAGGAGGCAATACACATATACTTCTGTTAAAAAGGAGAATGACAAAAATATTTTGTCGAAATGGAGAAAATCTCAGTCTTGTCACTGTTCTCCAAAAGACAAATTGCTCATATCACCATTAGCCATAACTCTACTAAATTTCACCACGGGATCCCTACCCCGGCATTCTTGACTTGTCCCTTTGAGACAACATAAAAGGGAGACTTTACAACAGGGTTGTAAAACATGAGGTCCTGTAGGTATTTTAAGTGACTACACATATGTATTTTGAGTATAACTTTTTCAGCTGAAAAATATATGTATTGGCTTTTTTTCCTTTACAACTAATATTTATCCCCAACTCAGAAAAGTAGATCTGAGAAAATAAGAAATTAGAAGCAAAATATAGTGAAACTGCCTAATATACACACAGTGATGATCACTGTCTGTAAATTGTTATAACTGAAACATTTTTCCTGGATGTGACATTGATAAAGATCATGTGGATGCCCACGAAACAGGATACAACCGTTTTGCCTTTATGCAGTTTACAATATACCTTCCCAGAAGTGAAGTTTTATTTTAGCTCTGAAGTAAAATTCTATAAATTATCTCAGGAAACCGAGTCTCAGAAAAATTTAACTAATGTCTTTAAGGTCACAAGGTTAATAAGTCTGAGAGATGAAACCAAATTTCTAGGTCTTCTGGTTCATTCCTCTTCAGTCTCTATTATATTGTCCATGGAACACTGAGTTTACAAAGGAAAAGAGCAAAAGTGAAAGTGCAACCAAGTAAAAGAAACAAAAGGTGTAATCTGATTGTTTGCTTTCTGACAGAATAGAGAATAATGGCCTTCATTCTTGATTGCATCTAACTTGACCTTGAATTATGCACCCCTCCACTTCTGCCCCCTCTTTACACTAGCCCTGTACTACACTTGATCAGCCATGTATTTATTACTGGATCCCCAGTGGCTGGAAATAGCACCTGGTGCGTAGTAGGTATCAGTAAATATTTACAGAATAAATAAATTGCATTTTAAATCTGCGAAACTAATATTTTTAACACACCAACTGAATTAAGACAAGCCTTGAAACTGAACCACCCAGACTGTCTGTTAGCTAAACATGATTTGAATCACTTTGGTGCTGCTTTATTACTGTCACTCTTTGGGAATCTATTAATGGTATATGTTAATGTGTCAAACATCCTGAACAAACAGTAAAAATGAAACTGAAAAATGTCAGATTTTTTCTGGCTGCGGTACAATTAAATAGTTGTGTTAAACATGAAACATATTTTGCCTGACACAGGCGAACGCTGGCCTGCCCACTCTCTAACACTATGCAAATGTTAAATAAATATTAAAGAACCAAAAGTAACTAGGTGGTTTGCCATTTACTTCCTTTTAATCTATTGTTATCTGGGGTCCATCGTGTAGCTATTCAGAGTTTTACTCAATATCTTGTAGTATATAAGCTGTACTTAAAAAATGCCCTTGAGTATATCTTGTTTTTGTATGTAGTTTCATAGGCTCTCTGTTACAATTATGCTAGTTGTTTTAAGTAAAATGCTCATGTTATTGATGAAAATAATATGGACCTCTTTTGAAAGCACGTATCGCAGTAGTTAAAGTTTATGATAGAACATGTGATGAGTTGGTCTTGATTCAATCACTAGAATAGAGATATAAATTTCCAATAGGACCACTGCATGGGACTCAGACACGTTCCACAGGATGTCTGGCCATGGGGTGAACGGAGGGGCGAAGCGTGTGTTCTCTCTTTCACTGGGGGAATGTTTCTCCCACCAAGGCCCTTAACACTCACAGACTGCTTTTCCTCCCAGGTTGGTGTCCATTAATCTTACCACCTCCTGCCCAGCTGAGTCAGCACTTCCAGATTCAGCACTTTGTCTTCACAACAAGCAAATGGCTCTCTAGTTGTCAGATTTGCCCGGGAGGAACAGCAGCACAGTGGGAAAGGACCAGGCCTCAGACATTTACAGTCCAAGACGACATTAATAATTTTTGGTCAAAATAAATAAACTTCTTTGGTGATTTGTTATCACTTAGATAATCTTAATGGTGAGAAAGATATGACTATTTCTCCAGCAAAAATTGAAACTTTAATTCCTCAAAAAAGAAACACAAATCAGTAAAGATGTCTGTCCATTATCCTCTTGTAAACTAAACTTTCCCAAACTACATAAGCACCCTTGAGCTTCAGGTATGTTTAATTCATTCACTTTTTGAATATTTGGGGATACATATTCTACTTTCTATTAATAATTTATTTATAATGGTCTTGTTTTCCTGGTCTCATTTTCCTGGACATTTCCTGGGAAATGTCAACTGTCTTTAGAATGGTCGTTTCATTTCATGCAGAAATAAAAGATCATTATAAATCACCTGCTGATTCTTGCTAAAGAAACACAAACATTTTTAGAAAAGTTACAGATTTCTAGATAAGCTAAATTCCAGATATTTCACAGATATGTGCACATATCTGAAAACAACAAAGTTTTTAAGTGCATCCTTTTCCTGGATTGCCAGATTAGTTGATCCTGGGCTTAAGGCTGGATCCTTAAAAATCTGTGCTACAGTTTTGATTATAAACAACTACTAAATATTAATACATCATATTACAGACAGGATAAAGTAACAGAAACATTCAGATGTATGGTGTTTTCTCAGTGCTTGCTGTGTATTTCTCTCTTAAAAGGAGTTCTTTACTGCTTCCATTCTATAGTATTTGATTAAATGGTTCTTAGGGTGAGAAACTTTAAAATCCTTAAGGGCAGATAACATACCTTGTTTACATATTTATAAAAAACAATGGCATCTCACACAAACAAAATGTAACAATGTTTCTTGAACGTAGTGATGGGAAAGCCAGCTCTCTGGCTTTCTGGTTGTGAATGCACATAGATTAACTTTAAACCCATCCTCCCCAAACTTCAGTGTGATGGAATTTTGTAAGGTGCTTGTGTCAAACTGATTTTCAGGGGCCTCATACGCAGGTCTTCTTGTTTAGTAGACCTGAGTGTGGCTTCAGAATCTGAATTGACATCAGGCATCTAATTTTGACACAGGTTTTGTGGAGAATATTTTGAAAAACACTGTTTTTTAACAACTATACCATGTTGTCCTCCATGAGTCGATCACTGTATTCTATTAGGAAGCCAATTTTTAGAACAATGCCCTCTTACACTTCCTAAAGCTCCCATGATGTGGCGTATGCCCATGTTTTTGCCTGGAATCAGGCAGACGGTCTCTGGGAGGGATGCTCAGCTGATTGACAACTGGTAATAGTGGAAGGTCAACACTAATTACTGTGCCTCATTTGCATGAGGAATTTTGAAAGATGGAAACTAAAGTGTCTGTGGCATTTTCTGCCAACAAATTACCTGGCTGACAGGAGGATGTCACTGCCTACCAGTGCTGATAGTGTGAAACTGGGTACTTGTGCAATTAAGGAAAAGTGAAATATTGCCTCAGTGGGTTACCTTCCTAGGAGTAATTACTACAGGTGTCAACAAAGCTGGAAAAAGAAGGGAATCTATTTGCTGTTCTCTGAGTAAAGTTTGTGAAGGATGAAAGAGCTGATTCTGATGATCATCAAAATCTCTATCCCACCTCTCAGTTTACTTGTTTGTCCCTGATTGTAAGAGCCTGAGAAAGGCTCAGAAAGCCGGCAGTAATTAAGCAGACCAGAACGAAATCCCTGTTACTTATTCCATGCATTCCTGAGACATTTCTAATGTTCTGAAATACAATGTTTCTGGGTAGATTTCAAGAGCCAAGAGAAAGGATTAAGGACAGGAGGAATTGTTTGAAAAGAGTCAGACAAGAACTTATGGAGAAAATAAAGGCACTGGAGTCCACGTTTTCCGGGGCCAGAATATTTGCAGTACCTGGGGTTTGGGCTTATGTATCCATAGAGATTTGTCCACTTTCTTCACAAATTTGAAACTGCTCTAAGTCTTTCCCCTTGGTTCTCAGGCTGACTGCATGCCTCCCACCCAGAAAAACCAGTGCCCCCTGATTGCCATAAATTTTCCTTGTGGCCACAGCCATCCAGTAGCGGTTTGGAGCCCCCTCTTGGAGATGGAACATGTCTGAACACTGGAACTGAGGGCGAGGCTGGTAAGTTGAGGTCTTTTCATCTGGTTTATGTAGCTCTGAGTTCACCACCATCATCAGCACTGATCGCTTCAGAGTTCTGTCGCTCTGTTCTGTGTTAACCCTCTCAGACCCCTCTGGCCTCTGGGAGACCTGACCCCTACTTTGAGACACACTGAACTGGAAATAATAACTCCCATATGGGAGAAGAATACTTCAGCCCCGAGAGCTTATCAACCTTTGTTTTTTCTATGACTGCCAAGAAAAGGAGTGTGTGTTGGAAGCAATTCTCTCAGCTTATAGCTATTTTGATAGGGGTTCTATATTTAATAAAGGTTAAATCCATTGAAACTCTGAGTCAAAGGCACTTTTCATGGCCAACAATTTCACCTACTTTAGAAGCCCTCTCTTCCCACTCTCCCCAGGTCTCCTCAAAGCGGGAAACGGGTGACATTGCTTTAATAGGCAAACAGCCCTTCCCCCAAAGAATATATTGAATAAGTATTTCCAAGCTGAACTTGTACATCACTCTCATATGTCTCTCTTCTCCACACAAAAGAAAGCTCTTTTGGTAATTGCAAGACTTAATTAGCCTGTGTTCACACAAAGGCTTCTTTTGTTCACCTATCAACAGGCTGCTTTCACTGATGGTTCTCTGACTCTCTGAAGACTATTATTCTCCAAAGTTTTACACAGACTTCTATTTTCAGCTTCAGAGTCCTGTGATATAAGTGCTCCTGCATTCCAGCCCCCCGTGTCTTTTTCTCTGCCTCATCCTGATTACAGATAACTCCTTCCAGGGCTGATTGCGATCTGATCACCTTCCCGGTCTGCCAGTTCCAGATTTTCAGAACAGCAGTGATGCTGTGGCAATAATGGTCCTCTAGAGAGCTGGTTTCCTACCAGTTCCATTTTCCCATCTTTAAGTCAAAGCTATAGCAATAGCAAGGAACGGGGGGAAGCAGGAACACCTGAAAATTACCAGAAAATTTTCTTTTCTAAATCAAAGGAAAGAAAGCACATCTCGTATCAGTCTATAGATTTTTTTTTTAATGTAGTCTTTATTAGTTAATTTATAGCAATCACATTCTGGGCATCACCTGATATTACTCTCTCTGCTATTACCTCCTTTCTCTCCAGTGTTTAAGTAAATCCCACTGCAACATTTTGTGACACTTTTTATGTTGATATTTAAAAAGCTTTCTTCCTAGAGATTGCTGCTTTACTTCCAGGGTAGTAAGCTTAAAATTTACATACTTTCAGAGTCTGACATCTGAAGACTCAAATCTATAGAAATGCTACCACTAACATAAAGAAAAAATTCTTGGAACACCAGTTGTTAGTGAGGAGGAAGCCCTCACTGCCTGCGATACAATAATCCCTCCAGAAAAGGTTCTTATTATCATGACTATCCCCGTCCTGTAGCAAGTGATGCTTATAATTTATATCCTTAAAGCTGAATATTTACAATATTCAAATGTATGAGTCCCCATATAAAATAGAAAGTTTTTGAAATCATTAATGGTTTCTATAAACTTTCTGTTAAATCTATTAAACATAAATATTAGTTTATACTACCAAGACATTTTAATTTGAAGAACGCAAGGCTCAGAGAAATATATTTTAAAATCATAAACATTTGGTTAAATAAATATGAACTCAGTAATCTGGAGTCGTCATCAAACACTACCACAGTTAATCAGGATATTTTTCACCTGCTCCAGAAGAGAACATTGTACTACTCTCCCAAAGTTTGCTAACAGAATACTACTTTTGACACGTTCATGAGTGTTAGGTTGCATTTGGAACTGAATAATATTAAACCAAATATTATGTGTGTATGTTTGAATTTGTGTTTTTCTGCTGTAAGTCTCAGACCTTGACATGCTAGTGTATTGTTCTTTCCAAGATGAGCAAATTCATAAACTTTCCTCCATTAACTGGACAGAGAAACCTCTCTTTGAAGGAGCATCTCATGAAATTAGTGTTCCATGGTTCACAGTTCATTCTAATTCTCCATTGCTTTTTCCTTAGAGTTTCAAGGCTGTCTTGAACTGCTAGCCATTCAGCAGCAGTTTTATCAAATACCAAAAACAAAACGAAACACACTGATTTTAACTCTTCTAACGAAAGAGTTTTTATTATTCTCAGATACTTGTTTAATTTCACTTTACTACCTCAGCATTCTTTGTGTACTGCGTGCCCCTATGTTTTTCTCTACCACAACAACAAGAACACACTGTACGTCTCTTATTTATCATGGTCTTGCCAGTATGACCACTTTTTTGAAAGAAGCATGTTTTTCTTCAGTTCAGAGGGAAGTCATTTCCTTGATTTGCAGATCATTCTGCAGACACATTTTGTTTGCTGATTACCTTATTTGTGCGTACAACTGGCCCCATTTTACAGCCACCATTTATGCTTAACTTCTCCTCTTACAGTCTGGTCTTTGCTATCCGCTGTGCTCTATAAAGTTACATAGAGTACACACTCTTCCAGTTTGTTGCAGAGTATACTTATTAAAATAATATTTCAATAGAACATGTAGAATTAAATATTATTTTTATCATCATGAAAATGATAGTCTCAGGAAGAAATAAATCACCCACAACTAACAGGAAACAAAGCAGTTACAGTGCTCAGTATTTAGTTCACCATTTTTCTATCAAGGCTAAATCTAGTTTTTAAACAGACCCATCCGTGATGATCTGCTCTAAATGTAAACTCCTTAAACTCTCAACTTTGTTGACATCCTCTCCAGTATTTTCAGTAATAGATATTTTTGAATATCAACCCTAAGGGAGAAAAACGTGCCATGGTGTGGACGGGGAGGACACATCAGTAGTCCTGATCTCAAAAGACCCTCCGTACAACTCAACAGTTAAGGCATAAATCCTCTAGAATATAATAAACAGTGTAAGGAAGCTTATGATACGTGCAAGAGGAGTAACAACAAGGTGAGAACACTGAGCATAGGGTGGTCAGGGGAAGATCATGCTATGTTAAGCCATATAAAAAGCAGACTAAACATTTTTGGAAAAATAATGAGGGTGGAAGAAGCAATGGGTTTGATTACACACTATATACACTTGAGTGACTTTAGGGCATTTTAAGAGGGAAGATATGAAATCACTTTTCTGTTTTTCTAAGTTTGTTAAAGCAGTCATTTGTTTTAAAAAGTAAATGGTTAATAAAATTGTATGAACATTTAATTGTCTCAATTGAATTTGAGCTCTTTTCGGCATGTCCTTTGCCATTGGTGAGATATAGCACTGCAATTAAATTAGAAGTTTATTTTCCTTTTCTATCTTGGAATTGTTTGCAAACAGTTTTTTGCTTTTTTTTCTTAAGTCTGAGAGTTTTTTTTACTCCACTGTAAGTCTAAACAAAATGCAAAAGAACCTTTTTTTCAGTTGTCATTGTTTGCTGTTATAGACTGAGTTGATTTGACATGGTGAAAATACAGTCTTATTACATTACAATTCACTTTAAATAAGACAAACATATGCATTTTAACTTTACTAGGTAATTTAGAGAAAATATTGGGCTTTAATGCTATTTGAAAAACTAAAATACTCAGTAAGAACAGAATATACTTTGACTATGTTTGATTGGAGTTACAACAAAATGAAAACCTGATCTTGAGAGTAAAAATGTTATGAGGGGACATTTTTGTCAGGCTTACACTGTCATCTGTCCTTCATTTTGTTTCATGAAAATCAGCAAGGTTATTATTTAAACCTGCCAATGTTGAAAGGCAAATAGTTAAATTTGAAAAATGGTTATTTTACTATGGATTTTGAGATCCTTGGTTTTCTGTCCTCTTCTCTCTCTTGTTCATATTCCATGAAAAAGCATTCCAACGACTGGTAACAGCAAACAGATTCTAATTTAGTTCTAGTTCTTCAAACTTATGTGTATCACACTTTTTTTCTCTGCACCATTTACCTCTCCTAGCTACTTTGGGGGATCACGACCTTTATATTCTCCATTTTTGCCCATATCAAAACCTGTTCTCAGAATAAATCTGAAAATTTTGTAATGACTTATATCACTCCTTCCACTAGAGGGTAATTATTCTAAATTAATAATTTTCAAGTACAGGGGGTCAAAGTCAGTTTTTGATTGTAGGACGTTCCCAACATCCATAAAACCACTCCACACATACAGTTACTTACCTTTAAGTAAGGCCAAGCCAGCAAGAGACTCAGAACAAATTTAGACTTTAATTGAATAAAATGTAACCATTATATGACGCAGCTCCTGGTTAAGCACTAGTAGAGCACTAAGGCAATGCGAAGACACAAAAATTCATTCTAAACCTAAATATGAGTGTACTTATTAAAGTAACAACCAAATATTAAGTATCCATGAGAAATAAAATATTTTATTGCAAATTTCTACAGAATAATTTTAAGATGTAATCCTAAATAATAACTAGTATCAATGAAGACATGTTTCCTTAGACATAAAAACATATTTCAACAGTGCCCTAAATTCCTAAACATCATTAATTTTCTTGAGAAACACAAAAAGCTCACAAAAACCAAGATACTATTCTGTGGCTGTATATTTGGTCAAGGCAGGGAAAAAAGTACTGAAATAATGCAGAATTGGCAATTGTAGCAGTAAAGTATCCAGTAGGATAGGTTGGTGACTACTGATAACAGCATAATATTCTATGTACATATTTAAAATTTATTAAATACTTTTATACTTGTCGTTTCTTGCAAAAATCTTCATTTGACTTAAATAGAGAAAATGTTATCCTTCCCATTTTACTATAAATTTAGAGCCATTTAGGGCATTAAGAAGAGAGAAGCAATATCAAGTCGAATGAGATTTAATCTTCATCACACAAACTTATCATTTTTCAACTTGGAAAAAAATTTAAAATGGCCTCAATCCCAGACCTTGCCTGATATCTGCGCTGTGCTATGCATAATTGGCTATTGATTCTCACAATAGTCTTTCTATGAAACTTGTGTGGTCCTTCTGAGGAAGTCAAAGAGTGAGATAATGACAATAGCACTTACTATAAAAATCCCATTTTTGATCCCTGTGTTTGCTGCCTCCAATTTGTGGTTTGTTTCCCTTTATTAAGAAAAGCGGTCTGATGTAAAATCACACACTACACAGTACAGTGTTGGCTCCCCTCTCCTCCAATTTTCCACGGAAACACTGGCCACCACACACATTGCTGTCAAATTGTTCTGCTTCTCGTCAGCTGGACACTGACAGGAGAACAGGAGACTGGTCATGCACCAATTAGAAGGACAGACTTTTTTTTAAGTCCCTTCTGAAAACCCTAGGTACCAAATATTAGCTTATGTAAAAGTTATTTAAGGAGAAAGGATAGGGATAGGAGAGTTACAAGACAGAATTTTTAATGTCTTTGTATTAGGACATGGAGAGCAATTCGTTTTCAGGATGGCACCAAAAGTTCAAGTGAAATTCTTTCCTAAAGCAGGAAAGGGCTGAACTATGGATCCATTTAGAATTGATGGCTTTAGAAAAAAAAAACCCATATCTATAAAATTCCTCATGTAGATTTGACTAGATAGCTCTTTTTCTGAAATAATTATAGGCTAATAAAGGTACGAAATTTATAGAAAAGACATTAATTTGGTTTGACAGAAATAATAAACAGTGTAAACCAGTAGTACATTGAAAGTTCCCATAGCAAATTGATCTTTTAATATTGTTAGTTATGTATGAAAAGTGCAATAAGTAGAAATTTTTCTCTGTTTGCATAAATGTTTTGTGCTAAATATTCTTAACATAAACTTAAGACATTATGCAAAAAGCTTATTTTAAAATATCTTATTTAGGATTATAGAGTATTATGAAAGTGAAAATGGATTAAAAGACCATACAGATGACTAATAGAGCACATACATTTATTGATTTTGTGTTTATATCACAAGTATATAGGAATATATATACAAGACTACAGGGAGATTATTTGTAAACACCTTTAAAAGCAGCCATCTCTTGAGGAGCAAATTGGTAACTTTCAGTTTATCTCTCTTTTATGTAACTCTACTGGGAATTATTTATTTATCAATCATTACAATATGATTTTTAAAATCTTTTATTTTTGAAATCTTAGAAAATGGTTGAAACACTGAATAAGCTGAACTGATTACTGAAGAATTTATAAATTACATAATATCTACAGTGAGAAGAAAAGAGGCTTATGAGTTCATATTTCAGTGCTGGTTTAAAAGTATTTAAAATTAAATATGATCATGACAGAAAAAAAGAAAAGCACTCCTTCCCTGCCAGATAATATCTGAGGAGTGCTGGGAGGATTTGGAGTGTCATGGAATTTCTAATACTTAGAAGGATATTTGGTAGCTAAGATGCTAAAGTCAAAATGAACTTAAGCAAAAAACCTAAATTTTCAAAGGTATTTGTTACAATGGGCCATTCATAACACATTTGATGACAGCTTTTAGAAATAATTTAACTGATTACTTTTACTGAAAATATAAATGAGTCTTCATACAGTTGCTCCCTGTATTAATCTTAGATAAAAACTGAAGATGTAGAATAATTTAGTGAAGTAGGTATAAACATTCTTTGTTACTCAGCTTGGCACTCAAAAGAATTCTGAACTGATGAGTAATTACATGCTATGTGCTTTAAACTATCTGACAAAGAATCAAAAATCATAATACATTAAGTAAACTATAACAATTATCCTTTCTATTTTTGATAGTATATTAAATGAGATGAAAGAAATATGGCAATAATTAATAGTGAAGTAGCTGAGACCCAGCCTACTGACTTATCACATGAGAAAGTAAAACCCAGGGTGCATTAGGATAAAAGTAACTATAGAGATTTTTTTTTAAAAAGCTGTAATTGAAAGATAATTTGACATACACACAAAATAAGACAAAGTACAGTCTGAATTCATGTAGACACTGATGCATTTAAAAATCAAATTAAATGTGTAGTTCTGAAATTTATGGGATATAGCATTGTGCATGATTTTATGTTTTCCTAATTTTCAGTGTATAAAAATAATCATATTTAAAACAATAGAAAAGTAGAGAAATACGGGGGGGGGGGAATCTCATGATCACACCACACAAATTCTATTAATATTTTAATGTTTGTAGTCAAAACAAATGTAAATTTATGTTAAATGCAAATTTTAATATAGATGTAAAGTTATATTCAGAGTTTAATAAACGTTTCCTTATTGTTGATGTGTAGGTTCTAGTGACACTCTCACAATTGAAAAGTTATAAAAGTAAATAAATCTTTTACTAGCTTAAGCAAGAAAGGAAACCAATTGGAAAGCATAACTTGACTGGAGTTGCAGGCAACTGGTTCTGGGGGCTCATCAAGTCTCTGTCTCCTTCTCTCTGACCTTCGGCCGCACTTCTGTACGCGTGCCGGTTCCATTCAGCTGTCAGTAAAGTGCCACGACGGCTGCGGACACGCTGAGGATTACATCTCCCCGAATAAGCCACCCTGATGGAGAGAGGACTTCTCTATCCAAAGCCCATACGACAGATCAGGAAAGAACTTCCTGCCCCAGTAAGACATGCCTCCCTGTATTGCTTGCCTGTGTCTCTAATCTTGGGGGCAGCAGTTTGTGCTGTGTCCTCCCCTCTTTTATGGATCCAAGAAGAGCTGGGTTTTCAGTCTGTTTAGCTTTTTACTACTTGTTTGGATGGAGTAGTGACTTCCAAACTCCTTACATTCAATCAGAAACCAGAAGTCTGTGAGAAGATCTTTAAACTAAATATTAGTTTACAAATAGCTCCAGGGTCATTCAGGTTATTTCTTTACGAGTGAACTTTGGTCGTTTATCTTTCAAGGACTCTGTCCATTTCACGTAAATGGATTTAAAAGCATAAAGTTGTTTATAATATTCTCTTATCTTAGTTCTAACTTGCCTAGGCTTCAATGGCTGCTCTTTCATTACAGGTGTTAGTAATTTGCTTCTCTCTTTTTTTCTTGCATAGTCAGGCTAGAGATTTATCAATTTTATCAATCTTTTCAAGGAACCATCTTTTAATTTTATTGCTATTTTAAATTTATTTTGCTTTTATGATAATTGTCTCATTTCTTCAGATTACTTTGAGTTAATTTACTCTTTTTATATCTTTTTCTTAAAAGGGGATTTTATATCATTGACTTGAGATAATTCCACTTTTCTATTATTAGTGTTATTGCTATAAATTTGCTTTTAAGTATTTCATATATATATATATATATATATATACACACACACACACAATATCTATGTATATGTTTTATTTTCATTCAGTACAATATATTTTCAATTTTTTACTTCTTTATTAACCCATGGGATATATAAGTGTGCTGTTTTATTTACAAATATTGGAGAATATTTCAGATATCTTGGTTCTTGATTTCTACTTTAATTACACTTTAGTTGGTGAAGTTACTTTGTTTAATTTAAATTGTTTTAATTTGTTGAGTTCAGTCCAGAATATGTCTCACCGTTGTGAAGGTTCCACAATCAGAATACCCACTATGTTTAGGTAACTATGGAGTATTCACTGCTAAATCATATTCTGGGCCAAATCTTCTTGGCTGTTAGTCTTAGGGTTGGGTCAGTCATGCTCAGAGTTGAGCTGGGTTTGAGGTTTTTTTGTTGTTGTTGTTGTTATGGTTACTTTCAGTTCATAATTGGCTTCAAAATCCTCTAGAATTTCTTATTCTTGCATGCTTGGCCATAAAGTTTCTCTCAAAGTCGACTTTACTCTCAGCTTTAGGTCTTCCTTGTGTGTGTGTGCCTTATTGAAGGTCTGCCTATTTCTTGTCTTTCCCTAAGTGACTGACTGCTGGGGCTTGATACTTAATGCTTGCTACCCTCTGGTGAGAGTCGGGGGGTTTTCTGTTGTCCTCTTCCAGCCTCAATATTAGGCAAGCCTTGTGTCCCTGGGTCTCAGAGGTTGAAACTATTCTCGCTCAACGGTTGAGGATAATTCATCAATGAGTTTATTGCTCCCCAAATATTTGGAAGTCTCTATAAAGTGGTTGCCTAAAATTTCATTGATCAGTTGAATTCAGAAAAGTAATGACTTTATAAATTATAATGACTTTTCCTTTTGTTAAAATGGGAGTTACATTATTTCCAGGTTTTTACATCTTAAGCTAAAGCCAGGAGTCTATCCCTGCCTTTTAAATTAAAAATCATACTTCTATATATATTCCTCTGAGTGGAATATATATTCCACTTGAGCACATATCATCAATTTTTATGTAAAACATAACTGCAATTATTTTTAAGTTAAGGAATCATTGTATTTTTTTAAATTTAATCCCTGTTAATAGTACAAAACTTAGATACCATTTTTTATTATTTTCATTTCTGATAGTATGTATACATTTTGTTATTAATTTCTAATTTTATTACATTATAATCAAAGGCTGTGATACATAAAAATATCTGCTATTTGACTCAGAATATTACCAATTTTTTAATGCTCCTTTACTAATTAATGAAAATTTGGATGCTCAAAGAAATTGATTTTCAAATGGCATTGAGAAGTTAACTGAAATTCAATATTCAATATTCAAAAATAGTGCTAAAATTAATTATTACTATTATATTCAAGTTTAGCTGCAAGTCACAGTAAGCACTGAGGTTTGTGGACAAAAAAATTATTTTATTCTAGAATACAGAATGATCATATACTAATGTGACCTATATTCACAAATCTGTAATGTAAATTGCACACACTGTTGGTTATGATTGAAGCCACTGTTATCTAAACCCTTAAGATGCTTATCCAGGTGAAGCAGTCTATAATTGGACATTTTGAGACCTTGATTTTATTGCCATACCTTAAATTTATCTACTTTAAAATTTGCCGCATTTAATGTAATCCCTTTTTTCATCCTGTCAAGGCCTTTTGGGATACTAATTCTGTCATCCAGAACACTATCTATTCCTTCCAGATTCATGTCATCTTCTATTTGGATAATCACATTTTCATACAAGTCATTGATAAATGGTGATAAGTGTTACAGGATAGGACTGAGAAGAAAATCTTATGTTCTGCTACTGGAAATGTCTCTTTAAGTTTATACTTTTCTATAAATAAACATGTTTGGATATGTCCATTTAATTTATTACAAATCTACCTAACTGCTGCTTTGACTTAAAACTGTAAAATATGACATACATGCTGCCATATTTTCAACACATATTACAGAATGATCTGGTTTTAAAAATTTTTGAAGTTGAATCCATTTGATAATTTATTCTGAAATTGTACTTGTGCTTTCTGTATTTGAAGAAAATTACTGTGGTAAATTGATTGCAAAAATGGCTGAATGCAAGGGGGGAGGGCATAGCTCAGTAGAGTGTGTGCTCAGCATGCACGAAGTCCTGGGTTCAATCCCCAGTTCCTCTGTTAAAAAAATAAATAAATAAACCTAGTTACCTCCCCCCACTAAAAAAAAAAAAAAGATAAACAAAAATGACTGAGTGCATGATTCCTCCAAGAATACCTTTTGCGTTGTAATTTTATAGCTTCTACAATCAAGAGGTGGACTCTGTTTCCTTCATTTCTGAATCTGGGGTGATTCTGACATGCTTTGGCTAACAGAATATGGTGGAAGTATCAATATGATGTATCAATTCTTAAAGCTCAGGGAGACTTAAGCACTTCCACTGTTTCTTGGAATTCTGCTCCATGATGAGAACAAGCTCAGAATAGCCAACTGGAAAATGAGAGAGAGCAGAGATGCTAAGCAGATACTATCTAGACCAACTAGCTGAACACAGACAGGTGAGTGATTCCACAGAAGATCATCTGACTCTGACCAACATTATTGAACTACCCATAGACTCATGAATAATAATAAATGTTACCCAAAGTGACTTACAGATTCCATGCAATCCCTAGCAAAATTTCAATGGTGTTTTTCATAGAAATAGAAAAAAACAATCTTAAAATTCATATGGAACCACAAAAGTCTCTAAATAAGCAAAGTAATATTGAACAAAAAGAACAAAGCTGGAGGCATCACTATCTGATTATAAGACATACACAAACCTATAGTAATCAAAACAGCAGAGTACTAGCAAAAAAGCAGACATATAAACCAATGGAATGAAAAATAAAGAGCCCAGAAATAAATCCATGCAATTATAGTCAATTGATCTTCAACAATGGTGCCAAGACAATGTAATGTAGAAAAGATAGTGTCTTTGATAAATGGTAGTAGGAAAACTGGATATCCATATGCAAAGGAATGAAACTGAATCATTCTCTTATACCATATATAAAAATCACTTAGAAATGTATTAAAGGCTTGAGTGTAAGATCTTAAATTGTAAAACTACGAAAAGAAAATATAGGGAATAAACTTCTTATTTATTAAAGTGTAGTTAATTTACAATATTATATTAGTTCCAGGTGTATAGTATAGTGATTCAATATTTTTATAGATTTTACTCCACTTAAAGTTATCACAAAATAGTGGCTATATTTCCTTGAACAATATATCTTTGTTGTGCTGAACAATATATCTTTGTTGCTTATTTATATTATTTTATACATAGTAGTTAGCATCTTTCAATCCCAAACCTCTATCTCACTCCTCCTCCCTTTCTTCTCCCCACTGGTAACAACTAGTTTATTCTCTGTGAGTCTGTATTTGCTTTGTTATATACATTTGTTTGTTTTATTTTTTAGATTCCACATAAAAGTGATAACATACAGTATTTATCTTTTTCTGTCTGACTTAATTTATTAAGTGTAATACTCTTTATGTCCATCCACATTGTTGCAAATGGCAGAATGTCATTCTTTTCTATGGCTGAGTAATATGCCATATATATATATATATATATATATAGTCATATAGTAGTCCTATTTTTAGTTTTTTGAGGAAATTCCAAGTTTTTTGCATAGTGACTTCACCAATTTACAATTCCACCAACAGTGTACTAGGGTCCCCTTTTCTTCACATCCTCATCATCATTTGTTATTTGTAGACTTTTTGATGATAGCTATTTTGATAGGTGTGAGGTAATATTTCATTGTGGTTTTGATTTGTGTTACTCTGATAATTAGTGATGTTGGACATTTGTTCATGTGCCTGTAGGCTATCAGTGTATCTTCTTTGGAAAAATGTCTACTCAAATCTGCCCAATTTTAATTGGGTTTTTTAGTGTTTTGTTGGTTGCTATTTTTTTCTGGTATTGATTTGTATGTGCTGTTTACAAATTTTGGATACTAACCTTGTACCAGTCACATCACTTGCAAATATTTCCTTCCATTCAGTAGGTTGTCTTTTTGTTTTGTTGATGCATGGCTTCTTTTGCTATGCAAAAGCTTTTAAGTATTATTAGATCCCATTTGTTTATTTTTGCTTTTATTTCTTTTGCCTTAAGAGACAGATCCAAAAAAATATTGATATAGTTTATGTCCAAGAGTGTTCTGCCTATGTTCTATTCTAGGAGTTTCATGGTTTCGGGTCTTACATTTAGGTCTTTAATCCATTTTGAGTTTACTTTTGTATATGGTGTGAGGAAATGTTTTAATCTCATTCTTTTACATGTAGCTGTCCAGTATTTTCAGCACCACTTATTGAAGAGACTGTCTTTTCTCCATTGTATATTCTTGCTTCCACTGTTGTAGATTTATTTGCCATAATTGCTTGGGTTTATTCCTGGGCTTTCAATTCTGTTCCATTGATCTATGTCTCTGATTAGTGCCAGTACCATCCTATTTTGATCACTGTAGCTTTGTAGGATAAAGTCAGGATGTGTGATACTTCCAGCTTCATTCTTCTTTCCTCAGGATTGCTTCAGTTTGGGGTCTTTTGTAGTTCTATATAAAATTTTAGGATTACTTGTTCTAGTTCTGTGAATAATGTCACAGATGGATTGCATTAAATCTGTAGATTGCTTTGGGTAGTATGGACATTTTAACAATATTAATTTTTCCAATCCAAGAACATGGGTTATCTTTCCATTTCTTTGCATCATTCTCAAATTCCTTCATCAATATTTTATGGTTTTCAAAGTATAAGTCTTTCACTTCCTTAGTTAGGTTTTTTCCTAGAAATTTTATTGTTTTTTATATGATTGCAAAGGGGATTGCACTCTTAATTTTTCTTTCTGATAGTTCTTATTAGAGTATAGTTTGTTAGGTCCCAATATGATCACTTCTCTTCCCTTCCTTCCTGATTCCAAGTGTATCTTTCTTTCAGCCTTACTGTTACAGGAGTCGTTTTGCTAGTCTCCAGTTAGTTTTCAATGAGAGTTGTTCCACATGTAGATGTATTTTAATCTGTTCATGAAAGGAGGTGAGTTCTGGGTCCTCCTACTCCACCATCTTGATTCAAGTCCCCAGGAAAAACTTCTTGGTGTTGGTCTGGGCAATGAATTTTATGATCTCAAAATCACACGCAACAAAAGTGAAAACAGACAAGTGGGATTGCATCAAAGTAAAACTTCTGCACCACAAAGGAAACAATCAACAGAGTGAAGAAACAGCCTACAAAATGAGGAAAACATTTGTAAGCCACGCATCTGATAAGAGGTTAATATCAAAAATATATAAGAAACACAACTTTATGGCAACAAAGCCCATTTAAAAATGGGCAAAGGACTTTAACAGACATTTCTCAAAAGGAGACATACAAATGGCCACCAGGTATATGAAAAAGAGCTCAACGTGGCTAATCATTAGGCAAATGCAAATCAAAACCACAATAAGATATCATCTGATACCTGTTAGAATGTCTATTGTCAAAAAGATTAAAGGTAAGTGTTGGTAAGGGCGTAGAAAAAGAGAACCTTTGTGTGTACACTGTTGGTGGAAATATAAATTGGTATAGCCATTGTAGAAAACAGTACAAGATTCCTCAAAAACTTAAAAAACAAAAATATTATATGATCCAGAAATTCCACTTCTAGTTATATATTCAAAGGAAATGAAATCAACATCTTGAAGGATATCTGGGCTTCCATGTTCATTATATCATTATTTACAATAATTAAGTGTCCATCAGTCAATGAATGGATAAAGAAAATGTGATATATACATACAATGAGATATTGTTCAGCCTTTAAAAATAAGGAAATTCTGTCATTTGTGACAAAATGGATGAAACTAGAGGACATATGCTAGATATAACAAGTCAGACACACAAAGACAGATACTACATGATCTTACTTATGTACGAATCTAAAAGAGTCAAACTCACAGAAGCACAGAGTAGAATTGTGGTTGCCAGTGGCTGGGGAGTGAGGGGTGTGGAGAGATGTTGGTCAAAGGACACAAAATTTTTGTTATTCAGAATGAATACATTCTGGAGATCTAATATACAGCATGGAGATGATAGTTAATATTGCTATATTGTATATCTGAAATTTGCCAAAAGAGTAGATCTTAGATGTTCTCACCACACCCACACACAATTACTGTATGAGCTGATGGATATGTTAATTAGATCAATGTGGTTATCATTTCTCAATGTCTACATACTTCAAAACATCATTATGTATAATATAAATATATACAATTTTTATTTGTTAAATATACCTCTATAAAGCTGAAAACGTATAATAAAATGCTTGTTGTATGAAGCCACTAAGTTGTAGTGGTTTTTTTTAATCACCAATAGCTAACTGATACATTATCCATTTTACCTTTTATAAAAATTGGAGTAATGATTTTCTGTGAATGTTTGTCAATATATCTCCCATTCTTAGGATTATTCAGAAACCATCTATAAGTTTATATTTGGTCTTGTTAATGTATGTATTACCCTAAGCTTGGAGTGACAAATAACTTTAACTTTGTAGTTCTGATTTATCAGTAGTGATGCTGTATCAAGAAAGTGAGTGGTTTAATTGCTTATAAATGTCTGTGGACATAGGATAAGGTAGTAACAGCATAAACGCAGTATGACCCTGAAACAACATGGCTTTGAACAGCATGGGTCCACTTATACACAAAATTTTTCAATAATGAATACTACAGTACTATACAGCCTGGGGTTGGTTGAATCTGTGGATGTGAACCACTTATATGGAGGGTGAATTATAAGTAATACAAGAATTTTCAAATTTGAGGAGGGTTGGCACCACTGACCCATATTGTTCAAGGGTCAACTGTGTTTGTTATTCTTGCTTTAGAGAGTCTAAAGTATTCTTGGACCATGAATTTCCACAACTATAATCACTTCCAAACTAGATTTCAAAGGTAAAGACATTTACTATGTTGTCTCTTGGTGATTACTATTAGAATAAATTTATATTACTTGAGAAGGAAAATTGTTTATCATTTGTTCATTAATATGTATTAATTTTCTTGGTTGTCTAGTTGTTATCTTAAAGAAAATATAAACCTTGGCTCAAAGATGATTGGATAGATAGGAAGAAGACCAGATACCATGGGAAACAAGGGGACAGAACGAAGTTTCACAAGGAACACACCTTCAGGAATCATCCACTCTTCATCCCTTAGAAAATGCAGCAAGACAGTGGGCTGTTTCAGCTGGGTAAGTCTTTGTAGATGACAGTGAGCGATGTTAATAGAGGAGGTTTTGTTTGTTTGTTTGTTTTGAGGGTTTTGTTTTGTTTTTTGTCTCTATAGCTAGTGCATGGGGCTAGAATTCATACTTTGAGCACTTTCTTTCCAGGGGGCAAACCATTAAGATAGATGTGTTTTTTTTTTTTTTTGAAATAATGGCTAATAATAGAAGTATGGGTGTTTTCCAAAATAATGCTTAAACTTCAGAATGTTTTAGATGATTGAATTTTTGTTTGTGTGTTTGGGCATAGAGCTATCACTTCTACTTCTGCTATATATAATTAACTTATTAAGTTTAAGAACTATAGGATATTTTCTCTGAACATTTTAGCACTATTTATACAACTAGTAAATTAAAAAATCCCAAAGGAAACAAATCAAATCTCTTGAACATCTAAAACTGACCACAGATGTGAAATCTCCTAAATATTTTTATAAAACAATGGCTTCATGTCACCTTCCCTACAGAATTTCAAATGCTATTAAAAAATAAAGCATTCGTAATTATCAAATAATTCAACACTTCTTGTTATATCTCCATAACTCATAAAATAGTACCCAGAAACTCAAGAGGCTAAACCCAGTAATTTGTTCCACGTGTGCTCCAGGTCATTCTGACAATGCTCACATTTGAAAAACACTGATCTGTGACATATTCCTTTACCAGTAGTACACCTATTTTCTACTCTTTTTGTCCACACTCAAGTTCTACCATACTGAGGGGAAAAATTGAACAGAAAGTACAGAAAGTTCCTGTATACATCCTTAACCCTAAATGATTAGTCTTTTGAAGTTGCCAAGTTAATTGGTAAAGCACATTTTTGGTCTGAAAGAAATACATAATGTCACCTGTATTATCACAAAAATTAGAGATTTCTAATGTATTTTTCCTTTGTTATCTCACCTTGTTGATTTTATCAAGGCTGTAGGTGGAGTTCAACAGACAATTTCTCCTATTTCTGTCATCTAGAAGAGGAAATTGTTCGAATATATGTTTGTTCAACATTTTCCCACAATTCTCTTGTTTCTATGTATTTGCATGTACAACTATATTGTCTGTTGAAAAGAAAGTTTTCTTAGGACACATTTTTTCACATATAACACTTAGTACCCACATTGCTTAAGGTAAAAAAGGCAGCACTATTGACCAAATTTAGTTAAAACATAATGTTTGTTAGGTTGTACTTCTATTTTCTTCATTGTGGCTATTTTTTAAAATGTTTAATATGAGTTAACTACATGCCAATTTACAATGTGATGGGAACTGAGGAAAACCGATGTCTCAAAAATTATCTTGTGATCAAATGCATCCTTGTGCACCAAATAGAATCCAAGTAAGTAATTCAAAGTTGTTGTTAAACAGCAAATCTGAGTTGTATAGTAAATGCAGATGGAACTTACATAAGTAAACATAACTGGAGTTCAAGAAATGTGTATTACATTTAAAGGAGTTTTCTCATTTCAGATTAAGACTTAAAATGTTCTCTTCATGTTCATGTAAGTTTGATTTTAAGCACTTTCAAATTTCATACATTGTGCAAATCAGCTTATTATATGGATACCCAGAATCCTACATGTCTATACCCTGAAAATATGTTCTGCCTCTGGGCCAATAAAAATAAAAGAATTCAGCTGAAACAGAAATTCCAAATCATTTCTAAATTCATATACCTCCAGAAAGAGGTTTGAATTTAGTTAGAATAATATATGTGTGCAAAATAAAGGTTTAAATTTACAGCTTTTTAATTATACATTCCTATTTCTCCTAATGCTGTCTTATTTTACATCTCTGTTCTTTTCATCATGTGATGTATAAGGTTATTTTAAACTTTTTGGTGGTTTTGATGAACCAGATTCTGCCATCAATTTTCCGTTGAGACTAATCTCCATCTCTACCTTTCTGGGGTCTTCTATAACAAGAGGCTAGAAGCTGGGAAATTTATTTCCTACACTCCCTTGTCAGCTGCTTTCCGTTTAAGTTCTGTCAAGGGGATGAACTGGCTAGAGATGAGAAGGCAAGATGAAGACGGAAGGTAGTTTGTTCCTGGTTCTCGCAGCGGCTGCAAGGAAACTACCACAGGGTGCTCAAGACTCCGGGCTCCTTGGTGGTCTCAAAGGTGACACCCAGTCTGAGGCTGGCCTCCTGACGCAAGGTTGTCGAGGTGCCTTCAGCAGTGTAAGTAAGTGACAGCCATCCAGCAGCAATAGCAGCAGCAGCTGGTTTAAACTCCTGCGTGTTGACAGCTATGGATCTCTGGAAGTTCTGAAGTTGTATTTTTTTTTTAGTTAAAACTCTTTTCCCACAAGTGCTTCTCCAGCCCTTCCAATACCTTTAAAACCAGCTTTTTTATGAGCTCTTTCTCTGCTTGAAATGTCTAGAACAGTTTCCCTTGTCTGGGCTGAAAAATGACCCATGCATGAGAAAAACTTGGCTTATTCATTGGGACAATTAGAAAAGAAGACTGATGTGTGTATGTAAACCTCACACTGCGTCCAATATGATCTGGCACAGAGAATAGCCTTTTCAGCATTAGTGTTGAGGACACAATTCGGGGAAAGTCTCAGTAGTGGAGAGAGTCAGCTAAGGTTTTGCCAGAACCTCATCTATTCTTCATAGATACCTGGAGAAACTGCTGTATTGGGAACGGATAAGAAAGAGCCTTTTACTGGGAGATAGCTATCTTCCAGTGCGTGCGTGTGTGCGTGCATGCGTGCGTGCGTGTTTTATATCTGCTCATGGAGTTACTTCTTACCTGGTTATCCTTTTATAACGTTAAATATGCATAAACGCTTAAGCTGTAGAACTGAAGCCAGAGTTTTTTGGTTTAAGCCTGGGCTTCTTTTCTGATCAGCTAGAGTCATGTCAGAGTTTCCCATTTTTGTCTGGCAAATGAATACCATAATCCATGCCTACTTTGCAGAGCCTTTTATAGGATCAAAAGGGATAATGTACATGAAGGTGCTTTTTTCTACATTCACATCAGGTGTTATGAGAGAAGATTAGTTAACAGCTGGACATGAAAGGACTGTGACTTCAGAAATTACACCAAGAAAAGTAATTCCTGAATCAAACAGTGACTCTGTTCACAGCCTCCATGAACACTTTGACGATTTTTCTCTTTATGTGGAGCTATGAAGTCAGAAATGGCTCAAGAACAAGGTGAGAGATCCATGAAACATAAAGGAGGAAAGAGCAGAAAACAGTCAAGAGACACGAGTTGACAGTTGCTACACATTCATGTCAATGTTGTCCTGCCCGTTCTCAGTCGTACCATCCTAGAGACACTGCCTCTTACTCTCCTGCCTGTGCATTGAGTGCTGTGAATGCTGATGGGTTTGTGCCACAGAAACCAGAATTATAAAAATATGTTTTTTTAGAAACTATTGCACACTAGAATCAACCAGAGAGCTTATTCAAACACAGATTCAAGTGCACCACCCTCAAATTTATATTCACAAGATCAGGATGTCACCCAATATTCTGAATTTTTCCAGTGTCCCAGAAGGTTCTCAGGTATGGGTCTGCACTAAGGCAATATTTCACAAAATAGCTTCTGGATCAATTTAATTGAAATTACCTTTTTGACATCTTTAAATTTCTAATTTCTGAGCCCAAGCCAAGATTGTAGAATCAGTGTCTCTAAATGGTGGAACCTGAGATCTGCAGTTCAGTAAGTCACCCAAGTGCTTTTATTCATACTCAATTTTGGCACCCAGGACTAGCAGGCAAGGTTGGTTCAAGAGTGAGTTCTACACCTGCTATCTCACCCCGACACACTCTCAGCCACTCTGCAAAGCTGTGGCTTTCAGTATGAGCACTGGGGTGGTAATAAAACTTCCCCTGCAGCGTTAAAGTAAAAAAAAAAATCTTACTTCATTGCATTCCTAAATCAAGTTGTAACTGTTTTAAACTAAAATAAAGACAATGATGTTTAAAAAGCAAATAACTGGTAAAGTTCACTAACAAGTGAACTCAGGACTTTGATTTTTCCAGAGTTTTATACTAAGTTCCATCCCATGCCTTCTTGGCTTCCTCTCTGTAGCCACTTCTAAAGTTGGTGTTATTCTTCTATACTTCATGGTGACAATTCTCAGTAGTCATTTCACTTGGCAGCATTTGTCGCTCTTGGCTTTTGGGCTTGCACAGTTTCTGCAATTTGGAATGCCCTCATTGATGCATTTATCTGGTTAACCTACTCATTCCTCTAAGTTCCTCTTAAACATCACCATCTCTGGGAAATGTTTTCGGTCTCTCAAGCCCAGGTTATTCCCTGCCCTCTATGTTAGCATCCAGGACCCTTCCTATTGTATACACCACACACTAGGCTAAGTCTCCACTTATTTGCCTTCATCTCCCACTAGATCAGAGCTCTCAATTT